>NC_072483.1:88835833-89489166 GCF_027574615.1 Eptesicus fuscus | reverse complement strand
GGTGCCGGAGGAAAACCGGTGCCGGTAGCCAGGGGAAGGAAGGCTTATTGCACGAATCTTCGTACAATGGGCCTCTAGTGTTTTTATAAAAGACAGCTAGATAGTAAATCATTACTATTATAATTCATTGAGCTTCTACTACCAAAGAGAAAAAAATATAGTGTTACCAAGCTAACTTTGTGATTTGAAATGAATAATAAACATATATTTGAATTACTTTATACATACATATTTTGGTGAAACTGTTCATCCCAAACTACTGACCAAACATATGTATATTTAAATTCATTCATCAATAACCAGAAAAATGTTATTTCTAGATTTCTTTGTGCTATAATTTCACATAAAGCAGGAGATAAATAATACACCAAAATTTATAATAAATGACAGAAGAGACATTATAATTGATAATGCCCAAATGCTAAAAATCATAAGACACTATACTGAGAAAATTATATGCTAACAAACTGGATAACCTAGAAGAAATGGATAGCTTCTTAGAAACGTACAACCTCCCAAGATTGAATCATGATGAAATAAATCGAATCCCTAATAAAAACCTCTCAACAAAGCAAAGTCCAGGACCAGATAGCTCCACTGATGAATTTTATTAAATCTGAGGAGAATTAATAACTATTCTTCTTAAAATCTTCCAATAACTTAAGAGGAGGCAACCTTCTCAAATCATTTTATGAGGCCAACATAAACCTCATACCAAAACCAGACAAGAACACTAGAAGAAAAAAGAAAATTATAGGCCAATATCCCTGATAAGCATAAATGTAAAATTCCTCAACAAAACATTAACTGAATTGGATGGTACATTAAAAGAATCATACATCATGACCAATTGGGATTTATTCCAGGATGCAAGGATGATTTAATATCGGCAAATCAGTTAATATGCCACCTTAACAAAATGAAGGACAAAAATCATGATCATCTCAATAGATGCAAAAAAAAAAAAAAGCATTAGACAAAATTCAACATACTTTTATGACAAAAATTCTCAACAAACTGAATATAGTAGGAACTTACCTCATAATAATAAAGGCCAAATATGACAAAACATGGTTAAAATTATACTCAATGGCAACAGCTGCAAGCTTTTCCTCTAATAAGACAGGGACACTCACTGCTGATACTGTTATTCAAATAGTACTGGAAATCCTAGCCACAGGACTTAGGCAAGAAAAATAAGTAAAAGTCATCCAAATGGAAAGGAAATAGTAATATTGCCTCCATTTACAGGTAACACGATTTTATATATAACAAACCCTAAAGCTTCCACCAAAGTGCGTGTTAGAGCTAATAAATGAATTCTTTCAAGTTGGAGAACATGAAATCAGTATTTAAAAAGACAGTTGCATTTTTATACACTAGCAACAATAAGAAAAATTAAGAAAATAACCCCATTTACAACAGCATCATAAAGAACAACATATTGAGGAATAAAATTTAACCAAAGGGGTGAAAAAAAAATTTGTAAACTAAAAGTTATAAAACGTTGATGAAGGAAATTGAAAAAGACACAAATAAATGGAAAGATATTCCATATTCATCGACTGGAAGAATTAACATTGTTAAATTGCCCATATTATCCAAATAAATCTACACATAAAACTATCCTTGGCACATCTATCTATTTGAGGTCAACTCCAAATTTTATTGATTTCATCTTTCTTTATGGAAAGCCTATTAGGGCTAAATTGTTATAGACATTTTATTTTATTTCAAACTAGAGGCTTGGTGCATGAAATTCATGCACTCAGGGAAGTCCCTCAGCCCAGCCTGCACCCTCTCATAGTCTGGGATCCCTCGGGGGATGTCTGACTGCCAGCTTAGGCCCTCTCCCTGCTGCTGCGCTCACCAGCCATGAGCTCAGCTTCTGGCTGAGCGGCACTCCCCCTGTGAGAGTGCACTGACCACCAGTGGGCAGCTCCTGTGTTGTGCGTCTGCCCCCTGATGGTCAGTACACATAATAGTGATTGGTGGTTCTGCTATTTGGTCTATTTGCATATTAGCCTTTTATTATATAGGATTGGCAATCTGTTTATTCATACCATTTACTTAAAAAAGTGTATTATCTCTCTTTCAGTAAAATCAATATTTGGAGAAAAGCCAATATAAATGTATGTTGTTCTGTTGTGTACTTACGTGGACAATGCACCTCAATTCTGTGGGCTACCCGAGGGGGCATGTACCACAGACCTGTGACCTTGAAACAAGGGAGGGTAACAATATGTGCACAGACTCTTCTCATTGATGAGGGTTGGCTGAGAATTTGGTAACCCTTGCCATCTCAGGTTTGTGCCCTGTTCAGAATGACTGAATTGATTCCTATAGGAGTCTCACATTCCCAAAGAGGCATGGGGGGGACGGGGAGGGGAGACAAGAGATGTGTAATGCAGCCCAGGTGGGGTGGTACCAGGTCACACCTAAGGCAGCTGATGGCCATAGCAACCCTAAGAGCTGGAGTTAAGCGAAGGCAAAGAGGATGTGTGATGGAGAGCTGGACATATCCACTGCAGAATGTAAAATATTTTTTTAGGCTACCATAATCTTTTCCCTCTCCACAGTTAAAAAAAAAAAAATTACCAAAGTTCGTGTGTAATGTGATAAATCTGATCAATCCTTTTTGAAAAATGTGGTCAATTGTTCTCACATGATTTTATGAACACCTATATCTGAATTAAATTTTACTCATTCATCCGAGTTTTAAAACTCCATTAGATTTGCTCCATTTTTTTATTGTTGGTTGGTTGTGTCTTTGCCAGATTAACCAGCCAGTGGGAATTTGAAGTTTCCTTAGATGCAAGAAAATAAAGACTATGTTGATTTTTGTATTTGCAAATATTTTGATAACCTTTTTATTTTCAATTGCCATTCATATATATCTCTTTATAGGTAGGATGGATTTATTCCTATTTACGGTTTTTATGAACTAAGATTCATGTAGATAAAATTGTGAATGGTGTGGAATTTCTTGGTTGTCATATCCCTCTAATTGGGAATGATAAAGTATACCCCCTATGTATGGAACATATATGCATAACCCATGGACACAGACAATACCATGGGGAAGACTTGGGGTGGGGCAGGGTGGGTGGGTGGAGGGGGGCAAAAAGGGAGAAAATGGGAGACATCTGTAATACTGTCAACAATAAAATATACCCCCTAAACTGAGCTATTCCTCAATTTCCCAGTTTTCAACCTGAACTACGGCTTTCAGATACTTTTTGCTCAATGTTTCTTCATGCATCAAGCCTATCAAAGCCTAAATGTTTCCTTATCCTGACTACTCAGAATTAGCAAGCTCCACTCTCTTCCCGTAGATCCTATAGGGCCAACAGCTCAGCAATTTATTCACCCTGAAGATATACACTCCTTCCTGTCAGCCATGCCAATGTCCTGGGACCAGTGGCTCACTGACGCAATTTGTGAATAGCATCACTGGTATGATTTTTCCCTACAGAGCCTCCTGTCCTACTCCTTCCTACCTGCCCATAGTTTTCATTCTGATCATATTTGACCTATTCCTTCCCATTTAGACCAGTGCTGATCGATTTCTTTATTTTCTGTGAATAGCAAACACAAAACTAAGATTTGTTCCTGCCCTAAAGGAGGTGCGACCATTTAAACAAAGGAGCGGCAGGAATAACATACTCGGTTACTCGGTGCACCTGCTCGCCAGGGAAGATAAGCTCCAGCTTCACGCTCAGCACTCTATCAACATCCCCCAGGAATTCGTTTCTTTCTGCTGATCTGTTTCCCCAGCAGTCACCATCGCACCAGCTTTGTGCAGCAGCAGAACACAATCAGAGCTGCTCTTCTGCTACTGTGACAATGTGAGTCAGCAGTCTCACTTGCTGGGGACTATAGCCAGGATCTTTGTTTTTCTCAGTTATATACATTTGAAACTATAATAGTATCCCCTTAATTTCAATATGGAAATCCACAGAACATGTGGCTGTATCCCATCAGGTGGGCCATTTAAAATCTTTGATGAAAACATGATGCCTGAAGTATCACATGATCTCACTCATATGTGAAATCTAATGAGCCAAATAAACTGATGATCAGAAATAGACTCGGAGTCATAGAAGCATGCACAGACTGTTGAACCACAGAGGGAAGGCAGGGGAGGATGGATGAGTGGGAAGAGATGGACCAATGAACTTATATGCATACTAGAGGCCTGATGCATGAAATTCGTGCAAGGGTCTCAGCCCTTGCAGCCCTAGCTTCATCCGTAAGGTCATCTGGAAGGACATCCTGAAGGTCGTTTGGCTGTCTGGTCTAATTAGCATATTATATTATTATAGATATGCATAACCCATGGACACAGACAATGGGGTGGTGAGGGCCTGGGGTGGGGGTGTAAAGATGGGAGTGGCTGGAAGAGGTTCATGGGGGGAAAGAAGGACCTATGTAATACTTCAACAATATAGATGTAAACAAACAAACAAACAAACAAAAACATGATGCCTGATTATTCTACAAACCAAAGTCTATGAAGTCACTTAGAAATTCTTACCACTAATGCCTAATTTTTGAAGAATTTCCAAGGTTACATACGGTAAAAGTGTTTCCTCAAATGGCCATCCTATATAATAAAAGAGTAATATGCAAATCAACCAAATGGCAGAATGACTGGTTAGTATGACGCGCACTGACCACCAGGGGGCAGATGCTCAATGCAGGAACTGCCCTCTGGTGTCAGTGTGCTCCCACAGTGGGAGCGCTGCCCAGCCAGAAGCCGGGCTCAAGGTTGGTGAGCACAGCGGTGGCGGGAGCCTCTCCTGCCTCTGGTGCCGGAGGGTGGTAAGGAGCAAGGATGTTCCGGACTGTGAGAACCCCGAACTGTGAGACAAATGTCTGACTGCTAGATCGGGCCTACGCCAGCTAGTGAATATCCCCCAAAGGGTCCCAGACTGCAAGAGGGCACAGGTCGGGCTGAGGGACCGCCCCACCCCAGTGCACAAATCTTGTGCACCGGGCCTCTAGTCCTATATAATAAAAGCCTAATATGCTAAGTGTCCTGTCAGCCAGTGACCAGGCAACTGTTCAACCAATCAAAGTGTAATATGCTAATAATATGCTAAGGCCGCTCAACCACTTGCTATGACGTGCAATGACACCAGGGGGCAGATGCTCCGACTGGTAGGTTAGCTTGTTGCTGGGACCCGGCCAATCAGAACTGAGGGAGATGGGCCGGACACACCCTGGAGCCCTCCCATGGTCCTTCCCCGCCCCCAATTGTGCACTGGTGGGGTCCCTTGGCCTGGCCTGCACCCTCTCGCAATCCGGGACCCTTCGGAGGATGTTGGAGAGCCAGTTTTGGCGTGATCCTGAAGGCCACTCCCCTCAGGAGGGAGCCAGATGCAGGGCTCACAGCTGGCAGTGCTGCTGCAGTGGCTCGAGCCTCTCCCGATCGAGACTAATTGGGGGTGAGCCTGCGGCAGGTGCAGTGAGGCAGGGATGAGTGGGACTGGCAGGTAGGAGCTGCAGGCGGCGTTGGACTGTGGGTTTCGGCCCGATCCCCGCAGGCCACCCCAAGGGACCCTACTCATGCACGAATCCGTGCCCTGGGCCTCTAGTAGTTATATATAACCTTCTGGAAACAATGTCAAGATATTTAATAATGGCTGAGATTGTACGAAGGAAGGCGAAAGTTATCACTGCCACCTTCCCTTTCTCTTGTCAGACATTCTCATTCGATGCTCTCACCCATTCTTTAGAGTTCCTTAAGTTAAAGGCTGAATTTAGCTTCCTTAGGTCATCTCTACCTGTAAAAAGTCCCGGCTTTCACTCCTCCAAGCATACATGATAGGAGGCTCATTCTCTTAGGATTGACTGAAAAACTTATTCGCACCAAATGAATGGTTGCTCATGAGATAACATGTTGTTCCTGTGTAATCAAGGACATCAGGAGTGGGTGTGGTCCACTCAAAGGCCTGGAGAGGCAAGGACAAGACTGAGGGTGCTGGGCCAGCGGGCTCACGCTGCCTCTGCCCGGGGACCACACGGAGCAGAGATGCTGGCCAGGGGTTAGTCAAATGGACCCCGAACTGTCTCGTTCTGACAAATAGGAGGAAGGAGAAGCAAACTCCAGTGAGCATTCAGTGGATCAAAATATTAAGAGTGAAAAGGATCAGGGCATTGAGATTCAGGCGGCTCTCAGCAAAGGAAGTTGACAGATTGTAGAATGGGCGAAATAAGCAGAGATTGGATATAACTGGAGCGTTCCTCTCATTTGTTATCCTTCCTTCCTTCCTCTTTCCAGCACCCACACAACTTCCGCTTTTTAATCTGGGACACATATTCTTAAACTGAATGTCAACAGCAGAAGTGTTAGGAGATACATATGTGGGCATGAAAACGTGCGCAGCACCTCACGCCCTGGGCTATCTGTGGTACTAACTGCATGCAGTTCTATTGGAGAATAACTGGCCTATAATCTGTGCTCCAAGTTTTGTTCATATTTCCATTCTAAGCTAGGAGCTGTCCTCGAGGCATTTTGTAAATGAAGAGTTTTATGTTATTGTTTTCCTAGGAATTTAACATTTCAATTATTTTCCTTTGTTCATTGATTGGCATCATTTGACTTTAAAAGTCAAGTCTACACACAGTAGCTTGCAAACTGCTGTTTTGTGTTTTTCTCTTCTAGAATCATAGAGACCACATGTAAGTTAACTGAGAATTTACTGGAATAAATATATGCTCTAAGATTGACAATATCTACTTTAAAAAACACTATGGTATATATGCTTGCCAAAGATTCAAAGACTACTTACAGTAATGAGATCTCTGGATTCCTCTTTAAATTGTCTTGCGATAAAATATCTGCATGAAGATGTTTAGTTGTCTGAAAATAAAATGCGGCTGTTGGAGAAGATGAGCCATTAGGAAACTAGACAACCACAGGAAACAATTTTGCCAGGAAGGAAATAGTGCTCATCATTGAATTAACAGTCAGTAAATTGATCAACCTGATAAATATACATCCTTTTATTACTATTGAAACTATTAATGCATGTTGAAACGCTTGTGGGAAGATAAGTTTCAGTGAGCCCGCATAACTCATCAGACATGAAAATTATTTTTGTTAAAAAGATAGTTGCATAGAGAGAGAACTTTTTTCTATCTGAATTCATTTATGTGACCTCAAACTTACCTCTTCAACTATATATATAATACTAGTGCCCCAGTGCATGGATTCGTGCACATTGAAAGGAAATTAATTAGAAGGTGGCCGGTGGGGCAGACATGCCCTGGAGCCAACCTCCTGCAGTCTCTCCCCAGCCTGTCACACTAGAAGGTCATCGGCGGAGTGAGCGGGGTCCCTCCGGCAGGCAGAGTCCCTCAGCCTGGCCTGTGGAGATCAGGCTGAAACTGGCTCTCCGACATCCCCCAAAGGTGTCCCAGAGTGTGAGAGGGCAGTTCTCGAGTGACGCACCCCAGAATCAGGCTCCCTCCTCTCTGGTTCCAGGTGTGTCACCCGAGAACCACGGCTGCCAAGTCACTGCAGCTCAGCAGTTCCCATGTTAAGTGTCTGCCCCTGGTGGTCAGTGCGCATCATAACTGTCGGTTGGATGGTTGGACGGTCGCTTAGCCTTTTATATATATAGATGTACAATTGCAGCCACAGGTATTAACATTTTTTTCCTCGCCTGTTTTGTGGCAACAGAAAAGGTCAGTGGCTCTTGGGCTAGGGAGCCAAGGTAAAATAGCAGGTACAGGGCATGAGTAGAGGTGACCTTCTCTACAGTTTGGGCTAAAGAAATAGGTAAATTGCTTGACAAATATCCATAGTTAATAAGTGCACATATCTTCCTCCTTCATTTCCGGATATAAGACACAAATAAGAGAGAATCTCTCAGCCATTCTTTCCCGCCTGATCACCAACGAAAATGCGTTTGTTTGTGTGCTTGTTCTATGATTGCTCCATCCATCTCCTCCATAAGGTTGTTTCCTTCCGCACTTCAGATATTTACAACGAGAGGTTTGTCATTTCCACCAGGACAAATAGCACAACACATGTATGTACTGGTGTGAATTGTGTAATAGAAAGGTTATTATTATGACAAACACTTTATACCTATTTGGATGACAAATTGAAAAAACAAAAACAAAACAAAACAGAAGACTCTTTGCACATGTAAGTTCCTGAGGGATTAATTTTGTGATCTTAGTTTCCGTGATGGCTCCTGGAATTTTAAGCAGGGCTGTGTACAACTGGAATAAAGGGCAGAGAAACATTTAATTTGTCCTTTAAACACCGACACTTTCAATAATGAAAAGGACACAAAAAATAATTCCCAGGTGCCAACTGATCTATGACAGGCATAACCCCAGACTGCCTTTGGGAGCCCTGAAAATAATGACATGCCCCCACATGGCGAGACTTAGAAACTCCCCCAGATTTTCTCAGATAGAATAAGTATCTTCCCTTGAGTCATACTTCTTCCAAGACATGGAATCAACAACGGTAAAGCCATTTACATGGATGAAAATAAAGGTGGGATTATTTTATTTAAGAACTGAAAACTCTGGTGAATCAACATCACTAGCATATAAGTAGTTTACCCTACAATTATCTATCTATTTCCTGTATTAATGTGTCAGATTGGAGGGATGGCACTTTTGAAGGCACAAGAAGTCTGTTTTCAAGGACCAGTATGAAACGTAGGGTGTTACCTGGGCACTGGGCCTGGGCGCTAGAACACAGATTATTTCCAAGGGAGGGTAGAGGCCAGAGCAGCTGCCCAGTCCACTGGGTTGGCTCCGGGACTGGGGGGTTCTTGAAAGGAAATATGTAACTTGGGCAAAGATACCGTCATCAAAACAAGAGGATAAACAAATACCTGTTCCCTATCTCACAAGTTGATTTCAGGGACAGAGTAGGTTTACTTCAGAAAAAAAAAAAAAAAAGTTAAGAATTTCAGAGCTAAAAAGGCATTATTAGAGATAACTTAAAATTGCTAATTTTGCAGATGAAGTTATTGAAATTATTGAAATGAGAGAGATTTGACCAAGGTTAAGCTATTTTAAGCAATTTTATTATTTTCTTAGATGAAAAGTATAAGATTGAAAGAAATTTTAAATATGATTCCCCATTCAATTAAGAGATTATAGGAGTATAACGGAAGTGAGACTACATATGAATAAGGAAGAGTATTCCTAATGGACTTTTGTAGCTTCATGAAAATTTGCAGATTTAGAAGAATTAGACACCCAGTGGCGATTTGTCATTTGAATCTTTAGGACAAGAATTAACGACTTTTATTATTTTTTTAACATTTGGGTATTTGGCAACAGTAGGATTTAGTACCTAAAATATTCTCGGAAATTGAGTAGAGTGTTTTTGTTAATGCTCTGACCTTTCAGCAGGATCGGTTGGCAACTCTTTCTGTCCCCACAGGATACTGAGACCATAAACAGAAGGGAATTGAATAACCAGTGAGCTAGAGGCATTATGTAAAAAGGCCATAGAGGAAGGCCATGGTTTCATAATTCATGGAAAGTATAAGACACTGAAATTCTGGATGGCAAGCTATGTGGGAAGGTAGGAGAATGATTTTAATCCTTGCTAATAATGATAAATTTGTCAAACTCAGAATTCACCCTCAAAGTAAGGTTCCACATCATTCCAGTACTCTCGGATTGGAAACAGGTGAGTGGTGTTCAGGGCATTGTGTAGGACTCCCATCCTTCAGGAAGGTGAGCAGACAGCTCTGATGAACGCTGCCTGGTAAGGCTGCTCAGTACCACGACAGAAGCTAACTCGAGCTGACAGAAGGCAGGAGGGCCTGTATTGGGGCACATATTAACGTGATGTATTCAGATGAAAGGCAGTCATTTTGGTTCCTACTTTCTCACATAGAAAGTTAAAGAAACAAAAACTACTGCATATTCATCCACCCCTCATCAATGTCCCCGGCTCAGTCTATATTGGAGTGAAAGAACAGCGTGAAGTGTTTTAATTTTTTTTTTTTGCTTATATGGAAGTATTTAGTGAACTTATTCATAAGTGACTTGACTTTAAGATATTCACATAGCTTAGGCATTTGAGTCCTATTTGTAACAATATATTTATATAACAGTAGAAAAAAATAGAAGAAATATTAATACACTATTCAGTGACAGAATTGATACAGCTTTATATGTAACACCACGTGTACATTCTTTATATGTTGAGAATAACAGGAAACTACTAACCAAATATTTCAAAATGGATGTTCTCTCTTAGATCATACATTTTGGCAAGAGAAAGAATTATTGCTGTGATCATATTTAACAAATATATTGCCACATTTTTTGGAATTTATAAATGCATATGTATTCCATAGTTATAAATATTTATAAAATCACACATATAGTACATTTAAAACACTGAAGGTATTCATTAGTATCAAATGTATTCTAAAGGATGTTGGCTAGGTTAAACATTATATTTAAAAGATCTTATACAGCCTGGCCAGTGTGACTCTGGTTGAGCTCCAACCTATGAACCAGGTGGTCATGGTTTGACTCCCTGACAAAGGCACATGCTTGGGTTGCAAACTCCATCCAAAGTGTGGGGTGTGCAGGAGGCAGCCAATCAATGATTCTCATCATTGGTGTTTCTATCTCTCTCTCCCTCTCCCTTCCTCTCTCTGAAATAAATAAAAATAGATTTTTAAAAAACATCCTATACAATGAGTAATATATGTCATCTATAATTGTTCTCAAGTGTACAATTTTATTAGATATTAATATAATTTTAATATAATCTGGTCTAGGAAAATAACTATATAATTAAGATATATTATTAACAAGAAGAGTAATAGGAATAGTTATTTCTAACACATAAGAAAAGAGCATAAACTGTTTTACAAATTATATTTTCAGGAGAGAAATAGTAAGCTTAGCTTTGTAAATGCTTGTTTTCCTCATGAGGAAAGTAGAATTGAAAATGATGAGAAATGGAATATATTACAAGTTAATGATTATTATATGATCCAGCAAAATTACGGAAGAATATTGATTAAGGAAACAAAGAAAAGAAAAAGCAGAGCAATGTATCATATGCAGTGCAAGTGCTTCATACAAAGTGAGTGAACCATGAGCCTGTCTTTCCATTCACACAGCAAGTCACTTTTGTATGTAAATGTACCACTTAGCATTAGGATTCTTTAATGCTCTTCAAATACGATATCAAATAGCTTTCAAACCATGTTTTTATTTTGCTTGTTTGGTATATATTTGATATATATACTTATATATATATGTAAATGTACATACATGCACACTAAAGATTGCCTCACTAAATTGAAATTGACATATATAAGTGCATTTTTAGCTTCTCAAAAGCAAGGACTGTATTTTGTCTCTATATGCCTAACCCCGCAAACACAGAGCATGTATTTTATCTCTGTATGCCTAATACAGCTAACACAGTACATGGCACATAGAAGCAAATTTATTTGTTTGGGGAATTGCATAATTTATCAACTAATTAATAAATGTATAAATAATAAATTCATGACAAAAAACCTAAACTCTAAATAAAATGCTTTAAATTTTGTATTGTAGAGCTTTATTTCTCTTCACAATGTTTCTCCAAACCTCACTGTTGAGAATTAAAACTGATTCCATTGACTCCTCATCTTGAGCATCATATTCTTAAAAAATAAAAAAAATAAATTAAATTTTAGTTAAAAAAATGACTTGGTTTTAGTTTAGAAAGAAATCAAAGCAATGTCTGCTTTCCACAATAGACATATTTGAATTAAATTGCATTTAAAAGACCCTTCACATTCTAACAGAATGCCTTTAATTTGTAAATTTCAAATGTAAACTATAGAGGAGTACACATCTAGAAAATGGACCTTTGGGATCTAAACCCATTGTCATCGAAGTGTGAAGCTCTAATTGCATTGCTTTGAATAATATATCTTGAACACGGAGATTACTCAATGCCTGCAAATCCAAGAGATAGGAAATGGAGAAGTTGCAGTGCAGGGAGATTTATGCTGAGAAGATTCTGAGTTGTCACGATTAAAAATTTTCCACCCATTATGTGAATCCTATTGATCATTGCAGGAAGCAGAAAAGTGTGCTGTTCATTGATTTTCTTTGGCTACTGAATGCATTAGGCTTGACACATTTGATGGGTAGGCAAGTTTTCAAAGGAAGCTTAGTTAAGCTAATCTTAGTTCAGAGGAATAGTCACAATGGCATAAGAAGCCTTGAAATTGCAAGAGCAAATAGAAGAGTCAGAGGACTATATTATGAGCCATATCAGCATAAAAATTAGACATGAACCTTCCCAAGAGACTACAGTCCAACACATCAAGGCTTTGATGCTGTCTTTTTATAAATGTAGCAATTACTGGGTAAATTGGGTTTTAGCTTTTCACCCTTCAGCCAAGGTAGTTAATGCAAAGCAATTAGTTGTTCTGTCTGCTTAGCGAAGGGAGAGTATCAGAATTCTATCAAGTCCATAAAAATATAAAGTGAAGACCTTATATAATTGCATTTCCCAAGTGAGACTGATAGCAATGCTACTGCCTATAAAGTCAATATTTTGTTTCTAATGATTTGTTTGTAATTCTTCTTGTTATTATCCTGACTCTTTAAAATACAAATTCAATCGTGACTTGTATCATAGACTATTAAAGCAGAAAGAACGATAGCAAATGCAAATCATAAAGCCTGTTCTAACAGGGAATTATTTTGCATTAGAAAATAAAGCTAGAAAGCATGATCCTCCATCCCTGCTGGAAGCGGTCTAGTTACTTATTAGTACAACATCAGAGAACAGTGTTACTTGTCCGTAGTACAGGAAGGTGTCAAAATGCTATGTACATTTTTCCAGTACATTAAGTACCCGGGCATTGTGTATGCTTTAGGTGAGGATTAATTAACTTAGCATAAACCAAGTAGTCTTTTATGCCCACAAACAAACATTGTATATTTGCCAATCACCTTTCTCATTTTTTTTTCCAGGTCATTTAGCACACAGTTCAAATTTATAAGAATGAATGAGGACATCTAGACTATTTATATCTTGTTACAATTTAATGACAGTCAAAAAGGAAAGCCCCCATCCCTTGGGCACACTGACATGCCTTTCAATGTCTTTGGAGATTTGTTTTTCAATAAAACACAAACAAACAAACCCACAAAACTGTTGTAAATTATCAACCATGTATGGGATATTGTATTTTTTAAAATATTTTTATTGATTTCAGAGAGGAAGCCAGAAAGAGAGAAATATCAATGATGAGAGTGAATCATTGATTGGCTGTCTCCTGCACGCCACCTACTGGGGATCAAGCCCGCAACTGGGCATGTGCCCTTGACTGGAATAGAACCCAGGACCCTTCAGTCCACAGGCTGACGTGCTACCCACTGAGCAAAACCAGGTATTTAGATTTTTAACAACCATTTTGCTTTTTGATATAGTTTCAAAATGCTGTAAGAATTAAGTATTTTAAAATATTACAACCACTATATGTGGGTTAGCCAACTGGTCCTTGTCCAGTTGGCAGGTGGCAGTCTTAGTAAGAAAGAACTTACTAGTATGTCCGAGGCCTATCTTGGGCACTGCAAGACAAGTGAATTCTGCATCCACGCACCAAATCTTAAAAGTTGATGTGGAGGCCTTAATGGGGGTCAGTCACATGTACTATCCAGATGGTGTCAACAGCACACTACTCTCTCAAGGCTGCATCTTGAACCCTCCCCCTCCATGAAAACAGTGGGAAGAACTTACATTCTAAGGAGAAGGGTGGGAAGGAGATAGCCTCCAATTGCTTGGGTCTAGCTCATGGGTCAACCTGCTCTCAGGGCCTCTCCATGGCCTCCTCCAATATTCCACCCCTCGTGGCCTTCTCTGACAACCGTCTAGACTCCCCCTTCTCTGCAATGTGCTCTGAGCAGTCAGCAAGGGGTTTCATGAGCATAAAGTTGACTGGCTGCACTGGAGACAGATACCACAGCAACAATATAGGCCCATACAAGAGAAAACAAAGAGCCTATATAATAAAAGGGTAATATGCAAATCGACCAAACGGCGGAACAACCAGTTGCTATGACACGCACTGACTACCAGGGGGTAGATGCTCAACGCAGGAGCTGCCCCCTGGTGGTCAGTGTGCTCCCACAGGGGGAGCGCTGCTCAGCCAGAAGCCCGGCTCATGGCTGGTGAGTGCAGCAGTGCTGGCGGGAGCCTCTCCTGTCTCTGCAGCAGCGCTAAGGATGTCCGTCTGCTGGCTTAGGCCCGTTCCCTGCGGGGAGCAGGTCTACGCTGGCAGTCGGACATCCCCCAAGGTCTCCCGGACTGCGAGAGGGTGCAGGCTGAGGGACCCTGGCTGAGGGACCCTCCCTGAGTGTATGAATTTTGTGCACCAGGCCTCTAGTTAAGATAATAATTCCCACAAGAAGTAACACATTTTTTTGCCACCATATATCACCATGATCCAACAATGGGGGAATCCCTACACTGAGGGTTGTGTCTTGTAGGGTGCTCACTCATGTCCTCATGTGATTTAATAAATTGACATATTAGCAGACTCATCAGGTTGTGAGCAAACAACATGATGGTTGGATAATGCCCCCGTGTGAGGGCATTATCAGCTTTTCTCATTCGAGGAATTTTAGATTTCAGTAAAGACAGGCTTTGCTGGCTCTCACTGGAAGATTAGTGGGTGGACTGAGTAAGGGCTTTTTCGTGCGCCGTAATGTCCTTCAGGCCAATGGAGGGGGCAACATGGCATCCAAATGATTGTACCAGCCCAGCCAGTGTGGCCCAGTGGTTGAGCGTTGACCTACAAACCAGGAGGTTACAGTTCGATTCCTGGTTAGGGCACATGCCTGGGCTGCAGGCTCGATCCTCAGTGTGGGGCGTGCAGGAGACAGCCGATCAATGATTCTCTCTCATCATTGATGTTTCTATCTCTCTCTTGCTCTCCCTTCTTCTCTGAAATCAATTAAAAAATATATATATTTTTAAAAAATTGTTGTACCAGTGGAAGCCTGATCATGCCCATCTGGCCCTGAGGAGAGGGAGGCTGGCAGCTTCAGGAGCTTATCCTGGTTGTGCGCATGACACATGTTGGCAGGGGAAGGCAGTGCCATCACATGGGAGGAGATGGACCAAGAGAGAAATACACCAGGCAGGGACTTGCTCCTCCTCCTTCTTTCAATGGTGTGTGTTCTGTTGCCGTCCAGTTTGAAGCTGGACAAGGGATTCCAGTGGAGGCTGAGCCGTTAACTCCCCTTCACCCAGGGGTGTAAAGGAACTAACCCATCCAGGCGGGACATGGCCCTGCAAATTCCAGTAGGTAACCCCTTCCGCAGGTGTGTGGGGGGCGGGGCTGGATCAATGTTGAGATCAATGGGGAAATGGCTGGTTCCCATAACTTCCGTACCTTTATGGTATTGAGTATCTCCACAGGTGTCCCCAGTCTGGCATATGGGGCAGCAGGCCCTAGCGGTTGGTCATTCAAATGTGTTAACGTCTGGGACAGTAGTGTAGTCCACTCGGCCAAGGCCGTTCTGCCTGCAAGTGATTTAATGTGCTGCTTTAATGTTCCTTTTCCTTTCTTCCTATCAACTCTGCTGCTAATGGGTTATGCAACCTCTATTCAAAGGCATGTTCTTTTGCCCAGGCTTGAATATCATGACCTTCGACATGTGGCCTCTAGTTACTGTGTATTCAATGAGGCTTGAGGAAGTACATATCAAAAGCAAAGATTTAAAAGCTACTATGTAGAACAAAAGAAGAAAATATTACGTTTTCTTTTGTTTTCATAAAGGAAAATAGGGCAAAAAATGTTGGTGGGTTTAATATGATCTCAAAATTTTAATGTTTTAAAAATATATTTTTATTGATTTCAGAGAGAGGAAGGGAAAAGGAGAGGTCATAGAAACACCCATGGGAGAAACATCACGGATCGGCTGCCTCCTGCAAGCCCCCCACGGGGGATCGAGCTGCAGCCCAGGCATGTGCCCTAACCTGGAATTGAACCTGTGACCTCCTGGTGCATGGGTCGATGCTCAACCACTGAGCCACACCGGCTGGGCATGTTCTTAAATTTTAAAAAATAAGCTAATGTATTTGTTTCTTTGAGAGCAGAATTTATTATGAAACTATCAACATCACAAACACATTTTCTAAGTTGGCTCTGCCCTGGAAGGCGACTGAGACTGGATTTCAATGCAAGCAGTTTCTTTGAGAGACAATCAGGGGAGCTACTGTAGGGGGGAGAGTAGGACAAGTGTCATAGGGATTGTTAGTGTTTAGAGGGATTGGAGCTCAATCCCAGTGGGGACCTCTGGGACGAAGTGGTGATCTTTTCTCAGAGATGCTGAGAGGCGTGAAAGTCTCTTCATTATTGTCTGAGTGCTGTTACCAGGCTGGTAAATTCTAGCATTTATGGCCTGCTAGGTAAAAAGACAGAGAATGTTCTGGTGGAGAAATCTTTATGTGAAGACTTGCAGGTGTCCATTGTAGGCAGCTATGGTTTATAAAGGGCCTGTGTGTGCTGAGGTAATAAACCTGGGCACTGAGGCACCTTCAACATTCTATCTTTCTCTAAAACTTACTTAGATTATTCATCTTTAGATGAATGGTATTGCACCACTCAAAGCATTCATAACTTCTCCAAAGAGTTAATAAAATAATTTTAAAATAGAATTAACCAACCTAATCCACTGTGAATGGACTAGTTGGTAACCACTGTCATTTGTATTTATTATTACTGATTATCATGGAAGACAGTAAGTCTTAAAATTTAGAAACAAAATGTTGTAGTATTTTTTATAATTATGATTGTCTGCAATGATGTAATAAGAAAAGGTTTTTGCGTTTGTTGCTTTCGACATGTCATTTAGCACTGTTTGTTCCCGCACACGCCAAGGCTCCACAGTCATCATCCCTCCCTCAAGGACTTGACTCTCTGTAACTGTGAAGAGGTAGTAGGTTTGATTTCCTTAATTTAAAAAGTCCTTTAATGGCTGAGGTGCAAGAATAAAGAGTAAATACATATTTTAGATAGTTTCTACTATATATTCTACCTCGCAACAAATATCGGGCACTCATCAATGCTTATTTGAACTAAATAAATAAGTTTCAGTAGAAACTTCATTTCAGTTTGATTTTATGCTCTAAAAGGTACTTAAATTTGTTCAAAAATTTAAATCAATATAATCAATGTTTAGGTTTACATCATTATATTGTATTCATTGCTTTTAAATGCGTAATTATAGGAATGCTTTAGGGTAAACAAAGTAAAGGCTTAAACAATGTAACTCCAATATATCTTGCTTATATGACTATTTTAAATTGATGCTTCATTTGAAATCATGCTGTAACTGTACAAGTGTGGCTTGTATGTGTCCTAAATTTTATGGACTATCGCTGTGAAGTCCTTGTGATTGCAAACTTTTATTTTGATGATTTCACTCTGGATCAATGTTGCTTCCTCCCAGCAGAGGGGGAAAAAAATCTGCTTGTCTCTGACTCTGGATAATATTCCTGCTAAATGTAGTGAGGAAAAAATAATTTAAATTTTAAATTCACTTTAATTTCATTACCAAATACCCTCTAGGGAAAACATTTTTTTTCTGTCAAGATAATTAATAATTTTAAAGGGTGATTTCAATACGCATTTGCCTGCAAGAAAATATATCACACAAAGGCTTGGGAAAACAAAACTCATATGTTTCTAGATGTGATATGCCCCAATTATCTACTGGGAATGTGACTACATTAATATCCAAAATTAAACATAAAAGATACATATTCTCTTTGCAAAGTCAGTCCCTGAGATAATAACCTATTAATATGGAAAATAAATAAAATATATTGCCTCTATTTGCTTAATACGTTTCCAATTTGGTTCTCGGAACTGCAGCAAGCGTTGGCTTTGTGAGCCCTTTCTCTCTTGTCTATATTTCCAACATGTGCAGGAAGTGGCTGTGCTCTGGAACCATTGCTTTCCACCTCTGGGGGGAAGCATGACATGTTTGTGGGAGGAGGGGAACAGACCACGCACACTCAGGCACAGAGCATGTGATCAGCTTAGCACAAGGTGTGTGACAAGTTATTTTTTGTGTGTGCTGTGTGTTTGCTTTGTTCTGTCCTTGGCCTCAAGTGGAGGGATGCCTTTCCGGTCTGGAGAATGGGTGCTAACCGTGAAAGTTTTATTCCTAGGTGATGAAAGCACTCACAGGTGTCTCGCTAAGGTGGCTGAATAGGTGGTAAGCGGTGAGTCGCAGTGGGGAGGAATGTGGCCAAGGGAGAAAGGAATGCCAAACAACCCATGGGGCTGACTCATCCACGAAAACATGGAGATTATTTAATCGTGAAACCTAGTTTATTGTTGGGCAGAAAGCAATCTTGTCACAGAAATCTAAGCGTAAGGCTTGAATAAAACCAAGTTATCATGTGTAAAACTTTCTACATATTGCTTTCGAGTAAATGTGTCAAGATTCAGTGTATTATAATAAAGGAAAAAGCCATCGTGTTTTGATTTCTGGATTTGAATCCTGATTTTGCCATGTAAGAGGTTATTGGATTTACCTGAACTTTTAAAACAAGTGGTGATTCCTCTCTGTATGTAAGATGTGTATACTGCTGTATTCTTCAGGAATGTCCTAAGAATTAGATGAGATGATTAAAATGTGAAGTTCAAATGAGGGAGGTGGCCCATAGAAGTGCTTCCTATCAATCATCATTGTTCTTAATAATGCATATTTTAATAATAACATAATTACTTTTTTATAGTAGGGAACTCTCCTTCAATATGTAAATACTATACCTACAGATAACCTTTAAGTTAGCCATCCAGTCATGACTAAAAGGTGGTTGTAGAAAAAATGATAACATGACCTTTATTGCTGTATTTATAAAATTAAAGTTCTCCAAAGCCAAACTTTATAGTCCATTAACTTCATGTCCTTCTAAAGCCAACTGCAGAATGCTTGTAAGTTCATCGGCCAACAGTGTACTTGAATGCAATGCCCTTTGTACTTAAATGGGATGCTTTAATAGGAACTGAGAAAAATTCTAACCAGGGACATCAACACTGGGCACTGTTATGTTGCTTTGGTTAAAGGGGTTCAGAAATAAAGTATCCCTCTAATAGAGTTTTCTGTTTGTTTGTTTCTTTTTGCAATACTATTCAAGAATGTAGATTGCGAGAACATCATAAGAAGCAGTTGACATAGTTCTAGACTTTGTTATCACTTCTTCCTTCATTCAATTCCATAACTTGCCTGAGAAGAGCGTGGCTTTGCTGGGAATGCGTCCCAGACCCTGAATGTGGAGCAGGTACCTGCACTTCTCACACCTTAAAGTCAAAGGAGGGAGAGCTGAGAGCTGAGCAGTGCACCTGCCACAGGACTCTCCCAGGCAGAGAATTATGACAGAGTTGCCTGAACTGCTGGATCTTGCATTTCTTTATTTTTTAAATATTTTTTAAATTTATTTCAGAGAGGAGAGAGAGAGAGAAACATCAATGACAGGAGAGAATCATTGATCTGCTGCCTCCTACAGGCCCTCTACTGGGGATGGAGCCTGCAACCTGGTCATGTACCTTTGACCGGAATCGAACCCGGCCCCCTTCAGTCTCCCAGCCGACACTGTATGCACTCAGCCAAACTGGCTACGGCTTCGTGCACTTCTTTAAATAGCTAGTCATCTCTGTGCCTTAAAGTACACCCTAATTTATCTGCCCATTTCACCATTTGTTCCACCTCCTCTTATGTTTATTTTCCTTCTAAGCATCTATTAGTGCCTTGCACATGGTAATTAGTGTTTGTTGAATCAATAAATGCCCTAGAGTGAAACACAAGAGTGCAAAGTGAAGGCCGGCTCCTTCTCCTTGGCAAAGGGCTCGCGGGGATTACTGGGACTTTTTCCTCATCTGAGAGACACATGTAACAGATGGTTTTCACTCTGTATTTGCCAGGCGGTTGAATATTTAATTAAAACATGACTTTGGAGAAAATATTGAAGTAAAGGCCAAAAAGAAGTGTTATGGATTGAATAGTCTTTAAGAATAATTTTGAATACTTTTCCCAGTATGCTAGGACATTAAATTTCTATGACTACTTCATGATACTCTTTTTTTCTCCCCTTTCAATTTTGTTTTGCATTGGTTCCAGGTGTGCACCTTAGTAGGTTAGACTACCTTACCCTTGACATAGTGTCCCCTCTGTGTTTCCAGTATCCCAACTGGCACCATATATAGTTATCGCGTTATCATTGACTACATTTCCGATGCTTTACTTCCCCAGGACTATTTTGCAACTACCCATTTGTCCCTTAGTCACCTTTACCTTTTTCATCTGAATTCCTGTTTTCCAAAAGAGTGAGTCTGGCCTGGCCAGCTTGGCTCAGTGGTTAAGCGTTGACCTATGAACAAGGAGGTCACAGTTGGATTCTGGTCAGGGCACACGCCTACATGCCTGGGGTTGCAGGCTCGATCTCCAGTGTGGGGCGTGCAGGATGTTTCTATCTCTCTTTCCCTCTCCCTTCCTCTCTTAAATCAATAAAAATATCTTAAAAAAAAAAAAAAAAGAGTGAGTCTGCACAAGAGGAGTTTTTGACTTCTGCTATTACATTTTTATTTCCATGGGAAAGAAAAAACACCTGACAATAATTAAGAGAAAGGTAAATTCCCAATACTTAAGGCAATATTTCAAGGTGTCTTATTTACTATTTCATTATCCTCTGGCTACATGACACAGTCCACCGCTGTCTTCAATAATTTAAGTAACATATTTCTTTCTTTAAAGATCTTACCATCTGAGTATTAGATTGTATTCTTTTATCGATGTGTCATCTCTGCGAGTGGCCCAAGCCCAGGCCCTGCATGTCGCCTCTCCTGCGTGGAAACCTGCGCCCTGTGTCAAGGCCCCTGCGGACAATCCTGCGGCAGGAGCAGCCTCCCTGCCTGGCCCTGACTCTCAAGGACATTTCCTGCGGAAATGCGGGATCCAGAATGCGGTGTCTCTTGCCCAAGCGCGTGCGAGTTTGTAGACGTTCTTTGCTGAGCATCTCTGCGATTGGGCAGATATCACTGACCTGTATCTGACATCCTTGCAGAATGCTCTCCCCTTGAGGAAGTCAGGAGTCAATGTGAAAATAAATACACGGGGGGACTCCCTAGGTACAATAACTTCCGTTTTGAAGATGCCCACCTGGAAACATGCTTCAATGCCAAGTGTATTAGATGAAACTGCATAGAGAATCAATATTGCAAGTTAAAGTTGAGCTCCACAGGAATTCAAAATCAAACACAGCAATAACATACACATAGCTACGTAAGCGTTTCAGCGTATGCATTAAAAAGGAGTGTAAAAGGTATCTGTGTCCTATTGCTGTTGTTAGGAAATCATCACAAACACGCAGGCTTAAACAGCACAGTGCGTTTGCTCACACGTCTGGGGCTCCGCCGTCCTAAAGCAGCGGCCCTGGGCTCAGGGCAGAGCTCTGCCTGGCGCCGGCTCCAGAGCCTCCTTCCCCTGTGCTTCCCGGCTGCTGGAGCTGCACTGCCTACACTCTGTGGCCTCCCCATCCTCTGCCCTCAAAGCCAGCGCTGACATCTTCAAGGCTCCCGGCTCTGTTTTCACATCCACGCCCGTCTCTCTGATCAACTGCTTCCTTCTTATAAGGATCCCTAGGATTTCATCAGAATGGCTGCATAATCGAGGGTCACCCCCTCCTTTCAAGCCCCTTCATTTAACCACACCGGAAGCCCTTTTTGCCATGGAAGGTGACATTCACAATTTATGGGAATTGAGGCATGGGAAGGTCATTATTCAGCCTACCATACTTTCTCAATATTAAACATAAAGTATTAATATTCACAGTAGAACTAGGCTTATTGAGATTGAGGAAACATGATTGAAACCCCTTCTCAATAACATTTGGCATCTATTCATAGCTTGACTTTTACTTATTAGTTGTTAATCTATAATAATAAAAGCATAATATGCTAATTAGACCAGACACCTGGACGACCTTCCAGATGTCCTTCCAGACAAAGCTGGGGCTGTGAGGGTGGAGCCCCTTGCATGAATTTCATGCATCGGGCCTCTAGTTTTAATATAATTATCACCAATACTATCGCCTCGTACCTCATAACATTCCATGGGTTCGATATTACTTTCAAGAAAAAATTTTAAAATATGTTTTTATTGAATTTGATGAGAGAGAATCACTGATCAGCTGTCTCCTGCACCCCCCACACTGGGGATTAAGCCCGCACCCTGGGCATGTGCCCTGACCAGGAATCAAACCTGTGACCTCCTGGTTCACAGCAAAGTAATGGCACCCTCAGATGGGGTCTTGGAACTCTGATTTACACACAATCAAAAGTCCAGGCGACACACTGGACTTGCAACCTCCCTCTGAAGCCCCAGGGAGAGCTCGGGGAACCTCCGATCTGTAGCACGTGGTCAGAACACAGGCCCAGTCGGCTCCGTGGCTGGCTGGTGTGTGAGGCGTGTGGGGCAGCCGTCGCATAGGACTGAAGCCTTCATTGTTTCACCAGATGCTCTTTCCGGGTAGAGAGTGTCAGAATTGAGGTGTAGGATGCCCAGCTGGAGTCCCAATCACTGCTGCGGGTGGTGGGAAACCCCTCTCTCCCATCAACTGGAGTTGAGATTTGGAAGCACGTACGCCCTGAGACTTTTCCAGTAGGCTTTCAATACGCAGCTAGAAAAAGAAATCTTTTAGAGTAACACATGTTTACTGTGGCTTGTGTTAAATGAGAATATGCCACAATAACCCCTCCATGGCTTAGATGTGGAGAGACACGATTTGAAAAGAACACTTTAAAGGGCAATAGTCTTGATGTTGGAAATTTGTAAACAAAAATAACTGGGTCGTTATGATGAATAAACTCATAGGAGAGCTCGTAGAAAATCAAATTCTAGCTATCTTGGAGATAGAAAAATAGCTTCATTAAATTAAAACTTTTTTTATTTTTTTTAGGAATTTGACCATATGTTTCCATTGTGTGCTGTTTCTTTATAGATTGTACACGGAATGAGCGGAGAGGATATTAAATAAAATACATTTGTGGGACTGCTGCCTACTTTTGAAATGCTTTATTTGTGAAAACGACTTTAGGGGACAAATATGAAGGATGCCGTGGAAGCCGGCTTATGATAAGTCATTTGTTTCGCTGGGATCTGCCTTATTGCTTATCTGGTTAAGAAACTTGTTGAGCAATTTTGCCGGATCTCCTGGCAGCCGACGGGCGCATCATCAGTCACCGCCCCGGCGCTGGCCCACAAACTCTTTTACGGGATTCAGGAGGGATGCGGATTTAAATGTTAAACTGGTTTCTGTCAGGGTGACAAATGAACACCAGACAACTCTAGGACAATGGTGGAATGCTGAAACGCACGCCAGCAGGAGTAGGCCAGTCTTCCAGAAGAATCAACGAAAACGGCCTTAAGATATCTCCCTCCAGATGACGCCACTGCTCTTACTCTGTGATCAAGACCGAAGACAGCATTCCCTGAAGCTTGGCATGATGTGCAGAGGTGACATAATTAATTGCTTAAGTAATTAAACTGTTAATAAAGCTGTGATTCCTAGCATCGGATTTCCCCCCGCCACCCCGAAGAGTCCAGATAAGAAAGATAATTGCATCTAAAATTTTCTCCCAGCTTATTTCTCCTGAATTCATTTGGCTGCTGCTTTTTTCCTTTAGTTGTTATATGTGCATGTGATATTCTGCAGTGTATTATCTTATTAAAAATTTTAAAATATCTTTCAGCTAGGAAGAACCAGAGGAGATGACAGCATGTGGATGAAGTGCGTTTGAATAGCTAGGGACTCAGAATAAAAATAAGCGAAGCAGTGGCTGGTGTGTTATCAGACAGAGCACAGGGAGGCTGCCTTGACATTAGGAGTCAAAACTAGAAAATTGCTGCGTTTCAAACTCTTCCAATTCCCCACCATTTTTCCTTGTACCATGGGGAGGCAGCTTAGCTCTGTAATGGAATCAACGTAAAAGGGGCTGAATGTTGGTATTTTAAGACAAGTCATTTTAAGATGCTGTTGGAATTATTTCATATGGAATTCGTTTGAATTAAAAAAAATGTATATTTGTATTGATTTCAGAGAGGAAAGGAGAAGGAGAGATAGAAACATCAATGATGAGAGAGAATCATGGATCGGCTGCCTCCTGCACATCCCACACTGGGGATCAAGCTAGCAACCTGGGCATGTGCCCTGACCGGGAATTGAACCGTGACCTCCTGGCTCATAGGTCAACACTCAACCACTGAGCCACACCAGCTGGGCTCATATAGAATTAAAAAAAAAAAATTCATTTTATAAAATTTCTAAATTAAATGCTTATCACACAATTGTGAAGGGGTTATTGTCACACAAATTTGAAGGAGGGGATCTTAACTAAAGTACCTTTTTATAAATGTAGTTTAAACATTAAAAATTTTAAATATTACCTTGATCTAAAAAATAAATTTGTGAAAACAGATTCTAATTGTTTTTAACTTTACCAAAATATGATTTTACTCTAAAATGTCGTGGTCAAGTCATTTTTTTTAAAATCTAAAAGTAATAGTTTAGTCAGTCTTATTGTATTATTCATCTTATGGTAAATTTACAGCCATTTAAAAATATTGAAATTAATATTTTAATTTTATAACGTAAGCATGATATGCATTTTATTTTGCAGATACTAAGGAAAACAGATTAGATTAGGAGAAATATGTTTGCTTTTATTAACTCTTTTTAGTCATTAAGTTAATTGACTACAGTAAATAAAAATTTAATTATGATGGCACAATTTAATCCTTGCTGAAAATGCAGGGATGTTTATTTTTAATTATACAAAAATGTATTTCTTATCTGAATTCTTTCTAAAATAGAAAGTATACTTAATAAAAAAATATCCTAAATGACTTAAGCAATAGATTCATCAAATGTTTAAATGATATTTAATACGATTTTAATTAATATATACCACAGTACAATGAGCTTCAAATTGCCTAAGAGTTTATTATCATTATGTTAATGTCACTGATATTTCTGAACCTACCAAAATAAAACTATTGTAATCAACGATGAAGTAGGCCTGGTAAATGAATTGTAGCAACCTGGGACATCTCTAGCAAGTTCAAATCTGTTTGACCCACAAGTCAACCTGATCCTTATTATATAAAACTATCTTATATTTGGTTCTATTTCTTACATATCTCTAAAATTTTGGTCTTAATTCTTTGCCATTGTTAGGAGAATAATATACATATATACAATGTATATATGTATATATATATATACTGTATATGTTTTATTATATATATGTTTCATTAGAGGGATTGAAGGCTGCCTCTAATCACAGAAATTAACTATTTTAGAATTAGTGTTAAAATATGAAAATTCTCATTTTTAAAACTCTACTTAATATTCTTGCAATTTACTAATTTTGGAAATAGCTAACTTCAACATAATATTTATAATGTTTCCATATATAGATTTAAAAAATTCCAGAATTTTAAAATATCTTATTTTAGAGCTACATAATCTTATCTTAGTTTTTGAACTAAATATAGTTTCATGGTTTGAAAGGTTCTTTTTGTCAATCTCAGGCAGCTGCTTCTAGCAGGCAATTTGTCATTTGAGAAGTAAGTGGAGCATGACCCAGGTGTGAAGTGCACTGATGGGAAATTATGAATCAAGTTAGCACGAAGGAGAACTCCAAGGTTGGCTTGGAGACCTATGCTCTCAGGAATCATGGGAAGAATTATTGAAACAGTCCATGTAAGGCATTCATGAAAACACTCCCAGGAAATGATACAAAGTTGTTATGCCTGTTTAAGGCTAGCAGAATAAAGGCAAAATATGAGAAAGTCTTAAAAGGGTAGAATTGATTACAAAAAAAGTAATAGTTTAGTCAGTCTTATTCTAAAACATATTGCCTGTTGCAAAGCAATATGATAAAAATACTAAAGATAAAAATACTGAAACTAAAAATACTAAACAAAACAAATAAGGTTCATATTTTCATAAATGTAAGATTTAGGAATTCCAAGATTAAGAATGCATTCTTTTCTCTTGAGTATGTACATTCTGGATCTTCTCTAACCCATTCTCAACTCTAAGCCACAGGAGAGAAATGAGGAGTCTAGTTAGAGCTAAAGGGGGAGTCTCAAATATATGCACTGTAGCCAGAACTCAGCAATCAAGAAATTAGGGTATGAGCTATGTTGCGGCTCCGGTTGCTTGCTTTAACAATATTGATTATTATGATCAGAAAAGTGTTATTTGAAAAATATCACATAAGTAAAAGTATAAAGAGGAAAACCAAAGTCATTTGTCATCTTACCTACCATATATATATATATATACACACTGTACCATATATATACACACACACACACACACACACACACACACATACATATATATGTGTGTGTGTATATATATATATATATATATATATATATATATATATATACACCCAGGGGCAATCTATTCATGTAGTACACATATTTAGATATGCTGCTTAGTTTTACTACTGTGGATTTTCTTTTTAATTTTCTCACTCCCTCACTTCCCAAATTTAATTACTAAATATCTTATCCACGAGTCTACTAATATCTTACCTTTTTTCTTTACAAAAATTTTTTCAAATTGATTTCAGAGAGGAAGGGAGAGGGAGAGAGAGATAGAAACAATAATGAAAGAGAATCATTGATCAGCTGCCTCCTGCACGCCCCCAACTGGGGATCGAGCTTGCAACCTGGGCATGTGCCCTTGACTGGAATTGAACCTGGGACCCTTCAGTCTGCAGGCCAACACTCTATTCACTGAGCCAAACCAGCTAGGGCTCTACTAAATATCTTGATCATTGTTCATTGTTGCTGCCCTGTTATTCAGGTAACCCGCTTTAATCTCCAACCTTTACTGCTTACCCTCAAAACCTGCCCCCAATACCTACTCTTGTCCCACTCTAATCCATCTCTCTGCCACCCAAGATATTTTATTTTATTTTTATTTTTTGTTAATCTTCACGTGAGGATGTTTTGTGTTTTTTTTTTTTGTTTGTTTGTTTGTGGTTTTTTTTTAATTGACAGTGGAAGGGAGGAAGGGATGGGGAGAGAAAGAGATAGATAGAGAGAGACATCAATGTGAGAGAGACACATCCATTGGTTGCCTCCCTCACACGCCCCAGCCAGGCCAGGGAATGAACCTTCAACCCAGGTACCTGCCCTTGACCTGGAATGGGACTCACTCTGACCAATGAGCACACTGACCAGAGCCAACATATCTTTTTTTTTTGTTTTGTTTTAATAGGAAAATAAAGGATTACGGCTCTCTCCAGATTAAAAACTTTACATTGTTTGACCTTTTACTTTGATCAAACCTAAAATCCTTTACATTGCATAACATGGCTGGCCTGGTAATGGGCTCTTTTCTAGCTTCTCCAAACTGGACAAGGATCCAGATAAGCCGCTCTCAGTGACCAGCATTTAGGCATGTTGTGTGTGTGCTTGAAATGTTTTCACACCATGACAACCTTTACTGACCCAGTTCCACTGGATTCTGTGCATTGGATCTTGATTTCATTTTTCCACGGCTTCCATAATCCCTCAGACAAGTTTGCTTTCTGTAATTCTCCTTAGTAATTAATAGATTTGATATAACTTATTTTAGGACCTTCATTCTCACTAACTTCTTAATTACAGCTTTATGCAATATATATTGTTTACAGATTTATTTTTACTCAGTAAATGTGTGCTGATTGAATTACCATTCTTTGTAAACTGATTTTTATATATTCTAGATATACTTACATGATAACAAATATGTCTACATATTTTTAACATCATATTCTATCGATGACTGTACTGTACTGTATTAAGCAGTTTCTTCTTGAACATAGGCAACTACCACCTTGATACAAATGTAAGGAAAGCTGTAATGAGCAATTTATACATTTGCTTTATTTGTATATTAATTTATTTACTTAAGCATATGTATTAGAGGTAGAATTGTTGGCTAAAGTGTACTATGTGTTTTTATTTTGATACACACATGTGAAATATATCGCCAAAATGAGCTCAAGACTAGTAATAAATATACCAATTTACTTTCATATTAGCAGTTTTTATTTATTTGTTTTAATATGTTTTATTGATTTTTTTACAGAGAGGAGGGGAGAGGGATAGAGAGTTAGAAACATCGATGAGAGAGAAATATCGATCAGCTGCCTCCTGCACACTCCCTACTGGGGATATGCCCGCAACCAAGGTACATGCCCTTGACCGGAATCGAACCTGGGACCCTTCAGTCCACAGGCCTATCCTCTATCCACTGAGCCAAACCGGTTAGGGCCATATTAGCAGTTTTTAAAGGGCAATGGGCATAAGGATGTGGCATCTGCAGGGTATTATGAGTTTTATGCTATTGTGTTCTTTTACTTTATTCTGAAATTGTCTATATTTATAAAAGCCTAAGTGACAGGCCGACCAGCTGACGGCTGGTAGCTATGACATGCACTGACCACCAGGGGGAAGATGCTCAATACAGGAGCGAAAACCACAGGCATGGAAACATGGAACAGACTGATGAATTTCAGAGGGAACGGGGTGGGGGGGGGCAGAAAGAGATTAACCAAAGATCTTATATGCATACTAAAGGCCCAGTGCATGGATTCATGCACCGGTGGGGTCCCTCAGCCTGGCCTGCGGGGATCGGGCCAAAACTGGCTCTCTGATATCCTCCGAGGGGTCCCAGATTGCTAGAGGGCACAGGCCAGGCCGAGGGACCCCACCGGTGCACAAACCTATGCCCTGGGCCTCTAGTACTTTTATATATTCTTAGTTTCACACTGAGTTTTACATTTAACCTTGTGTCCAATAAACATATAGGGTACTTGTTTATAATGAAGACAAAAACAATAACAACAATAATGACAGTCGTAAGTGCCAACAGTAGTATTTGAAGTAGAATGAGCAGGACAGGAGACCCAGGAATAGCACTGGGAATATAAAAATCCTTCTGCATTTAAACAATGCCACCACTAGTCATTGCAAGCCCTTGGCAATCAGCCATTCCATTGCAGCCGGAATTCTCTTAAACATTTGTAAACAAGTCCTGCAGAGCACTAGGAATTACTGAGCACTAAAACGAGTTGCTGAACATCTACTGAACGACAAGCAGCCAAAGAATAAGCAAATTATTTTCTAAGAAAAGCATATGCAAAACACAATGGGCAGAAAAGCCTTTTCAGTGTCTCTAATAACCTATAAACTCTATTGTTACTTAAATCTTTGAATGTATTGTACTGCACTCAAAAATATCTCTTCATCATTATAGCAATTGTAATGACCAAAAATGTCTCTTTACGATTGTGACCTTTCTTTACTGCTCTTCAGTATGCCTAAAATACTGTAATCACTGAACAAATAACAGTAATAAAGCTTTACAAATGGAAACTTCTTTTCATGTCAAAAATGCAGCACTAGGTTATTTCAATTTTATTTTTCTTGCATGGCCAATGTTTCCCTTTGCCATATTTGCATGATGTTAAAAAATGTAAATAATTACAATGAAGTAGAATGGCAGTTTGTTAAATTTTAGATTTTGTAGAAAAATAAAATAATTTAGGAATACCAGTAAAATAAGTGATCTGTGGAAAAAGTTTTATATATATATATATATATATATATATATATATATATATACACACATATACATACACTAGTGGCCTGGTGCATGAAATTTGTGCATGGGGGAGGCGGGGTGTTCCTCAGCCTGGCCTGCACCCTCTCCAATCTGAGACCCCTCGAAGGATGTCCTACTGCCGGTTTATAGGGATCGAGCCTAAACCTGCAGTCGGACATCCCTCTCACAATCCGGGACTGCTGGCTCCAGCCACTCACCTGCCTGCCTGTCTGCCTGATTGCCCCTAACCACTCTGCCTGCCAGCCTGCTTGCCCCCAACTGCTGTCCCCCCGCCAGCCTAATCATCCCCAACTGCCCCCCTGCTGGCCTGCTCACTCCAAACTGCCCCCCCCACTGTCCTGATCACCTCCAAGTGACCCCCACTGATGGCCTGCTCACCCCCAACTGGCCCCCCTGCTGGTCTGCTTACCCCCAATGGCCCCATCTCCCCACCAGTCTGATCACCCACAACTGCCGTCTCATCCTGGCCTGATCACCCCCCGGCGATCCAAGCTCCTAGCTCCTCCTTTTTTTCTTTTTTTTTTTTTTTTCAGTGCCTCTTTGAGTGGAGGCCAGGGCCAGCTGGAAGCAGGTATCTGGGATTTATTTATCTTCTATAATTGAAACTTTGCAGCCTTGAGCGGAGGCCTGGGCAGGCCAGGGTGGGTGGGAAGCTTGGCTTCCTCCATCGCCAGGGGCAACCCAAGCATCCTGCTTTCTCCAGCTCAGTGGCTGCCGCCATCTTGGTTGGGTTAATTTTCATACTCGCTCCTGATTGGCTTGTGGGCATGGCTTGTGGGCGTAGCGGAGGTATGGTCAATTTGCATGTTTCTCTTTTATTAGTGTAGATATATATAACATAATATAACATTTATTATATTATATATAGCTCTGTAAACTATTCTGGGTTCCATTTAGTAGTTGAACCAACTTAATATGCAATTGCTTAATATAAATTGCTTCAATATCTATTAAATGGAATCCAGAGTAGTCTATAAAATTAAAAAATCAGTAGGACCTGTTTGTGGAGCATGGAGTCCTAAATAATTCAGATTTGACTTAGTAGAATTTTTGTTGAGCCATGCTTATAGATTTTATATTGTACCTAAACTTTTAGGACAACAATCAATGATTTTATTCAGTGTTTTCACTTCTATGGAATATGTTTAACATATACATACCCTATTAAATATAGGATAAAAAATAACACAAAGCCTTATCGCATTATTGTGCACATTTAAAAAACTTTGAAGTTTCTGATGAAGCAAGTGCTGAGGTTTATTCCATTTTGATTCCTGTTACAGGTGCTTTATGCCATGATATTGACTCAGGTCGTGAGCGGCGCTCCTAGTAGAATTGATTTATGATACAGTCCGTCGCTATCCAGACAGTCTCCAGCGAAGTGACAAAGAAGTTCTGCCTCCATACCCATCCAATCAATGGAAAGCAAAGCGAGACGAGACAAAACACGGCCCTTTACACAAGGTGACTAGATACTAAATGTCATGTTGTGTGTGCCGGGTGTGGGAATGAATAGTGGCACATCTACCTTGTTAATTGGCCTTGTTATGTGCTTTCCCAGAGACCAATTTGTACCTGGTGCAGACACCATAAAAACTGTTGTTGCATTAAAGGATTTGCTAAAAAAAAACCAAAAAACAAATAAAAGTCCATACATTTTATGTGAAAGTTAATACCCCTGCTTATAATTTTTTTTTCATCTGTGAGGATATAGATATTCAAAAATTTGAGGAAGAAATAGTAATTGACTAAATGAGAGAAAATATTCAGGTAGGAAAATGACATATAATCTATTAGTATTACATACTGACTTATATAACATTTTTTTTTTTTTGTCAGATTGAAAAAGGCCATGGAATGCTCTTGGGTTCTTTAGTTTGATGGGTGGTTTCTGAATCTATTTTTTTTACTTGACCCTCAAATTACATTCATATACACCTGACTGCATCTGTTCTGAAGTATAATAAAAATCATAATGCACAGAATGTAATGATAAAAACGATATTGTCCTCATATTATGAAACACTAAATACTGTAGTGCATTGTGGCTAAGCCATAAAAGCTATGGGGTGGGGGCAAATAGATGACAAGAAGAGAAGGAAAGATAGGGGAGGAGAGATTATAGTGGGTCTTTAGTGACCTCTATGGAAGATTAATTAATTGAAAAGAAAATAAGAGCTATATTTGTATTTTGTTTTAGAAATGTGTTAGAGGGCAGCGTGGAGAGGAAAGGGACTGAAATCAGGATGGATGTTATGGTTCAAAGACTTTTCCCAGGAAAGTCTCTGGGAAGGGCAGTGATATAGAGAATAAAGAAGGCACAGATTTGTGGGACGTTTTGAAGAAAATATTTAAAACCTGGTCACTGATAAAACATGGAAGGTAAAATAGAGGAATTAGACAAGAGTGTTTCTAAGATGCTCAAGACTGTAGGCAGATTAAAGAGCCATCAATTCAGAAATGGAATGAAATAGGAAGACTGTCTGGCAGATGGGCAAGAGACTGATGTATTCAATCCTAGGTTTCCTGATTTCTGAATGAATGCAAGAGATATCAAACAAACCCTCACTGTGGCGCCATCCCTGATAGGAAACAAACTGGTATCACGTGGCGGATTGATTACATTAGACTTTGAAGGGGCGAACTTACATTTTGGGTTGCCTTCTTTGCATATAGCACATCTGACAGTACTATGACTCAGATGTATAGATGAGTGTCTTCATCACAATGGTATGTCACATAACAATGTGTTCCAGGGGAGTGAGGGCAAAGGAAGTGTGCCTATACTTCCTGTATGGAGCCTACTGTTCTCCTCATATGTTCCATCCATCAGAAGCACTGGGCTTGGAAAAACAATGGAATCAACCTCAAAATGCTCAGTTCCGGTTACCGGCGGCCTATATGAGTCTCTGGCATGGGGATCTCAGCCTTTACGGTGAAGCATTTGTCTGAAATCAGTAACCCATATATGACCCAGTCTCCCCACAGCCAGAAATAGGGATCCCCAAACCAACAGTTAAAGATAGGAATGGCTTCTCTCGTTATACTTAATAATCTATTTGAAGAATGCTTGTCCCTGTAGCAATTACCTTGAACTTGTACTTACAGTTTATTGTTCCCTAAGGAACAATAGGGAATATCCATTAGGGAATCCAAAAAATGATTCCAATATGTTGGAAACTGAAAGATACCCCTAATGCTTTGACATTTCTCATCTAGACGAACTAACAAATCAACATGGAACTGATGGTGATTGCTAGGGAAACTGTGTTGTTGATACCTCGCCGGGGATCAAAACACTATTTGCAAATCAGAATGAGTTCACTGTGATTTTTTTCTTGAACTCTCTTTCCTAATCTGGTCAGTGGAAAACTGTTGTTTCTACTGAAAACATGGTCGGCATTATCAATTTCTATAGGAGTAATACCTGAAGTTATTTTATCAGGTCAAAAACCCAGTTTACCTGTGATAGGGGAAGAGTAAGGGAGCTATGGAATGAGTAGCGTCTATTATCTTTGAGACAGCTGTAGGAGTCTATTTTTACTGACGTATACTTCATGACCAGCTAGCCTGGGACGATAGCAGCTACATATTTTATGCCATGATTTTCTTTCTTCCAGTTCTCACCATCCTATCTGAAGAAGAGCAGTGGGAACGGATAGCACCTGTGATGATACATTCACTAGCTGCTGCCTGGATTATGCTGAGATGGAGACCCTAGCTTCTACCTGCACGAAGGACAAGAGTAAAGAGCTGAGGGGACAAACGGGTGGACTTCAGCAGGTCTTCCGTCTGTGGCACCGAATCTAACCCCACCCTTCTCCTGCTTTCTGGCCTGGGAAGCTGAGCTTGCTGGCTTTCAGCTTTACGTACCAATGCAGAGTCCTGGTCGGAAACCCCTGTGGGGGCATTATGTTGATGTCAATATATCTACTCCACTTTTTTTTTTGTCCCTAGGAGGTATTTGGTCATCTGGTCTTTGTGTGTCATATATCTATCTATACCTATGTCTATGTCTATGTCTATACCTATACCTATATCTATATCTATATCTGTATCTATATCTATATCTATATCTATACCTATATCTATATCTATATCTATATCTATATCTATATCTATATCTATATCTATATCTATATCTATATCTATATCTATATCTATATGTATTTTAATTGATTTCAGAGAGAAAGGGGAGGAGAGAGAGAGAGAGAGAGAGAGAGAGAGAGAGAGAGAGAGAGAGAGAGAACATCAATGATGAGAGAGAATCATTGATCAGCTGCCTCCTGCACACCCCACACTGGAGATCGAGCCCACAACCCGGGCATGTACCCTGACCGGGTATCGAACTGTGACCTCCTGGTTCAGAGGTCAACGCTCAACCACTGAGCCACACCAGCTGGGCCTGTGTGTATCTCTTAGATGGATGCCATTACTTCTTTCAATACAACTTTCTCTGCTCACCTTTCTCTTTGCAGGGGCTGCTAGCCACTCCCTCCCCGGCTCTCATGCCGGAGCCACTGGAGCTCCGCCACTGCCACTCTGTGGGAAGCTGCTCTGCCCCTTGTGCTCAGGCCGTCCTCGCCCCGGTGAATATGCTCACTGTAAAGAAGACACAAATCCCCTCCTCGGCGTGAACCACACATTCCCTTTCGGGACCATGAACCTGAAATGTTGTGTGAAAGCTCTCTAAGTTACACAGAAAACCGCGAACGTGCTAAAGGAAAGATCAGAAACGTCTGAGGTGACCAGTGCAGGCAAATGCCATAAATCTCCAACGTACTTATTGAGAGGCAACTGCTGTGAGCAAGAATGATCGACCTTGGCAGAATCGCTGGGAGAGCAGGGTGAGCTGCTTTAAAATATTGTGATATGGCAAAGGCTGCAGGTCTCATAGATCACCAAGGAGACACAGCCCGTGAAAAGAAGTGGGGCCAGGAAAGGCTCAAAAAACATGCAGGGCCTTAAGTCCTTTGTTAAAGTGATAATGAGAGAACTTTTCTACAAGACCTCTATGCATTTTTTAAATGACCTAATATCGTTGGAGAAACTAATAAAAAGTTAATAAAGCAGCACAGCCTTGAAATAACATGAAGAATAAATAATAACAAAGAACACACACACCTTCAGAAGACAGACAACAGATGATGGAAGAAAACGGAACAATTAGTAAACGAATACCCCTTCTGTTACTAGTGGGCTGCCGGTGGGGTGACGAGAAAGCAATGTTTTGAGACTTTCGCAGGAGAATGAGTGGCATTTATTTGTGTGGCATTAAGTCCCTGAGTTTGCAAGGCCCCCTCGCCCTCCATCCCACTGTGGACGGAAAAGGGGCCACATGCTGCCCCGGCAAGCGCAGGGAAGGCCTGCGTGGCCGCCTTGCGAGCTCAAACACCAAAGTAACTACAAAGGATGGTCTGCAATCAAAACTTCACTGAAAGCAGTTATGGTGCGTGGTCACGTCCTAAGCCACGGCCTGACCAAGGTCAACCTTTTCCTTAACTGAGCCTACTGTCTTTTTGCCTCTATGATAACACACCTGTGAAATGTCAGGGTCCCCTGTACCTTCCCTTTCCCGGGCCCCTCAGGGCACAGCCAAATACACCCCCGGGGCCAGGGCCAGAGACCACAAAGCCCCTCATTGTTGTTGAGGTCATTGTTGGTGTAACTCTCCTGCACCCACTTCTGTAAAAGAAGCATGTGTCTACCATTTTACTTTTTATCCAACCCCAGGGTTTCCCCGCTTTGCTTTCTTCCACCTCCTAATCTATCACCAGTGGATTTCATGGAAGCCACCTACGTCTCCTCCTTTCGTTGCCTTGTATAAAACGAGGTGAAAAGCGGCTGTTCTCCGGTGCATTATCCAGTCCACTGAGATTCTGCTCCTCGGCAATTGTCGGCAGCTTGGCTCAAAGAAACTCACAAAAGTTCTTCCCAGGTTTGAATGTTGTTGTTTTTTATGTTAATACCACCACGGGAGAAGTCCAGCCGTGTCTTCAGCAGAGCTGGGATCAGAGCCGGTGCCCAGAGCATCCCTCCCATGAGAAAGTAGATGTCTATTGTTGAAGCTAGCCAATTTGGAGTGTTTTGTTAGGGCAGCCAGAGCATAACTCTACAGAATTCTGCAGTTGGGAGAACTACTCTCTGAAGTTGAAATAAAATAAGAATAGTATCATGGTAAAATCCACTTTTGTTTGTTTTATTTCAAAATCAAATGAACAGTACTTCTGAGCATTACTTGGAGACTCAGATGTTCAAATATTTGTCCTATTTTTTTTTTTCTAGCTGTCAAAGGCAGCATGTCAGATATCTGCCTCAGAGAAAAAGTAAGTGTTATATTTTATCACAAAAGGTGGTTAATCAATCATATATATATTTTGTTATGTTCTCTAACTGAGCCTTTTATGTAAATGAATTTTTTTATTTTGTGTAACTTTCAAATTAGTTAAAGCTAAGTTCTATTTTTGAAATACTTTACTACATTTTATTTATTTATTTACTTTACTACATTTTAATATAAACTTATAGGCATGTTATTCCCCATTGTATGACTTTTATGTAAAAAATTATATATATATATATATATATATATACACATATACATATATATATACATATACATACATACATATACATATATATATATATATATATATATATATATATATATATATATATGAAAGCCTAAGTGACCATTCAACTGTTCGACCAGTAGCTATGATGTGCACTGACCACTGGGGGGCAGATGCTCAATGCACAGGCATGGAAACATGGAACAGACTGATGAATTTCAGAGGGAAAGGGGTAGGGTGGGAAGAGATTAACCAAAGATCTTATATGTATACTAGAGGCCCAGTGCATGGATTCGGGCACCAGTGGGGTCCCTCAACCTGGCCTGTGGGGATTGGGCTGAAACCAGCAGTCCGACATCCCCTGAGGGGTCCCAGACCACAAGAGGGTTCAGGCCAGGCCGAGGGACCTCACGGTGCACGATTCCGTGCACTGGGCCTCTAGTCTTCTATAATGCCCAGAGTTTAATAGCCTCATACTATCTTCATGGAATAAGAAATAAGAAAATAAGACTCATATAAAATAACTATCTTAAATGAATTTCAAATATATAAGTTTTAAGTTTAAAAATTAGAACATATAAATTGAAATATTATCTCCAAGAACTGTATTAAAGGGCAGCACATTGTATCAGTGGAAATGCCAATAGCAATTTGAATTAGCTCCTCATTTTTTCACTTTTATTTTTTAAAAGTATTTTATCAACATCATGAGGTTTATTTCTATTTTCTTCTCTTTTTAAAATCATCCCCTGCTACTCCTTGGTTTTGTTGAATATTTTTCATGCCTCTATTTTGTCTCATTTTATAGGCTTAGTTATAAACCATAAAATGTATTGTGGTTATTTTCAATTCATTTTTGAATTGCTAAGAAATAAGAAAAAGTATTTTGTATTTAATCGTGCATTTGCCATTTTCAGAGCTTGTTATTCACTCTGGAAACCCAAATTTCTCTTGAGTATCATTTCCTTCTCCCTGAAGTTCTTCCTTTAACATTTTTATAGTGCTAATCTGCTGACAATGGATTCTCTCCACTTATGTAAAAAAAAAAAAGTCTTTATTTTGCCTTTTGTAAAAAAGATGTTTTCTGAGTATAGAATCCTAATGTTCTGTCTGGTGTTTTCTGTGAATGAATACAACTTTTTTTTATTTCTTCCTGTACTTGAAAGATATATGCAAATGTAATGAGTAACTATATTAATTAAGCGATGTGATGTGTTTATAATATGGTGGGATACTAAGCTCTCAGCTGGGTTCCTTTGTCCTAGGGCAGTGGTCGGCAAACTCATTAGTCAACAGAGCCAAATATCAACAGTACAACGATTGAAATTTCTTTTGAGAGCCAAATTTTTTAAACTTAAACTTCTTCTAACGCCACTTCTTCAAAATAGACTCGCCCAGGCCATGGTATTTTGTGGAAGAGCCACACTCAAGGGGCCAAAGAGCCGCATGTGGCTCGCGAGCCACAGTTTGCTGACTGCGATCCTAGGTGGTATAACACTAGGCCTTGTGTCCAAGGACCATTAGGAAGATGATAGCTTCTGTCTTTTGATATTTGGTTCCCAAGATATCTTATTTTAACTTGTTATGTGATCATGCACCCTTATTTTAAAAACACATGTTATTAAACAACATTAAAAACATAAAAAGGCAGGAAAAACATTGTAGAATGTAAACAACATGAAAGATAGCCCAAATAATGAAAATGAAACTATAAACTTTGCCAGGTTTCTGTCTAATGTACGTTTGCAGACAATGAAAATCTTTATCTCATCTAAATTATGTTTAGAAAATAATTCAAGAAATTTGTATAAAATTATATTCACATTTAAATACATATAATTGATTTCTGAGAGGAAGGAGATGGAGAGAGATAAGAGACATCAATGATGAGAGAGAATCATTGATTTGCTGCCTCCTGCATGCCCCCCACTGGTGACTGAGCCTGCAGCCCAGGCATGTGCCCTGACCAGGAATCGAACTGTGACCTCCTGGTTCATAGGTTGACACTCAACCACTGATCCACACAGGCTGGGCGATATTCACACTTATAAATTACTAATTTTACAAATAAGTTGTAGTAAGCAAAAAACCATATGCAATATAAAAGTACATTTTGTTAATTTGATGAATTTCCTAGTCATAACACATATGACATAAGTTCATACTTATATTTAAGTTTACTATATGTAAAAATTAACTGTCATTTTTAAATGTCCAACATTATTTATCCTCATGTTAATGTGTGTTTGTGTGTGTGTGGATATTTTCCACACTATTACATTTTATTTCATTTTGGGAAAATCATAGCTAGATTTCTTATGTGAAATCTAAATTTATATAACTGGTTAGCTTTATTATGCTTTTCTTTGTCTTAATGTTTTACTTAAACTATATTATATTGCATCTTTTCCTATATATTTAATGCCATTTTTTTCTGTGACTGATATCTTATTATATTAACTAGAATCTCGGTGCACAAAATTCATGCATAAGGCAGGGGCTCCCTCAGCTCAGCCTGCACCCTCTCCCAATCCGGGACCCCTTGGAGGATGTCTGACTGCCTATTTAGGCCTGATACCGCAGTGGAATAGGGCCTAAACTGGCAGTCTGACATCCCTCTTGCAATCTGCCTGCCTCATCGCTCCTAACCACTCTGCCTGCCTGCCTGATCTCCACTAACCACTCTGCATGTTTGCCTGATGCCCCTAACTGCTCGCCTGCTTACCTGATTGCCCCTAACCACTCGCCTGCCTGCCTGATCACTCCTAACCACTGTGCCTGCCTGCTTGATCGCCCCTAACTGCCTCTGCCTGCCTGCCTCATTGCCCCTAACTGCTTGCCTACCTGCTTGATTGCCCCTAACCACCTCTTCCTTGGCCCTCGCTGGCTTCCTCAGGAAGGACGTCTGGAATGACTTTATAGATTTGGTGATGAAATAATACAAACTTGCTTAGCCACATGATTTTATGTTTATTATTTCAAGGTATTTTATTTTCTTCCCTGTTATCTCTCCTCAGAGAAAAAGTAGAAGAGCTATTTACTAAATACACTGGATTTCTATAAAATGCTTGTTCCTGAAAAAGCAGTTATTTAAGCCAGTTTAAGCTGTAGGAGCAGCACTTTTGACAGTTCTAGGTTAATGTAACCTTGGAGAGTTTGGGCAGAACAAGAGTTCAACTAGGAGGAAACTTTATTTCATTCCTCCAATATTTGTTCTACCATAAGGCCTAGCTAATTAAATGTAGTTCATCTCTAAGGAGACTGTTTACTAACTCCCTCTCAGCCATCAATTTCCTTCTGGTATTCCTCTGAAAACTGCATGTTCTTTCTTTCATTAAAGTTATTTATTACAGTACTGCTAGAAAAAACAATAATTTATAATCACAAGCATTTTCCACCTAGAAACGAGGAATAGGCAGTATAATGAATTTGCAAAATTATAAAAAAATAATGTACCTGTTTGATTTTGGTAAACATTTAAGAAAAATACAACTAATTGATATATTTTAAACAGAAAGAAAATAAAGTTTAATTAATGGAAACATATATTTCCCTCCATCCATATGTAATTCTTTCTGTCTTTGAACAGTTTTCATTCTGCTCCACTTGTTTATTCCAATAAATTCTTTAAAGATATTTAACACTTATTCTTTTTGTTACATGCTTGGATACTTTGCTAGCAAAGTCCAGGGGTAACCAAATTTAATATAAAAATATAGTTCAGAATTACAAAGGAGAGAAGGATATGGTGAGAAATTGATGGACATTTTGGCTCGAGTGCTGGAATTTCCCAATAGTGTTATTGACACACCTTCCCCTGGGTATCCAATATTCTGAAAGAGTCTGAAAACAAAATTTTAAAAAAGAGTCCAAAGCCAGTGCCTCACATTTCTGTCTTTCTAAAAACATAATTGATTCAGTGGTGTTTTATATTAATATGCTTTGATCACAGATTTTTTTTAGGATGAACTTCCCGAATTATTTTGACATTTTGACACTTATTTTATGTAAAATAAATTTTAAAAAATGTATCACAAGTCCCCTATACCATCTTTGAAAACAAATAGATCCATTTTGTTGATTCTTGTCCAATCAGAATGCATCTACTAAAAAAAGCCTAAAACAGACATTTCAATTAACCCCATCCTAATAAAAGAGTAATATGCAAATTGGCCATCACTCCAACACACAAGATGGATGCCCCCATGTGGTCAAAGATGGCCACCACAAGATGGCCAGCAGGGGAGGGCAGTTAGGGGCAATCAGGCCAGCAGGAGAGGGCAGTTGGGAGTGACCAGGCCTGCAGGGGAGGGCCATTGGGAGCAATCAGGCCTGCAGGGGAGGGCAGTTGAGGGGGACCAGGTCTGCAGGGGAAGGCAGTTGGGGGGGGACCAGGCCTGCAGAGGAGGGCAGTTAGGTTAGAGGTGATGAGGCTGGCAGGGGAGGGCAATTAGGGCAATCAGGCTGGCAAGGGAGGGAAGTTAGGGGTGACCAGGCCAGCAGGAGAGGGCAGTTGGGGGCAATTCGGCCTGCAGGGGAGAAGTTTGGTGTTGATCAGGCTGGCAGGCAGAAGCAGTTAGGGGCAATCAGGCAGGCAGGCAGGTGAGTGGTTGGGAGCCAGCAGTACTGGATTGTGAGAGGGATGTCCGACTGTCAGTTTAGGCCCGATTCCCGTAAGATTGGGCCTAAATAGGCAGTCGGACATCCCTTGAGGGGTCCCAGATTGGAGAGGGTGCAGGCTGGGCTGAGGGACACCCCCTACTGTGCACAAACTTTGTGCACCAATCCTCTAGTATATTTATAAAATGAGTAAATGAAATAACAAGAAAAATAAATAAATAGCAATAATATCGGTCAAGCCAGGATCTATTCAAGGTACTATTTTTCAATTTCTATTTAAATATCTAAGGTTAAGCTGGTCAATTTACTCTCCACTTGCTTTACTGATCAATATTTATAAGATGATGTCTTTATGTATCACTTGCTTTTATTATTTTATTTTTTTCTTACATTAATCCCAATTTGTAATGTCTTTCTGATGAGTAAATAGTGAATAAAATAGAGTCACCTTATTGGTACAATAAAACATAAATATTAACTCAGATAAAAGAATAGGGCTAATATGTGTTTTAATTTTTAATCTTAATTTTATTTTTTTACTCTATCACAATTGCATTTGAAAACGGAGCTAAGAGAAACTTAAATAGCACATAAGCCCTTGTCTATGTTGAGGGGAATGAATGTTTAAAGGGTACAATAAATGAGTGCTTTTAAAATAATCGAGTCTTAGTGTGCACTGTCTTGTCATCCTAAATATTAGGATTTCTCTTTCATGGACATATATAATACAATAAATTTAAAAAGAATAGTGAAATCTATCTACTTACTGAATTGAGAATATGTATAAAAACACATTGAAAATTTTACTTTCTAATCCTATACAAATATGGATTTTATTTTAAACATGATATTGATTTTCAAAAATTTGTGGAAGGCTTAATACCTTGTGCTGTGGCCATGTTCCTGATGACAGACGAGGAACAATAGGGTAAAAAATAACTACATAATACCAGCGATACCACCACCATGAAAGACATGGAGCATTCGGAGCAATTGTCTTTCCAATGGAAGTGCTGCACAGTGTCTGAAAGCAGGGTTTCCATTCCTTTCTTGACTTATCTTTGTAACCTTACAACATAAAATTAGCATCTTATACAATCAGAGCTCCAAAGCTTCCCATTTTTCCACTGGTCTTTTCTCATTTCTGCTCTTTGCATTTAAAACAATCTGTGAAAGAATAAAGTCATACTTGGGCTGCTGTTGTGTTTAATCTATCAGATGCAGACATTTCTCCAAGGACATTATTCACAGAGTTAAGAAAAAAAATGTGCCTTCAAAGAATGAAATCTGGTCTCTCTCTTTTTAAATATGATAACATTTCTAAAGGTGAAAGGGGTCTGCCTTGGAACCAGTAACTGATTTCATGCTGGAAGTTCCTCATTTTATTTGAATTTGATATGAAATAAAAGAGCACACAATCATATTAAAGATGATTGCCCTTCTTTGTTAAAGTCAGACATATTAGAAGGCAAGAGACCCATGCAATCATTATTAATCAAAGGATGACAGTCTAGCATAACATTTATTGAGCACCTATTTTTATTGAACATTATCAACTAATATACTATCCATAACTTCTCAACATGAATAGAATTATAGTGTATGAAAATAGATTTTGGATATGGAAAACTTCATATTTTAATTCATGGCAGTTTCTAGTCAAATGGTTTCAGGCAAACTAGTTCATATATATCTTTCATTGTTCTGACTTTTTAAATGAAGGTATTATTCTACTTCATAGTAGTCTCTGGGCATTCAAAGGGATAGTTATTTTATGATATTTTTTTGTAAACCATAAGATATTAAACAATTATAAATCATTTGTGAAGATCCTATCATCAGAAAGAAAAACTGGGGAATTTCAGAAAGCATAGCTATTCTTCACAGTAAAGTCTGGTCAGATATCTTTGTGCCTGAAATCAATCTCTCTAACAGAATCATGAATATTGACAGTGATTGGCTCTGCCCCAGCACATTCACTGAGCTGAGGTTTCATTCTGGAAGAGGCAAGCCCAGAGGACCACAGGCTACTAACCCTGCCCCCCCCAAATACCAAGTCACAGAGCAAGAGAGTTACTCCAAGAAAATGGGGTACCCACCCCCCAGCCCCAGGGCAGTGGCACAAGGTACTACCCAGGGAGAACTCGCCCTCTAAGAGTGCCAATTATTCAGCTCTGCCTACAGTGGCTGACAATTTAGGCAGAGAAGGAGGAGCTCCATGCTTACTTAAGGTGTTGTTGCAAACAATGGAGATATTGGTTGAAGAGCTACAGAGAAGAGGAGCGACATGAGTCAAACCACAGAGGAGTTAGAGGTTTCATAGAAAGAAGCAGGGAAAGAGACAGCCAGGAGGAGCACCCCTGAGATCAGTCAACCCCGGATCTGTGGGCTGTGCGAGTGTTGTGTCCACTCAACACTCAGGACCAGTCAGAAAAGGACGTGTGTACAGCCTGGAAGCCCACAAACCCCCAACACAGAGAAGTCTCGTTGGTGAACAAGGGGCTGAAGACACCCTCTGACAAACACTGCCTGACCCACAGCCACGGGGGACACCTCCTGGGAGACAGGCTTCCATACACAAGCACACGTAGCCCTGAAAGTCTGGGAGAAATGACCGAGGCTGCTCCCTTTCAGCTATTCAGGGAGAGCCACAAAGACGAATGTTCCTGGCCAAAGATCAGGCCAAAAATAAATAAGTTGTCTGAATAGAGATAACCACATCAAAAATAATGAAAAAGTGTGTGTAGGAGGGGGTGTGTGTGGGGAGGGAGGACAGGAGAGGGTAGGTTCTGACACTGGAGACTGCTTCCTGTGATGAAAATTGACTTCGCTAAGTTAATTTGGTCAAGTCACTTAACAAAAGACAAAGCCAACAACAAGAGCAACAAGCACCCCTGAGCAGGATCGGGGCCCAGGGTTACCAGATGACCCAGCAGTTCAACTTCTAAATACAGACGCCCACCCAAATAAAAAGATATGCCCACCCCAAAAATTGTACACTCATGGATCAGAGTAGCATCGTTCCAGTTAGCCAACAATGGACACAACTTAAATGCCCATCAGCTGATAATTCAATAAAGTGTGAATAAAATGTTGTATATTTATACAGTAAAATAGTATTCCGCAATAGAAATGAACGAGGTAGTAAAACATGCTACAACATGGATGCAACTTGAAAACATGGTGACTCTATGTTTAAATTCTTAAGGAACTGCCAAACCATGACAAGGAATTTCATTCAGTGGAAGCAAACGTTTTCAGAATTAGATGAGGTGACAGCTTCACAGCTCTGCGAACATGTGAAAACTACTGATTAGTACGCTTTAAAGGAGTGACTTGTATGCTATGTGAGTTATATTTGAGTAATACTGCTTTTTAAAAAAAAACTTGAGCATGTAGTAAAATTAGCGCCAAAATTTGACAGGAGTTAGCACTGAATATTGGATCAGTGGAATGACAATTGGAATGTCTACATAAGTAGAGCTGGAGTAGACATGTTTTGCAGTTTCTGTTTGCTCATGTCTTACTCCTTAAAATCACCACTTCAGACGGAACACTTGCCAAAGAAGTGCCATCAGAGTGCACTTCTGGTGACTGACTGTCCCAGGTGCCCTTCACCGGGGCAGGGATTGACACTAACCTACAGAGCACACACCAATGAACCAACAGCAGATTCGCTCTTTTGATAAATTCACCCAGGGGACACATCATTTCCAATTAGTCATAGGTACTTAAATAGTAAGTTCCACATGGAATTAGAGCTCAAAACAACCCCAAAAGCCCTTTTTTAAAAAATATACCCAGGCTGATTATCATTCAAAGAAAATAATTTACCGTAAAGAAGCACGGGGTAGAGCAGACATGCAGAGAGGAGCAGAGATGAAAGACCTAGGGCTGGAGTGGGGCAGGGAGAAAATGACAGAGAAAATGTAACGAGTCACTGCGTAGGTGACTGGTGACGTCCTACTTACAACGTCTACTCACATTGTCCCAAGTCTGCTTGGTTCCATTCAATTGGAGACAACTTTGGGAAGTGCTGTTTTGTTGGTTTTGTTTTTTACTTTATTTATTCACCACTCATTTATTAACTGCTGGGAACACGCAGTTCAGCGCATGGCCCCATCCCTAGGTGTAGGTGGGAGCAGTCATGAGAGGAATTGCAACGCATGGCTTTGGTGTTTTCTTATTGACGTTGCTGGGGAGACATCGGTTTGCAAAACCGCATAGACTTCAGTGCACATCTCCATCAAACAGCATCCGCACCCGCCTCGTGTCCATCGCCCCACGCAAAGGCTCTTCCATCCCATTTCCCCCTTTGCCCACTTCCATCTCCCCCTCCTTCCTCCCTCTGGCTATCACCGCACTGCTGTCTGTGTCTATGTGTTACATACACATGCTTTCAAATACCATGTGCTCTCACATATGTGGAACCTAGTGAACAAAATAAACTGAGGAACAAAATGGAAGCAGAGGCATGGATGCCTGGAACAGACTGACAGCTGTCAGAGGGGAGGGAGTGGGGGCCTGGATGGAGGAAGGTGAAGGGAAGTGCTGGTTCTTAGCAACAAGGGACTCCGAATAAACCAGGATTGATGGAGGAGCTGGTTTACATGCAGAGGGTGCAGCACAATGACTGAGGGTGGAGGTCCTGGGAGGCTGCATAGTCTGGAAGGGACAGTGAACAGTCCTCAATAGGATAAGGCAATGCAAGCATTCACGCCTGAGGAGACTTGGAACCCATGGCCGTGATGGTGAGCGACCCTGGAGGACTTGGCAACCAAAAGTATAAAATGTATTCGTATGAGTAGCCTTAGACAAAGCACAGAGAGTAAAAGATGAATTCAGAAACAAGGTGTGCTGGCAAGAAATACAAAATGAAGAGTGCTTATATAATTTGTTTAGAGAAGTCTTTTCAGCAATAGTCATAGCTCCACGGGGGAAATTAAGCTAGAAAATAGCATCTCATCAAGAGACTATAGAATCACAAACATGTATACTTCCTACTTCACACAGTAGCAGGTGTGATGCTGGTAAAAAATAAGGTCCTTAATTTCTAAATAATTAGAGCTTCAATCATGTCAAGTATTCTTTCTATAACTGAAAACAGAGATGACATTTCTCCACTGTATGTTTTAAAATCTATGTTGTCAGCAAAGTAGACTTGGTCTAGAAATATAAGGACAGAGTCATTTTCCCAGAACTTGCTAAAGGATTGGTATAATTATTTTAAATTAAGATGTTATTTCACTATTCAATGACAAGGTTTATTTTCTGTATATTTATTTGTCATGAGGACTTGTAACCTGTAACAAATATTATAGTGAAGCTTTGGCCTTGATTTTGATCTTCATCAGAGATCCACTCTTCAAGTGTCTTAGCCCTTAACCCGTTAACATTTTAGATAAAGGCAAAGGCAAGTTTATCTGCAAAATATCTAACCAGTTGTAGTCCTTTGACATGCAACCTCTTGAGAGAAGAATACGTGCACAGCTTGCTTATCAATCTACATAAGGCTTTCTTTCTGTGCCATGACATCAGAGAGAAATGGAGACATGCTCAATGGGATATGATAAAAATATTACTGAAAGGATTAAAATATGAGCTGTGAATGGGAATTTGCAGAATCTGTACAATGCCAAAGAAATCTCCAAGGGTAACAAAATTAGTGCCAAAATCTGACAGGAGTTAACACTAAATGTTAATTTTATTATTTTACTTTATAATAAAAGCCTAATATGCAAATTGACTGAACGGCAGAATGACCAGTGGAATGACCGGTCACTATGACATGCACTGACCACCAGGGGGGAAATGCTCACCACAGGAGCTGCCCCCAGCCCACAGGCCCCAGGCCAGCCAAGGCGGGTGCCAGCAGGGGGCCCCTCAATTGCCCCACCAGTCGCCCCGCAGATTGGCCCTGATCCCCGGCCAGGCCTAGGGACCCTACCCATGCACAAATTTCATGCACCATACCTCTGTAGAAGATAAGAAAATAAGCATTTCTATAACATAAAATTCTTCATGAGATGCCATCATTAAGCAGATTATTACCAGCATTTTTTTCTTTTCTCTTCATAGGCAATAAAAATTAACATTCACTGGGTTAGCATCTTAAACAATAAACTATACAGTAAGAATTTATGGTAGTGGCAGAAGCTACATACAACTTGTTTAGGATGCTGTATAGTATGTGTGGGCTCTGGAGATGAGTGGGCTCTGATCTCTGCAGGCATCTGTGCAAAAGGGCAGGGTTAAGATGGAAGGAAATCATGCTGCTGGTATAGGGTGGTTGCTTTTCTTTAGCACATTTTGTCTAGTGTGATGACAGTTTTTAATGAGTTTCAACAGTTATGCAGCTTTTTAACATATGAGAATATTTTACACTTAAATTAATAATTCAAAATTTAAAGCAAGTATTGGCTGAAACGTTCTGTCTACTTAACCCATTGTGTGAATGTATATGTACTATAGGCCCAATGCACGGAGATTCATGCAAAAATGGGCCTTCCTTCCCCTGGCTGCCCGGAGCCGCCTTTCTGCCTTCCCACGCTGCCCAGAGGCCCGGAGCAGCTGGGGCGGTGCGGAACACCTATGTCATCACCATGGCGACAACACAAGTGTCCGACCCCGCTACCGGCTGCTAGGTGCCTGCGTATGCAAATTAACCCACCATCTTTGTTGGGTTAATTTGCATACTCACTCCTGATTGACTGGTGGGTGTCACAAAGGTACGGTCAATTTGCATCTTACTTTTTCATTAGTGTAGATATTTCAAATTCCATATTTTACTCAGAAAATCAGTTATTTTAAGTGAACATTTGAATTATTTGGTTCATGGACACATTGAAATTATATTCAAAATTATGTGTACATATGTATGTGTCTTTATATTTCTTTTATTAAATATTTTTTATTGGTTTCAGAGAAAGGAAGGGAGTGGGAGAGAAAGATAGAAACATCAATGATGAGAGAGAATCATTGATCAGCTGCCTCCTGCATGTCCCCTACTGGGGATCAAGCCCACAACCCAGTCATGTACAATGAACAGGAATCAAACCGTGACCTCCGGTTCATGGGTAGACACTGATCCACTGAACGACACCGACCAAGCTGTGTCTTTAATTGTGATGTGAATCTATTATATTACCAAAATGGTGCTTAAGTCAATAAAGTTGGAGAAACAGTACTATAAATGTTGATAAAAATGTGAGTGAAAGGTATAATGAGAAAATACTTTTCAAACTTTATCAAGATTGTAAAAAAAATACAGAAATAAGTTTTCTGTGTATTTTCAGTAAATGCCACATGTTTCAAATATCATATCTGTGAATGTATTTTATCATTGATACTTTGATATTGGTATACTAATGCTTCACTTAAATTCATCCTGGTAGAGAAATGCTTAGTCAAATTACAAATGCCTTGTGCACGGAGAAGAGACAGCCATAAATCATCTCTAGTAAAACAAACATTTCTCAGTAACCTTTTCATTTTAAGTCATAATGAAGAAGATGATTCTGCTCAGAAGAAAACATGATAATTTTATTTCCAGAACCCTTGTATACCCTCTTTTTAAAAAGGTCCTTTTGAAAGAAATCTATTAATCTGTCCATCCATCCACTGACCCACTGAACTTTCAGTTTACTAACATATATTATGTTCAAGTCTCCCTATGTATTCATTTAAAAATAATCCTGGGCTCTTAAATGGTGCCAGCAGTGGGAATTGAATGGTAAGGAAATTATATTATTCATATCCACTTAGAACTTAATTTCAGTGAAAACCATAGATATGTATTCAATAGTTACAAAAATATATGATTACAAATTGTCATAAGACTTTAAAGAAAATGCCAGCTGATCTAGGAATGTAGAAGAAGACTTGACCTATTCTAGAGACAGATTTTATAACATATTTTATCAAATAAAGAAAAAGCCACTGAACAATTTTACTGGAGAGCTATATGATCTCAAATTCAATGCTGAACAACACAGTTTATTTTTGTGTCCCTTCTCTGCTTTCTGCAGCATTATTTGTTTCATGCTTGGTTGTACTGAGCAATAAGATTTATTTTTATTGAATTGGTTTAGTATACATGTAACTTCTGAGTTAATCTGTGGATGGGGGAATTAAATATACTATTTGTAAATGATAATGGAAGACAAGAAATTGTCAAAGAAATTTCACAGGATTCTGTGTAATTTTGTTTCAGTACATGATGTCAACTTTTACTTACAAAAACAACCAACCAACAAACAAAAACCACCCAAGAACAAAAAACAAAAAAGGAAGAAAAGACAAAGAAAGAAAAAGTGAGGAAACTCAAAGAGGACAAAATACCATAGGATAGGCAGGTCCTATATATTGCTTTTGAAATTTTTCAGTATAAAGAGCTAATAATAGACCGGATTGGAGACTCTGAGCAGGCAGTAGCCTATAGGTGCACAAAATTCAGTGGTGTAGAATCAGTAAGAAATATTTGGGGTTCATACATTAAACTATGAAACATGGACATTATGAAACTATGAAATATGGGTATCTAAATAGAAATTAGGTATTGTAGGGGCCCAGGACTGAATCATAAGAAAGACCAATATACGAAAGTCAGGCAGAGGTGGTGATCATGAGATCAAAGGTTTTGACAATGGAGACACTAAAAGTTTGGCTATACACACTACACAGGTAAAGTGGGAGGGAAGAAATGTGAGTGACATGAATATGCAAATTCAGAGGGATAAACAATTGAAGTTCCTTTTTGTTCATGATTAAAGAAAGGTAATGGTGAAGGTACAGGGAAGTCAGAGGGCTGAAGTTAGAGGGATGTGCCTTTGATGATATTAAGATATATGCATATGACATATTGTATGTTAATGCAAGTATACACAGGAGTGATTGTCAAAATACATAACAGCTGGGCCAATACACAAAATGCCCTTCACAGCTACTCACTTAAGGCTCTAGCAGAGGGACAGGGAACAAACTAGAGTCCCATGAGGAGAGACTGGGATTTGAGGCTCTGGGAAGAGAGAGCTGAAGGGGATGGCCACACCACAGATATCCACTTTCTTGGGTGGGCCACTCCCCTCCTTATGGCATCAGCCTGGGGGAATGCAGTGGCCCCACCCTCCAGACACTTTGTGTCCCCACCCTGAGGCACTCATGCCCTGCTGAGGAGTCAGCTGTTTGGGCCAAGGGTTTAGAGGTCTGAGCAAACTATGCTACATTAAAAATTGAAGGAAGCATTGGATGGGGACCCACACTTGAGTGACTCAGAGAATGGTTTTCACATGGTAGGAAGATTCTGGTAGAATTTCAAGTAGACACAGTCCCTGTGCCCCTGGATTAGGTATAGAAGGTGAGGTCCGGCAAGAGGCAACACCTACTTATTTCCTAAGTGGCTGTGTAGTTCTGTTCTGGGCTGAGGTCTTCACTGCAACACAGGGAAACATCCCCCTAAGAATTATAATTCTTGGTTGGGAGTGCTGTTGTAAGTATTGGTCTTATTTGTATTGGTGACCATATAAATGGGATAAGAAAAGGACACGTAAGATCCTCAACATGTTACATAGGCCAAAGCCAACATTTTATTTATTCAGTTTTTTCTAAATCTTCTGTCTGAGGATACTGGCACAAAACTGGTCTTCCTTGGAAACCGGAAGCTGTAAATGCAGTGCTAAGGAGAGCTGCTTCTTTTCACCTTCCCCAGGTGTAAGACGAAACCTCCACACAGAGCCCAGGACAGCAAGAATGCACCCCTGAGTCATTAAAGCTGGCATTCTCTTTAATTTGGCAATTACGTGTACCCATTAAGGGATATTTGTTATTCTGTGACTTGCTTTTTGTTTAAGCTAGCTTTACATGTAAAAAATGCTGGATAAAACCTCACTACACCTGCCATTTATCTGTTAAGTGCTTGTCACTTTCCTAGAATCTGAGGATAGAAAAATAAAGTGCTTATTCCCTTTCCTCAGAGATTACATTCTTATTCATAATAAGCAGTTTTGGCCTTTGCCAGGGTTTGGAAAGTACAACCAAATATTTTCTTTAAGAAGTGTTTATATCTCAATTTTAGATTATTATGAGATTAAAAAACATAAGAATTTAAAAAACAACAACAGGGAGTTGAAATACAGATGTGTTGATGAATAACCAGCTAAACATGTAAAGAATAAAATGAAAATATAGAAAGGATAAAGAAAGGATAAAGGTTAAACAAAGGGACAACAACAGAAGAAAAAGAAGCCAATGGAAGAATGCTTGCTGCCAAAGAGAATGCACAGTTATTTCATGCTTTATGCTAAGCAAGAAAATATTCAAAAGCAAAGCAGGTCTGAGAGGGATTAGCTCAGTGGGACAGCTTTAGCAGGGTGAGAAGTATTCTGGTGAAATGGAAGGCATTGTTGTTAGTCCAGATGGACTGAAACATATTTTTAATCTTATGCCTAGTACATTTTCCCAGATCCATTTATTAAAGTTCGTCAAACCCATGAACCCGTCTCCCTGTCCCAGGTGCGCTACGGAGCACAGGCTGGGCAATAGTAGATGCTCAATCAAAGACAAGGAAGTGTTTCGGGGTATTTTTAGAGACTGAAAAGGAACCCGGGACAAAGAGAGAGGGCGGTGCTCTTTTCACCAAGGTTTTGCTCGGTAAGCAGGACATAAGGCCATTTGGCGTGTAAGGCAGGGGCAAAACTGGAGAGACCATGCTAAGACTATACCAGAAAAAAGGGAGCCAGGAAAACAGAGGCACATTCTTGGTAGCATCAACTGATTTCCAGATCCAACCATCCCTTGGGTTTTTCAACTACTTACATCAATGCCTGCCCATGTCTGTGCAGCCAGCTGGAGCTGGGTTTGTGCTCCTGGAAACTCAGATGCTGCTGATGAATGACTCATTTTGTTTTTGTCCCAGAACCTGAAGCAAGCACACCCAGGGACAACTTTACTGGGAAGGAAAACGGTCATTAGAAAGGATCCCTGTTCACCCGGCATATATTTGTGCGTTGAACACCCTTTAAAGGGTTTTAAAATGTGCCCGTTTGTCTAGGATGTGTTACCCAAGGTTCCCCTCTCCTGATTAGCTGATAGAAAACTTTGTGAAGTATTAGTTTTGATTTTGCAAACCAGTTTCCAGGGGAATAGTCTGAGTGTGTAATATTTCTTGTACAGCATTCCAAACCACTATTCGATTAATCTCCATACCATGTTGTAAAAATCAATGTTTGGCAGCTCTTTTAAACCATACATTGATTTTGTGTGTGTGTGTGTATTTTTAAATATATTCTGCCAAAATATCCACATTGTCTTTCAAGTTTGGAGACTATGCAGACAGGAACTCTAAGAAAATTATTTCATCACCTCCAGCCATTTGGGAAAATTGTAAAGATAGGCCAAAAAACTAAAGCTGACTGTCAGGGAAAAAAATGAGTGGAAAATAAATTGTACAAAATTTTTATTGCTTATCATGTTATTCTGATTTATGAATAAGAGGCATTCCTGTTAAATTAAAATAAGATAATATTTTAAATTATATATACAAAATTTTTTGATGAATTATAAGAACAACAAAACTGTTTGAATGATGGTCAATCTGTGTAGGTGAGCTTTGTAGAATGCTTATTTTTTCCATGAACGATGAACCAAGATAGATTCCTTCCGAATTAAATTTGGAGGCCCCTGAATGTGGTCCACAATGGAGATGGATTGATCTTGTTTGGCCACGTCGATCATCTGTGAAAGGCACCTCCCAGGTGACTCTAAAACAGTAAACCATTAGAAACACCTCCCCTCCAGCTGTCTGGTATTGATTCTTTTTGCTTCAGCTGAGACATAAATCGATAACGCTTCTTTGACAATCATCACTACTAGAGTGGGGTCATGTTGCGTCCCAACATTTCCTAGTATAATCGGAGGTAGCATTGTAAAAAGCTATCTGTTAACTCATCACACGATTTTTTTTTTCCAGTTAATAAGGAGAACTGATATGTATGTATGATACAGCACATTCCTTCGTCGTTTTTATTCAACCAAGGACTTTGTTGAAGGCTGTCTAATTTCTTTTAGATCTACTGCTACTCCTCTCCCCCAAATAACTGCCACAGAATTCTAAGTCCATACGGATTAAGAGCAATCTCGGTTCATAACATGATGCGTAGATTCCTGTAATTTCGTAGAAACATACACATGTTCCTCATGTCCTTAAGCCAGCATAACATGACAATATTTATTTATTTATTTAGTGACATAGGGAGTAATGGGTCAAGGTAATGGCTAGACTCAAGGAAAAAGAACTGATCATAAAAGTTGCTGGAACTAATGCAATTGAGCCATGGCAAATTACTCCTAAAATTTCAATTCTTACCAATTTCCCTTGGTAAGTTGCTCATTGCATTTTATTCCACACTATACCTCATTTCTGGAAAAAATTTTAAATAATGGTATCTTCACTGGGAATATTAAAAATTGTTCTATTTTTATATAAATGCCTTTTATGCATTTGTTAGTGTGATAAGTGAAGGCCTGGGCTTTCTAATATAAATTTTTACATGTGGAAAATGATGTCCCCCTGTCTTTTGAAAGACATTCTTTGATTAGAGCACAGATAACGTAAGGTTCTCTGTTACCGATTAACTTAACACACAATCTTATTTTTTCTAGAATAGATGGTATCGACATTTGTAAGTGAATTTTAAATGTTTGGTTTTATTCTCTTATAAACTGTCTAATACTCTACGGAATATAAAACTTGTGCACAGACACAAAGAAACACATACATAAAATACTGTTTGTATCTACTGTATAATGTATATTACAGGCTTATTGCCTTGAACTTTGTGTTTGAGAAAACTCAATAATTTTTAGTAAAACAACAAAAAACAAGTGCTTGTGTATATAAACAGTGATTTTCTAAAGTTTCTATATTAATTGGCAAGTCACCTCCCCTTCATATGCAAACTTTTACAAATGCATCCCTGTTTTGAAATGATGCGTTTTGCTGTTCTCCTGCAAGTGTGTATTAGAAATGTGTATCATGTACACAAAACAAATTAAAAGATAAGTCTGGGGAACATTAGCACTCATTTTGATATATATTTATTTCATGCATTACATACCTATGTAGTAAAATATAAAAGCTAGTAATGTTTTATATATATACTAGAGGCCCAGCGCGCATGAAATCGTGCACGGTTAGGGTCCCTAGGCCTCTGCAGCCCTGCGATGCTATGTGAAGCTCCCCGCCCCAGGACGCGCATGATGCTCCTGGCCCTTGACTACTCTGCGAGGCTCCTCCAGCCCCACCACTGCTCCGCGAGGCTCCTCCCACCCGCCATGCTCCTCCCATCTGCCATGCTCTGCAAAATTCCCCCTGCCCCGCCATGCTCTGCGAAACTCTCCCCACCCCACAACTGCTCCGTGAAACTTGCTGCCACCCGGTAACTGCTCCATTAAGCTCGCTGCCACCCCACAAAGCAGCCCACTGACGCTGCCGCCCATCAGTCCCCAGTCCCACCCACCACCCCCCCCACTCTTGGCAAGCGGCTCGGGGGCCAAAGGGGTGGTGGGGGGACCGAGAGGTGCTCCATGCACCTCATGGTGACCGGTTGTCCTTTCGGTCGTGATGGCACCTGACTCTTTATATATTAGGATATACACTACACACACACATACTTTCCAAATAGAAATGGGAGCCATTTGCCCATTGATGTGTATGTATGTTTTGTAATTCTAATTATGTTTCTGTGTAATATACTATTTCATTTTATTATTTATCAACAATTTGTCTCTTAAAAGTGCTAAGATGTATCTTATTTTATTTTTTAATATATTTTATTGATTTTTTACAGAGAGGAAGGGAGAGGGATAGAGAGCTAGAAACATCAATGAGAGAGAAACATCGACCAGCTGCCTCCTGCACACCCCCACCGGGGATGTGCCCGCAACCAATGTACATGCCCTTGACCGGAATCGAACCTGGGACCCTTCAGTCTGCAGACCGACACTCTATCCACTTAGCCAAACCGGTCTCGGCATAAGATGTATTTTAAATATTGCTTCAATCTTTATGCTGTGTTTTTACACCTATACTTTTCATAAATATATATGTAATATATATACATATACATATATGTATGCATTGCAATTCATTAAATAAATTATTCACAGAAAACATTTATATACTTCTATTTCAAATATAATTTTGTCATTCTATATTCTGTCTACTAATAAGTGTACATATATAAAACTGGTAATTAGTATTAAATATAATTTTTGTTAATTTAAGTGAAAAGAATATTAGATGCATGTACAAATGCATAAAAATGATAGAAACATATTTATAAAATATATATTTTATATCAGGCCTGAAACCTCACTAAAACTCAAAATGGTCCTTTGTCTGATATAATTTAAATAAAAAAAGCACACAATGAATAATAATGAATAAGTCATAGAACAGACACTATATTTGTTAAGGTGTTCTCCATCAAGAAAAAAAAAAAGCCTGTTCTAATTGAAATGGAGTCCCTCTTCATTAGTTTAGCCTAAAAATAGCCACGGACTTGCTTTTCATTATGCACAATGTCAGCGTGAACTGCCGAGTTTGCAGGTGAAATGAATAGGCGCTTCGCTCTGAAATACCCTGGCAATCAGCCACACGCCCTGCCAAACCAGCAGGCTGACCACCCACTTGGCTTGAGTCAGATGGCTATTTGGAAAGCTTTTAGTCACTACCTTTGATGTGATGTAACTGCCCACTATTCAGCGTGACTCATTTATCACTTTATGCCAAAGAGCTGCATTATCCTGTATTTATTCTCTTATCTTCCTGGAGAGGCTGACATGCCTTTAATGTCAGGGTATTTCTTGCTAAAAAAGAACATATGCGATATTTGGGAAACTGGCTGAACTTGACAGCATGCGAACTGACACCAAGAATATGTCATTTTCTAACATCGCCTTGTCGGATGGATGTGTGTTTACTTTTAGGGTCTGGAAACTTAAAGGTGTCTATACAACACCTCCTAGGATTCATTGCAAGATTCTTCAAAACAAAATATAGAACAAATTAGCTTCATCTGGGGAAAGAAAACTTTGGTTAGTACAGTTCCTATAAGCACTACAGAGGCATGTCCTTAGCAATGTTAAATAAACCCCAGTAATTACTATTAAAGTTCATGGAAAATTGGAAACTGATAATCATTCAGTTATTAATACCAAGGAAAATGTAGCAAGAGCAGAAATAGGGTGACATGGTGGACAGTCACAGAGAGGCAAAGGGAAATACAGGATACTGTAAGTTACTCAGAGAGAGGCAGCGCCCCACTCTGCCACTCTGTCTGTCTTCACACACCCTGTTTTCCTCCTGCAATTCTACTGCCCTCTTTCTCTCCGAGCCTCATCTTTCTCTCCTTTTAAGCTCCTGTTCCCATGGCCAGGTCCTTAGCAAACAAGAGACCTAACATCAAACTCAAAGCCGTGTTCACTCTTTCCTCATCAGCACCTGTGGTGGGATCACATTGACAAGGCGATACAAATGCAATGACTTTTTATGTATTTTCCTCCAGTAGCTGTGAGGAAAATACATATGTTGATGTAAGGAACGCTTCAGTCAAGAAATCTACTCCAAGAAATCCGGAGGGTAATAAAGAAAAGAATCAGGCTCAGCCGGGATAGCTCAGTGGTTGAGTGTTGACCTATGAACCAGGAGGTCAAGGTTCGATTCCTGGACAGGGCACATGCCCGGGTTGTGGGCTAGATTCCCAGTGCGGGGCGTGCAGGAGGCAGCCAATCAATGATTCTCTCATCACTGATGTTTCTATCTCTCTCTCCCTCTCCTTTCCTCTCTGAATTCAATAAAAATGTTGAAAAAAAAAAAGAAAAGGAAAGGAAAGGAAAGAAGAGAAAAGAAGAGAAGAGAAAAGAAGAGAAAAGAAATAATTGGGTTCAATATCTATATGAGGACACAGTGGTGTCCAAAAGCTCAGCAGTTTTTTACTCAGCTGAAGACTGAAGGGTACTTTGATGTCAACACTAGGCTATTAACCTTGATTTTTTTAAAGAGAATTGAAGTCACTGTGGACATAATTCTACTTCCAACAACCCCTATTTTGAACGAGATTCAGCGTCAAGGACGTGGCATCTTATGTGAAGCTAATGATGTGTGTGTATTGGAAGAGAAAGTGCAATGGATGGAAAGAACGGGCCTGTCCGCTTGGCTTCTAACCCTCGCTGTCCTTCCTGTTAGTCATATAATTATTTGGACAAAATACTTGAACAAATAATTTAGCCTGATTTTCAATTTATGCTTTGATAACTTAAAGATTCTAATGCCTAACTCATAGGGTTTATTTGATGGTTAATAAGATAATGTATATAAAATGCTTAACATACTAGTTGGTTCATAATGAATACTCAGTAAGTCTTAAGTCTTTAATAATAAAACCTTATTAGTTAATGATAATATTATCATTAATGTGGATATTTTCTGGTTTTTGAAGTTATAGTTGTTTTTCTCAACTTATTCCAATATTTTTGACTAACAAGAATATACAAGGAAGGTTAATTAAAATAAAAGTACTTCAAACTCATAGAACTATGGTTTTGCCCAAGATTTAAAATGAAGGAATACCAAACCCTATTTTAATGATTTGGAGAATTTTGAATAAGACAAATCTGTACATTTACATTTAAGTTGGTGATTATGATGGAAGTGATGAAAAAATATATGTTGTAAATATTACATATGAACATACAGCTTAAAATTCAGTTGCTGGAACTGGTAGAAAGATGTGTGAACTAGTGATCAATAAGAGCTTTATTGGTGACATCGAGAAGTGTTTGCAAATGGGAGGAAAGCAAAGGCTAAAAAGGCAATAAATGCTTTTAAGGATCAGAAGGTTCTATACTTGTGAAATAGAATTCTGCAATGCACAGAATGCATAATTTGAGGCAAAATAAAGTTCCTTAGGTGATTTTCTATATTGCTGCTTAATTATACTTATAACACCATGTAATAGCTAAAATCATGATCATGAACAATTTGAAATTAGAAGGAAGGGAGATTCCAAACAAAATAGTACAAGTGAGCCAGAGAATAGAGTTGTAAGGATGTGTTCATTTGCAAGTCAGGTTTCTCTGATATCATCTCTCTCCATAGCCTCAGTCCCAGGTGATCATTCCTTTTGAGGAAATTTCGAGCTATTGGGGGATTCATATCCTGGCTTTATTTTCTTAGAACTCAGCTTCTGCATGTATCTACTAAGCACATATACAAATGTGCATACACACAAAAAACCATTAGAAGTCAAGTCTGGGACCCACTCTACCTCTGATATGTGAACACTGAGGTAAATTATAAAAGGGAAGGGGATTTTGTAAAGTGAAATGGACAGCATTTTTTAATTGTCTGATATCAACCCATCATCTTTAGTTCTTGGCAGTATCCTAAGTTAATGCAGATCTCAGAGGTCTGTCCTAACCTCTACATTCGTTTTGCTTCCATTGAGATATTTTCCAAATGACCAAGGAATGAATTTTTCATATGAGTTCTGCCATTATGCCATATTGTTCCTTGCCACTTGTCAAGATATAAACTTGGTCCAGACTACATTTTCTAATATATCAGTAGGTGGTCAGGGAGCATAAAATTCCCATGAAGCCATTCCTAAAATCATGGCATTGGCAAGCTAGCTTCTAGAAGCCATTAAACTCACATCATAAATCTGGTCATAGCAAATCTATAAGGGAATTGATGGGACACAGAGAATGAATTATGTATCACAGAACTGCTGAATGGCAAAGGAAAAATGCTCACTCGGATACATATTGTATAGAGGAGAAATATATGACTTTATGGTATTTCTGTATTCTCAATATGAAGTAACTGAAACTGCCGCAGAATATGAATGATTGTGTAATGTTATGGCTTGATCAATTCAAGAGAACATTAGAATTCATAATTAGAGAAATATCTGCATTTTTGGTTTGGGCAATAAGTATACAGTAATTTTATAGGTGTTTATTATTGAAAATACACAAAATATAATAATGTTTGTATTGGATTCAACTAATTAAAGTGATTATCATTGACGTATCAGAAATAAAGCTTGGCTGATCATTACAATGCGCTCTGCTCAGCTCAGCCAGGGAGTTTTAGTTAGAAAGCATGCATATTTAATTGCAGATGCAAACACATACATTTGGATTAATATTAAAATTGTAATTAATAGTCTTAAAGTGCAAATGATGCTGATGATCTCCTTACAAAGGTTCATAAGGGTACAGTTTAGAAGCATGTATCTATCTACTTGTTAGAAATACATTTTCTAAATTAAAGTACACACTTGATGTAAGATGCATGTAGGAATTAAAGATCCTGGTGAGGGAATTAACCTGAAAACAAGCAGATCACATCCTGTATTCCTGGAGACCTGTCAGATTAACTTTAATTTTTCAATGTATTTTAATTGTGAACCTTTTATGAACATGCAGGAGGCCATTTAATAAGGCTTTATCCTGACAGACAGGAAGGTTTGCCAGTAAGATATTATTTATGACGAGTGAGAAATTTTCAAACTTTCATAAACAGCAGAACTTTTCTGCTAATAAATTCATACATCCTTTGAGAGAGGAAGAAGAAAATTATTAGGTAGTGTTTAAAGTGAGTTAATTGGATGCTGATAAAAAGGAAAACACATTTCTTTGACCATTTAAGTCTAAAGAATGAGAAAAGTGCTATATAGGGGACATCCAGTAACATGAAGAAGATTAAGTTTATCTAGTTAAATTGAGCCAAGTCTCTTTTATTGGGGAAAATAAAGGAGAGAACTAAAAAAAAATGTCCAGTTCTGGCAGTAGAGGTAATTTAGTAAATTAAGTAAAACTAATGCTGATTTACATGCTTAGATTAGATTATTGTCAAACAACCAATATGCATGGTATGACTGTAACACATTGTCCTTTGTATAAGAAATTATTTTTAAATTTTAAAGCCTTTTTTAAAGGTTAAAAATTCAAGTGAGATAAAAGTAGCCCAACTGTGTTCTCATTAAACTTCTTCCCCCCAAAAAACTCAACTTTTCAAATTCAAGTGAAAATAGGTCATCAAATCACGTATGCAGTTCTGTCTATACAATGAACTATAGCGCATAGAACCCAGTATGCCCCATAGGCTTTCTTTTCAAATGTTATCCAGTGGCATCTACTTGTACGTCATATTATGGAGAATTGTGGGTTTGGTTTTGTTTTTCTTTAACGTTTCCTGGAAATAGGTAATGTAAAGTGTATAAAACTAGAAGTGTGAAAGGATGAGAAGTAACTTTAAAGAAAAGAGAAAAGCAGGAATCTGGTAGAAATAAAGTATAAAAAAGAATGTGTTTTTAGATGTAATGATGCTGAGAAAAAAGGCAGCTTTGAGGTGGGATTGAGGCCTCCCATGTGCATACTGGTCAGAGAGCCTAGCGTTAAGAATCATTTAAGCAGCTCACATAGTCTGTCCACATAAGAGTCCTTTCTCTCTTGCTCAGAAAACAGTATCCCCTGCCCCGCGCCAATCTTATGCTTATTAATGTAAATTGACCAGCTACTGGAATACATTATAATCAGAAATCATCGGCAGCTAAATTCATGTGATGAGCAGTACACACATTTTCTAAGAGTAAAATGGACTTTCTTGATTACAAGTCGATTATATAACATCTTAAAGGCTACCAGTTAATAATGCACAAAGTGGTGGTTTATTTCCCTAGGGCTAGGTCAAGGTCAAGGAACAGTGTTGTTTATAGACCACGTGGGCATCATGGTAAGTGAAAGAAGTCAAGTAAAGAAAGACAAATACTGCATGATATCACTTTTATGTGCAATCTAAAACACAAAACAACAACAACAACAAAAACACACACACAAAAACAAAAAACACCCAAAGTAAACAACAAACTCATGGATATAGAGAAAAGTTTAGTGGTTGCCACGGTTGGGGTAGAGAGTGGGCTTAATGGGAGAAGGTGGTGGAAAGGTACAGACTTCCAGTTATAAAAGACATAAGTCACGAATGTAATGTACACACGGTGGCTATAGTTATCAATACTGTATTGGGTATTTGAAAGTCGCTTAGAGAGTAGATCCAAAATTTCTGACCATAAGTAAATTTAACTATGAATCGTGAGGATGTTAACTAGACTTATTATAGTGAACACTTCACAATACATCCCTATATCAAATGATTGTGTGGGACACCTGAGATTAATATCATGTTACACGTCAATTGTATCACAATTTAAAAAAAAATAGCATTGATTGATGTCACCCAGTTCATAAAATTATATTTAAAAACTATTTAAAGGAGTGTTAACAATGAAAGATATATATATATATATGGTAACATCTTATGACAACCTACACATGGCGTAATACATTTAAACATGAATGAATATATGACATGGTTCACGCATCTTTATTTTACATTTTCATTATAATCACTTGGAAAGTTACCCAGAAGCATGTTGCTAAATGTGCCTTTAAACAGAAGCTGGGCATTTTTGCTGAAACGTGTGCTTCTGCTACTGTTCCTAAGCCTCACAGTGCGCGGGGCAGGCTGGCCGCCCAGGTGGCAGGCGCTCTGCCTCCCGCCCTGTGTAATCCTCGGCCAGCAGGGAAGCCAGCGCTCGCCTCGGCCCTGGTCCCATCACAGAGGGACTGAAGCTGGGGATGCGGAACAATACTTAAGGGATGACATTTCAGGTTCAGGGATGCTTATTCGGAGACCTGACAGTTTTTGAAACTCCCATGTCTTAGTTCTTATCTATCAGAGGGGAGACGCACTGCTCTGTGCGATATGGCAGTCATTTAAATATATGGTGTTAAATAATAGGTCTGTATCACATAGGCCCTCCTGACACACACGTACACACACACGTGGGCATGCACACATGGTACAGTTGCCGGACCCTGTTTGCGAGGCTTATGATACATCAGTGAATAACACAAAGCATTACACAGGGTGACTTCATTTTTATGTAGAAGAGCTGTCATTTCAGACTCAGTCCAAGGACCCTCATTTTCGATGTGAGAACACTCACTCACACGGACAGGAAGGACCTGGAGCCAGATCAGATGGCAAATGGCTGCGCTGTGATTCAGCAGTTACAGTTGATTCCAGAACTTGACCATTAACTACTCTATTATAAACCGTGGATTTACACAAATCGAAGTAATCACGAGTGATTTAAGCTTTCCCAACTGCGGTTCCTTCCATAAATTGAGGGGAGGAGGAGGGGGTCTATATTGCATACTTATTTCGAAAAGTTGAAGCTCTATGCAGATTTTCTCACACAATAGAATACTCAGAAAATTTTATCATTACTTTTTTCTTTGGATTCTAAGCTACCACCACAGATGGCAAATAGATTTCATCTTGAGTGCTTTCTATGATCAGAAATAGGGGAAGGTGTTTTTCATTCCTCGGGTAACGGCACACACATAAATTCAACTGCTTGTTCCCATTGTGCTTGAATTTCCCCCTCTTAGTTTTGGGACCTTGAGGAAATGAATGGCTTTCCTGGGCCCACTTTTCTTCCATGTGTCAAGGGAGAGGAAAATAGTACCGGATTCATAGGGTTATTGTGAACGTTAAATGAGAGGATAGACATAAAGTTAGAGGTTGAACGTACATATTTTATTTCACTATCTCCCAAACTGCAGCAAAACTTCAGCACGCTGGAAGTATCAACCGGAATGCACAAAGAGACTAGCAGAAAGACCATAGCAGTGTTTTATGTTGGAAAGTCCAAGGGTGAGTTGCAACCGACTAGAAATCTTGCATACTGAATCCATGGGCAGTACAGTTGAAAGCCTCGGAGAAACAACACCACTAGCATTTACTCACTAGAGTCCTCCTGAAAAGCTAAGACATTTTCCGATATCTTTGCTAGTGGATGTAAATTAAAACTAAATAATAGAAAAAATATATGAAACCTTCTAGTTATTAGCAATGTTTCAATCTCCTTCATTCAATGCAACAGAGGAGGGGATAAATGGGCAGTGTAAAATGGGGAATTGCTAGACCAGAGATAAAAATGGATTTTAACAATGCCTTACACATATAAAGAACCCCCAAATCTCAGAGTATGATGATAGCATCATTATCATCACCATGGGTCAATATTCTTCCTAAAATCTTTCAGACAATCAAAATCTGGCCTCAGCATGCCCCATCCCTCTTGCTAAATGGCCTCAGGACTGATACTAGCAGCAGCTGGCCTTGGTTCGCAGCTTAGCCTCTCGTGGGCACAATCAAGCCCAGTACCAGTAGCATCCATCTGCAGATGGCATTGCAGCTTATGCAGGGGGCTCTAGGCAGAACACCATGGTGGCTGACCTTGGCCTGCCCCTCCCAGGAGACCCCAGTGCCAGAGCACCCAATGGACAGCTTTAGACCACATCAAAACACCACCACCTAAACACCTCCACAAGTGACACATGTATGGTGTCAGATGGGTGTGAGGTTTATTGGGATGATCACTTAATAAATTATGTCATGTCTAATCACTGGGTGTACACCTGAAAATAATATACTAATGTATGACAACTGTACTTTTAAAAATTAAAAAATGTTTTAAAAAGGGAAGGAAAAGATGATATAAGAATATCTGGGAAGAGAAATATTGGACACAAATATGGGGAACATACAACTAAACATGAGGGTGCAGGGCCAGGTCCCCAGAAAATTCCTCTTTAGTTGAGAACTGAACAATGAGATCTGAGGAGGTCAAGTGAGTGTTGTGGAGGCAGTATTACTTACACAAAAGCTGGGAAGAGTATGACCCACTGCAGACATTTTTAAAACAATCCTATCTAATAAAAGCCTAATATGCAAAACGATTGAACAGTGGAACGACCGGTCGCTATGATGCACACTGACCACCAGGGGGCAGATGCTCAATGCAGGAGCTTCCCCAGCCCTCAGGCCCCAGGCCAGACAAGGCAGGTGCCAATGCCTTATCAGTTGCCCCACAGATCGGCCCTAATCACAGGCCAGGACTAGGGACCTTACCCGTGCATGAATTTCATTCACCGGGACTCTAGTTATAATATAAACATGAGGAAATGGGAGAAATAATTGGGGAGAGGAAGATCTTACAGAGCCTCATAAGCTCTTCCTATCAGGGGCAGGGAAGTCCTTGCAGCAATATATGGCAGGATACTGTCTTTCCTACAAATACGTTAGAAAGTCTGAATGGGTGGTGAATAATAAATTAGAGGAAAGTATTGAGACCAATTAGAAGATTTTTTTTTTTAAATTCTACTCTGAGAGGACTGTAGTCTCAGCTGGCCTAGCAACATGAGAGTGGAAATACAGTGATCACTTCAGGAAGGAGGGCTCAGTGGTACATGGGTTTTGTCTTCTGTGTGTGGGCTTTAGGGATGGAAGGAAGAGGGGGCAGGAGAACTTCAGGGTTGCTAGCATGGGCCTGTAGGTGGACCGTGATCTTCTTCACAGATTGGCAAATGCAGAGAAGGACCAGATTGAGGCAGTGGGAGAGGGCGGGGCAAAGGATGGTTTTAGTTTCATTGTGCTGCACTTGAGCAATGCTTCCAAGCCATCCATTGAAACACTTAAATTTATTTCACTTAAACTCCAGACAAAGTTGTAAGCTATCGCATATATTTTGGATATTCATCAACATGTGCCTAGAATCAAAACCACAGAAGTAGAGTCCATTCCCCATGGATATTGGGTAGAAGAGGGACAAGGAAATGGGGCAGAATGTTCTGGAACAAGGCATCACAGCCAGCCCTGTGAGTCTAAGAGAAAGGGTCAGTGCTGAGTATCATGGGATAGATGTACCACAGTTGGCTTACCTATTCATCTATTGGGGGACACTTTGGTTGTTGACTGTAATAAGTAATACTTCTATGAACAATGAAACAATTGTATAAAGGTTTTTGTGTGGGTATGTATTTTTGTTTTTCTGGGATAAATGCCTCGTGGTGCAATGGCCAGGCTATCTGGTAATTGTATGTTTAGTTTAGTATTTCTTTTTTAGTTTAGTTTTAGTTTTTATGGAAGCTGCCAAGCTCTTTTCCTTCAGTGACTCATTTTGAGAAGTAGTTGTTTTCTCTCAGCATTTGAAACATGCAGAGCCTCTTTCTTCTGGCCCCATGCTTTCAGAGTAGAAATTCACTGTTACTCAAATTGTTTTTCCTCTACATGTAAATACATTTTTCACTATTTCTTATCATTTCCCAGTTACAAAAAAAGAAGAAAAAAGAAAAAGGGCCAGTTTAGCTCGAAAGGCATTTTTTAAACGAAGAAGTCGTGTTCCGTTCATATTCGCTTTTAATCAATACCAGTCTTTCAGTTTCGGAAACTGTGCAAACACATGTGAGTTGACAGCGTGTTTAATTGGCATTTCACCACACACATTCTAAAAGTGGGGCCCCCAAATCTACGCTCACTTATCATAAACATGCAAGCCTTTATCTCCTTGGCATCCTGTCCACGGCAGTCATCTCACGAGGCGCTGTTGTGTTTTCATCTCAATGTTTTTCCAAGTGATAAACCCAAACTGTGGCTTTTCTCTGGCTGTGAGCGGAGAGTGAGTCACAGGAGAGGAAGACTTGAGGTGCTCATGACAGGAAGAGATAGGAAATGAATTTACTGACAGATTTTCATGTTGCAACAAAAATGTTATCTCTAATGTTTTTTTTGAAATTTGTTTTTCCCCCTGATACAAATAAAATTTGTTTTAGCCCATATGGTTAAACCCTTACCATAAGCATACAAATATCAACATAGTTTTGTAATATCAAATATTTTTTTTGTTTTCAAATCAACTGCATCATTGGGTTAAATAAAATTCAGCTCTCTAAGGAAGTAACCCGTGACTTTTTGAGATTGTTAAAATAAGGCAGGGAGGGATAGTTTAGTAAGTTCATAAACTATGTGTTTAGGATCTGATTTCTGGATTAATGTTGGGAAAAATGATTCAATAATATAGTGTATGGAGTGCTCCTTTTATGTCTGGATATACTAGTACTCAAAGAATGTTACATATGTTACTGGTTTAATCCTCTCAGCAATCAGAGTATATATTACAGATGAAGAAACGGAGACAAAAATAAATTACATACTTTCTTATCTGACCAAGGGTGATCGAAATAATTAGAGATATAGTCAGAAATTAAACCCAGCTCTTAGCTCCCAAACTCTACGGCCTCTGTAAGAAAGATATGTGGGCATCTTTTGTGTCAGCTCCAGCCATTAACACTTAAAAATATAAGAAAAATAAACTTTTATGCAATAATCCGTGAGCCAGTAATATGGGAAAATTAAATGACTTGAATATTTCTTCACCTTGACAAATTATTAGAACATGGGTCATCGCAGTATGTCATATAATTATTAAAATTTTCTTTCACATTGTATCCCCACTGGCTCTCTTTGTTTGGAAGTGTTTGTATTGTAAAGCATAATAACTGAAGAAACTGAAATGATTCAGACCACAGAGAATAACATTTTTATTTTAGCCTTTAAGAAAGGTCACTAAAGCCGAACAGCACTAAATTACATTGCAAAACCACAGTGTCTGCAAACACAATGCGCTTTCACAGCTGGTTTTCTTAATCTGAGTGAGATTTGCATTTTGGAAATCATATTAAGGTGCTGGCAAGGGGTAAATTGGGCTTCTTATTTTGATTGAAATTTTTGGAACCCAGAAGGAGTACTTTGTTTTTTAAGTATACTTTCAAAAATTGTATTTAAAATTATTATAACCCTCAAAGACCTTTTTATTGATTTTGTTTTTTTAGAGAGAGGAAGGGGGAGGGATAGAGAGATAGAACCATCCATGATGAGAAACATCAATTGTCTGCCTCCTGCACGCCACTTACTGAGGATGGAGTCTGAAACCAGGGCATGTGCCCTGCCTGGGAATCAAACTGATGAGTTGGTCGATGGGTCAATGCTCTACTACTGAGCCACACTGGCTGGGCTCAAAAATATTTATTGATTAAAAGCAACATAAGTTTCAAACAGTAAAATGTTATTTATTCTTTCATAAATTCTAATAAAAATAGCAAATAATACTGAAGTTTAAATCTTAACAACAAGTAAACCACACACACACACGCACACACATTAAAACCCTTTGGATAGATTCTTTTTTTTAAAATTTCCTTCTGCAGGGAAAGGAAATGTGTCTGTGCTTCGTCCACTTTCTGAATATCTTCTATCTAACCCTATACAGACGGAGCAGCTGCACAAAGTGGCTAGTTCTTCCAATTATGCAATGAACGCTACTGGGATTTGGGAAAACTGATTTGTTGCCAATAGAAGAACGTCATTCTGTATAAGAAGAACATATTGGACTCCTTTGCTATCTAAAGTTTAAAGGTTTTCAACCCAATTCTACATTAAAATAAATCTATTCCATGGTGGTTAAATGAGAAGATCAGAAAGCCCAAACACTGGTTTAGAACTATACCATGCAGCCAGAAACATCTCAAGACCAGCTGACAAGAATGTAAGATGCAACAAACACTATTCCTTCAAGAGCACCCTATATCCTAAATGTGTTACCTATTGCCTGATCTCAGAGTCTAACATTTCCACCATGAGATCTCCTGTTTGGCTAAAGCATCATATTAGAAAAAAACAAACAAATAAACAAACAAACAAAAAACAACAACACAGTGTGAGAATGTAAATATCACTGATATCAGGACAGTCAAGTACATCTTAATGGTATGACGAAAAGGAAAACATGAAATGATTATGAGGAGAACAAACTCAGCTTGGGTGGCCCAGATTGTGGTTGATACACAGGTGTGTTATATAACAGGGTAGAGGTTGAGTTAGTTGGACATGCACATTTTTTTTGCCACTGGCAAAATGAAATTATAGGAAATAGTTGAATTTCACTAGATCATGTTAGAGACAAAATTTCTTTCTGATATGCCGATTTATTGTTTTGATAATCATAACACATTGCCACACTTCTCAGGAGATAAGTATTAGCTTTAGAATTGCCCACAAAAATCATGTATTTATAGATTATTTTTTGGAAGGTGACCCTTTGATTGGCAAGACCAGTGGTTGGCAAACTGCGGCTCGCGAGCCACATGCGGCTCTTTGGCCCCTTGAGTGTGGCTCTCCACAAAATACCACGTGCGGGCGCGCACATACAGTGCGATTGAAACTTCATGGCGCATGCGCAGAAGTCGGTTTTCGGCCTGGGCGAGTCTATTTTGAAGAAATGGTTATAACGCCGAGCCACACTCAAGGGGCCAAAGAGCCGCATGTGGCTTGCGAGCCGTGGTTTGCCCACCATGGGGCTAGACCATTGAGTATTGGAGAGCAATGTTTTGACTGGATGTTCTATTGCAATTTAAAAAAGGTTATAAATTGGGCTTTAAAATTGGTAGATGTTTACCCAAAATTATAGCATCAAAGTTCCTTTAGAAATAATGTCAAATCCTACTGTTTTAAGGATCAGTAAAAAAGTTAAATTTACAATGCAACCACCAATTTGAAAACAATCACATTTCTTTTTTTTTTTTTTAAGCAAATTTAGGTAAGCCTATCATTACTGCACTGTTCTTAAAACACTTCTATCAGTATAGTTGGAAAATAATGGTGTTGACATTAAGGTTTGAAAAAATTGAGTCAATTCTTGGTAAGTAATTAATACTCTGGCACACAGTAAGTGCTATTTTTGCATTCTCCTACTTGTAAAGGATTTAAGTTAAATATGGTAGCTTATGGTGAAAAGCACAAAGATAAAAACATTGGAAATATATTTAAGATTAAAGTTTAATACTAAAAGTAAAGGAATATCATCATAAAGACTGTGTATTTATTTATATATTAAGATCATTTATAACTAAACAAATATGTGTGGAGAATTACTTTGGGACAGTAAAAATCAAAAGTGTATTATGCTAGGGGGAATAAGTTCTTTTTTTTCCTAATGAAGACAAATGTTAAACTAATTTAAACTGTTTCTACGTAAGCATTAACCAAGTTCCCTGAGTTAAAAACCACTAGAGAAAAACAGTGATGAAAAATTTTTTTGAAAATGAGTTAAAATGATGAAAATTTCCTTTCCATAAACTGGTAATATATTTCACTAGAAAATAAAGTTATATTTTATCAGTAAAAAATAAATATCAGTTTACAAAAGTTTAAAAAATTGTCACCTCTATGTAATCCTTGCATTAATATTTATCTAAGACTGTTTCGTAGCTTCCTCACCATCAATGACAGATAAGGACTTATAGAAAGGTGTTCATCATATTTAATTTAGTTTCTCTCTCACCCTTGAAACATGGGCCATGTTAAGTATGTACCTTTAAGTCCTTATTTGCTATGGAAATTGCAAATCAAGTCTGTCCCTACTTAATATTTTTGAACTAAGCCTTTCATCAAGAGGCTAATGTCTATACAACAACCTCACAGATTTAAACAGCAAAACATGTTTTTTAAAACTTCACTTATAACCAGGGAAATACAGGCAGTCACTAAAGGACCTTGAATATTTAAGGCCTATTGGATCGTATCTTCGTGGTACGACAATACTACTAGATTCAAAGTAAGAAAACTTAAAGCATGACAATGTAAACAAAGAGAAATGGAATAACAGTTGGAGATTGCTATGGGAATTAAGATTCAAAACAACCCAACATTTTTACGAAACAGCAGGAGTGACAGTCAGCAAGGAGATAGGAAAGACTGTGTCTTCCAAATGCCAGCCACACTCAAGCTAAATATTCAAGCACGTACACTAAACTGCATGGTTAAGTAACAAAAACGGGAAGGAGAAAGAAGAATCAGCTATGAAAGGAGCTATTAAAAGGGGCACAGTCTCATAACTGGGAACAAATAGACTATTTGCTAAAAGAGGAAATGCACTTCCCCTTTATAATTTGCCATAGTTTCCCTTACTTCCTGCCAGAAGACTCATCGAGGCCTAGCATTTCCTCTACGTGTGTGCAGTTGCATACGTGTGCGTCCATGTTGTCCCCAGCTCACCATCTGACTCTGGACCACTGTGTGACTCCAAATCTCAGAAAATCCAGTGAGAGTCTGTGTTCTCGCTGAAAGGCTAGCCAGCGCCACTCTTGGACCTGAGCAACTGTTAGCATTTAACACGGGTTTCTTTTTCTTAGTACTTGGAGGCAAGAAAGATCATGGCCTTCCTACTTTATGTTTAGAGCTGAAAATCCTAAGTCTACGGATCATCCTCGGGGGGGAAATGCTCTCGAGGCTTTTTTACATGGTCAGAAACGCCTTGATACCCCTGTAGGTTCTACTCAAGAAAGCTTCAGGTATTTTCTTTCGCACAATGGGCAGCACATAACGCACCAGCGGTCCAGAGCCTGCAATGCATTTGCAAGTGCTCATGAAAGCCCCACCCTTCCCAGGTAGATACACACACTCTCAGAAGAGTATTAGATCAGACTTGCATATTTTTATATTCCTCCCGATAACAGATCGCACACTAACGAAAAGCAGGTTAGCCGGAGTAGGGAGGAGAAAGAGAACTCTTCGGCGTTTCCCTGCATGAAGGTTGAGTGGGAATAAAGAGCAGCCTCTTCTCAGGAATTGTTTTGTGAAAGTAGATGTTTTTAATTTGACTCTAAAATATATGTGACTTATTTGTGCAGTGCGTACCAAAAGAAATTATAATAAAATGGGAGACGACTGAAATAAATATTTAAAAATGGTAGCTATACATTTTGCATTGTAATTAATTAATATATAACATTGAATTTATAATGTATAAATTATTTTCTTGAAAACATTAATCTGTGACTATTGCCATTAGATTATTTACTGACATACATAATAGATCCTAATATTCTAAAAAATAAATGCATTTACTTTATCCAGGAATATTAAGAATTATTCCGGTCACTCAAAAGCATAAACATACCATGAGAAGTGACATAACTAAACATATATATGAAACAGAGATCACCAACTATCAATTTGAAAAACACACAGAACTATTTAAATCAGTAGTTCTCAACCTTTCTGATGCCGCGACCCTTTAATACAGTTCCTCATGTTGTGGTGACCCCCAACCATAAAATTATTTTCGTTGCTACTTCATAACTGTAATTTTGCTGCTGTTATGAATCGTAATGTAAATATCTGTATTTTCCAATGGTCTTAGGCTCTACAGTAGCGGTTCTCAACTTGTGGGTCGCCTAAGACCATCGGAAAACACAGATATATACATTACAGCAAAATTACAGTTATGAAGTAGCAACGAAAATAATTTTATGGTTGGGGGTCACCACAACATGAGGAACTGTATTAAAGGGTCGCGGCATCAGAAAGGTTGAGAACCACTGATTTAGATAAAGTTAAAACATTATCATGTAGATAGTGTTATTCCAAAATTGAAAACAAGAACATATATACTCCTTTGGTAATACAAACTATTTAACATTTTACATTATGTATCTTTTGTATGAATTCAGTGAAACTAACAAGTACACAAAAGTCACTTACCTGTCACATTGCATGAGCCCCTCAACCTTAGCCATAATTGGCCAAGTTCCCAAACCTCCCAGTCACAACTTGCCTCGCAGCACTACGGGGCCCTGCTGTCCCTGACCCGTGAAACTTGTCCAGACCCCAGATCTGGGAGTCAGGTCTGAGCAGTGACTCCCGCCTCCTGCGAGCGGACTGGGCAGTCACTAAATCCCTCTTTCTTCTCTCAAAGGCCGTGCCATAGTTTTGGCTCCTGGGCACATCAGGCCCTTGCTCGCTGCCAACATCAGGATCCAATTCCAAGTCTGTTTGATTCTATTTATAGCCCACACATAATCCTATTGATGGCATTGTAATAACCTGGTTATTATTTAACAGGAAAGGAGGAAAGGGAAGGCTAAATAATATAGACATACCATTTATACAGCTTTGCCAAAAAGCTGCATTCAACATTCTCCATGTCTGTTCCTCACTGACCCATGGGGGAAGGGACCAGACAAAAGGCAGTTTAGGCACATGCCCAGTAAGACCTGAGTGCCAGGAGAAGGTGCTGGTCTGTCCATCACGCCTGGAGACAAGCCAGTGGCCAGGATGGGCATGGCCCCTGCAAGCTTGTGAAACCTGAATATATAAACTTCTAGACAAAGAAGTGCTCTCTCTCTCTCCTCTCTCCTCTCTCTCTCTCTCTTTCCTCTCTCTCTCTCTCTCTCTCTATCTATCTCTCTCTCTCTCTCTCTTTCTCTCTCGGCTCTCTTGGGACTCCTGTTGCAGGGGGCTGCACCCCACTGTGTCCATGTAGGGCCCAGCCATGTGGAGCTACACACATGGACCAACGGACTGTAATTAGCTTGGATGCTGAGCCACGTCCGGCTGCCACAGGGAACGGAAGGTCTACACACGAGCCTTCCTGGGCTTTGCAGACTCCCAGCGCCCCTCTTTCAGGACTAGCATGGGAGGGGGTGGACAGGATGTGGCGACCCGAAGAATGTCACTTCATGCCAATAAAGCCTGCTTCCACATTTCCTTCTCTTGTGGGAGCTTCTGAAAATTCTTCCCTCAGCAGAACCCCAAGAACCTCCTGCCCACTGGGTCTGGGAGATCTGGCTCCTTAGTCCCCCTCCTGCAACATTATCAGGTGTTTTATACTGAACAAGCCACGCCCGCCTCCCAGGGACAGTCCAAATGGAAGTAGATTGCCAGAGTCCCTCTGCAATACCAGGAGTAGGAGCCAGAAAAACGCAGTTTTAATAGAGTGTCCAGGAAGGTGTGCAGGCTTTTGGCTATTTAGGAAGGACCTCCATTCCCTTTTGTCTAGAAGATTCCCTGTGTGCAGGAGCCCTGTTATAAACAGTGGGCATCAATAGGGGGATAGACCTCTTAACAATTACCTAGCATGATTCCAACATAGATCCCTCTGCTATCAGATAGTTACCTAGGGGCAAGACCCCACAGGGATGGAGTGGTGACAATGTATGGGTCAGGAGTAGTTTGGGGATCTGGGGCTTAAAGGGCAGAGAAACAAAAGCATATGAGAAGAAAATATTTTAAAATTATTTCTAGGACACATATATGAATACAGAGAAAGAAAGGCCATTTTCACAAGCACAACTTACTCCGTAAAACATTCAATGCTACTCTTCCTACTACTGCAGTTGCTGTACCACAAGTTTTAATGTTTCTTATCCAAATGTACTAATATTTCAGTTTTTGTTTGTCGTGGAGTTTGTGATTGTTTTTCTTTTGTTTGTTTGCTTGTAGTTTGGTTATCAGATACATATTTATATCTACATTAAATTTTCATGACACAATCTCATTTTAAAAAATCAATTTTGTTAAAATTACAATGACCTAAGATTACATTCATACTCTGCACTGTATTAGATTCCTTGAAAGGGATGTCACATTTTCCTTAGCATGGTTTATTATAAAAATAACTGTGTTCTAAATTCAATACCACGTGGAAAGACATGTAATTTATTTTCTTTATATAATCTGTAAATTCATGAGTCAATGAGAGCTACATACGTTTGAAAAATAATAATTTTATTATAAATAAAAACAATTTTGTGCATGTAGATATGTAGTCATACTTGAAGTAGATTTTTTAATAAGCTATCTTTTGAAATATTCTTCAATATATTTTAAAAAACTGATTTTGGAAAGTAAGCCATAATCTGTTCTAGTCCCTCCCAAATAATATTTACAATGTCCATATTTGAAAGCAAGAGGTACAAAAATACATTTTATAAATAAATAAAATACAGGGGCAGGCAAACATAGGTTTACAGTTGTGACTACAGGAAAGTTTATTCTTGTATTATATTTATTAAATTCTTGCATTATTTACCTGTATTACAACTGTGAAACTACTTTTCTCCACTTAGAGTATAGTAGCCTTATAATCAGTAATATGAGTGTTATGTTTAACTTAAGACTTTGAATCTAAATATAGTTTTATAAGAATAAATGCTCTTTGGTTTGATCTGATAAGAAAAAAAAAAGTATATTGGGGGTCTCCAGACCACGCTTCCATCTCAGAACTTGCTAGAAGAACTCCTAGGACTTAGTATATTGTTATATTCATGACCATGATTTAGTACCGAGAAAGGATAAACAGTGAAATCACCAAAGAAAAAGGCTCATGGGGCGAGGTCAGACGCAAGCTTCCGAGTGTCCCTCCCTGTGGAGTCACACAGGAGGTGTTTCATTTCCTCCATCACCGACCCGTGACAACATGTGTGAAATGTCTACCGGAGAAGTCCATCGGAGACCAAGTGCCCATGGTTTCTGTCAGGGGCTGGTCCTTGGCACTGTCTGCCCAGAAGTTTCCACCAGTGGAAATCCCCACGTGTGTAACATACACCACGCTGCTTGCACAGTCTGGGCACAGTGAGGTCCTCTATGTTAGGACACGGTGGGGACCCTCCCCAATCCAAGTTCTCAGGCATCCGCACTGGGCAACTTTGCAAGCAGTCCTTTTTAGAACAGCAGTCTCAGGTCTGCATTAACTACTTCCTGCACAGGGATCTTTTAATATATATATATATATATATTTTATTCATTTCAGAGAGGAAGGGAGAGAGAGAGACAGACAGAAACATCAATGATGAGAGAGAATCATGGATCGGCTGCCTCCTGCACTCCCCACACTGTGGATGGAGCCCACTACCCAGGCATGTGCCCTTGACTGGAATTGAACCCAGGACCCTTCAGTCCTCAAGCCAATGCTCTATCCACTGAGCAAAAACAGCTGGGCCCACCCAGGGATCTTTTAGAACTGGCTTCTATAATCAATTTAATTATTTAAAGGGTTAATGTTTCCTCTGATGGCAATCTTTACTACACGCTACACAGTGATTGTAGGTCATCAACTGGAGAAGCGAAGATGGAAAGAGCACATTTCTACTGTATTTAAGGAATTGGTTAATTTTGATCGCTTGCTGTTTAATCGAAGGTTTAAAGAAATCAAGTATCTCTTTTCCCTGATACTTTTAAAGAGCTATCCATGGGCAATCTCCCCAGGGCATGATCTTTGCATTTCAAAGCTCAGGTGCTATAGAGTCTGACACAGCCCTGGAAGGATCTGTCCTATCTGATGGTACTTACTCAACAGGGCAGGTGTGTGCTCTAGACTCTGCCTCTCTCCTGGTGAGAGATACTTTTCATTTTTTTTCTGACAATTGAACATCTATTTTCCATCATCCCTGGGAATATCTCTAAAGCAAAAAAAAAAAAAAAGGTTTTTCTCCATTTTTGGAAATGAATAAAGCATTCCTACTGCACACAGCAGTAACAGCAACTTCATATTTATAATAATTATACCAAATCAGGACCAGTGCTGTCAGGTTAGGGCTCTGCTCTCAACAGAGGAGAGATAGGGATTTCTGTAAAATGGTAACAATCAGGAGAGCCAAAGACAATGGCGCTGCTGCTTTAATTTGACTGAGGGAGTCATGGTCATTGTGGGTGTTCTTACCCTAATTATTACTCTACTCAGGCTATCTACGGTGGCAGGTGGTATTGCATAGCACGGGGATATATGTGAGTGCAGGTATGTCAATCTCAATGGGATTCTTAAAGTGATATCACCCCTTCCCAAGTGCTATGCTAATTGTTCTTTCCTGTGTGTTCCTCATAGATTTTAATGTAAATGTTAAAAAGAAACAGGTGAAAATTAGGTGGTACATGTTTGAGTAATTTTAGTACATTTCTTTTTCATAAAAACACATACACAACTGTCTGAAACAAGATATATCATTCCTCTTCTATTTTCACATTCTATATGCTTATTTACAGTGTCATGGTCTCTGGTTGGTGAAAATGGTTTTTCTTAGCAAATCAGGATATCATTTGTTCAAGTATAATAATTTAATTGTCTAGGAAAGACATCGATTAAAATAGAATCCCAGCCCTAACTGGTTTGGTTCCACAGATAGAGCATCAGCCTGCGGACTGAAGGGTCCCAGGTTCAATTCCGGTCAAGGTCATGTACCTTGGTTGCGGGCACATCCCCAGTAGGGGGTGTGCAGGAGGCAGCTGATCGATATTTCTCTCTCATCGATGTTTCGGACTCTCTATCCCTCTCCCTTCTTCTCTGCAAAAAATCAATAAAATATATTTAAAAAAATAGAATCCCATTGTTTGAATTGTCCAAGCTTATTCAATACCAATGTAGAGTATGAAAATGGTTATGTCAATTGAAGGCTAAAAAGACAGCGAGAACAATAAATGATGGAGTCGGTACAGAATCTGTTTAGAAGAAAAAGTAAATTAAAATAAACCAGCTCTGGGGCAGGGTTAGCCTTTGAGTGACATGAGAGTCATGCATAATAAGGGGATTTTACAGCCTCTTTAGTCATGTTTTAAAAACTGGCAAGTGAATTAGATTAAATTTAAGGAAATCTTCCCTCTAGCAGGCATTCATTCCAACAAGTGGAAATCTAACTCCTGCGTAATCACACACATTTCAAGCTTGATGAGCAACTGAGAAGTATTTATCACATCACAGACACATGCTCCCTGGGTCTTAGGATAGTCCTTATTCTTGCTCAGTTATTGAACTTGGGAGAGCTTTGATGCTTCCGCTTCTTCACATGCAGATTAATTAAGGGAAAGCATTTAAGCCTCATTAAAGCCTTTTGGTTTGGGTCAATGTTACAACTTCTAACGTTTTTATCAGGTCTTTGTAGTTTTCGAAAAGGCAAAGCTTTCCATCCATTATCTCATTTGATCCTCACCACGGCCAGGGAAGCTAGGAAGACATTATGCACGTTTTACAGGGAAAAAATGAAGTTCTCAAAGGCCAATAAAGTTCTCATGGGCTAGGAACCATGCTCACTACCAGCAAGCGAGGAAAGAGCAGCACTAAGGAAGGAGGTCCGGCCTTGGGCCTGCAGACCACAGTTATTTCTTTGAAACATAGGTGTTACATGTGTGTGCATTTGTGTAATATGTGCGTGTATGGTTGTGCACATAAATAAAACCTAATTAATGTTAAAGGTGCTGTATTCATCTGCAAGGGCTGCTATGACACAGATGTGGTGGTTTGAGGGACAGACATGTATGGCTTACAGTTCTGGGGGCTGGAGGCCCAACGCCGAGGTGTCAGCAGGTTTGGTTTTGCCTGAGGCCTCCCCCTTGGCGCTGGGACAGTGGCCTTCCTGCTGTGGACTCACACATGGGCACATCCCTGCTGGCTCCTACTCTTCTTAAAGGACACCAGTCAGATCGTAGTAGGGCCCCACCCTTAAGACCTCATCTAACTGTAATTGCCTCTTTAAAGGCCCTGTCTCCTCTCCAACATAGTGACATTCTAATCTACTAGGACTTAGGACTTCAACATAGGAGTTATTTTTGGGGGGGTGAGCACAATTCTGTCCATAATAGGTGACTCATCGGCAAGAGGGTTTCATACCTGGCACTTATATTCTTAAAATAAAAGAGATTAAAGATAGGTCATAGTGTGATTTCTTTTTAGGAAGGAAAAAGTTATATTAAGTAAATTCAAGATAAACTTACTAATTATAGAGATGTTTTATTAGTGTTTACCTAGTTAGCTACCTTCATAAGGTTATAAGATTAATGCATATTTCAAATCATTATTTCCCATTTTGGCAAATACTACTTTCTATAATTATATTAGGGAAACACATCTAAGGCTCAGCTCCCAACGGTATTCTAGAGGTTCCCCGGGGCATCATTCTAAAGATTCTGAGTGCAGCCCCGTGACGGCCCTCGGCCCTTTCCCCGCGTGCTCGCTGGCTCACTGTCGTTCCAAAGAGGGCACCGGCCTGCTTTCTCGGCACCTTGATCTCTCTGGACATTCCATATGAGCGCCATCTCAATTTCCCTTGGTAATTTCCCCGCAGTTTGTCTCTGTCCTTTGGTTCTTTTCATCTGACAAGAAAATTAGTCCCTTTACAAAACGCTTTGCATCCCGTCGTCTTTCAATTTTTCAGAAAGATTGTACTAACTTGTTCTACTCATGACAACATTTTCAAAATCAAATTCTTTAATTACCTCTTCCTATTAATATCGGAACATAGTCAATCTCTTCCACCTTAAAAATTAACGACAACAAGGTAACCAACAGAACCAAAGGGTTCTGACATTATGTTTGCACAGCACTCCGAGGGCATACCTCTGGGTGGGGCTCACGCTCAAAAGGGCCCATGGCTGAGCCACCCCAGTGTTGGTGACTCTGGGGAATGCTAACATCCAAGCCACATTTCTGATGAAATGATAAAATTCCTACAATCTCCAAGCTCTGGGCTTTCAAACCCCAAAGGGTTAAATGCAGAGAAAGCAAACGGCTTATACCCTCAACGCTTTGCCAGGTGGAATTCAAACGGTGAAAACTGGACAGGCTCAGTTCAAACATGGACCGTGCCCGGTCCCAGAATGCCTGCGTTCAGCACTTTTGTTATTGGGGATGTCCCATTTCTAAGGTTCAGAGGTCACCCAGGACAGGTGCAGGATGGAGAATGGAAGCCACTAGAAGCTCCATTTTCTCTACTCTTTAATTCAAGCCCTTCTCTATCACCCCAAATTCTTCCTCTCTTTGTAATGTCATCATCAAGCACACCCAGAACTCACTTCAGAAAACAAAACACTCGATGCTACTCTATATTCCTAGATGGATTTTGAAGCATTAACCCTTGACGAGAAGTGTACTCCACACATATACTCAAGTTCTCCATATATTCTTGAATAAAATTTTAGGTGCACTGGTAATACCTATTCACCAATTCCTCACCAGACACTATTTTAATTCAAAGATCGTGAATGATTTTTAATGGTGCTTTTGTAACCTGAACATATAAATCTCTATCTATCTCCTATATAATAAAACCCCAATATGCAAATCGACCAACCTGCAGAATGACTGGTCACTATGATGCACACTGAACACCAGGGGTCAGATGCTCAACGCAGGAGCTGCCCCTGGTTGGAGGTAGCTCCTGCATTGAGCGTCTGCCCCCCAAGAGGGAGGTGACCAACAGCGGTGATTGGGGGGCGGGGTCAGCCAGCGGGTGGCGCCAGGCTGCCAGCCAAGGCGGGTGCCAGCGGGGGCCCTGCCTGATTGCCCCATCTGACAGTCACCCCACAGATGGCCCTGATCACCAGCCAGGCCTAGGGGCCCTACCCTATATACTGGGAACAGTCTCTTAGATTTAAAAATTAAAGCCTGGCAAGGCTACTCTAACACTGAAAAAACAGGATGACGCAGTGATGACATGCATGGACTCTAGCTTGCACATTCTGTGGTCAGCCCTGATTCTGACACTTATAACTGTGTGACAAAGCCAATTACTTAACTTCTCTCTGCTTCAGTGTTTCCACCCATAAGGTGGGGAAATGGTACTACTGCCTCAGAAGGATCATGTTATGTACTACTTTTTATAATCAGGGCAAAAACAATGTAGCTGCCCATACACAGCAAGATGCCTTTCACCTGGATGAAAAGTATGGTCACTGGTGCATGCAGCCTTTAGGATTGTGAGAGGGCTCAGCAGGCCGGGCAGAGGGACCCCCTGCCGCCCCTGCCCTGTGCACAAATTTTGTGCACCGGGCCTCTAGTGAGACATAATAACAAAGGAAGTTCTGATAAATACAAATTAGCTCAATTAAATCCAGATTTACAGGAGAGGAAACAGACTTATTTCTCATTAGCAATATTCGGAGCATTAATATTTCCTCAGTGTCAGTGCATATGACAGTTCAACATTTAGAATCCATTGAAAACAAATGGATTTAAAATGTGCTCAAGTCAATAGATTTTTACTCTTAAGGTTTTATCCTGAAGAGTAACTTGCCCTCTCAGGTAGACAGGAAACTGGGAAAGCATCGAAGGATAGAGTCAATTACGCTATTTAGTTATCTATAACCATAGGTACAGGGGACAGGCAGGTAACCTTTCTTTGTCCTCAGAGATGAGGCTGTTAGTTTGAATAACGTTACCTCTTCCTATGTTATTATTTTCGTGACACCATAAGGCTGCCTATTTGTTATTCTTATAAAGCTTTGCTTGAATATGATTTAAAAAAACACAATGCAATTCATTACTTATGTTAGAGCTATTGACACTTTGCCCTTTGACATTTAAAAGACTACTTTTAAGCAAGTAAGACATTTTCAAAGATAATGCTATCTTTAAAAATCCTATCAGTGATTTGTTTTGGGCGATGCTAGCTTGATATCTACACAGTGGCTGAGGGCACAGCCTCCAAAGGCACACTAGGACTGACCACACATCAGCTTCTACAACTGCAGTGCTTAGACCAGTGCTTGTCACGTCGTAAGCACCGGCAAGAATTAATCAATTATGAGCAATAGTGTTCTAAGCAGAAAAGAGCAGGATTTGAAGTCCTAATCATTACCTATTTGTGTGTGTGTGTTTACATACCACAAGATGGAAAGACATTCAAGAATGCTTAGTATTTCCCTCACTTAATACCCAGTAGGTTTTATATAAAATGCTGGTTAGCCCACAGATCACAGAAACTTTTGTTAACCTTACGATTTTTATGCTTGATGAAAAAGCAAAGGAAGCAAGGTTGTGCTTTGTGAAATGGGAGGAGAGAGGGAACGCTATGGATTAGTAGATCGCTGTTTCTTTCCTCCACACGTGGCGCAGGTAAAGGTGAGGCTGTACACGCTCAGGAGCACTTCGCTGTCCAGTGAGAACAGCGCTGGCCTGCTGATGGGCCCGGGGCCCCGTGGCACCAGTGGACTGCAGGAGCAGGGCTGAGGCTTCCGGGGACCCTCCCCATTGTGTCCCCCATCGCTCTAAACAGCTCCTTTGTCAAACCCGCCTCAGTTTCCCCACCTGGAGTGCGCTCTCCACGTCCGGTGTGGAACTGATCCGAATGGTGGTTTTTTTCCCCTGTGAGGAGCCCTGAGAAATACTCCCTGGTGGGTCTGGGCTGGGTTACTCACATATTTAAGGATTATTAAAATAACTCCCCTCGGGGGCAGAGGGAACCTGTGGCTTGCGGTGAGATCACAACTCCCCCAATTATCCAGACTGCTGGTGTGAGCACTCAGCCGCAGGTGGAGGGGAAGGAAGGCGAGGAACAATCACAGGCTTTAACATCTGGTTGCTATGGCAACAGCAGTGACTAGAAGAGCTCGCTCTTTCTCTCTGACACCCTCGGAGTCGGTTGCAAATTTGCTGCAATCCTTCACGTCTCCCTACATGCGCGCACCCTGCCATCATTTTCTTTTTTAAAAATATATATTTTACTGATTTTTTACAGAGAGGAAGGGAGAGGGGTAGAGAGTTAGAAACATCGATGAGAGAGAAACATCGATCAGCTGCCTCCTGCACACTCCCCTACTGGGGATGTGCCCGCAACCAAGGTACGTGCCCTTGACCAGCATCGAACCTGGGACCCTTCAGTCCCCAGGCCGATGCTCTATCCACTGAGCCAAACCGGTTAGGGCTCTGCCATCATTTTCAACGTGACTTTGTAGCCACTTCTATCAAGCGGGGGCTTCCTTTTTCCTGCCCTTGAATTTGCATTGGCCTTATGATCTGCTTTAGACAAGAGAGTAGGGAAGACGTATGAAGGGCCAGGTTCAAACATAACGGAGCTTTGCGACTCCTGTATGTTTTCCTCCGGGCACCCTGTGCACTCACCATTGAAACAGTCCTGGGCTGTTCAGCTGATGGGACTGAATCCGGCAGTGAGCATTACAGTGAAAGTTTTGACTTGTCCTTCTGGAAAGATTATTGATGCTGCATTACTGACATAGTCGCCGGTTCTATTATTAAATTGTTGTAGCAGATGTTTAAAAATATAACCTGCTAGTCCTTAAAATTCTTGCACAAGGAATAGAATCAAATGTTTTTGCCAGGCCTGTCCTTAGAGTGAATTATTTATTCCACGCATTCTAGCCAAGTGAAGATGGGCAATTCTAAGCTGGTGAACATGTCAAGCTATTCATTTCAACACAAAGAAACTGAAACCATTTTTACATGTTCAGGAACTATACATTGAAAATGTGTTAATGAGTAATTGGGAAATTATTTGTAATGTACAAGATAATGATTTGAGTGGGAGTAAACATTAGAAGTTAGAAGCCCCGACATGGAGTTAGAGCAGGATGCTTGGAATCCCAGTTCTTCACAAACGTATGTCCCAAATTAATAAATACTATTGTTTTGGGCTTGCTAAAAGTGTAAGCAAAATATAGATTAAAAATAAGTATTCTTTGCCAGTTCCTTTCTCGCTCCTAATTTAGCTTCGAAAACAGTTTGTTCATGAGGGGGGAAAATAACAGCAGAATTTGCCTGAATCATTATTTATTATAAAATAGAGGAAAATAGAGTAATGAGGTTTTATTCTAACTACTAGAGGCCCGGTGCACGAAATTCGTGCATGGAAGGGGGTTGTCCCTCAGCCCAGCCTGTACCCTCTCCAATATGGGACCCCTCAAGGGATGTTCAACTGCCCATTTAGGCCCGATCCCGGTGGGCAGTCGGATCCCTAAACGGGCAGTCGGACATCCCTCTCACAATCTAGGACTGCTGGCTCCCAACTGCTTGCCTGCTTGCCTTCCTGATTGCCCCGAACTGCCTCTGCCTGCCAGCCTGATCACCCCCAAACCACTCTGCTTCCAGCCTGTTTGCCCCCAACTTCCCTCCTCTGCTGGCCTGGTCACCCCTAACTGCCCTCTCCTGCAGGGTTGATCACCTCCAACTGCCCTCCCTTGAGGGCCGGGTGCCTCCCAACTGCCCTCTCTTGCAGGCCAGGTGCCTCCCAACTGCCCTCTCCTGCTGGCCATCTTGTGGTGGCCATCTTGTGTCCACATGGGGGCAGGATCTTTGACCACATGGGGGCAGCTATATTGTGTGTTGCAGTGATGATAAATCTGCATATTACTCTTTTAATAGATAGGATAGAAGCCTGGTACAGGGGTGGGGGCCAGCTGGTTTGCCCTGAAGGGCGTCCCAGATCAGGTGGGGGTTCCCTTGGGGTGTGGGACGGCCTGAGCGAGGGGCCTGTGGTGGTTTGCAGGCTGGCCACGCCCCCTGGCAACCCAAGCAGAGGCCCTGGTATCTGGAATTTATTTCCTTCTACAATTGAAACTTTGTAGCCTGGAGCAGAGCCAAGCCTGGGGCTCCCTCTGAGGCCAGCAGCCATTTCTGTTGGGGTTATAATTGAAACTTTGTTGCCTTAAGCGGGTGGGCCCAGCCAGGGTGTGCAGAAAGCTTTGCTTCCCCTGTTGCCGGCGGCAACCCTGGCCTGCTTTCTCAAGCTCCATTCTGCCACTATTTGTTTGAATTTGTTTACCTTCTATAATTGAAACTTTGTAGCTTGAGTGGAGGCTTAGGCCTGGCAAGGGCAGGCAGAAAGCTTGCCTTCCTCTGTTACCTAGGAAACCTTGCTCTCTGTGGCTGTAGCCATCTTGGTTTGGGTTAATTTGCATACTTGCTCTGACTGGATGATGGGTGTGGCTTGTGGGCATGGCTTGTGGGTGTGTCGGAGGTATGGTCAATTTGCATATTTGTCTATTATTAGATAGGATATCCTTTTTATGTACTTGGTATTTCACAAACCTCATAAATACATGTAAATTACAAGAAACATTAAAACAGCTTTTATTGTGATTTGGAATCAGAACTACTAAGTAAAAAATATGTAGTTATATTCCATATTCATTGAATTCTGAAATAAGTCTGTCTCTAAAATCATCGAGGCACATGAAAAGACATTCAACATCATTAGCCATTAGGGAAATGCAAATTTCAGCCACAATGAGTTATCGCCACATTCATATTAGAGTGACTAAATTAAGCAATTAATGATAATGCCAAATGCTGGCGAGGATACAGATAAACTCTCCCATGTACATTGCTGATGGAAACGTAAAATGGCACAGGCACTACAGAAATAGTTTGGCAGTTTCTTTAAAAATCAAACACACACTAACCATATGACCTCGCAATCAAATCCTTGGGCACTTATCCCAGAAAAAGAGAAATGTCTGCTGGCACCGAAAACCTGGCACACACACAACAGCTTTATTTTTAGTAGCTCAGAACTGGAAACAGCCCAAATACCCTGCAATAGATGAATGGTTAAACAAACACTGGTACATCCATACAATGAAATGCTACTCGGCAACAACAAGGAACCACGTGTCCCTACGGATAACAATTTGGATGTATTTCAAGAGCATTGGTGAAAAAATACCCAATCTCAAAAGCGTACACAATGGAACATTGCATTCAGATAATACTCTTGAAATAATAGAACTATGGAAAAGGAGAACAGGTTAGCGATTACTAAAGGACAGGGATAATGGTGGGGCCCATTGTGTACAACGATTCAGAAGTACAGGGAGTTTCCTGACTGTCAGGGGACAGTTCTATGTTTTGACTGTGGGAGGTGGGGTTCACACAAATATGTATGTGAGATCTAATTGGATAGAGTTGTACACTCACACACACACACACACACACACAAAGGACTACATGCAAAATGCATGAAACTGCATAAGATCTGTTGTACAGTAAGTGGAACTGTATCTATGCCAATTGTCTGGTTTTGATGCTGGTCAATTCTATATAATAAATGCCTAACATGCAAATCGACCAAACAGTGGAATGAATGGCAGAATGGTCACTATGATGTGCACTGACCTCCAGCCTGTAGGCCCCAGGCCAGCCAAGGCAGGTGCAAGTGGTGGCCCCCAAATGGTGCCAGGCTAACCAAGGTGAGTGCCAGCAGGGGCACCCCGATTGCCCCACAGATCGGCCCTGATCGCCGGCCAGGCCTAGGGACCCTACCTGTGCACAAATTTCATGCACCGGGCCTCTAGTAGCTCTATAAGGTGTCACCATGGAAAAGAGCTGCATGAAGGGTTTATCAGATTCCAGATTCTCTCTGTGAAACTTCCAGCAAGTCTCTAACACTCTCAGAATAAAAGTTTAAAATTATAATAAAAATAAAACATTCAAGAAACATGCCTCTGGCAAGCAGAATAATGACCCCCAGAGATAGCCTGTCCTCAGGAGCTGTGACTCTAGCACCTTACATGGGAAAGGTGTCTCAGGGGATGTGATTGAGGTGACACCCCTGGAGATGGAGCTATTACCCTGGAGTGTCTGGCTGGGCCCAATCTAGTCTGAGGAGTCCTTAGAGGGGAAGTCAGAGCTGCATGGCTGTTGGCTTTGTCGAGGAAGGAAGGAGGCCAGGAGCCAAGGACGAGGGGTGACCACTGGAAGCTGGGAAAGCAAAGGAAGAGCTTCCGGCAGCTGCCAGAATGGAACAGAGCCCGGCCAACACGGGTGTTAACCCAGTGGGACCTGCGTCAGACTTCTGACCTACAGAACTGTAAGATAATACGTTTGCGTTTTTTAAAACCATTTCTAGTAGTTTATGACAGTGGTGGTATTAGAAAATAAATACATTGCATTAGAAAATCAGCAGTTTGCATAATTACATGAGAAAATGAATATAATAGTGATGCAGTATACTGTGTGAACTTTGTATTCTGATTTTTTTAAAAAGTAAAAAGATATTTAGAGTTAACTGTGGACAATTGGGTATGGCATGACTATCATATAATATTAAGGAATTATTGTTAATTTTTTTTCTGGTTATGATAACAGTATTGTGGTTTATTTTAGGAGGAGAACCATCTCTTAGAGGACATACATGGATGAAATCATCTAATATCTGGGTTTCATTTTAAACATTCCACAAAACAAATGATAGTAGGGAGTGGGAATAGATGACACAATTTTGAAAGTGTTGGTAAGTTTTGAAACTAGGGGTGAATACATTGGGGATTACTATATTATTTTTATTTGTAGAAAGTGTCCCTAATGAAAGGTTTAAAGCTTGATACTTGACAAGGATAAATCATTGATAGTTGTAACTTCAGTATAATGCCATATAAGCAGGCGTGTTGCTTTTTATTAAAAGTAGCTAAGAGGATATAGACTTGCTTTTAAAAGTTCCTAACCCTTAGCATATATTAAAGATTTTAATCTTAGGGGTTAACTCTCAAGTGCTTGAACAATCCATCAGTGGCTGATTGAGATTTTAGCTGTTCTTGATTGGATTCGTCCTGTCAGAATTAAAATAAGGAAAGTCATTTGAACACATTGAAAGCACGTTTTATAATTGGTCATGGCTACATAGTGAAGTTGCCTACAAAGTAAAGGATAATTTTGGAGAGAGGAATGGGTATTTCATTGGGACGCTCATTTTCTTGACAATCTATCAATAGACTCTGATGTTTCTTTATATCCTAGTCTCCTTAGACTCCACACTTCTCAGTCCTTCCAATTAAGATTCAGTGTATTAGTTGGCATTTCATTGAAGATAACTGGATCCTCTTTAGCTATTTTTTTTAATAGAAAGATTTCATGAAGGAAAATAAATGCTTACAACAGGATCAGAAGGGATGGTAGAGAAGCCTCTAATTTGCATTTCCAAGAAATAAAATGAAGACAATGCTACGGACTTTATTCACTCAGGGATCTCCTACTTCTATCGATATTAGGAAACTGGCCAATCAGTGGAAACCACAGGGATTGCTGACTGAAGAAGCACATTTCTTTGCCTTTTATCCAAGCTGTAGAAACGGCCCTGTTGGCCCTAGAAGCCTGCTAATTCTCACAGGTTTTCAGTTCAAACCATGGAGGGCTCACATCTGCATCTCAAAATCTAAGAAATGAAGGGCTATTAGGTAGTGTTACTGAAAAATCCAGATTCTCCCAGACTATAGTTTCTAGTAGCAATACAGAAGTAGTAAAACCACCATCCATCACCATATATCACAGCACAGTGCAAGATAGACAGACATTTACTAGGCAGTTTAAGATTGAAATTAGAACAGGGTAAGTTATTCTTTGTCTTTTCTATACAAATACTTCTATTTGGAGTTTTGACAGAATTTAGCATCTTCTTCAGGTAGGCAAACTGTAAACGCATTGCAGAATGTGAGCTGACTTTCAGTTGGAAGAGTCATAGTATTGGGATATGAGCATAATGCTTCCGATGCTGGTGTTCTGTTGTTGAGTGTTATCCAATCAGTATATGTTTTATTTGTAAGCAGCGTCCACGTGTCTTTAACCTTACCAATGTACTGTTTTTGCAATGTTTACATATATAGATGGGCAACCTAAACAAAATCCCTTAAATAGATTTTGTTTCAAAAAACCACAGTGTGATCAATGAATTGGGAGAATCATCTGTAGATTTGGTTCTTTGGCTCCTCAGAAGATCTTTAAATCATGTTAACACTGGATAATTTAAATATTTCAGAGGCTAAATTCCAAATTGACTTAGTATCAGTCTTCCGATCAATCTAGACTGCTCTTTCAGAGGCCTGATGGTTCATATGAAGAGGGTGTCCCCCCACAGGAGAGCCCCACTCTTCTCCTAACCCCATACAATTGCAGAGCTAAGATGATGACCGAGGTTCTGTAGAAAATATTAAGAATGCTCCTGGAAACTCAAAACATAAAGATTCCTAGTCTCTGATGGCTAGAAATTTCTATAATTAAGTTAATATGACACAGCACACTCTAAGCAAGAACTTCTGGAACTTTTAATAAGATGATCCAGGCCTTCTAGCAACAAAAGCAAAAAAAAAAAAAAAGTAATATTTCTCAAAAACTATTGTGTGATTTAATATAAAAGTTAGAGACTTGTATTGAAATTCAAGCTACAGCCTTTTCTCACATTATCCTATGGTAAGAGTTATACAAATATATTTCTATTCCTCCTTTGATAACATAGAATAAAATAATGGTCCTCCCCCCAAAAATTTTTGAAAAAATGGTTACAATATTGCCCTGGGGTGAAATTTTTTAGAAATATTTTATGCCACGCCGAAACCGGTTTGGCTCAGTGGATAGAGCAGTCGGCCTGCGGACTCTAGGGTCCCAGGTTCGATTCCGGTCAAGGGCATGTACCTTGGTTGCGGCACATCCCCAGTAGGGGGTGTGCAAGAGGCAGCTGATCGATGTTTCTCTCTCATCGATGTTTCTAACTCTCTATCCCTCTCTCTTCCTCTCTGTAAAAAATCAATAAAATATATTTTTTAAAAAAAGAAATATTTTATGCCAAATATAAGGTAATATTTTAGGCTGCAATCTATGGATAATTTATAACTGTAATATATTTATACTACTATTTTTACTACATTTTTTCCTTTGTGTTGTAAATTAATTATAAAATGTTTATCAATTATACTGTCATCATGAAAAAGGGAAAGGAAACTCTCAGGAGCATTTTTAATGAGAATGATTTGATTAAGTAAGAAGTACTATAAAGAAGGTAATGAATCAAGCAAAACGGGGCAACTCTTTTGGGATTCATAGAAATGTATTTATCGACGTGTTACTGCACGCTTCAATAGGTTTGTATAAAGAACAGGTTGCAATAAAATAAAAATGTGTGTGTTTGCTTAACATGGATTCACATTTAACTATTTTTTAACCTGCTTATATATTTAGTTAGTAGCACATTTCACTTCACAATAAAATAACATCATCGCAATGAATTTAACCTCTTCCCCCCAGCAACCCCCCACCCCAACCTCATCACATACAGTTTCCCTAACAGCAATATCTTGCATTAGTGTGGTGCATTTGTTATAGTTGATGAGCCGATACTGATACACTATTATTAACTAAAGTCCACACTTTACATTAGTGTTCATTCTTTTTTTTAAATATAGTTTATTGATTTTTTACAGAGAAGAAGGGAGAGGGATAGAGAGTTAGAAACATCGATGAGAGAGAAAACATCGATCAGCTGCCTCCTGCACACTCCCTACTGGGGATGTGCCCACAACCAAGGTACATGCTCTTGATTGGAATCCAACCCAGGACTCTTGAGTCTGCAGGCCAACGCTCTATCTACTGAGCCAAACCGGTTAGGGCTAGTGTTCATTCTTTGTATTGTACATGCTATAAGTTTTGAAAAATGTACAATGACATGTATCTACCATTACAGTATCATCATACAGAATAGTTTCACTGCCCCAAACACACCCTGGGCTAAACTTACTCTTCTCTCCTCCCCATCCCACATACCTCTAACAACCAGTGATCTTTTTACTGTCTCTATATTTTTGTCTTTCCCAGGGTATTATATAGTTGGAACCATACAGCATGCAGACTTTTCAGACTAGCTTCTTCCCCTGAAAAATATGTAATTAAAGTTTACTATGTCTTTCATGGCTTGACAGCTTATTTTTTTATTGCTGAGTAATACCCCATTGTGTGAATGTGTCACAGTCTGTTAATTGACACACCTATTTTAGTTGTTTCCACGTTTTGGGAATTATAAAGGAAACTGTGATAGCTACCCGTGTGCGGGTATTTTGTGTGGACCTATTTTCAAATAATTCATGTAAATCAAGGAGTGAAATTGTTGTATTATATGGCATGAGTGAGTATGTTTAGTTGTGTAAGAAGCCACTAAAATGTCTTCCAATGTGGCTTCTGCATTTTGTATTCCTATCAGCAATCAATGAGGGCAGTGAGATATTCCAGCAATCAGTGAGGGATCCCAGCTATCAGTGAGGGATCCCAGCAATCAGCGAGGGAATCCAGCAATCACTGAGGGATCCCAGCAATCAATGAGGGATCCCAGCAATCAGTGAGAGATCCCAGCAATCAGTGAGGGGTCCCAGCAATCAGTGAGGGATCCCAGCAATCAGTGAGGGGTCCCAGCAATCAGTGAGGGATCCCAGCAATCAGTGAGGGGTCCCAGCAATCAGTGAGGGGTCCCAGCAATCAGTGAGGGGTCCCAGCAATCAATGAGGGATCCCAGCAATCAATGAGGGATCCCAGCAATCAATGAGGGATCCCAGCAATCAGTGAGGGGTCCCAGAAATCAATGAGGGATCCCAGCAATCAATGAGGGGTTGTTGATTTGCAAACCTCCTGGGAAGTGTCGCAGGTATGATCTGAGACTGGCTGGCTGATGCAGAGTGCAGGGAGAGAGAGAAGAAAAAGGCTGACTATTCCAGATTGGTAGGTGGCAGGTTTAATACACAAGGGAGTATTTTTAAAAGGCTTGTCTTGGATGGCCGCAAAATGAGTCATTTTCTGTGCCCAACCTTCCAATTATAACAGATCACATGGAGGCACTCACTAGGGTCGGTCCTGCACACAGGAGACCCTACAGGACTCGGCCACCTTTGCAATGTAGACGTTCCCATCACCACAGTGTTCTCTCAAGGCTGTGCCCCTGGGCAGCACTGGTCCAGGGACGGCAAGTGGAGTGGAGGGAGAGGTAGGTAGCCTCCCAGCCCCACAGTCACATTTTTTTTTCCAACTACAGCTCACATTACTATTTCTCTGTATTAGTTCAGATGTGCAGCCGAGTGGTCAGACCATCATGTGCTTAGAGTGGTCCCGGCGATGCTTCAAGTGCCCACCTAGCTCCATGCATAGTTTATTACAATATTATTGACTATATTCCTATGCTGCAATCTACATATCTGTGACTGTTCTGTAACTCCCAATTTATACTGCTGAATCCCTTCACCTTTCTCACCCAGCCCCTCCACCACTCCCCTCTGACAACTGTCTGTTCTCTGTGTCTATGAATCGGTTTCTATTTTGTTTGTTTATTTTGTTCTTTAGAATCACAGAGGTGGTGCTATCTATGAAAACCAATAACTTTCCAGAGACTAACACACCGGTATATTTTTGCAATCCTCTTTCTGCATTAGCGTATATTTTTGCAATCCGTCTTTCTGGATTCCAGTTTTCTTGCATGCTCCAACTCACTCACCTCTTCCAGGGCTGGCAAATGCCCTTCATTTAATTGTTAAACTATATTTTGGATCTTAACTACACCAGAACCTCACTAAATTGTGTAAGGTCTAATTTCTATAACACGCTCCTTAGTCCACATAATCCACCCTGGTTTCTCTTCTGAATGTACCTTGCCTGGAACAGAATGTTCCAAAGACGGACACAATAGTGTCTCCCATTCCACATGATCTTTGGCGATGTGCCCTTGCCTGTCTCCCAGACCTTGAGTCTGGATGGATCTGTTCACTGCATAGCCTTTACAATGGCACAGCGGCTCTGCTTCCTGTCTCAGAATGCGGTTCCTACGTGAGAAGTATAAGCATACGAAAACCGGCATGCCGGGAGAAACCCCAGCCAACTGGAGGGAGACACCTGGAAGATGAGGTGCCGTGTGGAGAGAGAAAGAGGCCAACGAGAACCAAGGTACCAGACGTGTGAAGGAACACCCCATCTTGGAAGCTGATCCTAGCCATCCCACCCCAGCCATCCCACAGGGATCAGAGATGAGCCTCCCAGACAAGCCCTTCTCAAAAACTGGACACAAAACTGTGAGCAAAATGAAATAGTTGTTTTAAGCAACAGTTTAGAGGTACTTTCAAATGCAGCAATCGGTCACCCCCCCATTCTTTCACCCCCAGGGAGCATCCTTAATGCACCGAATGGCATTGCTAGAAAGGTCTCTCTGTGCTTGAATCATGAATCAAAAGTATTAGAAATTAAGTTTTAAATATTATGACTACAAAGCTATAATGACAGCACATTTCCGGAATCTCAGTCATTTTCCCTGAGTATTGCTTAGCCTCAGATTAATCTGGGACTTTATTTTTCACGTTGGCTGACTATTTAGGTGGATGTTTCTGACCCCACGTACTTGGCTTTCTCCAAGATTAATTTCCTTCATTTATATGTTTGCCTTCAGTAATGACAACTTATAAATCACCTTGATTCTAAGTACAAGGAAATATTATAAGCCTTTAAGAGTAAGAGTTGACACCATTGTTCAAAAGCTATTCTGTGACAGTGGTATTTGATATATTGAGACCGTTCTTGCCAAAAAGTCACACCAAAGGTGAGGTGTTCATGATAAGACAATTTATCACGCCAGGTGTGTATAAGGGAACTATAATCTGTAAAACTATTTGTAGAGTGTATTGTAGGCATATATGTTATTAACTTTACCTCGGTCTGTGCTGGTGGCATTATCTGACCCACAAGTTTACTTTTTTAACTAACCAACTTAACAATTTGCTAAATGGTGTTCCTGCACCAAATGCATAAATTGAATTTATTTATAAAGAAACTACGAGAAAACTCAAATTGAGAAGCACACTACAAAACAACTGCCTTCTGCACTTCTAAAATATGAAGGTCAAGAAAGAAAAAAATGCTGAGACATTGATCTCCATTAAAGGAAATGAGATGTCGTTTTGCATTTAGTAGCATAATATGTACTATAAAGATTGGTAACTTTTGCAATGTCTATCATCTATCTATCTATCACCTATCAAGCCTTCTATCTACACATAAATATTTTCTTTTATTGAGACAAAATTTACATAGAGTACATAATCTTAAATGCATAAGTTGATACGTTTTTTGCATGTATATTTTTATCAACTGAGCATTCATACTAAGATACCAAATGTTTCCAGCTTTGCATAGAGTTTTATCTTGCCTTTTTAAAAAAAATAGATTTTTATTGATTTCAGAGAGGGTGAGGAGAGGGAGAGAGAGATGATTATGAAAGAAAAGCATTCATCAGCTGCCTCCTGCACACCCCCCAATGGGGATTGAGCCCACAACCTGGGCATGTGCCCTGACTGGAATTGAACCTTGAACCCTTCAGTCTGCAGGCCGACACTATCCACTGAGCCAAACTGGCTAGGGCTGTCTTTCTTTCTTTTAGTCACTTTCACCATAAAGGTAAAGGTATCTCATCACCAGGAGGAGTTTTGCCTTAAAGGAAGACTGTTTTGGAGACGGGAAGGCTATGAACCACTGGAGGGCGAGGAACATGTGCAGCAGATGTGGGCTGCCAAGAACAGAACCCGCCCGCTGAGGTGCTGAGGGGCAGCGAGACCCTGCCTGGTGGACTGACATTGATGCTCACCAGGCTGTGCATCATCTAGTGTCGCCCCCCCTACTGCACCACTGTTACCATTGGCGACGCAGCTACAGGAAGACAACAGTAACAACAGAACAAAAGCTGCAGGTTCAGGAAGGGTTGTTTCCCTCTTGCAGCATCTGTCCATCACTTCCACTAACGAGGCGCAGCGTTATGCCAGCTGGAGAAGATGTTTCTAGAATCAGCTCAAGTATTACAAATCAGAGTGGATTTGAACTGAAAGTTTAAACTATCGGTCACTGGTACAGGCCTTGCACACTAAGCATCTAGCCAGTGATCTCGAACGTTATCACAGTATGGACCAATGACGGCAGAGAACAACAAGGAGAATGTGCAAGCACTTTGGAAGGCCCTGCTTCAGACATGTTTGCTATCATCGTATTGTCCTCAGTCAGTGTGTTCCAGGAGGACATAGCGGCATGGCCACATTGAAGCCCTTACTGCCTCTGTGACTACCTACTACATCAATCTGCAGTAGATACCACTGGATTTTTTCCAGCATTTTCCCCCAATTATGAGTCCCTATGCCTCATAGTATAGGATTGAAAATGCCCATGATACAAGACAAGGAAACCTTAAAAACTCTCAAAGAACAAGCAAACCAATACCAAGATGATCCAAATGTTTGAATTATCAAGGTTTGTCAATCAACTATAATTACCATGGTCTAAGAAGTAAGGACACACTTTCTAAAAAGAAAATAAGGAAAAAAAGAAATGAAAAAATGTTCTCAGCAAAGAAGTGGAAATCATAAAGAATAACCAAATGGAAATTCTAGGACTCAAAAATACAATAACAAAAATAAGCTGGAATATAAGAAAAAACTCAATATAAGAATAGAAATGATAGAAGTGAAAGTCTGTGAACCTGAAGTTTGTTCAACGAAAACTTCCCATGCTGAACAATATACAAAAAATAAATTAAAAATATAAAGGGAACGAAACCTCAGTGACCTGTAGGACTATATCAGAAGGTCAATATTTATGTCTTTGGAGTAGCATAAGGAAAGGAAAAAGTAGTTGATAATAGAAAACTATTTGAAGAAATAATGACTCACAACTTCACAAACTTAATGTGTTATAAATACACAGATCTAAGAAGTTCAAATAGATAAATACAATCACATTCAGGTACATAATAATAAAATAGACGAAAACCAAAGCGGGGGGGTGGGTGTCTTGAAAGCAACCAAAACACACATCACATTATATAGAGAGAAATGATTATTTAAGTGAATGTGAATTTTTCAAACCACATTTAAAGGCTAAAAAGAAAAACTGTCAATACGGAATTCTTTGTTCACCAAAGTATCTTTCAGAAATGAATGAAAGAGACAAACTAATTCTTAGATGAAGAAAAACTAAGAGAGTTTGATTTTTAAAAAATGCTAAAATAAATTTTTCAAGTAAAAAAAGTGATAGTAGAAGAGAACTTGGAATATTAATAATGAAGGAGGATCTACTTATGTGGTACCCTTTAAAATCTATAATTACATGCATGTTTTACAATATAATTATACCTTTTGTTAATTAAAAATATATTAAAAAATAATTTATGTTTACATGGCCACCTACGCAGGAGGGTAAGAAAAAAACAACAACCCACACAGAACTGCTGATGATTTTTTTTTCCAAAAAAAATTTAACCTATCAGAGCAATATTCTTCTTCATCAGATGAGGATAGTAATTAAGTTGAAGAAAAATGTAGCACATTCACTTATTACCAAAACATTTTGAAACTAGAGACAGTATTTGAAGATTGTATTTATAGGAGGAAATGTGAATATAATTTTTCATTTATGTTTATTTGTTCTCAATTGTCATTTGGATGCTTATATGATTTTCAGAACAAAACAAGGAGGAAAATGACAGCTCATGTAAATATACAGACTACTGCTAGCTTATTCAAGAAAAATATATTGCAGTGACAAGTATCTGCATATAGACTAGTGAAACACTTGGATATCAGAAACTTTCAAAAAGGTCTTCCAAAATAGTAAAACACGCGCTAAAGGATAGAGCTGATAATGTATAGGAGAACAAAGATTGGAATCAGGGATCAAATGTGAAACAAACTGGGGTTTTTAGTATACTTATATTATGGCAAAAGGTTTTGTGTGTTTTTTTTTTTAACTTCATGAGGAAAAATAAAATAGAATAATGTTGATGCGGGCACTTTGCAAAATAAATTCTCTGAGAGCAAAAATTAGTATTGTTATTCCCATGCTCCTAAATTCACTTCTTTTCATGTTTTAAGTTCTTGTTTTTAAATGGAAACTGTGGATGAGGAATAAAATTACTGTGCTGCTACATTATAAATGCACTGGCATTACAGTAGCAAGAGTACAATAGTCACTTCCATGTAGCATTGGTGCACCGAGAAAAAAATTAATGCCTTTTGTTATTTAGAGTTTATTTATTTTTTTAAAAAAGACAGACAAAACATAATTTTATTTAAAAGTCAGGTTGTGGCCCGGCTGCTGTGGCCAATGGTTGAGGGTCAGTCTATGAACCAGAAAGTCATGGTTCAAATCCTGGTCAGGGTACATGCCCAGGTTGCAGGAGGCAGCCAATCAGTGATTCTCTCTCATCATTGATGTTTTCTCTCTCTCTCTTCCTCTCCCTTCCTCTCTGAAATCAATAAAAGCAAATTAAAAAAAAAAAATACACAGATGTGTGTTCTACTTGATCAGCAGGCAAGTTTTAATATTCCTTGCTTCGTGTTTAAACTAGAATGTTTAGAATGAGCATTGAGAATAAATAGAGATTTGCCATCACTTATCAAATTGGGTTTATAATGCCAATGCTCAGAACTTCATTTATTTTCTCGGTTTCTTTTTAAACCTGCAATTTTAGGGTATGATGCCTGCAAGTGAGTAATAGGCACTTAGCAAAAGCCCATGATTTGAACAGCCTGACTCCCATAAGCGAGTTTAATTAAACCAAAGAAGAAATCATAATTTTCTATTTAGTTCTGTTACTTTCCATAGGAAAAATAACTTTATTAAAACTATTGGAAGCTGAAATTAAATGCTATAATTAAGTGCTATAATTAAATGCTATATAAGTAGTCTACAAAAATCATAAGATTCAATTAATATACCCCTTATTAGAGTGATAGAAATAAAAGTTTATTCAAATGCTTCAGATGACATTTGGGATGGTTTTCACCTTTGTAAGTGGTTGGTCATATTATATACTTTTTTCCAGATAATTACAAAGGTTGTCAGTGGTGTGAACCCACCAAAGCTCTCAGTAACTTTGTCCCAGCCCTTGTCAGTGTAAATAGCTAATAGTGCTGATGTTTCTCATTTTCCCCAGTGCCGATCCTATATAATAAAAGCCTAATATGCAAATTAAGCGAGTGGTGGAATGACCATTGGAAGGACCGGTCACTATGATGTGCACTGACCACTAGGGGGAAGTCAAGGCAGGTGCCAATGGGGCCCGCCCGATCGCCCAGTTGCCCCACAGGTAGGCCCTGATCGCTGGCCAGGCCTAGGGACCCTACCCGTGCAAGAATTTCATGCACCGGGCCTCTAGTTGATTATAACAAAGAACAAAAATCAATGCTAAAATTCACACCTGTAATCCCACATATCTGAAGGAATGGACTGGGTTTTAAATTCACTCCTTTTGAAACATTTCTTATCACTATTACATTTCCCCCCTGATTTTACCTACTCTTGACATCAATATTTCTATAAAAATTATTTTAAATAATTCTGACTTTATATCTATCTGGGACACACAGAATACCCACATGCTTTAGTTAAAATATATAAAGAGGAAATAAAACTCTAACAGAGATTTTTCACACTAGTCTGCCAAAATGTGTCTTTACGGTTTTTGGCTTTGTGAATTTGTGTGAAATCCCTGTTGTTTCTGTAGAGTCTATTCCCTTCTTCTCACCTTCATGGCAAGCAGTGAGAAACAAACAAAAAACAAAACAAACAACAACTATAGAGTGAACGAATGTTACATATACCGGTACCTGCTCATGAAGGCTTTCTTTCCAGTTCCCAAGCATTGCTTTAATGAGCAACAAGTTAGTATTTTGACTTAATTACTGATGGCAATAATGATTATCATCAGCCTATTGTTAATATGTAAAAACCTTACAAAAAACTATGGTTTCATTGCTAAACTGGATATGATTGGCAGATATTTAAATAGTTATTTTCACTTATTGATTTTTAAAGAGGGAGTCCGAGAGAAACGTTGATTTGTGGTTCCACCCAAGTATGCATTCGTTGGTTGACTCCTGTGTGTGCCCTGGCCTGGGCTCAAACCTGCAACCTTTGGTGTTACCAGGGCGATGCTCTAACACACTGAGCCACTCGGCCAAGGCTCTTCTTCTTGAGGAAAGTCTCCAGCAGGCTTCAGGTCATCCCCAAGCATGGTTATGCACCAGTGTGCAAGCATTACACTTTTCCAGTTATCATTACAAATGTCATGTTTTAAATAGACAGAAGAGAATTGTACAAAAAAGATGTAAGGTTTTGCACCTAGATGATAATAATGATTTTTTTGCACCTATTCTATAGCTTCTGAAGTTTTCATTTAAATATAGCTGCATGGGCTCTATGCTATTCATATGGCTCCTCCTCTCTCCCAACGTAAATATGCAGTAGCACCACAAATGTGATTTGTTAAAAATACCCTTCAGAGCATGCTCACTGCTAAACCTCAGGAGCTACAGGCTCCAGAGCAACTGGTCGGAAAACAGCAAATAAAAGATCCCATGCAACACAGAGCGAGCCTGCCAAGACTTCACGTATGAGAATGAACACACATGGGACATAAGGTAAGTATATTCCATACAATTTTTAAAATGATGAATTGATGTGAGAAAAAAGTCAAAGGACTATACAATGACTAAGCTAATTTTAAAAAGAAGCAAATCTAAATATAAAATATAAATAACTTGAAAACACATATTAGACTTCTCTAATAGATAAGTACAAATATCAGGGTAGTGGCTACTTCTGAGGGGGAATGGAAAGAGATTAGGCAGAGAGAGTCAGTACATAATCTTTTTGAGACTGAGGGCACAGTGGTATTTATCCTTTTCCATATAGAGTTATAAACATTGTTTTGTATTGGCATTTAATAAAAACAAGTTAGTAAGTGTTCAGGCATGGTGAATTTGGTTGCAACTGGAGGGAAAGAGATGACTTAGAATGACTCCTAAGTGTGCAGCCCAGCGAACTGGATAAATTGTGTTATTCAGAGAGATAGCAAAGGTGGGAGGAGAAGCCGATGAGAAGAAAATCTCTATAAAACAGTCCATTATATAGGTGCATCATATAGGTGAAAATATAGAGAGGGAAGTTAGAGATATTGGTTGAAAATTCAGTAAAGTTACAGATGGAAAAAAAAAGTTATAGATATATTTATTAACCTAGGAAGAATACAGAGGAAAAATAACCAATACTTAAGTGTCACACAGAATCCTGACAATCTCATGTTGCCCAATTCCATAATCTAGGCTTAGGAAGAGAGATTACATCACAAGCATGGGCAGAGGTGTAGAATCAGTGTGAATGCCGAGGCACCAGAACCCCAACAGTGGGAAGCTCTAACCACTGCTGGTCACAAAAGGTGAGGGTTCCAGGTGGTCTAGGACCATGGGCATGCATGGGCCCGACTGGCCCTGCTTCAAGTGAAGACAGGGAGGGGCCATGGCCAAGGAGCCTGAGTGATGCCAGCTGTTGAGGTCAGCCCAGCCCTGTGGGCAAGGAGAGTTGCCAAGGACAGGGAGCAGGTGCAGAGTGGGGAGCCGACCGAACCCTATACACACACTGAGAACAAAATCCCATGGAACTCTAATACTTAAAAACTGGCCAAAGAAGGGCAGTAGGAAGAATAGCAAAAAAAAAAAATCTTTTTTTGGCAATTGCTGGAAGCCAATTCCAGCATGTCATAATTGCAAGAGTTTCATCGAAAGGTTGATGGAACTTGGGGACTCAAGAAGGGCTGAGTCACATATGTTATTGCCTGTTGGGAATGGCTAAAGGCATGGTTGCTTGCTGCCAGACAGCTCAGGGCATCTTAATCTACATGTTATTGCCTCCTGTTGGCCAAACACCTGAATCAGCCAAAGGCAATTCCCCAATCTGACAATGGATTCTGTACCTAACCCTGGCCTTTGATGTGTATATCTCTGCCTTGCCTTAGGACAAATTGTGTTAATAAAAAGCAAGGGGTCCTGAGACAAAGAGAACTTGGTTTATTCAGCCAAGCTCCTCTGACTCCCTATAATGCATTTCAAAATTATGTTTCATCTCTGGACTCCTATTTAATTTATGCACAGCCCCTTCTCCAGGTTCCTGAACCCTTCTAGATGTCGGATCAAGACCACTGGCAGTAGGCAATAAGCGATTGGTGATTTCTAAGCAGAAGGGAATGGGTAGTCGTGCCAAATGGTGTCAAGTAAGATGCAAGTTGTCTACATAAAATGAAATTGATAGGGATAGAGAAACACTGGAAGTAGTTCAAAACCGAAGGTATGAATGAGGCAAGAATTAAAGTGGAGAGTGTAGGGTACATGCAAGAGTGTTTCCTTGGTGAGAATCTGCAAGATTTGGTAACGATTTGCATGTACACGCAAGAGGAAGTTATAAGAAGTGGAAGGTTTCTCTTAGGTCTTTAGTTCCAAAATCTAAGATAATAAAGAAACACTGCACGAGGATCATGTTTATGAGGGGAAATATAATTTCCTCCATTTTCCATTTTTAAATACACATTACAGTTATTTAATATGCAAAATATTCATTAGCATTGCAAGCAAGCAGAGGAAAGAAAGATCTAGGTGTCAACAACAGAGAGTAAGGGATCATTCTATTGGACAACATTTGGGAAATACAGCAACTCATTTGCATTAACTGGATCTAGCACAAAACAATGAGAAAGAAAAAAGCAACCCTTGCTATCCAGGCTCAGGCCAGGCAAGGTCAGCTCAGCCTTAGTGCTGTAAGCCGCTGGCACTCATGGCTAGGCCACATTCTCGGATGAACATACACAGCTTCACAGAACATCAGCATGACACAGGGCCAATCGAGACAAATTAAGGCAAAACCAAGACCACGACATAGTCATGTCCACATCTGATCATTGTCTAAGCCACAAAAATGACCAAAGGCCCTACTAGTAAGGTTGCTGCTTTTTCTCAATTACAGCTTAGCCTAGGGCTGGCCTTCACTTTAGATAAGATCCAGTAAGATATCCAATCACAGAACTACCCAGGCCTCCAGAGTGAAGCTAAGCTTCTTTAAACCCAAAATCACCGAACAGAAGCCAGAATTCTTACAAGTCCTCTCCAACACCCTCCTAATGAGATGTCTCTCAAATCCTCGAGGTATGCATTCTCCTTTGTTTCAACAAGAATATTAAATCCAATTTGCTGGATGGTGTCTTTCACTGGTGGTCTTTGGCTGGAGGGAACTGGAAAAACATTGATACTTCCCCCACCCCTGCCCCCCATACACAGTAAGGGACAGCAAAAATGCAGAGTTCTGGGGAAAATGGAGGCATGGGTGTAAATGCCATAAAAAGAATTTTTGCTTCATCAGCTGAAAACAAAAATGACAAGTCTGAATCTTTTCAAAGCTCCTTTAAACAATTCTATTTCTTTATTTTAGGGCTGGGACTTTGGCTGCTAATGAAATTCATAATACTGCAAGGTATTTAAGTCTCATGCATATCGAATAGCTATTAGATGTGTGTTCTGTGTACTTGGTGTCTGGAAATGTGATTACCTGCACTATTACAATCAAGTTATCTTTATAAATAATCACAAACTCTTTCAATTTGCACTTAATGGCCTAAATACCTCCGTAATCAGTAGAAATCAAGTAGAAAATCTGATTGGATAAAAACAATTTTATCTCATTGGGTAAAAACAATTACTCTCTCCCTCTTTGTTTCTCCACTTTTCCTTCTCTGCCCGCCCAGGTCGCCTTTCTTTGTACGCAGCTTCTAAAGTGGGCCAACCGAAGGACTTGTGTGCATGCACATAAGCATAACCAATGGACACAAGACACTGTGAGGGGGGGTGAGGGCATGTGCGGGGTGGTGGGGGGAGAAGGGGGGAGGCTCAAGGTCAATTGGGGGAAAAAAGGAGACATATGTACTACTATTTGTAATACTTTAAGCAATAAATAAAAGGGAAGAAAATAAAGTGGGCAGCCTAACATTTCTGTGTGAGAAGAGCGATTCAGGCTCCTGCTCCCTGGGTCTGGCTGGTTAGGGGATGTGCATGGGGATCGATTCACCCTGGTCCCTGGCCACCCCTTTTCCATTTGCCTGCTGACAGGTGTTAGGAGGGACGCTGAGTGCACGGTGGCCACCTCGTTTAGAGTTTATCTGTAACATCGGCCGTGTGCTTGCCCAGCTTGAGCTGGTCTCCTGCCACCGCCTCTCTGCCAGCCAAGGTGAAGGCTGCTGCATGGCTGAGCAGGCGAGGCCTCACCGGGTACCTTGTGTGTGGTCGCTGGTCCCTCCCGGAGCTCCCTGAGTTACACTTCCCGGGGGTTTGGGTTTGGGGCGCCGTCCTGTGCTGGGAGCACCTGGCCATCTGCTGTCCCGATGTCCCTGCCGTCTGTGGGCCAAACTCAATGTCTGCAAATCCCTGTGCAGTGTTTCAATCTTCCTCTTGTTCCTAATATTTTTACCACATCGGTTGTTCCTTTTTTATCTCCCACACTTGGGTTTTAATTTTTCCTGAGCAATTGCTGATGTTTCATAGAAAAAAACATTGTTTTGTTATATGCATCAAGCTAACATGTAGCCAGTGCTCTCATTGATGAGCTTTAACTGTATTGCAAATATTTATAAAATAAAAGTGAGCCCGGCTGCTGTAGCTCAGCGGCTGAGCATCAACCCAGGAACCAAGAGGCCGCTGGTTTGATTCCCAGTCAGGGCACACGCGTGGGTTGCAGAGCTCAAACCCCTGTGGGGGGCGTGCAGGAGGCAGCCGATGGATGGTGTTCCTCTTTCATCCATGTTTCTCTCTATCCCTCATCCTTCCTCTCTCTCTGAAAAATCAATAAAAACAAATTTTAAAAAATAAATTAAAGGTGATACCCAATTTAAATACAGTGCTCTTAATATATCAGTATCTTAAAATTTTATTCAGTTAGATCATAAGTAACTTTATGCATCTAAGTTGTCATGGTTTAAGATCTCTAAAAAAAAAAAAAAAGCTTTATTTTTCAAATCTTGAATTCTTCCCATGCTATATTGACCGTTTTACTTTTTATCGTGGCTGTTTTTATTTGGCATGATTTTCTATGGACACAAGCTACTTATATCATTTACATTGTAAAGTGTTTAAATCATTAAACTATTAAAGGAACATAAGTGTCTACACATTTTTTAAAGTAATTATCACTTTATTTACAGTTCTTTCTCTAGAACTATCTATCACTACTGACAGTTCCTTAGAGCTTAGTTAGACATGCCCCCACTTTCATCCTAGAAATCTATTGCTTGGTAATTGACCAAAAATATGTTTCTTCTCCTGACAAGATGAATTTCTGTTCACTGAAGTTACACAAAATAAATGTTTTCGTGGTTGTTATCACCATCACATTCTTCTTTCCTCACTGGTGGGAACTAGCTGTAATGGGGGGGACTCACAGTAATAAATAAAGGTGATGTGGCCGCACATGTTGCCAAGTACTGCAGCAATACTTCACAGAATCCGAGGGAAATTTCTAAAAGGCTCTAAAAAGTCCAAGTGATGACAAAACCATCTGGATGAAAATGATCATGTATTCACTACAAAGTAATCTTGTTGTAGCTACAGAAAAGCACTAATTCAGGAGAACCTTTGGACTTACTTCATATTCTCCGTGTTTCCTGCACATCCTGTCTATTAGCAATGCTTTCTGGGCTACTCTGTCTTGCTTAAATGTATAAGAAAAATAGGGATTTAGAAATGATCTGCCTGCGTCATTGAGAGGTACCATACTTTGTGTTAGTTCAAGCCCTTTCAAGAAACTCAAGCAAGACAGTTTTTATTGAAAGAACTCATATAAAGCTCAAAATAACTAGAGCTTAGTATCATCATTAGAAGATTTAAAGTTTAATATGATTGGAGCTCTTTCGGTATCTAGAGCTCTAAGTATCCTGCTACTAAAACAACCTGATAAACTCAAAATACCATGACACCTCATTCCTCTGAAAATCAAGTAAACTTCTTTGAGTTCCTTGTTTTTTTCCCTCATGACTCCCTTGTCTCCAATGTTTTTCTGAAATTTCTAAGGGTTATAAGTATAAAAGAAACAGTTAAAGTGTAACTGAACCAAACACTTGATGTCAAAAGAAGTCCTTATTATAGAGTTTAGTATCCAAACAATATTGATAATATTGCAACATCATGAACATGTATGCTAGAAACATGGGCATAATATCAATTCTTGAATTTTAGTTAAGGACAGAAATAGTCCTTGTGAATTGAAGTTTAAGTGAAACAAACTTTCAATTTATACTTAAACATCTCCTCTTTAGGGACTTAGCAAAATAAGAAAGTAATTTGGTTTGTTTCTCTGATAAAGATCATTAAAAGCGGTAAAACTACTAGCTGGTAGAAACATTTTACTGGTTGTTTTTAATGTGGTCTATTCAGGCTGGATCATGTGTGCATGAAAAGGCTTCATTTCTAAGGGCTGGAGTAGAGCTGATCGCAGTCTATACCCCTTTGATCAGTCCCAGGATCCTTAGGGGCAAACCAAATAGCATTTTTATTAAGTGATGTTTCCCATTCACTCTTCTTTTATTATTCACTAGAGGCCCAGTGCACGAATTCGTGCACCAGTAGGGTCCCTCAGCCTGGCCTGCAGGATTGGGCTGAAATCAGCTCTCCGACATCCCCCAAGGGATCCCAGATTGTGAGAGGGCTCAGGCCAGGCTGAGGGACCCCACTGGTGCATGATCAGGGCTGGGGAGGGATGTGGGATGTTGGCCAGTCGGGGAGGAACCATGGGAGGGCTCCAGGGTGTGTCCAGCCCATCTCGCTCAGTCCCGATCAGCTGGATCCCAGCAGCAATCTAACCTACTGGTTGGAGCGTCTGCCCCCTGGTGGTCAGTGCATGTCACAGCGAGTTGTTGAGCGGCCTTAGCATATCATTAGGATATTATGCTTTGATTGGTTGAACGGCTGACCAGTCAACCAGACACATAGCATATTAGGCTTTTATTATATAGGATTTCTTTGGGTAACTCTTTCTAACTGAAAGTAAATATTTATGCTATACTGTACTCTTGAGTTTCCAAAGCAAACTACGTAAGCCCATACTCCTAGTTAGAAACTTGAAAGTTATTGGACATATCTTTATCTCCTCCCGTCCTTAGATGTAACCATCTATTTATTTGTTTGTTTGTTTGCTTTAACATATTTTATTGATTTCAGAGAGGAAGGAAGAGGGAGAAAGAGATAGAAACATCCATGATTGATGAGAGAGAATCATTGATCAGCTGCCTCCTGCACACCCCCTATTGGGGATCGAGCCCACAACCAGGGCATGTGCCCTTGACCAGAATCAAACCTGGGACCCTTCAGTCTGCAGGCCAATGCTCTATCCACTGAGCAAAACTGGCTAGGGCTCATTTTTTAATTACAGCTCCCAAATTGCCTGCAAAGGCTGACTGGTCTTCATTTCCATAGCCAACCTGTCTTTAAAGTCTCATTACATGTTTCCTCCCTGGAGTTTTGTGACCACTTAGCCTCTCGGACTCCTCTTTTTGTTTAATACTTCCATGACTGACAAATAATAAAGAAATGAATACAACCCTTTAAACTAGGGGATCATTCATTGTGTAGACCTTATCTATATCTCTCGCTCCTTCTCTTTCCACATTCTCAAATCCACCCTGTGGTTTTGTGTACTTACCTTACACCCCATGGTCGGCCCAGCGACCCACATTGCATCTGTGAGTTTCCATAATGTACTTTTTACCTTGTTTTTTGCTTTCCTTCTTCCTTGGCACTTGTCTCTTTCTGCTTAGATATTCCTGGTGGCCTAAAGGTGTACTTTTAGAGCAAATATCTGAAAAACTCAATATATTCTTGACTTTGTTGCTTGTTTTTTTAGCTTTACTATTTGCACAGTTGGGAATATAGCTGCATAGAAATACTTATCAGTGAAATAATCCCTCTTTCTTTGACGTTTCATCTTAAAGGTAAAACCACCCTGCTGTTGCCATTAAGCTCTTCAGCTCATGTATAAACATTGCGTTCACTCCAAACAGCATGTGTCAGAGAGGTGAGTGCAGAGCTGTGAACGGCTGCATGTTTTCAGTATTCCTAAAGACTACATCCCACACCGAACTGTTAACACACTATAGAGAACAGTAAATTGTTTAATTCATGATTGGAACACTTTCATTACAGCATTACTGTAATAACAGTTTAACACCCTGCAGTGACAATTCTGAGTGGAACATGAGGTGTATATTTGTGTAAGCTAGGGTTATTTATAGGTGAGATGACACAATCTTGGTAAACAGGATACTGTTCCTCAGAGAGAGGGTTATGCTTTCACATAATAGTTTAAATGAATAAAATCAATACAGGATATTCTTAGGTTAATTTCCTATTTTTTTTCTGTTTAATTGATCGAAGTTTTTTCAGAACATTTTTTTCCCATGGAATTTTAGTGTAAACTATATCATCATGAACCTTGGAAAGGATGTATGAAGACATTTAAAAATTTCCATCCATTTTTAATTTTGTAGGACCTAACCTGCAAGGGTAACATCCTGCAGCTGCAATAAATAATCAATGAAAAGTAATTATGCCAATAATATTGAAAATGGAACATAGTGTCCACTCTTATCTGTTATGAATTAAAAGAAAATATTTGTGTGATTTTTTTATATGTGTACATATTTTATTTTACCATTGCCACCCCCCACCCCACTCCCATATATGCCCTCACCCCCCAGAGTTTTGCATCCATTGGTTATGCTTATATGCATGCATACAAGTCCTTTGATTGATCTCTTATCTCCCCCACCTCTCCCTAACTTTCCCCCTGTATACCTTAATAAAAAAAAATTGGGAAAAAAAATATTTGTGTGATTTTTTAAATTTATGAATTTCATTTCATGCTTTGGGATTTCAAAAGTGAATTTAAACAGAAATATATCTATGTGCCATCCATCTCTATATATCTATCTATATCTATATCTAATCTATACACCTATATAAAAACTAGAATCTATATCTAAGTCTTATGATTTTTGAAATTATGATTTCAAAATTTAAAATATACTCTATAGCTTAATTTTATATCACATGGCAAGCATACAATTTAGCTGTGATGGAAAATTGAGATATGTTTTATTTGTAAATATATAAATCCCTAAAAGATATATTTGTCCATATCCACCTAACTAAGGCTTATTGTCTAATTGACTATAGAAATTGATCATAAATGTTGTTGTTTTTTATTTTATTCCTTAATTCATGGCCTCTCTTACATCAATTGGATATATTATATACATTTATTTAATTGATTTAATCTCAAGAGAAGAAACTTTTTGCTCTTGAATTGTGACTTAATATAAATGCTGTTCCTTAACTGAATGCCTTGCCTTTTGAGGACAGAATCTATAGACTCATCATACTCCTGGCACAGTTATATCCTTACCACATTTTGTTTCTAATGATGGATTCATAGGTTAGCCTATGGGTTGATGCAGAATAATGCCTTAATATTCTACTTGTGATTATCTAAACTCGAGATATGAGAAAAGCTTGTTTATGAACTAAGTTTAAGAAGACTTGGTGTATTATGTACATAACAAGCATATAAATAGCTTTATCTTAGATAACTAGGGGCCCGGTGCATGAAATTCGTGCACTGTGGGGGGGTCTCCTCAGCCCAGCCTGCCCCCTCTCACATACTGGGAGCCCTCAGGGGATGTCCTACTGATGGCTTAGGCCCGCTCCCCATGGGGAGCGGGCCTAAGCCACAGTCTGGCCTCCCTTTGTGGGAGACGACCGGGCTGATCAGGGAAAGGGACCAGCCCCATCACCCTGCTGCTGCAGCCACTGCCAGTCACCGCAGCCACCAAGGTGATTTCATCAACACAGACTCCGGTCCCTTCACCATGAAAAAATTACAACTTTCTTTAGGCATTTTCAAGATGTGTCTTTCATAGGATATGACATTTCTTTCTTTTTTTTTTTTATCCTCACCTGAGGATATGTTTCCATTGATTTTTAGAGAATGTGGAAGAGAAAGGGAAAGACAGAAAGAATCATCAAAGTGAGAAGAACACTTTGATTGGTTGCCTCCTGCATGAGCCCTGACCTGGGCCCCAGCCAGGGAGGAGCCTGCAACTTAGGTACATGCCCTTGATGAGAATCTAACCCGACCCTGCGGTTGGCAAACCTAGGTATTATCCACTGAGCCAAACCGCCTACGGCAGGTTATGACATTTCTTAGCCCTCTAGCAGTGGACCTTCGTTTTTTTCCCCAGGAGTATGGTGGAAAAGCCCTAGATCACCTTTTTGGATTCTTATACCCAAGTTACTAAGAATATTACCAGTGCATACAGGGAGCTTAGCCAATGAGCGGTCAGAAAAGGTGTTTCCTCTGTAGTTCACACCTATCTCCTCTGATCTCCAGCTCCGCCCCTGCCAAGGCCAAAAGCCTCTGGCCAAGGCTCGGGCCCTGGGCAGGGACCCCCAGCTGGCTCTGATCGCCCGCAGGAGACCCCAGCTGGTTCTGATCACCCGGCTCCACCCCGGCCAAGGCCGCAAGCCTCTGGCTGAGGCTTGGGCTCTGGGAAGGGACCCCCCAGCTCACTCCGATCACCCGGCTCTGATCGCCCAGCTCTGACCCTGGCCAAGGCCAGCAAGGGCAGGCGGAAAGCTTGGATTACTCCATTGCCCAGGAAACCCAAGCCTCCCTCCTGCTCTCTATGGCCACAGCCATCTTGGTTGGGTTTATTTTCATATTCGCTCCTGATTGACTGGTGGGCGTGGCTTATGGGCCTAGCTTATGGGTGTAGCGGAGGTACGGTCAATTTGCATATAACTCTTTTATTAGATAGGTTGTGGTCCTAATTTTTTTTCCCAGTGGAATAAGCATCAACTCCCTTAGTAAGATCAAGTGACTGAGCTAATATGTAGTCCCCACCACTGACCGCTGAGCTGTTACTAAGGCCCAGTAAGTGGCCAGTGAAGCACACCACTGCTTCTAGGGCCAGAAGCTGGAGTCACAAAAGATCCACGCCTTGCCTCCAGGAACCTTTGTGATGACCCATCTGTGTTTCAGACGATGCACTGAGCCCTCATTTCACCTGCTGAGCTCTCCTTGGAACAGGAACTTTCCATTGTGACCTAGAGTTATGCTGTCAGGTAGGGTGGTGATAGCCGTGTGCATCTACTGAAATTTAGACGAGTGCTTAAAATGCTGTTTCTCAGTCCCACTAGCCACATTCCAAATACTGACTAGACACACATAGCCAGTGGCAGAATGGTTAATAGAACATTTCCATTCTTCCAAAAATCGTTGTAACAGCCTTCACCAGAGAATTCACGAACATCTCATTCACTTAGATAGAAAGATTACCCAGGGACCTCAGGTATCGCCAATGATAATTAGGCCCTGCAGCTACTACTGTGTGTCCCTAAGAATCAGATAATAAAATTTAAAAATTGTTGGTGCTTCTATCTGCTTATTTTTACTTACAATTTTAAATTGCTAGGTAAAAAAAAAAAAAGAAAGAGCATGTGCTCCCTATAAAAAAAAACTAAGTCAAAAAAACCAAAATAAACAAAATCAAATGAAATAGACAACAATTACAAAAGTAAAAAGTGAAAGAGTTTTGTCTCCCCTACCTTATTCCCACGTGGAGACAGAGGGAAGCTGGGTAGTCAAGAATAGGGATGGGGCGGGGGAGCAAATAGAACCAAGGAACCCGGCTAGGCTGAGCTACTAAGACACCCCACTGGGTGGGGAAGGAAGAGTGGGCAGGCACGAGAGGCACGAACTTTAACATGTGTGGATGTCGCTAAGACAGGCAGCGTGCGGATAACCAATCACAAAACAATCCCAAGGATGTTACTAAGACAAAATTCTTTGAAAAGACCAATCAAAACTAGCAAGGCTGTATCCGCCCCCTAAATTAGAAAGTGCATGCTTCCCCCTCTCTCCCGAGCACCCTAGATCCTTGGATCCATGGCAGGAGACATGCTCCCCTGCCCCCCACCTGGCTTATGGCCACGTGGGACCCTCCACATGGACTCACAGACTTTAGCACAGAAAGGAAGCTCTGGACACGGGCCGCTCCTGGAACCCCAGCTGCTCTTTTCCCAGGACTGGCTTCTCCCCACAAACTTCGGTTCCGCTAACCGACTTCATCCTTCCATTCCAGAGACAACAAACGCAGACTCAAACCCCACATTTTGGTTTCGTCACTACTTAGTTGAACATTTGGCATGAATCATTTCAGGCCTCCTTTCATTCATCGAGCTACTACTACCTCTGCATCCACATACCATAAGCAATTCACAATGTCTCTAATGTAGATCTGCTTGAGAAGTCAAATTCTTTTTTCCCAGAATATTTCTGTACTTACAAAATCCAGTTAAAAAAACAACAACACACATTTAAAATCAGTTTTGCACATGTATGTCAAGTACCAGGAGCTGCGTGCCCTCTATACTGACCACTACTTTGATGTGACTTCCTAAGAAAATGCTGACTTCTCTATTTTCTCAGAATCTGAAATGAATTGATCAGATTTTCAGTTTACAACTTAAACTGCAGTAATTAAAACAAGCGCACTTTCAATAACATAAGAAAACGAATTTATCGTTGCTTATCTATCATGAGAAAAGACGATTATTGCTACCACATCCTCAGTTTTAAACACGGTTCACAATGGGGTAGTTAATTGCACTTCAGGTTGACAACCATCATCTCTGCACCAGAGGTTGTCCTCCGGGTGTATGGTACTTGGTATCAGGCTTTTGCTATCCAATCCCATGGTCAGGGACATTAAAAAACACACAGTCATTTGAATTTCAGAGGGAAGGGGGGTGAGAAGAGAGTAACCAATGGTCTTAGGCCCTGGACGGGGTGGGAAGCTGGTGGAGGGGGTCAGGGGTGAGGAAGGAAAGGGGGACATCCGTGATACTCTCAACAATAAAGATTTTTTTTTTTTAAAAAAAAGGAAAGTCATTGGTGAGAAGAAGACAAAAATAATCAAGTTCAAGCTTTGAGGTTCTCATATTCTCCATCAATTTAATTTATTAAATCCACAGATTATACAGGTGGCTACCCAACAATCTGCATCTGAGGCTATTCCTGTAATAAAGAAATTACATCTTCATATCTCCTTTCCTGCACTCCAAAATTCAGTCTCTCAGAAGTACATCCTAAGTCTAATTAAATTGTAAATTTAAAATCCCTAATGAATCAAGAATCTTTTCAACCAAGCTGCAGATTTTATGAGTTTCCAAAATTAACATATTTTCAATTAGAGTGGGTAAGATGTGTTATTTTTTCCTCTTGGCAACTGGCCAGAATGTATGCATTTCCCATTACACATCATGACTCATTGAGGGGGGAGCACATTTAGCGGAATTGATGCCCCTTGGAGGCTGTGTTGATCCCATGGGACTTCCCTGTTGTGTAAGCAAATGGGTGAATGAGTGCTTAGATGGGAATTTTGGGGTAACACTGTGCTGCTTAACACAGGACTGTCAATGGTGATGATAATTCAACAGAGGAAAAGCTATGTCCTTGTAAAAAAAAAAAAAAACTTAAAGCGATGATAAAAACCACTGTTGATAAGAGTCTGAGAGAAAAAAAAAAGGAACTATTACACTATTGATGGGAATTTCAACTGGCACATTTTTTTGGACCAATGGTAGATAACATTTTTAAAGTAAAAATAAATGATAGAAATGCTCTTTGACCCAGTAATCTCTCTTACAGGAATGTATTTTAAGATACATTAACACAAGTGTAAAGAGGAATTACTGCAGTATTTTCTGTAACAGCAACATCTCAGAAGCAGCCTGACATCTACTGCAGTGCACAGCTGTAAGGAAATTACAGGCCTGCTTTATGAGCAGGTTCTCAGGTAGCGGCTTCCCCTCACCATGGACCAACCTGAGGTTGTTGGAACACATGGGGACACGTCATTACACACCCTGGCATGCAGGTGTACTAACTGATGTCTATATTGTGCTAATTTTAGGAGATCACCAAAGATACATTACTTGATAAGAAAAGAGCATGGTAAAGAACAAGGCTTTCTTTTAAGCAAAGGGCAGCATAGGCATCCAATTGTATACTTTAAAAAGTTCTGTTAATTTACTCTAGAAATGGTGAACTTTTTTGTTACCTATAGGAATTGAGGATGGGTTGGAGGTTAGAAAAAAGAAGACTTCGATTGTCTGATTTTTTTTTAATCATGCACCTTGATTATCTAAATATATAAAAGGCTAATATGCAGTGTCCCCTCAGGAGTTTGGCCGGGAGACCGGGAGTTCGGTCACTCGCTATGACATGTGACATGTGCTGACCCCAAGGGGGTGGCGCGGAATGAAGGAAGGCCCTGGCCGGCAGCCGGAAGGCCCAGATCAGCCCTGATCACCAGCCAGGCCTAGGGACCCTACCCATGCACAATTTCATGCACTGGGCCTCTAGTTTTTAATAAGAGCATTTTACTGTGAACATAGAATTTCTGCAGAGTCAGCTATCTTAGTCCTGCCCTGGTATTTCCCGGACTCTGAAGACCATGAAAAGTCTGTATTGCACCAACTGCTGTGACCCAAGGATGCGGAAATTCTCCAAGCCCCCAGTCCTCATGTTGTATCCTCCAGGGCCCAGCACAGTGACAGTCAGTAAGGGTGACTCTGCAGTAGTCAGGTGGTTCAAAAAAATCTTAGAGGTCATGCTTTCTGGAAAACAGGCCAAATTCTACATGTTGACACTTAGCAATGGGTTCCCATGAGAGTCACCAGCAGACGATTCACAAAACAGACCTTCCTTAGATTCACCTCTGAACGCCCTGACTGGGATGCCTAGGAGGAAGGCCAGGTGTCTGTTGACTGAAGACCCATTTCTGATTCTAGTCTCCAGCCCTCACTACTCTGGTGGGGAAAACGTAGTTTCAACATTATTTTTGTGCCTGTTAACTCTTAAAAGAAACAAGAGAACAAAGGAATGCAGAAAAACAAAAAAAAAAACAAAAAATTCCTAGATACAGGCAACAGGTTAGTGGGTAGCAGAGGGGAAGCAGGTGGGGGGAGGGAAGGTGATGTCTGGAACTAAAGCTTTGGTGGTGAACATGCCATAGCGTGTAGAGATATCAAATTATAATATTGTACACCAGACATTTATGTAACCTTATTACCCAATGTTACTTCAACAAACAATATCATCCATCTCCTTTACACACACACACACACACACACACACACACACACACACACACGTCCCATAGAGAGAGAGCTGTTGAAAGTCAATCCGAAGTGTGACTGTGCTTAAGGCTGGATTTTCTGTTTCTCTCTCTGTGCACTTTTCTGGTTCTGCTTTGGAGCTATGCCATGTGAAAGGAAATCCCCTTGTTTTCCATGCTAGTTGGTCACGTCAGACCCCCACTCTCCATGTCTGTGACAGTAGCACCTTCGTTTGCTTCAGGATCGCCGTTCATTTCATACTGTTCCTCCAAAGCTTTCGTATGAAGACACTGAAGGGAAGGAATCACTCATTCCCTTTCTGTAACTCCCACGCTGTGTTTCAGAAGCCATGCCTCTTCGGACAGTTTCCGTTGGTTAGCGTCACAGACGCAAAGTATGTGAGATGAGGCTTGCTTTCAGCTGGGGCAGGGGACACAGGAGACAATCCTATATAATAAAAGGCTAGTATGCAAATCGACCAAATGGCGGAACAACTGGTCACTATGACGTGCACTGACCACCAAGGGGGAGACACTCAAAGCAGGAGCTGCCCCCTGGTGGTCAGTGAGTGTGCTCCCACAGGGGGAGCACCGCTCAGCCAGAAGCCGGGCTCATGGCTGGCGAGTGCAGCGGTGGTGGTAGCCTCTCCTGCCTCCACAGCAGCGCTAAGGACGTCCGATTGAGGGCGAGAGGGCACAGGCCCGGCTGAGGGGACCCCCCTCCCCGGAGTGCATGAATTTTGTGCACCGGGCCTCTAGTTCTAAAGGAAAGACAGATAGGAGAGGTGGTACGTCCTTAACTGGGTGAAGGGGCACCACAGAGAGGACAAGAAGGGCAGAGCTTAATGAGGTCAGTTCTGGGGTCTTATTGGCAAGCGTGTGCCCTGTTTGGGATAGTACTTTCAACATACTCTCCCCCTTAGGTCAGGTTAGGAACATTCTAGATGGACTCAGAGGTCTGCTTGCTCAGTGAGCATGTGGGCAACTCTCCTGCACCCAAGCAGCTGCGTATCGATGGGTCCATCTCTTTAAAAAGCAAGCGAGTCTATGAACAAAGCACATGATTACAGACCAGACGGCAACTCCCCACAGAATCCTGTGGAGCATCACTGCGCCTCTGGTGCAACTGCTTTCCATTCGGAGATCCCTCCCTCCTGGGACATCGCCCTCTAGACTCATCTGTGGCGTTTCGGTTATTTCTGGATAAGCAATGCACAATAAAATTTATTTTAATAGAATGTACCAAAGCTCAGGCTAGGAAGGAACATGTCTTTCTCGTTTATTTAAAATATATACAATGACGGCAGTGTGTTATATTTTTGTACTTCTCAAAATGTATACTATTCTCACATTTATTATTACTTTTAATTATTTTAAAAAATGCCTTCGAGCCATTCTTGTTACCTACACTTTACGGCTGAGGGCGGCTCAAGGAAGTCACCTAAGCTGCTCACGTCTCAATCGCTGCGATCGGCACCTGCATGTTCCTACCCTCAAGCTCAGGGCTCTTCGCCCGGCACATCGGCCCCCCGGTTCCAGTCACGAGTCAGCAGTATTTGATTTCCTGGGATTCTATGAATGGGAGGTAATTTTTAATGCTTGTCAAAGCGTTCCTGCCTTGCTGCTTCATTCAATCAAGGTTTAATAACGGGCCCTCCTTGAGGTATCCTATTAGAAAATAAAATAAATTAGCTGAAGCCCAGTGGTGCGGGCAACCTAGTGACTGACACAGCATGTCTCCCTCGGGACGTGGAGTAATGTCGAAGCACAGATTTCCTTTTTTTTAAATCATTGATAGTATTACAATGTCACCCATCCTCCCCTCTTTCGCCCCCCTGCACCCAGCCTCTGCCCCACCCCACGTCTTCATGGCAGTACTGTCTGTGTCCGCGGGCTATGCATGTATGCATAGACACTCTTTGGTCATCTCTTTCCATCCCCCAGCCCTTCTCTGACATCTGTCAGGTTTCTTCTTATGAGTGGGAAAAAGAATTCACATTCTTTGAATAGACAACTGCAGAAGACATGCATTTTTAAATACACTCTTTAAAGGTTAAATGGATGTTAAGCTGGTTTTCTGAACGAATACACCAGATGGATCCTCACGCCTGGGGACAGCTGTCGGTTCCTTTGCATCCCACTCGACGGTGCTGGCTCCAAGGCCCGCGGGCAGGAAGCTGCGGTCGGTCTCAGCCAGATCCCCGCGTGGCAGAGCTGCCGATGGGACAGGAAGGTGCAGGCGTGAGGCCATGCACACAGCTCAGCGACCCGGCCCGTGCACACGGGGCAGTGACCCCACCCAGGCACACGGGACAGCGACCCCGCCCGTGCACACAGCGCAGCAGCCTCGCACTGTCGGAGTCTGAGGACTATGTTTACATCTCGTTTTGGTGTTTCCATCAAGACGACCATTTCAGAAGCGAGGGCTTCAAGAGTGGAAACAAGTTGATAAAACAGCGAGTGTGATTGGAAAATGCGGCAATCACATCCAGCACTTTCCCAGGCTCCTCAGAACCACAGACAAGGCAGAAGCACACACGCTTAAGGACTTCGGCATCTGGAGCATTTCAAACATGTGTTTCGGAGTAGTTGGCAAATCCTAAACTGTCTCAGTTCAATGAAGAGCTCTAAGCAATGACACTCAGGATCTGCGGCCAACAAGGTATCTTGCATATTTAATATCTCATGAAAATTTGTTCTAAATACTAATAATGTAAGTTAGGTTATTGTTATCATTCTTATCTATGCCCTGAAGGAATATTAATGTGTTATCTCCCTTCAAACTTTGATAAATACCATGTTCCCAATGGTGTTGCAAACCTATAAAACTTTTGGAGGTACATTACCCAGCACGCTTTCTTATACTGTACACCACCGCCTAACCAACTGCCAGGTGGGACCCACACCGTCGGCGTTGGGGCTGCATCTGGCCTGACGCTGACCTGGGCCCACCGGCAACTCTGGACACTGGCCCTGCTTCCGGCTTTGCTGAACCCACAACCAAGCCTGGAGTAAGGGACACAGAACTGGGAACCCGGGGGATGTAACTCCAGGCAAATGAAGTCTGCTACCCGCCTCACTCTCCCGTGGGGGCCTGTGAAAATGCTCATTTCCGCGGCGCCCCCAGAACCACACTCGCACGAGCAGTGGGAGACGTGGTCCACTCATTTCTCCGGCAGCAACAGAACTGCACCCTGAAACCCCGCTAATTGTATCAGCCAATGTCACCCCAATAGATTTAATTAAACATAAAAGGGAAAGCTTTAGAAACTTCCATGTTTTATAGGTTCTGTTTTATATAGTCCCTAGCCTATGGTTAAGAGTAAATAAAAATGTTTGAGATATCCCACTAAAATGAATACACATCCTGAAATCTGTCACATTTACTGTAATTCACTGCCTTTTTTTTTTCTTAAGATAGCATCACTTATCTGACATATAGTCGTCTAGAATTTTTATAGAAAAAAAAAAGTGAACCCTATCTGGCTCTGTGCCCATGGCTTCCTGGCACATGTCACATAAGCTATGAGACGGACTGAGCAGAAACCAGAGCTCTGTCATGCTGGGACCCCTCTCCGTGCGGTGACGTGGGTTGCATCGATGGCCGAGAGAGCGCATGTGTCGGTTTTCTATTGCTGCCATGACAAATTACAACGAGCGTGGTGATTTAACAGCCAAAGTTTTTAACGTTCTTTTTCGTAGGTCCGCAATCTGACACGGGGTTCCCTGTGTTAACACCGTCAGCCGGGGTGCATTCCTTATAAAAGCTCTAGGAGAGAATGGGGTTCTCTAAGAGAGAATGGGGCGCACCGCTGGTCCAGCTGCCAGGACCTCATGCCCACAAGCCCCTGGCCCCCTTGTCCATAGTCTGTCCTCTGCATCCTCCTTCCCCTTTGGAGGGCCCGGGGAATTACGCTGCACCCCGCACCATCCCGGCTCACCTCCGCATTGTGAAGGCCTTTGTCAGGAGCTCAGCTGAGGGGCCAGGTGGGCCGAGTTGTGCAGAGTGACGAGAGAGAAGTGGGCAGAGCGGAAAGAAGTGAAGAGGAACGAGGTTGTTAAAGAACAAAAATTCAACGGAGTTCATGTGAATGTAAAGATCTGAAACAACGAAATAGACACAAGGGGCCTACTTGCCCCGATGGTGCACACCAGAGTCTGCGGAGTTAGGAAAAAAGTCCCTTCAAGTTTGGCTCAGTGGATAGAGTGTCAGACGTGGACTGAAGGGTCCCCGGTTTGATTCCTGGTCAAGAGCACATATCCGGGTTGCAGGCTGGCTCCCTGGGGAGAGACGTGCGGGAGCGTCTCTCTCACATGGATGTTTCTCTCTCTCTGTCTCTCCCTTCCACTCTCTCTAAAACTCAATGGAAAATATCCTCAGGTGAGGGTGAGGGTGAGGGTGAGGGTTAGCAACAACAACAAAAAGTCCCTGCAAGGTTTCCTACTGCCCTTCCGTAGGAGGCTGTGTCAGAAGCCTGAGGGGGCTCACTGCTCAGGAGGCCTCCAAGCTCAGGCCCCGGGAGGAGAATAAAGGTGGAGGAGGAGGTGGAGGAGGAGGAGGAGGAGGAGGAGGGGGAGGTGGAGGAGGAGGAAAAGGAGGAGGAAGAGGAGGAAGAAGAGGAAGAGGAAGAGGATTTTTGTTCAAAGATTCACCACCCAATACCAATTAAACAAACTCAAATGTCTCCTTCAGGAAACAAAGGCTACTCTACTATCACCTTCAACTTCATCCCGCCATACATGGGTGAGCTCATATTTCAGTACTGTTAGTCCTGTTTCCCAAAGTTATTCATCAAAATGGTCACCCTGACAAATAGAGCATGACACCCATGACCACTTAGCATGAAGATGCAATTCTAATTTCTACTGTTGCACAGACCACGTAGTTTTCTTTGCCTATATCCCCGCATCTTCTTTCCAAGTCACCCCGCCTGTTACAGGACAGTCTTTAAGAAGTAACCTTTCCCCAGTTTTATTGAGATGTACCTGACGGCCAGCACTGTATACATTTTTTTAAAAAAGCAATATTGACGGCAGTACCCCACAGGCATAGGCTGTCTACCGTCTCCCCAGCCACAGTGAAAAGAAGCCACAGAGAAACATTTCATCCAAAGAAAACCCAGAAACACCAGCGCAGCCAATCATTTCACATCACGTCCCATGAAACATATTAAGGAGCAAACTGTCAGGTTTAATTTTCACCTTCTGTTTCTCCCACTCTTGGGTGTGGATGCTAATAAGGAGCAAAAAGGATAAACGGTGGACGTGCTTAGAAAGAAGGCAAGATGAACTGATTGGCGGTGTGATCGCTACCCCTGGAATAACTGATAAGTGAATGGAATGGGGGCTAAAATTGCAATCAAGGACATAGGAAAATACATCTGAAGATAAATGAACTCTCCACATAAAAATGTTGTCGCTTTTTTTTTTCCATTAAATATCACTTGGATCTAAGTTTCCCCTCCAAATCCCGTTATACACAAACTGACACCACACCACACAGGTACCCGGGCACACACAAGTGCACACATACACAGACATGCACGGACAGAGTAATCGGTAGCTTTTCTGACTCAGGGTGTCGCTAATGAAATAATGCACTAGGGCACAATGGGTATTCCCTGTATTAACTATACAGAGGACTGTACTATTTACTATATGGAGTGAAAAATGGGTGAGCATCACCCCTTAGGTGCTAAGCTCTTAAAATGTAACACTTGATCTATTCCAGCCAGAGTAATGAATAAAATATGGCTCTTTTAAGCCTGGAGAATGGGTTCAGGCATAATTCTTTTATAATTAAGTAATAAGGTCACAGCTTATGAGCCTTTTCGCTGGGCTCCATAAAATATTACAGCAGTTGCTCTGCCTCAGCTTAGCAGCTTATCTTCCCGGCAGACCGATGGGAATAACAAGGAGGAGGGATCAATTAAAGACAGAGTCTCCGGGACCTCACTGGTGCTAGTGTTTCAGAAGCCAGTGAACAGACTGGCCCAGTAAAATGGTAAAATAGGCATTTAAAATCGTCGCTGTTTTAAGTCTTATTTTCTGCATGTTTTTATGCACCACAGAAGTTTGAATATATATTTAAAAATTGGTAAATACATGCATGTGTGTATAAAACTGCATTTTACTTGCAGACTGTATTTTTAAGAAGATCCATTCACCATGTTTCATAGCTCTAGGCCCATACTCATTATAGCATCGATTCAGTTACACTGTAAATGGATAATTTCCGCTTCTCCCCAACAACGCAGTATGTTTCATGAAAGCAGGGAATGTCACTTGTATCTCATCCTCAAATTCTAATATGGCACCAATTATACACAGTTGTCTCTTCGTATCTGCTGGTTCCTCATCAGCAGATTCAACCAGCCAGTGAATTAAAAACCGTTGGGGGGAAAATGTTACATTGTGGTTGATGGGTACTAAGTAGGTAGGCCTATAATGGTTATGTCTGTATTGAACATCCACAGACTTTTTCCTGTCATTATTTCTTAAGCAATACAGTATGACAACTACTTAAATAGTAGTTTTTTTTAATTTAAATTGTATTAATTATAAGTAATCTACAGATGATTCAAAGTATGGGGAAGGTGCATGTAGGTTATATGCAAATATACTAGGCAACTTTATATAAGGGACTTCAGAATCTGCAGATTGTGGTATTCGTGGGGGTTCCTGGAACCAGTTACCCTAAGTTCCTGAGGGGTGACTATGTTAAGTAAATAGTATATGCAATTTATAAAAAAGAAATATGTTGTATAAAAAGTCAATTTAAAACACAACTGAGTTCATAAAATACAAAATGGGATGCTTCTCTGATCTTTTCCATAAAGTATAGTAAAGTCAGTGTAGTCATGGACAAATATTTTATTCTAGAATTATTCCTTATCAACTGGTTGATATAAAAATAAACCTTCCTTTTGTTATTTATCTATAATATCTTCAAATGAAATCCAATATTATCTAAAATTCATAAAGAATCTAATAGTTTGCAATTTCTAACATACTAGAATGTTCTTTCTGTTTTTTAAAAAATCAAGGTAATCACATGTAGATTGATATAAAACCTCTTAATTTTTAAGTGCACACTACAGTGATATGAAGTATGGACACAATATCGTACAGGGGAGTTGGAAGATCTGTTCATCCTTATATGCGTTATCTAAGATAGTCAAACTCATAGAAACAGAGAAAATAATTTTACACTATGTAATACTTTCTCCAGACGGCTGAAAAACCTTTGGTGATTTTTAACTGGACCCCTTCCTTGTAAATGCCCATTCCATTGCTTATCTTCCCTGAAATATACATGTAGCCCTCTAGATTTGTGCTTTAGAATGGCTTTCTCAAAATACCCTTTTAAAATGTTTCTTTATTTTTGAAAGTATTACAGATGTCCCTTCTCCCCCGCCATTGACCCTCCTCCCCTCTTTTGCTCCCTCCCTCAAAATGTCCTTTTTAACAGTCCTCCAGGACCCTTCTGAAGGACACAAATACAAGACTAAACATGTATTTCCTACACGACACATATCCATTTCTACTTACCACTTTACACGTAATCCACATGATTCTCTGCTTTCTAACTAGTTTCTCTTTTTGTGCTCTCTTAGCCCAATCTTTAAACACTGTACAAATTCTTTAATCCTTATCAACCCTCTATAAAAAAAAATCTATGTTAATGAACATGCATCACAACAAAATAGTTAAAATTACTATGTGGCATTTAAGTCCTTCACACTCTCACCTCTACCACTTCCCAGCCATCTTCCTCATTTATCCATAGTAATAATAATACTCCCCTCAGCAGCTTCCTTTGACAGCATCACTTCCTCCTCTATTTATGTAATTAGTAACTTTTTTAAGGCCTCTCTCCATTACAGTTTTTCCTGGAGCCCCCACACATTTACGGCATTTAATGCTAGCCCCATCTACACGGAATTTTTACATGCTTCTTTTTGTCAGATTGTCTGTTTTCTTGTAACCACCAATTTTTTCCAGTCCATTCTGAGACTTCCAAAAATGAGAATAATACTGTATATATCTCTATTTTCTCCAGTAGAGAGCACATGTATATCAGAGTACTGCACACACATTGCCCATCCATCTGATATACCACGGGTGATAATTTAATTAAGAATTTGCATAGCACTTGCATACTACCTTTATAGCGAGTTTTATGTAATTGAAGTAAGAGTGCCAAAGGTAGCCTTTGAAGGCAGATAAACTCGGACTCAAATCACACTGCTAACATATATTGTGTTAATATCTGACCTTGGGGTAATTATTAAGTTCATATATTTATGTAACCTTGGAATGATTAGTAAGATCCTGAATTTCTTTCTTTCATCTTAAAATGGAGGTAATAATACCTACTTTAAAAAGTCATTGTGAAGTTAAAAGTAAGCAGCAAATTGGATTACCCATATGTGTTTCTGAGTACGCCCTTGAGTATTTTTTTTTTTAGGTCCTGTTATTACACATTTTGATATATTAACGATGTAAAAATGAGGGCTTTTTAATAGACTGTACAATTTTGAATTAAATACATTAGTAAAGTTTTGCATTTAGCAATTAATAGACTAATATGAAAACATTCTATAAAATGATTATACCGTAGTTATTTAATTTGGTGGCTTTCAGTTCTGCAAAAGATTAGACTTTCTTATTCAGGCAGGCCCAAGTCCTAATTGTTCCACAGAACTCGGGAAGCTATTCTAAACCATTGATTCATCCAGAATGACTAAAAGCCACCCTGTGTGAAATCTGTCTCACTCGAACTTACATTGACTCCATGTATGTGGTTCCTCAATGATCACACACTGTGCAAAAAGCAATGACTTGCATTGACATTATCTACGCCATGTATGTCTTTATTCAATTACATCCCACCTCAAGCGATTTTTTCCCCCAACACTGCATCGATTTGGTTGTTTTTTAACCTTTCCTCATTTCTTCCCTTCAGTCCTCTTTCATTCCAGATGGCACATTGAGATGTCTTTACTGATTGTTTTGTAATAAAATCTCTTCCAGCCAAGGAGAAGAGTTCCTGTGTTTATAAGAGAGAAATCCAGCAGCCAGCCAGGATGCCAGAAGAACAATTCTTTAAATATACCCCAAGCACAGGGATGGCAATTTTTTGGTTATCTTTATCTTCCTTGAAGATAATTTAATGCTGATGTGAATGAATTTCAGGTCACATTTTCAGTTTCTCAGAGGCAGGTCCATGGGCAAGATAAAAAATCATCCCGACACCAGCAGACCTTGCTCTGAAACCTGGCTCTGTCACTCACTAGTTTTGTGATTTTGAATGAATTGTTTAATCTTTTAACCCTCAGACTGTGCATCTATTAAAAAATGGGATGTAATTGCAATAGCGTGCTGGGGAATTAAAAGATTGTGTATGATACCACTCCGTTGTCTGGGAATAGTTCTCAAAAGACAAAGAATCGGCTGATTTAAATGACTTTCTCAGGAATTGAAATTACAGGGCAAAACTAAAATTTGGCTGATGAGGTTATACATACACACACACACACACACACACACACACACACACACACACACATATATACATACATACATATATCCACATTTTATACCAATTTATATATAATTTTGATATTTTTACTAAAAAAATATGCAGAACCCATTAAGTGGAGTAATTATGGCTTATAGGAAAATGAATCTTAGTGACAAATATACCAACTTAAACACGAAAGACTCGGCCGGGTATTAGCAGGTGTATTTGTAGTGAAAGAAGCTTCTTCGAGCACTGTGAGCGCAGTCCCCATGACTGTGAGCCTCACCGGGACCCGCTGGCCCCTCAGCCGCATTTGACAAACGGCGATGGTTTGCAGCTAGAATAAGCACAGTTGTTTTTTATTTGTCATGCACGAGTTTAATGGTTGGCTTATCCGCCCTTATTGGAAATCCATTGTAATCTATACATAATGGATATAAAGTGCGCCCAGGAAATGTTTTCCAATCATAAGCACTAAGAAGCTGTACCCTAAGGACTTAAATACATTAGAATGCAAAGTAAGCTGCAGTTTAATCATTAAATGGGATAGGAAGCTTCCAGAAACAATATATAACAAGACATCGATGCTGAGGTAGGAGAACGAACACCATGGTAAGTGAATATTTCACTCTCAATATTTGATTCTCTCTCATATATATGTGTATATTTATGTATATACATACATATATACACACATATAATGCTAAGTATTACAATGAATTTATGTAGAATTGTGTCATGTCTATTATCATTTTTGCCAAGTGTGAATTCCAAATAGAACTGCATGAAATGTACATATACAGATGTTTTGCTGAAAATATAGATATGAAAAAAGACAACATTGGAATAATACAATCACAAATATATTTGAGTGATATTATTTATAAAGGTCAACATAAGTGGAAAAAACGATTTTTTAAAAACAATTTGTGCACTTAAAGTTATCAGGTAGCCTCCTAAGATGTACAGGGTGTCCAAAAAATGTACACACACTTATTATACATTATTAAGTCCAATGGGTTAAATCTGAAAAGAAAGAAACATCAATTGAGCTGTTAGCTGTTAAATAAAGTTTCATATAATTCAGACCACAGAGAAGTCTCATCTACACATGTTCTTAGCATTAATTTTTTAGATTCAATTTTGAGTTTGAATTCTTTAAGTGATTGAAAGATTTGAGGCCTGTAGATTGAGGATGTAGCCAATTGTATTATTTCTCACCCAGGTTGTCACCTCCTAGCTCATTTGAGTAGAACTCTTGGTGTTCCAATCCCTGGAGTGAAGTTTGTAGAGAAGAGAAACACTGTATTGAAAGCAATGGTCAAAGTAAATTATACGTACGGAGAATGCATTTTAGAAAATAAAAATTCACATCCGGTGAATTGATGATGCATCAAGAAAAATTTTTAAGCAGAGCGGCACTTACCATACAAGTGATTTAAATTAAACCTACTTGTTGATTTTGGGGGAGAAAATGAGCATGTGGAGAATAATTAAAAAGTTATTTGGGGATCAGCAGTCTGTTTGTGACCACCAAACTGTAACAAATTGGTGACCATACACTTTCCCAAATACTGGGTTACCTAACAATTGCCGTTTTTTACGTTCCTAACTTTAAAAAGAGGATTAAAATGCCATTCGCTGCGTTGTTTGTTTCTTCAAGTGATGGCTGCCAGGCCATGGCCCGCCTGCGGCTGTCTCTTGGACAGCTCCCGCTCTGTGACTCCGCCCCAGAGCCATGGTAGGTGCTCCTTTTTGTACCTAGTGTTCCTTCTACCACACCCTGGACACACAGAAAACCTCACCCATGTGCTGTTGTTTCTAATTCAAGATTCCTCTCCTTCCCCTAATCCTCAGAAGTGAGTGAATTCAAACTCACTTAAAGAATTCAAACTCAAAATTGAATCTAAAAAATTAATGCTAAGAACATGTGTAGATGAGACTTCTCTGTGGTCTGAATAATTATATGAAACTTTATTTAACAGCTAACAGCTCAATTGATGTTTCTTTCTTTTCAGATTTAACCCATTGGACTTAATAATGTATAATAAGTGTGTGTACATTTTTTGGACACCCTGCACTGACACATGTCTGCTACCGACCTTACCTTCCACACTTTCCGGTTAGGCCCTGGTCTCCACCAGGCTACGGGTTCCTTAGAGCACAGAGCATGCTTATTATCACCTCCCTGCACTTGGTACCTGACACGTGGGAGGGGCTCATTGAGTCCTTCTTAACCTTTTGAAGTGAATGAATTTTATTATTCTACTTTTTTTTTTTTTTCCCTTCAATGAGGTTTCCTCTTCAACCTTGTGGTCATCTTTTATATTTTTGGTCACTTACTCTACTTATCTTAATCATTTAGTTTTTACATAATGGCATTTAGAAATAAGTTAGTACCTTAGTAAGTTTAGAATAACTGCAGTAAAGATGAATCCTATGAAATCAACAGCTACTGAAATTAGAAAAATCATTTTCTTGAAAAATATTTTGATTACATGTATGCTATAAATACAGTATTATGAAATGGATTATTTGAATATATATTTTAGTGACCAATATATATTTTAGTACTTTTAGTACTTGTATCAGGTTCTATATGTGTAATTTTAGTATATTTCCTTTTTTCCCCCTAAATAGAGTAAGCATTTGCTCTAAGCTAGTCAGTTTAAACAATATGTATAAGTGTAAATTTCAGTTAACTCCCATTATAGCTATCTTAATTACAAATTCATGAATCCAGACTCGTGAGATTTTGCTACTAGGCGTGCACTGCTTGTCTGATGTCTTGAGCGTATTTGCTGAAGACTCCTATGACCCTAAAACTATAAATTTATATGAGAACAAAGCCAAGGCATAGAAAATGGATGAGGTTGCTTTTGGGGAAGAATCTGTGCCATCCATTGCATCAGTCAACACTCAGGACAGACTGCTGGCAACTCAGTGTTTATTGAGTTGGAGGCTAGGAGAGAATAGATGATGGCCAAGCCTGTGTGGTGAATTGGGGCAGGCTCCAATCAGGCAGGGAAGAGGAATATCCTGCAGATGAACACTGACACAGAATATAGATTTATCCCCACAGGCATCGGCTCTGGGAAGTGGCGGCAGCAGACATCATTCTTCCTCGCCGTCATCTCACATGGGATGGGGCTTCCGCAGCCCATGTATCACTCAGTCTGGGAGGCCAGGAAGCTGTGTCTACAGCAGCCATGGATCATGGTGTTTCTGTGGTGTCTAGAGGGGCCGAGTGCAGACTACATGTGCACACTGGGCGGAGGAACCCCAGGCAGCCCGTCAGTCATGTCAGCAGCACATAAGCAGGACACAGCACTGACAGGTCTTGCCATTATGTCTACCTACAAAGAAGAGCATCATGGGAAGTCTACAAAGGTCCTTCTGAAATTCCCAAAGGAGGCCATGTTCCATCTACATCCCTATCCCACGATCTCCTTGATAGTTGTTTTTCCCATATGTTTATATTCCAAGGCAAGTTTTCTAATTTTATGTATTAGAGGTATACAAACGATTGAGATAGTTTTTACTAATCAATGTCCACAAACTTTGTAGCACCAACTACGTTTCCTCCAAAAGAATTCTGGTTTTGTTTTATTTTATTTATTTATTTTTAAAATATATATATTTTTTATTGATTTCAGGGAGAAAGGAAAAGGGAGAGAGAGATAGAAACATCAATGATGAGAGAGGATCATTGATCCGCTGCCTCCTGCACACCCCACATTGGGGATCCAGGCCTCAACGTAAGCATGTGGCCTTGACTGGAATTGAACCTGGCACCCTTCAGTCCCTGGCCGACGCTCTATCCACTGAGCCAAACCGGTTAGGGCTCTGGCCTGATTTTATACATAAAGTGGTGTGTACGCATAACATGCCTTATATACAAGTTCATCAAATGAAAGGAGTTTGTCTGTTAGGAAACTCTAACCCCAGATATCATAATGACATAGTCTGAAAACAGTGTTTCTGTAATCCATTGTGGATGGGTTGTCCATGCGATTTATGGAAAAATAATTGCTTCTCTTATGCATGTTTAAGTTAGACTTAGATTTAGGACATGGTCACAGTATGTGCTTTATAAAACTCGGGAAGTGTGCGGGATGTTCATGAGGAAGTGATTATTTAGATTTAGTGTGCAAGCACCACTTTATAAGTGTAAATAGATGAAAATATTTGCAGTTACACTTGTGCGGAATTATCCATAATTAATACAGCCTCTTGTTTACAGACTATTAGATGCTTGACAGAGAGTTTGAAGCAGTAAACTTTTCCCTGAAACAGTAGCAGCCTCTGGCAACTGAGAAATGAAGACAAATGCATCTTTGTGATGATGCAATTGCACTGTGAAACCTGACCGATTTATACAAAATTATGTTTCTTCTATGTTTCATGCAATGAATGCTCTTTTTTTCTGAATCAGGCAAGAGAGAAAATGTACCTTAAACATTTAATAAAAGAATAATGCATGCATACGAGTGCCTATGAGATATAAGGTATTTCATGGCCACACTGGATTCAGACAAAAATATATACAGTTAATATTTTACAGAGGCTTGCTATACAGTAGGATAAGTAAACTATTTTTTCCAAAATTAAATAATAGAAGTCAAAAGATGGTCTATTGAAATGAATAAAAGAAAATATTATAAAACCAAAGTGTAGGAAGACATTGCTCCTTTTGGTAGACCTAAAGGAAATACGATAAAGAAGCAAGGAAAATTTTAAACTGCATCATGAGAAAAGGGTATTAACAGTCTTCAAAATAGTTTAATTATAGAGTATAAAGACAGATATCAGGTATAGCTAAAGCATAGGGGAGTAGGGAAGGAACTTGGTGGCAAATCTGGGAATGTTCAAGCTATATTTTTTCATCACTGGAGAACATTTGACCTTGGAGAACTATTGTTGTATTTGTTAATTTTTTGAGCAGTGAAATTTAATATTTAATTCTGGGCTTTGGAAAGAGGTCTCTGACAGCAAAATAATCTGTAGATAAAAATATCTGGAAACATCATGTCCAGAAAGGATTTCATTCCAACTGAAATAAAGAGAAAGAAAGTAACAGAATACATCGGAAGGAAGAGACTGTAGAACTTGTAAATGAAGGGATGAGGGAGAAGGAGCATTCAAGGGCGATGATCCCTCACAGTAATTGTCAAATGATTGAAGGGGAAGAGGAAGAGGATGTAGTTTTAGAGTGAATGTAAATACTGATGTCAGTCTTTTAATGGTTGAAATGGCAGCATCAGAGTCTGGAAGAATATGGAAGCGTGTTACCTACGTGGAGAAAAAGGGCCAGGGAGACTTAGTATGCCCACCTGCGGCATTAAAGTGGGTTCCTGGGGAGGATGAATCATTTCTTCAGTTTCTACTCTACTGAGCAGGTTCCCTCCTTGAAACTTCATTTCCTTCCCCTGACTTACAGGAACGCATGACCTCCAGGAATCTTCCTGACCTCTCTGGCAGCCACCTGGGCATGTCCTTTCTTGCTTCCTCCTTGTAAGGAGCTTTGAGAGGCACAGCACCCAACACTTCTTTGATAGAAGGGAGCTGCCTGGAAAATGTCTCCAAGATCCCAGCACAGCCTTCCCACACCTGCAAGCCTGAAACTCTACTTTGGCAAACAGGCCTGCCAATAGCCTGGCTCCCTTGGCCTCACCTCGCCACCACTTCATCCTTGACTTTATTAGAGCAGACCTGGCCTGGGTGCAGTGCATCCCAGCTGGCTGGGACCTGCCTCCGGTCACAGTGCCTCTTCAGCTGTGCCACTCGTCCCGGGGCTGGTAGCTGTCCCATCATTGCTGAGTGCAAGGACCCCATTTCACAGTTCTATCAACTCTATCACCAATGTTTTCTGTTAAATGACTTCAGTTAAAAATAGGTTGAGTGGCCTGGTCGGTGTGCTCAGTGCTTGAGCATCGATCTATGAACCAGGAGGTCAAGGTTCTATTCCTGCCCAGGTTGGGGGCTCAATTCCCAGTGGGAGGTATGCAGGAGGCAGCCGATAAATAATTGTCTCTCATCATTGATGTTTCTAACGCTCTCTCTTGCTCTCCCTTCCTCTCTGAATCAATAAAATATATCTTTAAAAAGTAAAAAAAAAAAAAATAGGATAAGTGGTTTGTGAATTTTTTCCCCCCAAATGTATAAAATTATTGCCACCTGTCATAAAACACAAGTTAAATCTTACAGAGAAGCTATATATATCTAGTTTAAATTAAAGACATTTGGACACTAGATATCCAATCTGCTTATTTTACAAAGGACTGGGGTAAGGAGAGTTCTATTTGCAATTATAAGATAGATCTTTGCCATCTTCCAGAGAGACAATTTTTCTTCATTTGAAATGTATTGATTGAGAGTAGAATTCAAAACTTAAGGAGGTCATTTCTGAAAAGGCCGCTTCATTCTGGGGTTGGAGTGCAAGTTGGAGCTAATATTGGTAAAAAGAAGTTGTTCATAAAAAGTGTGCAGTAGCATGATAGGGAAAATTAAAACCTCAATTTTAATATTTCCAAAAATGCAACCAGTAAAATAAAAAAACAAACAGAAAAGGGTGTATGCTGTTGAAATTTATCATTAATAGCTCTATAAAGTTTCAATATCTGGTGATTTCTTTGGATCTCGTTAAGTGTGTTACTGAGTAGCGTGGCTGGAAGTGAGACCAGCAAGTGTGGCTATTACAGTCATTTCCCCACAAAATTACATCCTCGGTATAATGGCAGTTTATTCGGAGGGAGTGTATTGACTCCATGACCAAAGTTCCGTTGAAGCCATTATGGGAGGTTGTAATTTTGTATTCAGAGATTATTTAATAGTGATTATTGACCCACATAAATGTAGTCATTATAAGCTATAAAGATTGCTTTCTCATTCTAGTTATAGTTTTATAAAAAGGAACAAAAATACTGTACAAGGAATTAGAAGAACTGTTATTGACTAGAGCTCCAAAAATGAGCAGATACAGCAACTTGAGTAAGGCATTTATATTCCTATCTATGAATTGGGCTAAGGTCTATTTTGACAACCTCATAGACTGATACAAATATAAACAAATACAATCTTTTATCTTATAGGCAGGACTTCCAGTTTCAACTCAGACGTGAAAAGAGTTCAGAATTCACTCTACCGGTCTTTAAACAAGAAAACCTGCAGAAATGGAAACCACGGACTTTTCTTGGGCCCACGGAAAGCTGAGCTTGCAGGGCAAACCAGACTGAAATCTAGAGGCAAGCTCGTCTAGCGAGTTAGCAGCTGACCTCTGCTTAGCAGAGGCAGACGCTTCTGGGGTATAAACTGGTAGGGACATGGAAATGGTAATGCACACAAGTTACCAAGGTGGAACTAGAACTAGCATAAGAGGAAAAAACTCTGGGGGCCACAGTCCTGAAATACCACAATACACTGGGCTTTTATTCCTCCAGGGATAAGTATGTGGAAGTAGCTGAATACAGGGATATCATAAGAAACGATCAGACCGCGTCAAACCTCAGAGGGAAGGGAAGTGAGGATGGGGGTAAGGGGGTGAGATCAACCAAAGGACTTGTATGCATGCATATAAGCCTAACCAATGGACACAGACAACAGGAGGGTGATGGCATGAGTGGGGGGAGGTGAGGGGCAATAGGGGGGATAAGGAAACATATGTAATACCTTAATCAAAAAAAATTTTAAAAAAGAAACAATTTGTTTCATGCCACTCCAAAAAATTATCTAGGTATGATGTATGTTCCTTTACAAATGAGTAAGCTAAGACCTCTGGATAGGAACATTATTCTTTTATACCCCTCTAAGGTGCTAGAATAGTGCTAGTCTTTAGGCAAAGAGTAAATTTTAGTCTTATTAACTAAATTAAAAATTTTGTGTGTATAAGTTACAAGCAAATGTAAGCTAATTAGAAGTGGAAATACTCCATATTCTGGAGCATGCTGGATAATTGTCAAACACTGTGCAATACTCAGTCCTTTAGCCAATTAGTCTTCTTCCAAAAACATTCAAAAGTCAAAGAAAAATGTGGCACTAAAATTTACTATTTTTATTTCTGTAAGCTACTCAAGACAATTACGGTACCCTATAAATAGCAACATATGCATAATAAAAACAATTTTTTCTATGTTTTATAATAAAAATAAATGAAGAGGTATCTGCGTGTTAAGGATGCACTGTTTTGTTTTGATTTTTAGATTTCTTTTTATGTTAGTTCCATTTCAAGAAATCTAAAACAACAGAGCTAAAACCCATTACTTTTATTTCCTATGACTTGAAAGTACTCCCGCAAAAGTTAATCTATTAAGGCAACGTGAAAGTAGACGTTTGCTTTGTATTTCCATGTATCTGTTTACTGGTTTTCTGAAGAACACTCTAAGCATCGTGTTACTTTAAATTCAATTATTTTTAATGGTTCTTGCTTTTTTCTATAAGTATCCCTTACAATTTAGCATTAATGGACACTCAGAATCCTCTCAGCAAGAGGCATTCCTAACTAGACAATGCTGTTTTGATATAATAAGTGCATAGTTAAATTGAATACTAAAATTTAGTGTACCAAAAATATCAACATTATGTGGATAAAAGTAAAATTGGTTGCCTTTTATTTAGAGATTGATGTATAGTTCTTATTTATCTGAAACTTATAGGCATTTGTCTTGAGTGATGTTGACCAGTACAACCATAAATAAGTTATGCTTATACATTTCCTGAGAACAGATGGTTCTGAATAAAATGTGATTAATATTTAGCTTCAGCTTGAGAAGTTGTACTGCATTATGCTATTTTTATCTTACAAAACTAGAGTAGAGGCCCTGGCTGGGTGGCTCAGTTGGTTGGAGTGTCCTCCTGTACACCAAAAGGTTTGGTGTTGATTCCCAGTCACAGCAAATACCTAGATTGCGGGCCCCATCCCCAGTTAGGGCGTGTCCAGGAAACAATTGATCAATGTTTCTCTTTCACATCAATGCTTCTCTTCTCTCTCTCTCTCTCTCTCTCTCTCTCTCTCTCTCTCTCTCTCTCTCTCTCTCATCAATAAACAGTCTGGCCTGTGTGGCTCACTGATTGAGCATTACCTATAAACCAGGAGGTCACAGTTATTCCCAGTCAGGGCACATGCCTGGGTTGCAACTTGATCCCCAGTGTAGGGCGTGCAGGAGGCAGCCGATCTATGATTCTCTCTCATCATTGATGTTTCTGTTTCTCTCTCCCTCTCCCTTCCTCTCTGAATTTCAATAAAAATACTTAAAAAAATCAATAAATATGCCTGTGGATGAGATTAAAAAACAGTGTAGTAGAATAGTGAAAATATGAGATAATCTTATTGTTTTCCAAAACTGAAAACAAGTAGTGAGAATATCTTGCATATTATAAACTACCCTTGTAATCTTTGAATATTTTTATTTTTTGTATTACGTATGCTTTTCAGAAAGAAAAAGCAACCTCATATTCATATTCCCCAACATACTACAAAGTGAAGTTCTTTAATTCCAATCATCAAAGGGTTGAATACTAGTTAGTAGGAAGAAACTTCCATGTACTTCCTCTTTGATCTGTAAATCCTTCAGTGACCTGTATTAACTTTTCTCTCCACTTCTGTTTCAAATGAAATGATGTTTCATTATTCAACAATAGGTCCTTCGGATGTTGCTGTAAATCAGATGCACATGCTTTGATAGTCCCGTCATCAGTAGGGATATTCTCTTCGACATCGAGGAACCTGGATGTATGCAGTGCCCCAGAATATCATTACAGCAGCCGTGCAAACCATGACCTGCTCGAGGCCCGAGGGAGAGAAATCGCGATCTAAAGGAAACTAGTCAGCAATCTGAAGTCCTTCGGTGGTTACCACAGCATTCATACTGAAATCCAAACTCTACACAGAGGGCCATCATGATGGCAGCCCCATCTGTCCAGCTTTATCCCTGTCATTCTTCTTCCCTGATGCTCCATCTTCAATCAAGTTCTCTCATGCTGTTGGAAATCTATGTGTTTGCACAGCCCTCCCCTCTGCTCGAAATGTCTCCGCCAACTTTTACTCCACTTGAATAATATTTTCTATTCTTTCAAGCTCACACAGAGTTGTTTCTTTGTCAGATAATAACAATAGAGTTACATGTAAATAATCACACAGCACTAGGGATATGAGAGTGAATAAAATGTTTCTGTCCTCCAGTGGCTATCCACTGGTGAATCTTTTCCACTCTTTAGTCTGCGACAGGTGTCCTTCTTTTATTTCCCTGGAATAACCTTTGCATATTTCTGTGTCAGAACTTAATTCCTTATTTACAATATTCACCTCCATGTAAGAATTTCCAATAAACTGCAATACACTGAAGTCGAGAGAGAATCTTTCATCCTCATGTCCCAGAATCCTGCTCCGGGACCGGCAAACGATAGTCCAACTCCACGTACTTATTGAAAAAAATAGCCCTAGCTGGTTTGGCTCAGTGGATAGAGCATCGGCCTGCAGACTGAAGGGTCCCAGGTTGGATTCTGGTCAAGGGCACATGCCCAGGTTGTGGGCTTGATCCCCAGTAGGGGGCATGCAGAAGGCAGCCAGTGAATGATTCTCTCTCATCATTGATGTTTCTACCTCTTTTTCCTTCTCCCTTCCTCTCTAAAATCAATAAAAAATATATTTTAGAAAAAGAAAAAAATAATGAATAATTTGAATGAGTGAGTATCACATTAATTAACCAGTATCTAGAGGAGAAGACTATATGTGTGAACTTTTACTAAAAAAGAAAAACTAATCTCATTTACATGCAAGAATTTTTGCATTTAACCACTTGGGGTGTACATCTTCATAATTTCCTACCAATGTAAACAGTTTTCCCTGTAAGGTGCTCATATTTTTATGGTTATTTCTGTACTAAAACAATGATATTTAAGGACATTAGTGTGAGTAGATTATTTCTATTTCCATTTATAATTCCCAACTGTCTTTACTTTTCTAGATTTGATGTGAGATTTTATTTTTTTCAGTAATGAAATAATCTCCTTGCAAGATTTCAATTATCCCTGAGATATAACTTCCTTTCCTTGATCCTTAAAAAAAATAAAGGAAAAGGAAGAAAAAAGTATATATCTATGACAACTGAAGAAATATTACTAGAAACAATTGGAGGGATTTTTAAATCTTGGCTACTGTCCCTCTCCTTAATTAAATTATCTTAATCTTTTTAAAAATTAATCCCATTAATCATTTTGACTTTTTGATTTTGTTTTGTTAATCATCACCTAAGGATATTTTCCCATTGATTTTTAGAGAGAGTTGGAGGGAAGAGGAGAGACAGAGAGAGAGAAACATCGATGTGAGAGGGATTGGTTGCCTCCTGCAGGCACTGAGACCAAGGCTGTGATTAAGCCTACAACCAAGGAGGTGCATGCCCTTGCCTGGAATTGAACCCAAGATCCTTCAGTCTCAGGGCTGACACTCTATCCAATGAGCCAAACCATCTAGGGCAGTGGTCAGCAAACTCATTAGTCAACAGAGCCAAATATCAACAGTACAACGATTGAAATTTCTTTTGAGAGCCAATTTTTTTAACTTAAACTTCTTCTAACGCCACTTCTTCAAAATAGACTTGCCCAGGCCATGGTATTTTGTGGAAGAGCCACACTCAAGGGGCCAAAGAGCCGCACATGGCTCGAGAGCCGCAGTTTGCCGACCACGGATCTAGGGCAAAGTATCTTAATCTTAGTAAGTTCTTAGCTTTGTGTGGTGTTAAACATCAATTCACGATTTTTGTGTGTGAATAATTCCAAATGGAACTAGACTTAACTTGAGCTCTTGGTAACAGTAGAAACAGTTGAATCAATATGTCAGATGGAGAACGAAGTTATCTGAAACTCACATTCCAGTGAGGACAAAGAGACTCATCTTATTGAGTGGTGTGCACAATTCAGTTTTTGTAACCCACAGGTATTGGGTTACAAAGATGAATGACATCACCAACAAGCAGGTCATAATGACCCTAATGAGCACCCCATTGTGGCAGGTCATCATGACCCCCTCTTTATCCCCCTCTTTCTCTGTTTATCTGTTTTCCTCACGAAAAATTGATACCCAAATGAAAGTTCTGAAAAAAATACTAACTTTTCTTCTAGTCTAAGGATATTTTAAAGCTTAAGTTTGTTCAGTGTAAGGCATGATATTAGAACGAAGGTGACACTAATAGAAACTCCTCACACATTTTGTAATTTGGTAGGCAAAAACTCCACCCCTACACAATTAACATGACAGTGTGAATATACTAGTATTATGAGGAAATATTTCCCTTCAGTCTATAACACCCCTTTATGGTTGGCTAGGATGGAAGAGAGTGAATGAGAGAGAAAAGGATGAAAGAAGGTAAAATTTTAAAAAAAGAAATGAAGATAAAGGATAGAGAGAGGAAAGGAGGAGTGGAAGGAAGAAAGGAAGGTGAAGGTGAGCCAGGGAAGGAGGCAGGGCGGAGGGAGGGAGAGAGAAACAAGAGTTTCTGAGTGACACATTGCCCTCAACTGAATGTGAAGCATCTCACTGGTGATCATGAATAAACTCTCAGAAGCCACCTCCTAAATAGTCACTTAAACAACTCAACAAAACATGACAAGTTTGATCCTCCCACTTGCTATGTAGGTTTTTCAATGAGAGCACTGATGTCACCAGTTCAGACTAGCCCCATGCAAGCTGACGGGGAGTGGCAGCTTGGCACACCATCCCACAGGGTTAATGACAGAGAGGCTGACGAATGTGGGCCGGCTCTCAACAGCTTGCGGAAAGGTTGGCTGCTGCAAGCTAGGCAAAGGGATTCAGTTGCTAAAAAGGAAAATAAAGTGTACACTATAATTAAGCAAAGAAAACAGCCTTTAGAAAATAGATTCTGTCTTAATTTGCAAATCCATGGCTTTCAGAAGCAAAATAAACTTCTCCAAAATAGATTTTTTTTTTTTTACTCATCATATGGCTTTAGCATTTACAAACTAAGATAACTAGATTCAACTTTTTTCTCTATTCTATACATCGCATTGCCTTTCGTTTGACCTTTAGCTAACTTTGCTACTAAAAAGCTAAATAGAAAACAATAGAAAAATAGCTTGGTGATTGACATAAAAACTGCATGCTTTATTGTTCTGTTCTAACCAGCACCCTGTAATGTTGGCAATGCTTTGCTGGAATATATTTGAAGGTGACTGGAGAGTTCTATCCAGGTGAAACTGGCCACGCTAGGTGCTAAGGCAGGACACTGCTGCCTACTTTGCTAATCATCTCTAAGTGGGTGAGTTGAGTTTATTCTCATATAAATTATATGCTGTTTCTTCATTTTTACTGATATGTTACAGTGGAATTATTTTACAAATATTTAGCCATGTGAAATAAAATAGTTAATGTGAAGTTTATGTGAAAGAGAAAAGCAGGATGGACTCTTTGGACTACTTAAAATTTGGAAGTAATTGATTTTCTATGCAAAAATGCTTATTTTCTGCATTTTAGCTTATGGGTGTTACCTTCCATTAAAAGAGAGCAATATATATTAAAAAATATATTTTTATTGATTTCAGAGAGGAAGAGAGAGGAAGAGATAGAAACATCAATAATGAGAGAGGATCATTGATTGGCTGCCTCCTGCAAACCCCACACTGGGAATCAAGCCCACGACCTGAGCATGTGCCCTTGACTGGAATCAAATCTGGGACCATTCAGTCTACAGGCTGATGCTCTATCCACTGAGCCAAACCAGCTAGGGCAAAAGAGGGCAATATTATTGTCAAATAACAAAGGCAACTCATTGATAGGCAAAGTGTGTATTTAAGGAAAAGTCACTCTGCCTCACATTAAAGTTAACAAGCATAATAATAATTTTCCAATCCATGGCTGTTATGAATGACAATCATTTTGCCTAACGAATTTTACCTTGTGATTGCTAAGCCCTGTACTACTAACCATGTTAAAACTAATACATATCTTAAAAGGGAGGCCGTTATAGGAATAGGCATTGCAGTACTATATCCCTTTTCTATTCCTAAACCCTGAATTGATAAGTTAATATTTGCAACCTCTTCAATGGAAAGACTTGATGGAGTCTATTGATTTAAGCAGCTTTTGAGGCATATTTTCTCTACAGATATGAATATTCACATTGAGAAATCCAAGGAAGCCTTTAGTGACTACCGATGAGCAATAAATTGGTGTTTTCCATGTTTCTCAGGAAGTTCTAATACTGTGTACCAATAGGGTGGCTAACACCCAGCTTGACTTGAAAGGAGGTTCTAAAATACATACACACCAAATTTTCTAGCTCATATTCTGGTGGGAATACATGTTCACCAGGTTTTGTTAATCTTTAAGGACACTGAATGCTGAAGCCCAGAAAACTCAAGCTTGTCAGAATTCTTTTTGGATGATTGAATAAAATCTATTCCATTCCATTCTATTTCTTGCATTTATCCTATCTAATAAAGAGGGGATATGCAAATTGACTGTCACACAGTCACAAAGATGGCGGCGCCCATAGCCACAAGATGGTGGTGCCCAGTCCCCACAGCCCCGCCGGAGTCCCCCAGTCCTTTCAGCCCTGCTGGGTGGCAGGCGTGTGGTGCATCCAGACCCGCCCTCAGTTCCCCGGCTGCCCAGGGCTGGCCTGAGGCACAGGCAAGCCTTGGATGGTGGCTGCCCGGCCACCCAGTGCTGCCCGAGGCTCAGGTAACCAGGGCCAGGCCGAGGCTTGCGCTGCCGGCAGTGGCAGCAGCAGAGGTGTGATGGGGGCATCACCTTTCCCTGATTGCTGAGTCACCTACCACCCCTGAGGGCTCCCGGACTGTGAGAGGTGGCAGGCCGGGCTGAGGGACCCCCCCCCCTCCAGTGCAAGAATTTTCATGCACCGGGCCTCTAGTTGTTCTATAATTTTCAATAAGGATTCAAAGGCATTCAATGGAGAAAGAATAGTCTTTTCAACAAACGGTGTCCGGACAAGTGGATATCCACATGCAAAATGATGGTTTTGAATCCCTTTCTCAAAACATACCTAAAAATTAATTCAACACGGATCATTGACGCAAAAGAAAATATAAAACTCCTAGAAGAAAACTTAAGAGCACATCTCATAACCTTGGGACAGGCAAAGCTTTCTTAGATCTGACACCAAAAAAGCCAATTAATAAAGAAAAAAAAGATGATAAATTGCACTTCCTCAAAATTAAAAATTGGCTACAAAGGTCAAATACCGAGACATTGAAATCACTCACACAGTGGAGGAAATATGTGAAGGTCACATCTGATAAGCGAATTATAGGCAGAACGTGTAAAGAATTCTTGCAACTCAGTAATACAAAGACAATAAAAATGACCAGAGAAGTAGAATATACATTTCATCAACAAAGATATACAAATAGAAAACAAACACACAAAAAATACTCAACATTCCTAGCAGTTTGGGAAATGCAAAATGACAATGACATGTCACTTCACACCTACTAGAATGGCTGCCCTCAAAAAGATCTTGCAATCCCATTACATTTATTTAGAAACATGAAATGGTATAGGGGTCATTGGAAACTCGTCTGGCAGTTTCTAAAAAACTCAGACATAATTACAGAGTGATAAAACTCTTTGACACCTACGTACATATCCAAGAGAAATGAAAATATATATCCACACAAAAACTTGTGCATGAATGTGTATAGCAATGGTTTTTAAATTAGCCAAAAACTGATAACCAGAAAAATCTCATTTACTATTTTTTGGCCCAAATTTAAGTAATAAAATTCACTGTACTCCCCAGAAAAACAGTCTCCACATATAAGGATTAATTGGAGCTTGATTTTTCCTTTGTGCTGATAACATGCTATTAGCTGGTGTAAATGATTATGGGATAGACTCATGAATATCACTGATTACCCTGTAAAATATGACAGATAATAGTGCTTCCCCCCACTCTACTTCGGTATATAACCTTCAGGTCAACAGCAAATGCTGACAAAATAGACCATAGCCAGAGAAAGGCAACTACTTACGTGGTTGGGGTTGATGGATTTTGTTTAGAATAGAAAAGTGATAGAAGCGGAGTGTTATGGATGAGATAGTGAGAAGGTCACTGGCATAGCCTACTTCCTTCACATCGCTTTGTTGTTATCATTAGTCATTTAGGGAAATATAGCCACAGTCCGAGGAAGTTAGAAATCACTTAGCTTTAATGGAAAGGATACTTCCTTTGGGGAAAGAAGTTGAGGGGAGTGGGAGGGAGTGGGAAGGATCTAGAAGAAGGATTTCTGTTATGCTGTTGGACTTAATGAATATCATTTGCAGGCCCCAGGCCTGAAGTCAAAAGCTAATAAACTGAAAGTGGGAGAAATTGGTTCAAATGTTAATGAGCCCAGAGGATCGCAGGCATCTTCAGGGGTGTGTTTTGTGGTGGTGCATCTTGACATTTTACATCATTTAAAAAAATATCTCAAGTTGAAAGATGTACTATTTATACATTTTAATACATTTAAATAGAATATTTACATAACTTCAAAAATAAAAAATAATAACACATTTACATCATGCATGTGTTATATATATGTCAATACCTTTAATTCTCCTGGTGATTATTTTCAGTTACTGAAAAAGAGTGTAAGTCCTCACATAATCTCTCCCCCTCACTCCCTCTCTCCGTAAGGATCCTGCAGACACATGGGCATGAGTTAGAAGCTGGAATGATAATGTGATTCTGCTGTGTCTATGCATAATTTTTCATAATTGAACCTTCAAAATATTGGGAACTGTTTCACTTCTCCTACCTCAAATTTACATATCAGAAAGTGAACAAATTTCTTTCCATGTGTTTGTTTTTTGGAACAGAACATACCCGCTGTGGCAGGGAAGGCCTAAGCGATGGATCTTTTCACTTCGTGGCTGGATTCAAATAGAGTCTCTGCCACTTAGTAATAATTTCTGAATCTTTATATAATTTGGATAAGAATTTCTGCATCTTTAGGCTTGCTTTCTACTCTATGAAAACTGTGATAATCTTACCTATCTCACTTGATCTTGTTAAAAAGTAATTAGATATGCCATATACTATATCTAGTATACTGCTTTAATGTACTTAGTACACTGCTTGTCAATATATAGCTCATTTATGCACAGTGTTATAATTCTATCCATTGCTAATAGTAGCCACGTTTTAGAATCAGACCGTTTTTAATATCAGACCTGAGAGAGGAAAAATAAACATGGCATCTACATAAGGTTGATCAGCCAGTTTCACTAACTTACCATAAGGGCTCCCACAGATTATTGCTGGAATTGCCCTGAAACCGTTTCACATCTGAGAACATTGGGGGGTTTAAGATCAGACCCTGTGTTTTAGGCCAGCTTGGACTACCGTGATGAAGTGGTGACACATTTGTAAATCATTCATTTTGCTGTGTGCTTTATTTCCTTTTTATTTTTCACAGAATGCCAGATGGAATGAACTATTTCTGTCTAATTGACAAATGCAACAGTTTACTGGGCTAAGTGCTTAGAGAGTTGCAACGAGAGATTTTTCACTTCTGTATCAAGACGCTGTTGCTGCTGCAGGCTATTCACCTCTTTTCAAAAGCAAGGTCACCCGAGAGTCACCTGCCTTGTGGATGCACACACTTCTCGGCGGCAAAGGTGCCTGGAATCCTCACAGCTGCTCAAGAGGGACAGAGTGACTCCATACTCTGCATGTGGCACACGCGCCTTTTCGTCCACAGCTGACTCACATCTTCCTAGTAACTTGTCTTGTTGCCTTTGCCTCTGAGAACATTCGTCTCTTGCCTAATTGGCACAAGAGACCGATGCTATGTCTAAGTCATTCCCAAGCACATACATGATGATTTCAGCAATGAATGTGAACAAAATATATGTCCTTCTATTGGCTCACAAGTGTTTCTTGTTTTTACTCATCTATGTGTGTTGTCTTTTTTTTTTTTTAACTTTCTGCCATACAATTTTTTTCTACCAACTATATACATAATCTGTCTGCAAAATCCATGTTCTCACTTGTGATGTGAGGGCACATGGAAATAAGGGCTGTCACCTAGGAAACGTTTCAAGAAATTGAAAACCTGGAAACAGATCCCGAAATGGTCTACCCAACGAGAGAAGCCGGGGGTGCCCAAGGCAGGAACAGAGCTCACGCCGGCAGCGTGCTCTGCAAGTCCCACCTCCCGGTGTTTCCACATGGAAGCCCACCACTCCTACTATAGGTGCTTCGTTCTCCCCATTTGACAGGGGGGAACCCCGAGTCACAGAGAGGGCAGCGAACTTGCTTAAGGTTATGCAGCTAACAGGTCGCCCAGGCAGAACCTGAACCCTGACGGATGCCTGCCCTTCGGTACCTGCTGTCAAGCACTGATTTACTGGGTTATTCTACTGGGAGTCGTGGCAAAGAATCAGATGTGGCAGCGTAAGAGAGTAGGCGGTTGGATTCCCGGTCAGGGCACAGGCCTGGGTTGCAGGCCTGATTCCCAGTAAGGGACGTGCCAGAGACAGCTGATCAATGATTCTCTCTCCTCATTGATGTTTCTCTCTCTCTCCCTCTCCCTTCCTCTCTGACATCAATAAAAAATATATATTTTGTTTAAAAAGTGAGTGGGAAGCAGACCCCTGGCTGTGGCACAGCAGGGATCAGAAATTACTGAGAAATTACTTTAGATACAACTGTGGTGGTTGAGACTCAGAGGGCTGCAGCACACACCTGTGAGTAAGGAGGGTGGCAACATAGGTGTCATCCAAACCTGGGCACTCTTGAGGATAAAAAGGAGCCGTTAACAATTATGCTGAAACGCCGATCACTCAATGCTTAAATGTATAACTGCCTCCCTCAGTACCTCGGGTGCTGAAAATAGGTCAATGGAAGGTGGCTGTTGATCTAGATAGTGGGGTGAGACAGGAAATAACTGGTTTACACCAAATTTTATGTAAACATTGTGTGCCATGGGTGGGTTACCTACTACATCTATTGTAGGTTTTCAAACAATTAATAGTACACCTTCTAGAATCTCCTTTATAAAATTTCACTTTCATGTGTCTCCCTTGGTGTGTATTTTAGAATATAGCAAGAAATAACGGCTTGGAATCTCTTACTGCAACTGTTTAGAGATGGGGTTGTGACAGTGTGTATTATGCCACCCAGCACCCTTTCTAAAAATGTCACGCATGAAATATTTCTTTTAGAAATCAATATTAGAAAAAAATTCTCTAAAAGATAGATTGGTTTACTTTTCTCTGTGAATAATACTTCACTCTTTGGTTTAATTTGGCCTGTCAAATATGCCGACTCCTTGAATCTGCATTGCTGTATTCTCATGTCATTGGGACTTCACTGTCTCTGTATATTTGTACTCAGTCTGGGTGTTCTACTACATTGGTATAATGTTTAAGTATTATAAGTGCTTTTTGCCCACAGCTTTCATGACATGAGATTAAAGAAAGTATTACAGGCAACTTTACGTTGCAGCAAACCAGTAGAATCTGATTATACTTTTCAAAATCATCATCGTATAGACAAGTGTGCATAATATGCTTATGCTTTGAAATGCATTTGGGGGGAAGTATCTAAAAGAATGCATAATGATGGCATCATCCGTGTTTCTCTATCGCTACTGTAGGCATGCTCTACCCTAAAGCAAGTCAGGGCAGCCTCCTCTGGAAGAGCTTCTGCCACCAGCCCCTGGTGGGCAAGGTTGGCACAACACTAATCACAAACAAGATATCAAACCATCCACAGCACAACGCCAGCCAGGGCACCCCGACCCCAGGGTCTCCTTCTATTCCTCCCTGGTTGTTATCTACATGAGAACATGCCGGGCACAGGAGAAAATAGGTCCTAGTGTATTTCACATAAAAGTTCATAATTTGTATCAGAAAAGTGAATTTTTGTAAGTTTTGACCTGTTCCTGATCAAATGTGTTCTATTTAAACTGAAGTGAAGAAAGAGCTGCCAGAAAAAGTCCAGTTTGAGAAGAGCCTGCTTCAGTGGGTCTTACCCCATCGTGCTGAATTCCCAAAGGACTCTCAGACGAAAGAGTTTATTAGGTCGAGGCCTCTGCCAGTCATACCATCCTAGCATGTGAATATAAAAATCATGATTTCAGCCCAGTTGGCGTGGCCCAGTGGTTGAGCATCGACCTATGAACCTGGAGATTGTGGTTCGATTCCCAGTCAAGGGCACATGCCCAGGTTGCAGGCTCCAACCCCAGCTATTTTTAACTTTAAAGTAAGATCCCACTGTGGAGTCCAGGAGTCACATTTTAAGAGGACAGAAACAGTGGTTTTATATCATGAAAATGTCTGGTGTTGATTTTCAAAACACATTCCTTCCTGCATTGGGAAGTTTATTAAGTCAATATAAAAACACGCCTCATCGCATAGGGAAACCGCTCCCACTCGTGACTGTATGCTTTCTGCCCGTGGTTTCTTGAGCCGGATGTGGAGATAGAGCTCCACATGTATCGGAACCATTACAAACGTGGAAATCAACTAGTTCCCACAGTTTCACTGCAGCGAGCCTGACACCTGGCCGCTACCCCGATGGGACTCTCCACTTGAGGGCAATTCTCTGTTCATTTTTAGGTTAGTGCAACCTCTTCCCTGTGCAGCCACTTGCTGGGCCACAGTATACATTGTTCCGAGATAGAAAAGTCAAGCGCAAATTGGTGGCGAGGTGAGGGAGCTCACAATAAAGCCATTCTTCCTTATCCCTGTTTCTTAAGAGGAGCATGCGTCATATATAGCCTATAACTTCTGAATGGCGTGGAGTGGGGAGGATTGCCAAGTATTTCTCACTCACTATCTACACTAATAAAAAAGAGATATGCAAATTGACCATGTATCCGTGATGCCCACCAGCCAATCAGGAGTGAGTAGGCAAATTAACCAAACAAAGATGGCAGGTTAATTTGCATATGCAAACAGGTTAATTTGCATATGCAAGCATGGAGCAGGTTAATTTGCATATGCAGGCATTTAGCTACGTTTTTTTTCAATTTGCATATGCAAGGCGGGATGCCTGCTATGAGAGGGAGGGTGGGGGATGGAGGGAGCTACAGGAGCGGTGTTCCGGCCAGAGTGAAGAAGACTGAAGGCTCTGGCCAGAGCGAAGACAGAAGGCGGCAGCCAGAGTGAAGGCCTGGGTCCTGGGTACCAGAGGAAAACCAGTGCTGGCAGCCAGGGAAAGGAAGGCCTATTGCACGAATCTTCGTGCAATGAGCCTCTAGTAGGTTATAATTTGATTCCAGAACAAACTATTCTCTTTCTTTTTTTTTTTTTCATACTACTCTCTTAATGTTGAATAATTCTATCCTATATAATAAAGAGGTAATATGCAAATTGACCATCACTCCAACACACAAGATGGCTGCCCCCATGTGGTCAAAGATGGCCACCCCCATGTGGACACAAGATGGCTGCCACAAGATGGCCAGCAGGGGAGGGCAGTTGTGGGTGATCAGGCCAGCAGAGGAGAGCAGTTGGGAGGGACCAGGCCTGCAAAGGAGGGCAGTTGGGGGTGATCAGGACTGCAGGGGAGGGAAGCTAGGGGTGACCAGGTTGGCAGGGGAGGGCAGTTGGGGGTGACCAGGCCGGCAGGGGAGGGCAGTTAGGGGCGACCAGGCTAGCAAGTGAGGGCAGATAGGGGTGACCAGGCCAGCAGGGGAGGGCAGATCGGGGAGAGCAGGCCAGCAGGCAGAAGCAGTTAGGGCAATCAGGCAAGCAGGCAGGAGAGCGGTTGGGAGCCAGTAGTCCTGGATTGGGATCGGGCCTAAACGGGCAGTCGGACATCCCTCGAGGGGTCCCAGATTGGAGAGGATGCAGGCTAGGCTGAGGGACACCGTGCCCCATGCACGAATTTTGTGCACCGGGCCTCTAGTGTTTTTATAGTTTTAACTATCATTAGTTGTTAAGTAATTCCAGAAAATTATCAATGAGTAAATCAGCATTCAAAGTTTCTATGTATTGTATGAGTTAGTTTTACCAAGAAGGAGTAACTTAGGAACAGGCTGCATTTTATAGCACTGTTTGAAAGTTCACAACGGCTATTAGCATAGCAAAGGCTATGAGAAAAGATGAAGTTAAAATTTTAGCTACGTTTTTTTTTTTCAATAGGATTTTTTTAATTCACTGGCCCCTTTGATACTTATGAGCATTTTATGGAAGAATTTGGGAAACACTGGAATGATTTGCTGAATTATCAAACAAATGTACGCCTAGAGAAATAATTTTTAACATAATAGATTCTATTCCTAGTGAAATTTGACACCAGTTTTAATAAGGATACTAAATAATGACAAGTGACTTCAGGCCATCTGCTTTACATGACATCTCCATAGGACAGGCTGCAAGGCAGGCTGACATTTTTACTTCCTAGAATGTTCTCTACAGGTATTGTCATTATAGTGCATATTATACCAGATGGACTCATAAGATAAATAATAGCACCTATCCTGAAGCTATTTTGAATATAATGCTTGGGGGTGGGCACATATTTTTTTTAAAAAAATAATCATCAATAGCATGGAGTTCTCTAATATGTTATTCTCAAGATCCAGAGGCAAAAATCTTGACTCTCTCATGCAATAGGAGACTGGGGTTGCAGCATATGCTATTTTACATAGCAGAACGTCTTTCAGAGAATTGTGTGTTCCATCTGTCACAGCCTCCACATTTTACCGTTGACAACATTTGTGATGCGATCTAAGAAATTGTTCCCAGCAGGTCCTATCATATTGAATAATGGTCTCTTTTATATGAGCAGGTTGTTAAATCAGCCACACTCACAATTTCCGACTAGAAATGAAAAATCAACATTAAACTTACCAGATGAGTGGAACGGACGGATTCCTATAGAGAGCTGTACGTTTAAATTCAGAAATGTGTTCGCTGTATTACAATGTCAAGAAAGATAATGAAATTAAAGAGGAAAGGGTGCTTCCGGCTCTCTACAGTAGAAGGGGAAAATGTGACTCTTGCTCTATGCATTTTTCTAATTTTGATACTTAAGTCAATACAGTTTTTGAAACTCAAGTCAATACATTTTTTAATGCTTGCTGTAGCCAGGGGGATAAAAACATGTGAGGTCTGGTGCTTCGTTTCGATTATCTTCTCATAGCTTCCCCAAAAGATGTTGGTTGAAAATAATAATTTTGTTCTAGCTGTATTTTTGTAGGTGAGTAGCTCAGGCAGGTCTCCCCAGATCTGTTTCCTGTGTGTGGTACCCACAGGCGTCACCCAGCAGATGTCAGCTAACAGCTGGGTGGTGTCACAGGTCTAAGACAGCACATCACTCATGCCTGACGCCACGGTGGGAAGCCGGGAAGGCTGCTCAGGCGGGACCCTTCCATCTCCTGGCAGTTTCATTGCCTCTCCAAACAGTGTCTCCAGCAGGGTCATCTGACTTATTACGTGCACCCCCAAGCAAAAAGGACGAGGCTTTTAGTCCCCTAAAGAGGTATGTCTGGGGTAGATTTATTTCAAGTATTCTCCTAACAAGTCCAGATATATGCAGAGAGGAAAAACAGACCTTGGTTTTCAATGGAGGAGTATCAAATAATGTGTGAGCGTCTTCAAACCCCTACAGTCTGCTCTCCGGTCTCAGTGTATTTCTATTTCCCCCACATGCAAACTACTTGACACCTCCAAAGACTCCTGGAGTTTTCTCTCATTAGGGGGTTGGTACAGAGTGCAAGAGCTCACCTTCTAAATCACTTCCAGGTGCAGCTGAATCTCCTCGGAGGGTTCCTTAAGTGCATTTCCTCTCTCTCAGAAAACGTGTGATATGGACAGACAGGATGTTTTTCCCCAACTCCCCCAGCGCACGGTGGAAGGCAGACCGAGGCACTGCTGTTTGAAAGGGGGACTATGGGAGCCACGGAGCCCTCATGGGTCCGCGTCAATTCCGAAATCCAGCCGAGCCCACGACACCAGGTCCTTTTTTAGGCCTCCGGTCCATTTTCTGAGCGTGGTTTTCCATTGCTTTTTATTTAGCCCCTCCTCCTGGGATGTTGGCTCCGATCTCTGCATCACCTTTTCTTTTAGAAAAGGATGCTCTGAGTTTTCAGATTATCTAAGTACTTTCCTACCCTATTTCCTGAATCTAGAAGGTCCAGGCATCCAGGATTGTTTTGACTGATCTTTCAAACTAAACTGGTAATACTTCTGCACACAAAAAAATTGTTTTTCTTTGTTCTTTGTTTCATGTGGCAGATAGAACACACAATTCGCTGAAATACATTCTTGAACTTAAAACTGTGTGTGAGCATCACAATCTTTCTCTCTCAGTTAAAGTGAAGATTGTGGTCTCTGCACCTGGAGCATAGCATAACTCTCTGTGCTCCATGCACATGTTGCTTTAAGAGCGTGGCAGCTCTGCTTTGATCAGAGTCACATGCAGCAGGACAAAAACCTTAAGAATCGTCAAAGTCCCAATGGGAGATTTCCTTCATTGTTTCTGAAGTGTCCACGAAGTGCCTTAGACCCGTTCCCTTTAAGACATGAATCCTGATGCTATACTGGGCTGCAAGTGTTCTAGACTTTATCTTTGTCTTCAGTCCATTTCTTACTTTGCAAGTCTTTTGCCACCTAAAGGAATTGTGAAATTGAAAGTTTTATAGGGAACAACCTAGCAACTCTTAGCTTTTTGCTCTTTCCTCTAGCTTCCACTCAAAACCAGTATTTCTTCCTTAGCCCATATCTTGTTTCTCCTATTTAATCACAGGAAGTTGGAAGAAGCCAGTGGGCACTTTGTACATTCTGCACGGGGGTTTCCCCAGCCAGTCCTCGAGTTCTTCAAGTGCCCTCTCTGTTCCCCAAGTTTCTGAAAGCCAGTGCTTACACACTGTGCCACCACACATCACATCCCCTGACATCTCCCAGCTTCCAGTAACAACTTTTCTCTTTGTCTTCTTGAGGCCATCGTGGTCTTTATCAAGTCTCTTAAAGGTCCTTCTGGCTTCTTCCCATCATCCTATCCCACAGTCAGCACCCTATGCTTTAGGTCTCATTACCACAGATTTCCAGTAAGAAATCACCCAGAACCCAGTCCCCAAACCATATAGTGCTGACTGACTCTGTGATTCCTTTGGGTTTGACATATTCCTGGTACCTGCCTTCTGGCCGCTTTGACAGGTGGTTTTGGATTTGGTATAGTTTTCTGCAGAACTATAACAAGTGTACCATGTTAGTGGGGGATTTTGATGAGAAAGGCGATGTTTGTGTGGGGCAGGAAATATACCTAAAATCTCTGTACCCTCAGTTTTGGCTGTGGGTCTAAAAATACTCTTAAAAATATAGTCTTTATATTGGGGGGGGGGTGATTACTTAATTAGTGTGGGGTAAGTACATTTTGTGGCCAAATATTAAAAATGCGACTGGTTTAGTATCTCAGAAAAACAGGAAATAAAGAGCACCATAAAAGAAAATAACTGACAAGCAGAATTCAGAGAAAATGTGGATAGTCTAAAAATGCAGACATACAAAAATAATCCACTTGTGGCCAGCTTGCTTCATAGGAAGATGAGATCAAGGCTGTGGTCATAACACTCTTCCTAAGACCTCTGAAGGTGTCCAGTAGATCATTCTAGCTCTATAGACGAGCTCCCGGAAAGCTTCGGGGGACTGTGCCACTGAACCTCACTGCAACAAAATCCCTGGAATGAAGCCTACAGGTAAAGAACTCCCTCAGGAAAAGATAGATGTGACTCTGGAGCACGGAGTAGACCTCGATGTCGCCCTCTTTCGTTCCTGGGTTTTGCCACAGGAAGATGACTTGGGTAACTTTTGTTCCAAGGACAGCCATCGTGAGAAGAAAACACAAATGTTATCTGACTTTCAAGCCAAGTCCAAGTGTGCCCAGCTGGATTAAGTGACTCCGATCTGACCTGAAAGTATGTGAACAAAAAACAAATGCTTGTAGTAAGCTAGCAATTGCGTCCTGGCATAACAGCTCAAATCAAACTGTGTTTTGTTTTTTGTTTTTTAATCCTCACTGGAGGATATTTTTCCATGGACTTTTAGAGAGAGTGGAAGAGAGAGGGAAAAATGAGAGAAATATCAATGTGAGAGAGACACATCGATCGGTTGCCTCCTGCACGAGCCCCGACCAGGGCCCAGGCCAGGGAAGAGCTTGCAACCAAGGTATGTGCCCTTGACCCAAAACCCTTTGGTGTGCAGGCTGACATTCTATCCACTGAGCCAAACTGGCTAGGGCAAATTAAAATTTAGTAATATCTGTAATATGTCAACTTTATATTAGATAATGTCAGTAAAAATATGTGGGAAAATTCCCCTTGCCTTTGAGAAGATGTTAATCAAATGACTAAAGATATCAAACTAATACAGCATAAGCACATGGTTTTATAGTAAGATATTTGATAGGAAAATTATCGAAGATTAGATGACCTGATGCAGGTTATTGTATCCCTTCAAATGAGTTAGTGTTTCTAAGTCTATGATTTAGCAACTCCACTCTGAATGTCACGGTTTTAGGAATGCCAAAAGCTTATTTCTGGTTACATCCAAATATTGCTGGACTAGCAAACACTGTGCCCATGAAAATGCCTTTGTATCACTGAGATCTCACTTGTTCTGAGCAAATTTATGATTTACTACTGGTGAGAATTATCTTGTTTCTAAGTCCTTGACTGGGCAGAAACTCAGTGTTCTTTTGGGGCACATAAATACGTTCTCTAAATATAAATACATAAATAAAAGTGAAAAGCGTGAAGAGTAAGTAAATTGATGTATGCTGGCAATTTTAATCCTGTTTCTTTGCTTACTAGTATTTGCTCAGTTCCGTTTGCATAGATTTTTCAAACAGATTTTTAATAGTATAAGCCTTAAAAGAAAAGAATAAACAGGAGTAATATATTTCCTTTTGCAATGAAGGAAAAAATTAAAATGAATAGCTGTTCTATAATACAGGCATTAAGAATGTAAAAGTTTTGTTACACTTTTGTCATATTAGCACATTATCTATTGCATGAATGTTAAACATCATATATCACTCATTAATAAATAATTTTTGCATAGTGACTAAAATATAAAGTCCACATGTTTTTTTCATTTTAAAGCTTTTCTTTTTATCTTTTTAAGCTTCTTTATATTTTATTTTTCCCTCATTGGTAATGGTTAACTGTATGAGTAGTTGAAAATATCTCCTGACTAAAGATGAAAATAATTTTGGTGAGTTATATGGGGTCAATAAGTAGGAGATTCTACAATTTTTTAAAGGACAAGAAAAAATCTATTTATAATATTCACTGAGTGGCCAGATTATTATGATCTCTGAACGCATAATAATCTGGCCACTCAGTGTGTGCGTGCGTGTGTGTGTGTGTGTGTGTGTGTGTGTGTGTGTGTGTATTTTAGAGGCCCGGTGCATGAATTCGTGCATAGGTGGGGTCTGGCCAGGGGGAGGGGCCAACATGGGCAGTTGGCCGGCCTGCCTGCTAGTCGAACTCTTGGTTGAGGGGACAATTTGCATATTAGCCTTTTATTATATAGGATAATTATATAGCCTTTTATTATATAGGATATTAAAAGTGAGTGGCCAGATTACTATGCATTCAGAGATCATAATAATCTGGCCACTCAGTGTATTTTTTACTTTAACAATTATATTAGGAAATATTTATGCATCATGTTTAATACATTGAATAATATAGGCAACCATAAAATGTAAGTGAAAATGAAAACAAACTTAGTTAACAATTACCTTGGCCTTCTGTCCCCCAAGTTTTTATTTTTTTAATATACTTTTTATTAGTTTCAGAGAGGAAAGGAGAGGGATAGAGAGATAGAAACATCAATGATGAAAGAGAATCATTGATTGGCTGCCTCCTGCATGCCCCACACTGGAGATTGAGCTCGAAACTCAGCCATGTGCCTTGACCTGGAATCGAACTGTGACCTCCTGGTTCATAGGTCGATGCTCAACCAATGAACCATGCCAGCTGGACTGTCCTCCAAGTTTTTGATGCTTTTTTCAAAGACAGGATAATCAACATAATAATACATCTTTATCATTTGCACAATTAATTTAGTCTCAAGTTTCTAGTCTTTTACTCATCTTCATTATTTGTCACGTATGGTACTGAGTTACTAGGTTGATTTTATTACTAATTTAGCATTATATCCTAATCCATGTATAGTTAAGTAGTTTAATACTTTCACAAGGCTAATACTGATAAACCATTAAATAAAAGCCATGTTGAATGCCCTAAATTTCAGCATAGTAATTCACAATTACAGAGAATATTCCAATGAAGAGTATGAAAACTTAACATGGGATCATCTTGGGAGAGTGGAAGAATCCATGGAAAAATAAGATTTCTTAAGAATCTAAAAGGAACTATCATTAATGTTCCACTGTCTTGAATGAACAGTTGGTTTGCTACCTGGATTCAAGATGACTGACCCCTTTATTGATTAGTTTTATTTTGTCAAAATACATATCTCCTTAAGCTATAAGAGGTTTTATAATAGTTAGTCAGGGTTACTAACTGAAAGCAGCTGCAGGGTGGAATGTTTAAACCCAAATCAATATCGAGTTGCCTGCTGTTGATGAAGAATACATCATTGACCTCCACCGACCTGAATGACTTCTTTTCCCTGCTTGGCAAATAAGACAGAGGGGCTGAGGGCACTCCCGGTCGAATCCTCCTCGGCTGCTGGGGGTTAACAGAACAATGAAGGCAGTCAGAGAGGCCACCAGTGTATGTGCCAGACAGCAGGGCTCCAGGCTTAGGTTATGTTGAGGTGACATTTATCTAATAAGGAAGGCCCAGAAGAATGATAAATGCTTTCCACTGTGTCTGTGCAGAAATGGGTTTATAAACAAGCACCTGCCATAAATCACAAAACAGCTTTGTCAGAAGCAACTAGTGACTAGATGCATCTTTATAATTACTCCGGCCAGCGTGTGTCCTGCTTGCATATCCTTCCCTCCGCTCTCAGGGCAACTACTTCTTTCCTGCTTTACACTTAAATTATTCCCATTCCATTTACAACATAGGTTTATGGCCAGAATAGCTTTACGGTAACTCCCTGACTATTGCCTTAGTATCCATAGGAAGTATGGGTATAATGGTTAGATGCCCAATAATAAATGCCACAGGTGAACCTACCATATTCTCTTTCATTTCCTCAATCTTCCTTCCTTACTGAGTATTGGTCTTTCCTTTAACACAGCATTTTCACATGTTATAGTAAGCTACTGACTTACAGATATTAAAATAGAATGGTTCAAAGAAACTATGCCTTATTCAGCATAATGGCAAAAGGGTTTTATTTGGAAATTTCACATGTTACGTAACATATGAAAGAACAAATGAATGCTTAATTAAAGAAATGGCACCAAAATGGTCAAAATGTTGAAATCTTATTTTTCCATGGATTCTTCCACTCAGTATGTTACATTGAAAAGTAGAATATCAAGTCGCAGCAATTTCTTACTCTACAATATTATCAACCATCAGTAAATGGTCTGAGTGAATGAAAATACTCAATTCATAATACACACTCGCAGCATAAATAATAAAAGATTTGTCAGAATGACAGCTTGAACACAAAAGCAGGTTGAGTCAGACTTCCTTTAAAAATGTATTTGCGTTTCCTCCTGTGGCTACAATACTTAATTGATGCTCAGTTGCTCTAATAGCGCTTCTTCACATTAGTTTACAAAAGGGCTTTGCAGTCACCATAGACTAGAAAGTGCAGAGCCACACAATACATGTCTTAGCACTTGGGTCAGGCCATTTAATTTCCCTTTCAAATCCAATTGTTCACCTGCTGTGCCTATTAAATACAAGCATGCGGCCTGTACTTGAATGCACTGTCTGTGTGGTTTGGGCACAATCCACCTCCTGCCTCTGCCATTTCTAATGAGAGCGGCCTCTGTCAGTGCAAATCCTCGGAATTTAGATTAGGTGGACTTTACCGCATGCATTTTTTATTTATTTAAATGACCACATAACTAATTTATAACCATGGCATTGCTACTGGCTAATCAACTTATTATTTTTATAGTAGCTTGAGGAACAACATACACTGCCAAAGGGGACATTTTAAATTATTCAGGTTAGTGAGTTATGTGAGTTGCTTGGTTATTACGAACAATTACGGATGCTTTTGGATTTTAATACATTTATTGTTTGGTTACTCACGTATTTGTTGATAGACTGAGAAATATTTAACATATAAAAACAAAAATATTTTTTTTAAACTTTTCAGCTGCTCAGAATCAGAAAAGCCAATTAAAATTCTCTGGAGATTGAAAAAAGAGACCAATTGAGAAATATTTATTTAGTAAGAACTATTACAGCTTGGTGAGAACAGTGGGAGGTTGAAGCATTCAAGCTAGAGGCTGCATAAAGCTCCCTACTTTCCTCACCTCTGTCTTCTAGAGGCTCAATCCTATATAATAAAAGCCTAATATGCTAAGTGTCCAGTCATCCATTCAACCAATCAAAGCGTAATATGCTAATGATATGCTAAGGCCGCTCAAACGCTCACTATGAGGTACACTGACCACCAGGGGGCAGACAGTTGACCGGTCAACCAGTTGCTATGACATGCACTGACTACTAGGGGGTAGATGCTCCAACTGGTAGGTTAGCTTGATGCTGAGGTCTGGCCGAACATGTCTTGGAGCCCTCTCTCAGTCCCTCCCTGGCTGGCCAACCTCCCGTGTCCCTTCCTGGCCCCGATCATGCAATGGTGGGGTCCCTCAGCCTGGCCTGCATCCTCTCGCAATCTGGGCTGAGGGACCTCCCCCCTGAGTGCACGAATTTCATGCACCAGGCCTCTAGTAAATCAATAATAGCCCCTTACTGCCCCAGCTCCTTGAATGGAAGGACCATTGTGGATGGGTTCATAAGCCATTGAACAAAAGTATATCCCACTTTTTACAATCAAAAGGGAAAAGAATAGTATTTTCAACCAATGGTACAGAGACAATTAGATATCCATATGCAAAGGAATAAAGTTGGGCCCTCCTTCATACCATACACAAAAATTAACTCCAGATGGGTTCCATACTGACATCTAAGAGCTAAAGCTATAATTCTAAAACCTTTAGAAGAAGAGATGAGAGTAGACCTTTGTAACTTTGGGTTAGGGAGTGCCAAAAGCACAAGTGATGAAAATAAAACAAAATAGATAAATTGGACCTCATCAAAATGAAAAGAAAAATTGTGCTGAAAATAATAAAAATCAAGAATGTAAAAACTGCAAAACAAAGGATGTGATTTTCAAATCATATATGTTATGAGGGGATTGTATAAAGCATAAGAAAAAAAAATCCTACAACTCAATAATAAAAAGGACAACCCAATGTATAAAATGGGCAAAAGATGCAAATAGACATTTCTCCAAGAAGGTAAACAGATGTCCAATAATCACAGGAAAAGTTGCATATCATTAGTCATTAAGGATGCAAATCAAAATCATGCCTAGATACCCATTCAAACCCAGTAAGATTTCTTTAATAAGATAGAGATTGTTTAAACCTCTTGATATCATATTTTCTATTGTAATTAATTCATTCTTATAGAATTTAAAGTAACTTCCCCACTAAAAAAAGTAAAATATATAACTTTCCCTTTTCCTTTTTTGAGTCTTGACATGGTTTTATAAATGAAAGCATGCACATACAGCTGACTGAGATTCTTTTAAAAAGCTGTTTTCCCCTGTCCAGTTCCAAAGGTGTGTAAATAAAACTTCAACTATGGAAACAATCCGCCCATGGACGGTATGTCTGAGGCATATTGTAATTATCTGCATCATATATTTATCTTAAGAATCATTTTGCTTTATCTTCAGATCATTTCAACTCTCTATAGCTGTTCCAGTGATCGGATTTAATATCTATTCTACAAGTAATCTTCCCAGAGCAAGACTGTGAGGGTGAGAGCAATAATGTTGTTCCTTACTCCCATTTAATTTTGTACTAAAATCAGTGTCAGAATTGGAGAAAATGGAAGATTTCTTTTTCTATAATCTTAATTTGAGATGTACTAAGTAGTTTTATTTAGGCTTAAACAACTCTTTGAATGTCCATGATTGGTCTTACTGCCATGGAGCCTAGTAATCTATCTATATATATAAAAGTCTAATATGCTAATTGTCCCTCCAACTGTTCCACCAGTCACTGTGATGCACACTGACCACCAGGGGGCAGACGCTCCGACTGGTAGGTTAGATTGCTGCTAGGGTCTTTCTGATCAGAACTGGGCGAGATGGGCCAGACACGCCCTGGAGCCCTCCTACAGTCCCTCCCCAGCCCCGATTGTGCACCGGTGGGGTCCCTTAGCCTGGCCTGTGCCCTCTTGCAATCTAGGACCTCTCGAGGATGTCAGAGAGCTGGTTTCAGCCTGATCCCCACAGGCCAGGCGGAGGGACCCCACCGGTGCATGAATCTGTGCAGCGGGCCTCTACTACTTATTATGAAAAATACAAATGAAAATGTATATAGTACTTACTCTGAATCAGGCCGAGTTCTAGAAGTTTGCACATGATCTCATCCTGATGGCACCCTCACAATTATTATGATGCCCATTTTACTAATGAAGAAACTGAGGCACCGGGAAGTTAAGTACCACCCCTAGGGCACACAGCCACTCTGTGGCCAGGGGACATTCTCATCTAGGAAGTCACAGTTCCAGGTACACCTACTCAGTCTCCAATCTCTCCCTAACATGTCAGAAGTGATAGACACTGGCCTTTTATAAAAGGTGTTAACATGCCAATATATGACCTGGCAGGAGGCACATCATTTCGCCTCCCTCCTTCCGAGGCTGTGATAGAGAGTAATTTATGGCCTTTCAGCTGTAGCCTTGGCAGTCAGAAAGACACGGGTTTTGCAGAAGACACCAAGAATAAATCAATTTTGGTGAGGCATGTAAGAAGTTAAAAGGTGGTTTATAAGTTGCAAATGAAATACCCAGGTGTGTTTGGCATGCCCACTGTTGTGTTTGTTTATGAATCTCCAAGCCTCAGTCCTGGAGTGGAGAGCAGTTAGATTCAAGGATATTTGGCAGAATGTAGCAGTCCAAAACTCTGTGTACTCTATTCCCTGCTGCCTACGGGATTTCTAATTGTCCCCCCTTCCATCATCAGCTACTGCTCTGTCACCAGAGTACTTGTCCTACTTCCTCTGTGACTACGTACTTTAGATTTCCCGAATATTGGTGAGAGAGGGAGGCTTTTGATCACCCTGGAAGGATTCTGAATATGCCATCCTTCTCCAATGAAAACCGTCTCACTATCTCCTGGATGTGTCTTAGTACTAAGATGAATGGAAGCAGTTAATTTAAAATCTAAGTGAGTAGAGAGAAACATCGCTGTGAAAGAAACACATCAATAGGTTGCCTCCAACAGGGCCTGGGCCAGGGAGGAGCCTTCAACCAAGGTATGTGCCCTTGACTGGAATCGAACCTGGGACCCTTTGGTCTGCAGGCCAATGCTCTATCCACTGAGCCAAACTGGCGAGGGCTTGGTATACTTTCTTATATAATTACTCTTGACAAAAGAGCTAGGTTGCAGACATTTTTAGGTTATATTCTCTGATACTAGTCTGAAGTAGATGATATTTTTGTATTACCTATTGGAAGGAAGATTGATTTTGCTTTCCTATTCCAGATAAGCTTGTGGCAGGTTTAATATATTTTGAGAAATTAGAAGCTTAACCACTATTCTCAACACATTGGAAAGTCCATCTTTGTTCTCCAGGGAAGTAGTTGAAAATACTTGGGGTCAAACTTAAATCAGTTTATTTTACCATTTTTTAAAGTTCACTTAATTTTAATTTTAAAAATAGTTTTTAGTAATTATTTTTTTTTATTAAGCACAGTAATGTTTATCAATATTCATAGGGAGGAAGGGAAAGAGAGATAGAAGCATCAATGATGAGACAGAAACATTGATTGGCTGCCTCTTGCACTCTCCACACTGGGGATCAAACCCACAATCCAGGCATGTGCTCTGACCAGGAAGCAAACCGTGACCTCCTGGTTCATAGGTCGATGCTCAACCACTGAGCCACTCTGGCTGGGCTTATTGATTTTTTTTTTTTTAGAGAGAGCAGAAGGGAGAGGGAGAGAAACATTGATGTGAGAGCAAAGCATTCATTGGTTGTCTCCTGCATGCCCCCTATCTGTCCCTACCTCCCCCTGCCCCCCAAAGTAAAAATAAAATAAATAAAATCTAAGTTAAAAAGAAATACTAAAGTAGACATTAACATACATAGACCTAAGATGGACATACGGAGACCGTGTGTGAACACTGCACAAGTAAATGACAGAAACATTTCCCCCACTTCTTACTCTAAGGTGCAGCCCAAAGGAAGCAGAACTGAAGGAAAAGGGATTGGGGCAGAGAGAGCAGGACATGAAGATGAGGAGCGCAATGTAGCTGTGGGGAGTGTGCTCAGTCTCCGGGGAGTGAATAGAGATAGGCTTTATAAACCCCCACCAAGTCCTTCTGAGCCAACAGTCCACCAGTGCCTGAACTTTCCTGCCTTTCATGGGTCCAAGTCTGCCTACGGACATCCACTCCCCGCCCTTCCAGATCGGGTCACCTGGACACTCCGTCTGCAGCTGGAGAAGCCAGTGGGCAGTGGGCAGCGCCAGGAGCACATGCTTGGCTCCACCACAACGAGGACAATGCACCAAAGCTGGACTTGGGCCAGGTCAAGCCGCACAGCAAGTGGAGGCATGTATCTGTGGAGGTGGCTAGTGAATGCCATGCACTAGAGCACAGCCCTCCAAGAATAACTGGGGAGAGTAAGAATTACAACCCATATTTCCATAGGAGAGCAGCTGATGGTTAAAAGACACTGATCATCTTCATGTAGTATAGAACCAAGAGGCCCAGGAATCAGGTGAAGATGTCCCCTCGCCTAATGCTGGGGTCTCACTACCACCAGGCAACTTCTAACAAGACCAGTATTTAACCTGACCGGTATGGCTCAGTGGTTGAGCTTCAACCTATGAGTTAGGAGGTCATGGTTTGATTCCCGGTCAGGACACATGCCCTGGTTGTGGATGCAATCCCCAGTGGGGCCGTGCAGGAGGCAGCCGATAAATGATTCTCTCTCATCATTGATGTTTGTAGCTCTCTCTCCCTCTCCCTTCCTCTCTGAAATCAATTTTTAAAAATAATGAAAGATAGTATTCAGCCTCTGGTGTTAGTCCACCTGCAATAACCCACTTATCAATGCATCTGCCTGAATCCTGACCACATCCTGTTTTCTTTCTGATCTGTCTACACCAATATCAGATTTTACTCTTTGGTTTTAACGTTCGATCCTGACAGCCCATTAAAACAAATCCAAAAATATTTACAACTAAGTAAGAGAATAAACATTTCCTCTTTTTTGCAAAAGTTGAAGGGGTTGGAAGGTACTGACATAAGTCTTCTTTAAGGTTTAAGAAATTATGATTTGGAAAAATCAGAAAACAATTATGAACAGCTAGTAAATTTATGGAAATATATTCAATCTCAGAAGTAATAAGAGATATGCAAATGCAAAAAAATGTAGTTATATTTTTGCCCAAAAGTTTGCTAACAATTATGTCAGGAACATATGGTGAAATGGGCACACTTATTTGGGAGGATGCAAAATATTAAAGCATTTTTGGAAGAATTTGGCAGCATACCTCCAATTTAAATCCAAGACTATAATCTAAAGTAGGCACATGTATATGTGTGTGTGTGTGTGTGTGTGTTTATGTATATGTATGATTACTGAACCATGTACTATTGATAAAATAAATTGAAATATCCTATATAATCATTGATAGGTGAAAGGTTATTAAGTATCATACTTTGGCGAACTAAACATGCAACAATTTATAACAATGGAATAGATCTATGAGACTAGATATGGAAAATTTCCCCCCAAAATGATGATGTGCTAAAAGCAATTTAAAATAAATTTAGAACTCCAGGTGGGTTAAAAATATGCAGGACCTCATTTAGAAAAGAATACAGAATAAAACCCCATTTCTTTTGGTGATTAAACACATATGTTTGCATATATGTAGGATTGAAAGAGTTACAGATGAATTTTACTTTATGGAATACAGGGCAGAGCAAAAGTAGATTTTACAGTTCTGAGTACATGAAACACAGAGTTTATTCTTATATTATCATATAAAAATATTGAGGTTACCACTTGCTGATGCTCAATGCTTTGTATTTATGAGGGAAGATACATTCTCATGGCAAAAGTTAGATCAACCTTGGTTAGTAAGAGTCCATGATATGGGGCCCACATGTTTTTACAATCTCTGCTACATTGCCACTTTGTTCAGATGCCTATCATGTCAGTTTCTGGATAGGCAAATGATGAAAGTTGGCTAATATCAATGGTAAAGTTAGTTTGTCAAATTGGTTTCTCAGGGCCTCTTTTGTTGTGCATGTGTTCAGGTGGGTATTAGTACATACTACCAAAATCTGCACATGTTTTGCCCATGCTGTATCATTATATTGACTAGTATGTTTCTTTCCACCAAGACATATACTGAGGTAACCAGACATAAAACTTTCACTATCATTGTTTCCCGAGATTACCCCCGATGCACATTATTCTCCGAATGGGATCTTCATTTCTAGCTAAGCAATAAATAAACCAGTCACCAAATGCTATAAAACCACATGCTTTCTCTGATAACCCTGGTACCACCTGAGTCAGTTAGAGTCCTACAAGATTCAAACACCCAGGCAGGTTTAGATACCCAAAAAGTTTCTAGTGAAAAGGGATAAGACGGGAGGAAACAGTAGTAGGTAGAGAGAGCCTTCCGGCTTCTCTATAAGACTGGCACCTGGGAAAGGACCAAGGAAATAGAGTAGGAAGAGTTGCAGACTACTGGTCAGTTACTAGAAAGTCGTAGCCAGGCTACAGGAAACCCAAGAAAAACTTTCCCATCACAGCAACACTCCATCAGCAGCGCTCTCGTCTTGCTCAGACATTGGCTTGGGGTCATTTGCCTACAGAAAACACTGCTTCCATGTTGCTAGGAATAGCAGCTGACAGCTGTCAGACATATAGAGCCCTGCAGCAGGTTGGAAGAAATCTAAGTAGTACATCTCCTTTCCATTTCCTTTGAGACCTATTGTAGAATCAACCAAAACTACATATATTTGAGTTTATTTTTGGTTTTAAAATGTGTGATTTTATAGTATTTGCTTATATTCTTTTATATGGGTGTCCCATGTAACAAATAAGGTTAAAAGAACATTTTATACTTACTAGAAGCCTGGTGCATGAAAATTGATGCACAGAGCGGAGGTCCCTCAGCCCGGCCTGCCCCCTCTCACAGTCTGGGAGCCCTCAGGGGTGGGAGGCTACCCAGCGATCAGGGGAAGGCAACTCCCCATCACACCTCTGCTGCTGCCACTGCTGGCAGCACAAGCCTTGGCTGGCCCTGGTTACCTAAGCTTCGGGCAGGCCTGGGAGGCTGGGCAGCTGCCATCCGAGGCTTGCCTGCACCTCGGGCTGGCCCTGGGCAGCTGGAGGGCTGAGGGAACTGGGGGACTCCGGATGCAGGTGCATGGCAAGGCCAGGCCTGCCTTGGAGTGGGCCGGCCTTACCGTGAGCCTGCCACCCTGGCGGGGCTGAGGGGACTGGGCACCGCCTTCTTGTGGCTGTGGGCGCCACCATCTTTGAGGGTGGGGCAGTCAATTAGCATACCCCCTCCTTATTGGCTGTGGGTGCTGCCATCCTTGCGACAGTATGAGGGTCAACTAGCATATTCCCTCTTTATTAAATAGGATTACACTTTATACTAGATAAAGAACAAGTATTCTTTCTCGTCCATCTTTCAATCAAGCACATGATGTATTATTCAGGAAAAAAAAACAGTAGTAAAGAAGTATTGTATTTTTCATTGGGTAATTCATGACACCATCCTAATATAGATGCTTAGCAAATTCCTATGAAAATGCTTTTTCTACTATAAATCATTACATATATTAGAATCTTAACACTCCTAATATATAATTTATCAGCAACAGTAAAGGTAACATTTAAAAGCATAATTGCTTTTACAAAACAGTGTAAAGAGCTTTATATTGATTTCCGTTATTGATTCTACAAAGAGGTCAGTATCCTCTGTGTTATATTTCTAAAGAAGGCAACGCAGAGATTGCCTAAGGAATAACGTGCGTTGCAATTTGAATGGAAGGCTATCACAATAATAACAGCAGCTATAACAGCAAGGACTGCATGGATATTCATGTTAAACATCGGCCATATTGATATCTACATCCAGTCACTCACCCAGGACATGCGTCTAGCCTACAGGTTGCAGAGAGAGGTATTTAGAGGACAAAGCCAAGAACAGTGCTGCCTCGATCCTGTTTCTGACCCCATTTATGGCTGCTGTTGATCTACGCTGAAGCTTGAAAATGTCTTATACCTTCACTAAAGCATGTCTAAGGCCATCGACACTTTATTTTTTAAAATATATTTTTATTGATTTCAGAGAAGAAGGGAGAAGGGAGAGAGAGCTGGAAACATCAACGATGAGAGAGAATCACCCATCGGCTGCCTCCTCCATGCCCCACACTGGGGATGGAGCCTGCAACCTGGGATCGAACCATGACCTCCTGGTTCATAGGTCAATGCTCAACCACTGAGTCACACCAGCCAGGCCCACTTACACTTTAACTCAAAGAAAGTTAACCTTTTGTCTCAGGTCTCTAGATTCCAAATATTACCGTCTTTCTCACAAAGAGAGCCAAGAAAAATGAACTCTAAGAAAGGTGCAATGAGAGAAAGATCCAGAAGAAGCATTTCTTCTTAGGCCAATAGCAGTGGTGCTGAAACCTCTACTGTAAGATTCCTCCCCCTTGTCCTCCACTCTTGTTTCTACAATTTGCAAAAAAGCCTCTGTCAGTGGTGCTCATCTCTGGAAGCCCATCACAATCACTCGGGGAAATTTTTTTATTTTTATTTCAATACTGGTCACAATGAAGGCTGATGATTTGAGACTATAATCCTATATAATAATGAGCTAATATGCTAATGGTTGTGATGCCCTCACACCATAACGACCAATCAGCAGGAGGCTGTGTGTATGTGCACGGTGGGGCAGAGCCGCCACGTTGTTCTGGAGACTGGGCAGAAGCGGGGATGTGCCCAGAGGAGGCGGGACCATCCAGTGGCAGGGAGGGCAGGGATGAGAGCCCATAGCGCCCCCCTCACCAGTCCTTCGCCATCCACCACTCGCACTCAGCGCACCTACCGCCCACCTGCCAGGGGAAGGAGCACAGTGTGTGCACCACCAGGAAGTGGCATTCAAAACTCTGCAGCAGGCGTGAGGCTTCCACGCTCTGCTCTGGTGTGGCATTGATCTGGAGATGGGGCGGAAGTGGGGAGGCACCTAGAGGGGGGACCAGCACGAGGCTATTTGCAGGACTGAGGGCGGGGCTTGAAGCAACCAGAGAAGGCCAGGGGTTGGGGGCGGGGCCAGGCACACTGGAGCTCTGGGTGGAGAGGTTAGGGTGTCAAGGTGGGACGACAGGCGGGTGGGCGGGGTGCTCACGGGTGGGTGGGGCTGTGCGATTTCTCATGCTGGGCTTCCAGTAAGCTATATAATAAGCTATCCACTAAGAGCCTCATCCAATTATTTTAGCAGCCATTGTTGATTGTTTGAATCAACGATTCCTTTAGGGGCTGAAAATAATGTTTTTCTAATTTTATCATTATCCCTACATTTCTTATGCGACCTGTTGTAAAGAAGCGTTTTCCCCATTATTTATTTTTTCAAGTCATTCCCGGTGCTGTAGAGTCTGTGGGTCTGAACAAATGTGTTTCAGATATACCCATGCTGGTGGTCTTTTGAAATCAGCAGGAAATTAATTTTTTTTCTGTACTAAATCGCTTTGAGGACTGTGAAAGACACGTTGACTAATATAAAGACAATCTATCGCACTAGAATAGAGCGGTGAATGAGAACACGTTCACGTTTAAAATGTAAAATAAGGCAAAGGGAGGACAGGAAGAAGGAGCGTGACTCTCCTGGACTGGGTACAAGGTTTACTGAGCTTTACAGCAAAGACAGCAAAGGCGTCCTCTGGTGAATTTTCTCGAGGGCTCCAGAAGGCACATGGGACGGCACAGCAAGCAGCAGTCTCAGCAGGCGCTGTGGCCTCCACCAGATCATCCAGGGGGTGACCAATGCATGGTGCGCCATCTTTCTCCCTGAACGAAATCTGGTCGGGTCATTTTCTTAAATTAGATCTTTATCAATGAATGTAGATGCTAGAGTTATTGGAAGCTTTGTATCTGACATTTTGTTGATCTTTTTTCACGAAAGGGTAAAGTTTACAGAATCTTGAGAAAAATATATTTAACTAGAGGCCCGGTGCACAAAATTTGTGCACAGGTAGGGTCCCTAGGCCTGGCCAGCGATCAGGGCTGATCTGTGGGGTGACCGGCAGGGTGATAGGGGCCCCTGCTTGCACCCACCTTGGCCTGGCACCACCTGCTCACCTGCTCCACCATCCCGCCACAGTCCCAATCTCATCAGGGCCCATCAGAATCTGCAGCTCCTCCACTGCCGCCGGCTACTGGCACCACGTTGCCAGCACCTGCCATTTTCCGTGCCACCCCCGATGGTCAGCACATGTCTAATTCCGGGTCAGTCAAACTCCTGCCCAAGGGCACAATTTGCATATTAGCCTTTTATTATATAGGATAGATCACGCGCACTCTCCTCCAATCCCAGGCATGTTTGCAGATTTGACAGCTGCTGGACACTAGCCAGGCTGTGGAAATGAAGCACAGTGAGCACAGCCCACAGGAGTCTATAGAGGCTGCATGATGGAGGACACCCAGGAGAGGTGCCGTGAGGAGCATTGTAAGGCTTTGTCCAAGGGGTGATGGAGGGAGCTAATTTATAGGATTACAGACATGACTAAAAGCCAGGGGAGTCATCTCTTTGTAAAAACAGAAGGCATCATTTTAATGGGAAAAGGACGAGCTTTGCTTTCTCCTCTCAATAGTATCACCAGGAATTGTTTGTATTTAGGCCCCAATACATAAATACAACTGAGCCAGCTTTGCTTTTACTTCCTATTATTTAAGAGAATATCAGACCCCGATTACTCAGATGTGTTATGGCCAGAATGAGTTCTTACTTTATTCTTTCATAACATTCATATCCATTTTTTAGAGTGATAAATGGATTCACTTATACCCACAGCAATAATAACAACACAAGTAGTATTTTCACTCTCACCCAGCGTGTCTACTTCCCAGTGATAAAGTTGAATGCATTTATAGAGTGACTTGTTCACATTCATCATTAGCATTTTTAAAAAGAACAGATGTCTGTGTGTGTTTTTTAAGTTACTTTAAAGTTATTATTTAATAAGCCACCATAATACCTAATCAAGGAGGAAAAAGGCCTGGAGTCTGCCATGCACACTTGTGTGAGATTTAGATTCTCTTTCCAGCGACAAATCCATGATGACTGCTGGGATTGGAAGGAAAATTGTAAATACTAGCAATAGTACGTTCTGCTTTACTTACTACATTTGTCTTCTTATAGAAGATTAACTAGCTTCTTCTGTATCTACAGAGAAGGCTTGTTTGTGAACGTCACACGCAGGCTCGTTAGAGCCAGGCATTGGGGGTAGTTCATGGCTGAGGGTCCACGCAGCAGAAGAAACCTGTCTGAGCGAGCGCTAAGGAGCAGATCTTCCTGCCTCTCTCACAGCACATCCTCCAATTACGGAACAGCTGCCAGACTGGCTGCCCTGATCTTCTGTTCATGTCACCGACGATGAGAGGGTTCAAGTTGAGGAATTAATGTTTCTTTGGATTTTTGTCACTGACACCAAGACAAATACTCGTCTTGATTGTCTTCTGGCCCGGCAGTCAGTTTTGTTTCTGTAGGTCTGAATTATTCATACTGGTATCATGGAGCGGTTTTAAAAAAAGCAATAAAATAAAAGTAAGTATTGTTTACTGTCTCTGGTCACTGTAAAGACAAAAAAAATTGAGGTGTGCAATGAAATGCATGTTTTAATGAGAATGCCTATATGAGGGCTTGTGATTTTTAGTAATATGAATATTGATTTTAGCATTAAAGCTAAAGATTAATATAGTAGTAAAGTTTACAAACCCTCCTATGAGGGATGGCATATAAATTCTCTGCATTGGTTCCCAAGTAGTTTTAGCCTCCGTCTCCAGGTTTTCACATGCCTTTGAGACTATACATCACACACACACACACACACACACACTCACACACACACACATGCATGGAAGAAACAATCAAGTTGGCTGTTTTGTATCATCTGTAATATGTATGACATTATTATGTTTTTACCTCTCTGTCCTTTTTATTTTATTTGTTAATTCCAAATCCAAATTTTGAGATGATTGACAGAAAGAATAAGACATAAGAAATATAATGATGGGAAATCGGGTGAAAATGTGAAGAGGAAAGGCAAGAGAGAAGCACAAAACTGGATACAAGAGGATGAACCAGAAGAGGAAGCAGGTAGAGAATGAGGCAAAGAGAAAAGAAAGAACAGAGGACAAGAAATGCTGAAAATCTGCACGCTTCTAGAACCTTCATTTGGGTGAAAGTAACTTAGTAGACAGTTAAAAAAACTTTCAAACCAAAATAAAATCTGGTTTGAAAAATACGTGCTGCTTCTACTTAATCTTTTAAAATGTCAGTTATTTAATGAAACGTGAGAATATTTTCATGCAGAAATAATAATAGTGGATTGTGTAAGAGAAAAAATAGAAATTGTGTAACCCCCCTCCCCGTATCTTACCATTTTGTTTCAGAACTTTCAATGAAAGTGTGTTAACTACTTTTTATATTTTCTTAATCATTTAGAAGTCAAAAGTATTCAAATTGGCTAACCCAACAAGAAGAGTTATCCACTATGGCACCTGAACCACATTTCAAGGAGAAAGTACCACAGCATAAAGTGTCTTCGCTAAATGACTAGTAGGTTATTTAACCAAAAGCATAATTGGTAAAATTAAACTCAAAACATTAGGCACTAGGACCCTTGTTAGAGAGCAGTTTTAATTATATTTGCCACATTAGCTCAAGCAACTAACTGTGCAAGTTTCTCTGAAGCGCAAATATTTAAAGAAAACCAATACAGAACAATTTAACAAGATTAACTACTTGGGTTAATTTAGTATCCATTACCCACAATACTTGTTAACATTGCTAAACTTTAGTTAGGAATCTGATTGGCTATTCACAATAAACTGTTTTTTAGAGACAATTAAACTATAAGTTCAAGAGGGGAAAAAAAAAGCCTCATTTTTAGATAAACTCCAGACATAAATATTGTATCATTTTACATAGACAGAATCTTTCAATATTTACAATTACTGGGCCTGTTATTCCTAATTCCAACATCCATAAAACCCAAATTATCTTTTGTTTTTTTAAGATACTTTATTCCTCAAAATTACATAATTCAGTGTTTTCTTTCTAGAGCTGTCCATATTCTCTGCTTTGGAAGAGAGAGAGAGCTTGCTTTACTTTATGGCAGACCAACAGATACATTGCTTATCCTCTATAATAAAAGCCTAATATGCTAAGTGTCCAGTCATCCGGTTGTCTGTTCAACCAATCAAAGCGTAATATGCTAATGATAAGCTAAGGCTGCTTAACCACTCGCTATGACGTGCACTGACCACCAGGAGGCAGACAGTCAACCAGTCGCTATTATGTGCACTGACCACCAGGAGGCAGATGCTCCAACCGGTAGGTTAGCATGCTGCTGGGGTCTGGCTGATCAGGACTGAGCAAGATGGGCCGAACACACCCTGGAGCCCTCCTGCAGTCCCTCCCCAGCTGGCCAATCTCCAGCGTCCCTCCCTGGCCCCAAACGTGCACCACTAGGGTCCCTCAGCCTGGTCTGTGCCCTCTCACAATCCGGAACCCCTCGGGGGATGTCAGAGAGCCAGTTTTGGCCCGAATGCAGAACGATCAGTCACTATGATGCACACTGACCACCAGGGGGCAGACAATGCAGGAGCTGCCCCCTGGTGGTCATTGCTCTCCCACAGGGTGAGCCACTCAGCCAGAAACCAAGTTCATTGCTGGCGAGCACAGCGGTGGTGGCAGGAGCCTCTCCCACCTCCGCGGCAGCACTAAAGATGTCCGACTGATGGCTTAGGGCATCCCCTGAGGGTGCAGGCCAGGTTGAGGGACCCCCCCCTCCAGTGCACGAATTTTGTGCACTGGGCCTCTAGTACTCTATAAGTATGTACACATGCATAATATTAAAATATTGTTAAGAAATGCCATTTTTTACAAAGCTTTAACAAAACTGATCCAGTTCAAGTAAAATATTTGAGAAAATAAGAGCTGCTTGCCATAACCTGCAGTCCACAGTTTTGCTATTTGCCAGTGGAGCTCGGCTTCCATTTCCAATGGAAGCACATTGACTGAATTTCCTAAAACTGTCCGCCTGGAATCACTAAAACCAAACACTGGAGCAAAACACTGGGTTGCACATATTTGGGAGACAAACTGTCATGAAGACAGTTGATGAAGATTCAGAACACCAGAGGTTAAGGGGACAATGATGAATTTACATTCCTAAAAATGACGATACCCAGAGAACAGATGTAATATTTGTATGTATAACAAGTGTGACATGTTCATGCAATTCAAGAAAGGATGGAAAGAAATAAAGGTTATACAACTCAAGACAGGATTGAAAGAAATACAATTAACACAAATGTAACCAGAATTCTATAAATGAAAGTATATTTCGGACATTGTTTATGTTTTACTAGTACCCTTATAATATTTAAAGGTAAATGCCAGTAATTTAAGGGAAATCTAGTTTAAACTACATTCTCAACGGTTTTAGGTTTTTTGATGAATGAGGCCAGAGAGTGATAATGACTCTGTAAGAGCCATATGACACTTGACTATATTCTACTCTCATGTACAGTAGAAAGTATGTATTATACACTGTTGTGCAGAGTTGTATGGCTGAGGATTAAAGAAATAGCCAAAGTTCTTACTGACTGTAAATGGACACCAGTGCTCAACATGGATAGAAACTGGCCAGCATTCTGGAAGAACAGTTGAGGCAGAAGCAAAGCTAGCACAGCGATGTTTCTTTGGGGCTTGCTGAATCTACAGATGTTGGGAATGTGCCTTGAGTCCACTCGCACCTTTCCAGTGTTGTAGCAGAGCTGGTTCATTCTTTTATTCTGCAGAAACCCTGTTCTCCTAACGCACTACCTTGTACTTGACCCGTCGTTGTAAACTATGTGGCTTCTGTTCTTTGAAAGGGTGTATCCTGTTTTGTCATCTATCATTTTAATGACCCGGGAACTTTTATTTAAGGAAGAACAGAGTTTCTGGCAGATCACTGTCATGCTCCATAATTTAACAAAAATATCAGTGAGATAGAGCATGCTCTTGATCTTCCTTGTCTGAAAACATCATTACTGAATCCGTTAAAACACAATGACTTTTCTTCTTCCTTAAAAGATCAATATAGAAAAGTTGAATGAATCCAGTATGTATTTCTCTCATTTAAAGTTAACTTTGTCTGTAAATTCGCAGGATCATTTTTTTGCAATATGCTACCAGGAAATGATTAAAGATGCATTATGAAAACCAGTAGTATTTCTTGCTCTATGTTATAGAAAAGACAATAATGGATAACTGAAGTTTGCTGAAGTTGTTGACAAAAATCTCCCATGAGTATTACCAGACCATACTGTGTATATAAAGAATATAGATACAAGTTATCCCTTATGGTTAAGGTTACCAATCCAACCTAAGTTGGATAATTAACGAGGAGACAACAAGCTAATTTGTCATAATTTGTCCTGACTTTTTGTTTAAAATGTGCATGTAGGTATTTAAATGGAGACTTGCTATTTCCCTCAAAACTTTTTGTTTAAATAATTATATTCCACTTATTTTTTCTGTTCCCTTTCAGAAATTCATTGCCTCCACAATTATAACCACTCATCTTATTCCATACACAACTGAAGCAGTGGAACAATGACAAAATATGAGTGTGCTAATAATACTCTTTATTAAATGCCTATATGCACACTATGAACAATGTATAGAAGGTTATATTTATTTTATTTCCTATGTTGCTTTCTCTAATTATATTTCTATAATGTACAGATCTTTAAGTATATTATTTTATATCTGTTGTGTCTAATAACTAAAGTTGAATTTTCATTTCATTTTTTACCCTAATAATTAGTTTTACTACATTTTATGAAATAACCAGGGTACATTAGAAATTTAAATAAAACAGTAATCATACTCAAGACTAATATTGCAACTAATGATTCTGCTACCATTCTTTTTTATCTCCTGAGAATGAAAATTGAAGTTTATCCAACAAACCACATAGCTGGTAAATAATTATTTCCAATGTCAAGTACTACATTTCTAGTTATTTTATATATTTTTCAAAACACACTATAAAAGATATTTAGCTTATGTGCAAATCCTCCATATGTTTGTAAAAATAAACAGATCCCAACAGCCATTTATTGCCCAGTGTGTGTCTACCATACTGAGATTTGTCTTTATTATGCTTTTGACACAAGTAAAGAATAGGAAATATAACAATCCCTAACGCTCTTGCCTGAAATACTGTACTTCAGGGTTTATTCAACAAACCCTCATAAAATGCAACCTCTCAGCAGGTGAAACCACTATACAATAACTGAGGAAGAAAAATAAGGACCCATTTATCTCAGCATGTGAAAGCTATCTGGGGATATTCTTTGCAGTCTATGGAGCTTTCCTCTGCACTATGCTAATCATTAAGCTGTTACAATTCTATATGTTCTTTTGTTAGCTCTAACTGTTTGACGTTGGCTGCTTCAGTTGTTGTATATGCAATCAGACGAGTGGCTATAATTGTGGAGGCAATGAATTTCTGAAAGGAAACAGAAAAAAATAAGTGGAATATAGGTATTTAAAATGCATTTTGACTAAATTTAGTATTTGCTAAAATAATAAATTTTAAAATAAGATAAAACTTGAGTTCACTAGTTTTATTTGTTAATTATTTGGGGCTGTAAATCAAATACTCATGATTTCAATAAGATCTTGCTGTTGACATTTATTATAAAACTAGAGGCCCGATGCATGAAAATTCGTGCACTCAAGGGGGTCCCTCAGCCCTGCCTGCTCCCTCTCGCAGTCCAGGACTCCTCGGGGGATGTCCACCTGCTGGCTTAGGCCCACTCCCTGGGGAATCGGGCCTAATCTGGCAGTCAGACATCCTCTGGCAGCCCGGGAGCCCTCGGGGAATGTCCGACTGCGCTGCCGAGAAGGTGGGAGAGGCTTCTACCTTCGCCACTGCACTAGCAGCCTTGAGCCCAGATTGTGGCTGAGCGGAGCTCTCCCTGTGGGAGTGCACTGACCACCAGGGGGCAGCTCCTGCATTGAGTGTCTGCCCCCAGGTGGTCATTGCGCATCATGGCAACTGGTCATTCCCAGTCGTTTCACCCTTAGGGTAAATTTGCATATTTCCCTTTTACGTATTATATAGGGTTGAAGATATATCTTATCAGACTAAATATTACTTACCAAAATGAAATGTCAATAAGATAAAGATAGCCTCTTACAAAATAATTGCATAAACTGTTGCTGTATGTTATGGCACCAAATCCAGTGTGGTTGTTTTTTGGAGAAGGAGGTAATTAAGGGTTAATGAGGTTGTCAGGGTGGAACCCTGACCTGATAGGATTGGTGTCCTTATAAAGAAGACACACCAGAGAGCTTGCTGTTTCTCTCAGGCACTCAAACATAGGTCATGGGAAATGAAAGCTAAAACCCAAAGCAAATGAATAAACAAAAACCAAACAGACTCATAGATACAAGGAACGTACTGGTGCTTACAAGAGGGGGGTGGAGTTAAGGAAAACAGTGAAGAAGATAAAGAGGCACATACTTCCAGTTATAAAATAAATGTTATATGGAATGCAATGTATAGCATAGGGAATAATATTGTACTAAACTGTAATAAGTAATATTGTAATAACTTTGTAGGGTGACTGTTGGTAGCTAGACTTACTATGGGGATGATTTTATAATGCAAATAAATATCAAATCACTATGGTTCGCACCAAAAACTAGTAGGGTATTGCATGTCAATTGTATGTCAATAATCACTCAATTTGTACCACTGACAAGGAAGGCTGACGAGCACCGACACTGAACCTATCGACTCTGATTCACCTCTTGCTGAGACGGGTCTCTCTTGCTTTGGGGCAGTTGGAAACCACTATGAAGGGACCAGCCTCTCATCACCCAGAAGGGATGACTGCTCAAGGCACCCAGGTACACATAAGTGAACACAGAGCCGCCTTAACGAGGTAACGAGTTAACCATGTGCTGTCTCTTCAAGGCCCGTGGTGCCCTGAGGCAGCCCAGTGGAGCACACTAGAGGAGCAACATGCAGAGGCTCATTTGGGGAATAGTGACCTGCACCGTCCACGTGTGCACCTTTTCCGTGTCGCCAGGATCGAGGTGTCACTGACACGTGGGCCCTCGCAGTGAAGGTCAAGGTATTAGGCTCTATCATCAGTGAGAACCTGGCTTTGTAACTGTTCTCCAACATAACGTTCCTAAATAATTGTGGGGAGGGGGGAGTTTTAAGTTACTTTTTCCTAAATTGTAAAATACGAATACATACCATGTCTTGATATAAATGTGTAAGGATTAAATGACATGTGAGAGTGCCCATTATGTCATTGGCACATAACACCGTCGTCAAAGCCAGTTCCTTCCCTGCTCTCCATCTTCAAGTCACCTGCTGTTCACAGCGGGAGGTGGGGTCGGCTTATGTCCTGAGAAATAACCGGCTATGTGCAAGGTGAAAAGCAACCTCAGAGGTAATGATAAGGAAACCTCACTCTAATAAAGCACAATGTGGTACATATTTAATACCACGCTCTGAAAAGTAGAAAAATAGAAATTTTATTGGTGTTTGTATCTTATTAACTTCTCTATTTTGAGTGTATGGCATATAATGACTTGATAGTCACTAGCAGATAACCATATGTAACTTGTGAATAAATAAATGTCTGAATACTCTGAGTGTGTGCTAATTTTTATGTTATCGGATAATGCAAATTTGGAGTTCGCTAGTTTAGCCAAGATAAGCAGACAGCATTGGTGAGATCCTGTAGAGATGTACATCACAGAGTAGATTGAAATTAATTGCAAAATTATTTTTGTTAATATGACTGAGAAAATAATTTACAGATAGAAAAAAGAAAGGACGCATGCACATGACCCACACACCCCAGTCTCCCTGCCTGCATGTGGCAAAACTGCTGACCAGGAGGGCTCAGACTAGATTGCTCCAGGGCTGGGCTGAGAGGCATGTTCTAAAGAGCAGTAAACCTGTTTGCAAATGAGCATTTCCCCACTTGACCTTCTTGTCATATAAATTAAATATAGCAAAGAGCATGGCTGAGCTGCAGGCAAACACTTAGAGATCAACTGGCATCAATATTGAATACCTCTCCTGACTTTGAACCCCATTCAACAAATCATTACACTTTGGTGAATCTGCTTGTGCAAAGCCAGATCAGTAGCACTTCTCTTTTATTTTTCAGGGAAATAGTATTGCATTAAAAATAGAAAATACTATAAGGAGAGAGAGAAAGAGAGAGAGAGAGAGAGAGAGAGAGAGAGAGAGAGAGAGAGAGAGAGAGAGAGATGATTTTGCTGATATTAGTCCTTGAATTTCTCTCTAGAGACACAAATGGAGCTAATCATTTCTTTTCTGTGTCTCATGAGGTAAGTCAAATCTTCAAATCTCCAAATCGAAAATGTGCCAAGAAAATAAGATAAAATAAAAGCAGTGCATTTCCTCAGGATTAATGAACGTTCAATACCATCATGACGGAACGTGTTATTGCTGATCCAGAACAGCCAGAGTAAAGGCAGCAATTGGGTTTTCTTGCATTGTTTCCAGTGGTGAGAATCATTTTACTTTTTATATCCCTACGTTTAATGCCCTCAGGAATTGAAGAATCGCCAAATGTACCTATTTCCCTTTGTTTCCTGGAACATTTTTCATACGAACTTTTCATTCTGTCAGTGATGGTCCCAGCAGCGATGTCTTTGTCTTGAGAAAGGCTACGCTCTTTTGTTCTGCACGGTATTAAATACAGATGGAAACTATCTCCATATCTGAGGACAGAGGACAATAGCACATTCGAACATTTCATAATGAGGTCCGTGATGAAGCTCCAAGGCAAGAACCCCACAGACTGCCAGCAGCTACCACTAGAGGCCACCACCCCCTGCATGTGCACCCGTTTTCAGGACTGCTGCCTGTCACCAATCCAGCCTTTGTTCCAGAAGGTGCTCCCATCCCAGAACTGCCCCTGCTTCACCTTATCCCTGCCCCCTTGCCTGCAGCCAACGTAAAATTCTCTCAGAACAACTTACATTGTGTGGGGCACCAGCCAAACCCCTAACACATACCTCTTTAAAAAGCAGAGAGTTTATCTGTAAAAGTAAAGTAACAGTCTAGGCTTAGAATTAAAATGCACTCTAAAAAATCTAGATTAAACACACCTTTCCTCTGAGTTTAGATGCCTTTTTCTATGCTCTTTCATTCTTTAAAACAATAAGAATTACAGAAACTTAACGTGTTGTGGGGCAGGGTGTTTAGGGCAACATGAGAAAGTTGAGCCTCTGTGCTATAGCTTTATATTATATTTATATTTATATTTATATTTATATTTATATTTATATTTATATTTATATTTATATTTATATTTATATTTATATTTATATTTATATTTATATTTATATTTATATTTATATTTATATTTATATTTATATTTATATTTATATTTATATTTATATTTATTATTTATATTTTATATTTATGATGCCAATGCCAGTACTCTTTTCTTACTCCCAGCAGTGAGCCAGGGCATGGCTCCCACGGGGTGTGTTACCAAAAGCTCCCCTTTCCCTCAAATTATTTCTCCCAAGTGTCTGTGTTACCTCTGCAGTCCAACAAGAGGAGGTGTTTGGACTTCGAGTGAGCACAGATATCTAGCAGCTAGTCGCTGAATGTTAAGTATAGGAATCAGGCAAACATTATATGAAGTAACACATGGCTGTATTATTGGTGATGAACTCTTAATTAAGAGTCAATTAGATGCCTCTGAGGAAAAATTATGTGCCAGGTTATCGTGATTTTCCGGGAGGAGGCGAGCAGATTACAGAGCCTGCAGCACCCGAGTGACAGGGGGAACAGGACGTGCTTTTGACCCTGAAGCATGAGCAAAAGTGTTGCCGTTTTCCAAAGCAAAGTAAGGAGCTAACAGCAAATAGATTACTGCTGAGATAAATTTTGATAAATTTGGGTGCTTTACACTTTTAACTTAAGCTAATATTCACCACCCACAAGTGCTTGGAAGCCAACTTTTATTTATTTTTTTTAAAACCCAAAGCCCTAGCTGGTTTGGCTCAGTGGATAGAGCATCGGCCTGAGGACTGAAGGGTTCTGGGTTCAATTCCAGTCAAGGGCACATGCCTGGGTTACAGGCTCGATCCTCAGTAGGGTGAGGGGTGTGCAAGAGGCAGAAGATCAATGATTCTCATCATTGATGTTTCTATCTCTCCCCCCTCTCCCTTCCTCTCTGAAATAAATAAAAATACATATTTTTAAAAATCCCCAAATTTCCATCTCAGTGATAAATTTAAAGACAATTTATAGCAGAAACACAATTTGATCGGTTCCAGAAATGGAGAATTCTGTGAGTGCCACTTCAGTCCTGGTCTAGGCATATCTCCTTTCTCACCTTTCTCAACAAAAGCCACTCTGGAATGAGTCTTCCTGGGAATCTCTAAGGTGAGAGTTTGTCTACGTCCATGGAGGAAGGTTGAGGGACATTCCATATGCCTGTGGAGGTGTACAATTCGGTGCAGAACTTTCTCTAAAGTCACCCATAGAATATTCTAGAGGCACAGAATATCCTAGAGCTAATCTACTGCACAGCTTTGCAAATGACAACAAATTAAAGAATGAAATTAAAAGACTAAAATCCATATTTACCTATTAATCATATCATCCTTCTACATCACTATAGATAATAGATATCTATGTACCTACTGCTGAGCAACAAATTAGCCCAAACATAGAAGCTAACAACAGCAATGTGTTATATCTCAGCTTGTTCCTGGGGAATTCTCACAGGGCATGGGTTAGCTGGGTGCTTCTGGCTCAAAAGCCAAGCTGTCCGTTGGGATGGAGTGTTATCTGAAAGCTCAGCTGGAGACGATCCACTTCCAACTGCATTCGCATGGCGGTTGGCAGACCCGAGGGCCTCTCTGGCTAGTGCCCGCAGACTCAGTTCTTTCCATCTGGGCTTCTCCAAACTGCCGTCTGCTGAGCCAGAGTCAGGAATTCAAGACACAGAGAAAGACACCCCATTAGGTTGTATATTTGTTACGTGGACTTTTGTGTTTTAAGACTTGAGGAGAGGAAAAACTAACGTGGCTTTTTAAGAACACTGCTTCTGGAGTCTGGAGACATTTCCACCTTTTCCTTCGCCGTCTCATTCCCAGGCTTCCTTGAAAGACATGCACGTGGAAAGAGCTCGACATATTGCAATCAGAGCGTTTCATCATGGCTTTCAGAAAGAAATTGCCTCTGCATTATGCAAATTGCCTTAATCAACTGCACAAACACGAGTGTGAACAAAACGTAAAGTGTTGTTGGAAATTCATCGATATGCATGTTACCCTATTCATCATTCTTATTGTTAGAGGAAGGCCTGTGAGAAGCCAGGCTCTGTTCTCTGATATTTACCTGTGTGTTGTTGTTTGTATTATTGTGACTGTCAGTCAATACGACAACAATGTATAGAAAGTCGTGAAAAAATAAGTGGATGGAATGTTGTTTGTTGACTGACTATAAGAGCAGTTTGATAATTTTTATAGTTTTTTTTTTAGTTTTATTGACAAAGAAATTGGCATAACTTTCTGGATATTTTTTATATAAAGCAGAAACACACATATACAAACATTATTAAAAAGGAAAACAAAGGAAACATTCTAAAACATCTATCTAAATATTAAAATTACTTTTAAAACCATGAAAAATATACCGACTAAAGACAAATAGGGGAAACTAGTCTTATTATTATACAAAAATAATCATTATTATTAGAAAAAAAAGAATTTATGCTTAATTTTATTTCTTATTCTCTCCAATCGAACAAGAACGTGAAGTTCCTGAGAGCAAGAATGAAAACTGTTATTTATGTAACATCTTTCCATTCTACAGGTGGTGTATTACCTAACAATATCCCCTGAAATAATGTGTGGACCAAAGAGGCCACGTGCTAACCTGACTAGCTCAGGGGAGGCCTACGTGGCCGCCTTGCAAACTGAGAGACTAAAGTAACCACCAAGGATGGTCTGACATTAAGATGTTTTTAAACTAAAAAGCAGTTTGTGGTGGGTAGTACGTCCTAGGCCAGTATCTTCCCTGACAAAGGTCAACCTTTACCTTAACTTAGCCCGTCTGTTACCTTTTTACATTAGGATGAAATATGGTTGGAAGGTCAAAGTAATTTTCCATTTTCCAGAGCCCTCAAAGCACAGCCCCGCTCTGCGGAGACCACCAAGCCCCTCCTTGTTATTGAGCTAATTGCTGACCGTTAACTGTCCCGCACCCACCTAAGTAAAGGGAGTGTGTGTCTGTCATTTTACTCTTTATCCAATCCCAGAGGTCCCCCCTTCCCTCTGCTCTCTCCCGCCTCCCTAATCTATCACCCATGGATTTCATGTGACCCACCTACGTCTCCTCTTTGGATTGTCATGTATAAAACAAGGGGCAAAACTGCCATTCTCTGGAGCACTATCTCAATATCTTGAGATTCTGCTTCCTGGCATTTGTCCATAGTTGGGCTCAAGTAAACCCACAAAAAAATTCTTACATCAACAAATGATTGCACCTAACCTTTCATTTTACCCCCCCCCCTTCCATTCATCTTTTTTTTATGAGAGCAATTTAATTTTTTCTGAATTTTACATGTTGATCTTTTCCAATTATTTTTACTTTACAGTTAATTTTTTATACAAAAGCCTTATTTTATATTAAAAAAAAGCAGCATTTTCAGAAGTATGTAGTTTCTTCCAAAGCTAGTCTAGGTATTTAGTCCCTTTTCGTGGAGACAGCTTCATACTTTGTTTTGTTCCCCTATAGTTTCCGTCTAATTGCCCCACGGCACCTCATTAGGTTGAACACGTTTGGGATTTCCGTGGGGAGGCAGAGTCCTCAATGTGGACTTGGAAGTTGAAAAAGGTCGCACACGCTCTTGTCCCTGAAAGAGAATTCTAATTGCATTTACAATTCTGACAGATGTAGTCTGAGAGAATGGTAGCTTGCCAGCAACATCCCTACGCGCGGCCGTAATGAGGGGGAAGGATGAAAGGGTCAAGAGCTAGAACTTGGAGCGGAGGAGAAGAGTGAGGCTGAAGACGAGTTATTAATTGCCCTCGGGTGTCTGTGTGGCTGGCTTAGCCCTGTTACTTCTCCCAGGGTCACGCTCTGCATACATAACACAACCCTTTCTCCGCTGGGCAAAAGCTTTCAAATATATTTCTTTCATGAAGTCACCATCATGGGCTGTGATTGCAACTTATGTATTGCACGGACTGACAGTAAATTCAGACGCAGGGTCCTTGGTCAGCAAGTTTTGCCCAGACCTCAGCACTCTGCGAATTACCTGTGCATCTGAAAATTATTACTATTGGGTCTCTTCTTGGAAGTTTGTTCTTTCTATAGTTTTTGATAAACTATTAGACCTGGAAATAGTCTTCCCCCCCCCCCCAAGTTTGGGGTTTAAATGGATTATTTCAATAACCAATACAATAGAGCAAATAATAGAGTAGATGAGATATTTTTGAATTAACATTTTATACTGTAAAATATAAGCAGACACATAAATATTTTCTCTCTCTTCTTGAATTTTTTTTCAGACAATGCAGTGGTTTAGAAAGAGAAGAAATAACAATGTAAGATAAAAAGATCCCAAACTTATAAAGCAGCAGTTAGGAGACACTGTGGCCTTCTGGTTGGTTCATACATAGAACATCATTTCTGATAAAGATCAATTTGGATTTTGAATAATTTAGAAATCGAATCAGAAGAGACATGATTAAAACACTGTTATTGACTTCCTCATTCAGCAATTTGCAATTATCCAGAGGCATTTAGCCAGTCTACCTATTTTTCAGGACTGTCTGAAGGTGAGTGTAGCAGCGATAGTCAACCTTTTTCATATCATGACACACGTAAACTGATTATTGAAATCCGCAGCACACAAAAAAGTTATTCTTTTTGCTGATCTGACAAAAAAAAATAGGAATACTGTTGATTCCTTCACACCGGATGGCCGTTGTCACTTTTTATTTGAAAAGCTAAGGGAAAGAGGGCAGTGCCCCCGACTGTAGTAAACAGTCCGCATTGCAAGTGTGAGAAATGCTCACGGCGCAGTAGTGTGCCTGCCGCAGCCCACGGTGCAGAACTGCTGCCCTAGGCCCGTGGTCGGCAAACTGTGGCTCGCGAGCCACATGCGGCTCCTTGGCCCCTTGAGTGTGGCTCTTCCACAAACTACCACGGCCTGGGTGAGTCTATGTTGAAGAAGTGGCGTTAGAAGAAGTTTAAAGTTTAAAACATTTGGCTCTCAAAAGAAATTTCAATCGTTGTCCTGTTGACATTTGGCTCTGTGGACTAATGAGTTTGCCGACCACTGGCCTAGAGGAACTAGGGCGAGTTCAGAGGCCTGTGGGATAAGGAGCCCATGGAGAATGCTTTTGACTTAAGACAATTCCCAAGTCTGTAAACAAAGCACATGAGACCCAGGCCACGCTGGTCCTGTGTTAAGGCTCTGAGTGCGCCCTCGGGCCTCAGTGTCCACAGGGGTTTCAAGCCTCTGGCCTTGGGTTCTGCTGTGCAGGGCACTGACCCTCCGCGCCAGCTTGACTCCACGGGGTCATCGGAAGGGCCAGGCCTAATGCTGGCAACATGTTTCCCATCGTTCACAGGGACCGCCAGCCGCTCTGTCTAGAAAGCACACGTGAAGCCACCACACGGCCAGGCCCTGAAGCAGCAGCTGCGGGGAGGGGTGCGGCAGATCGAGGAGGAGGGGATGGCTGCCTCCCAGGCGCCAAGACCACGGCTCTCCCGTTCTGCAGAGCATCCCTGAGGGTGGCCATGGGTGCTGGCGGGAGTGGAGACGTGAGTGACAGTTCTCAGAGGCGCAGGCTTCTATTGGGCTGCCCACCCCAGTGGCTGCTTTGAGGAGAAAGGCAAGTTGAATGGAGTCTCCCAGCATCACTTGGACACAAAGGGTGAAACGGCGGCTCCATCATTGGATGGCCTCTCTAGCCTTCCTCCCTCGGAAATGGCCTTCATTCAGCTTATCACTGACGACAGGGAGAGGTTGCTATATCGAACCAAGTGTTCACTTTGGACAAATGCTTTTCCAGACAAGGCTAACTCTCTCTAAGTGGGGGGAGGAGCGGCTGCTGTATATCAACTACTGCTTTATGTTGTTTTACCAACAAACAAAAGATGGAAGACTGAGACTGAGCACTTTTTAGATCTACTTTCTTAGCCGAGTAACATATTCAAAACTAAATGTCCTTCAACTTTTCAGGATTTCACTTGCCTGACGTTTGGATAGCTTTGTTGTTCTGAAGTCTGAGTTCAAAACAGATTGTTTAACCCCGAAAGTTTTCATCCGTAATTGCAGTTAATTTCGTACATGGTTGCTGCTAGTGTTAGGTGAGGTAATGCACATCAAATGCTCAGCACGTGACCGGTACATACTGAATGTGCATTGTCTGCTGTTTGCCCATACATGATAGTCACAATAAGATCGCCGTACATGGATATTAATTCAATCCACTTAAGAGCCCACCCCCTTCACCGCTCTGACAACTCGTCACTGCGTGTGTGAGAAAGCTGAAGCGTTTGCCACAGAGAACTGGCCGCCGGGGATATTTGCACAGATGAGGCGCCTGCTTGTCTGTGCCCCGTGCAAGCGAAGGCAGAGGGAGGGGCATTTTTCTCGTTTCCAGCCCTCGATCTGGACAATCAGAATGGTCTTCAACAAAAAGCCACGTGGCAGGAGGTGTGCATGTGGCCTAACAGAACACTTGACGCTGCACCGCAAAGTGTTTAACAATAAACCCTCTCACATCCGGCAACAGGGCCTGTGTGGCCCCCTGCGGCTCGCACAGGGGCCCTCACTAACAGGCTTCATCTTCATGAACCACATGTGTCTGGTAGGTGTGCAGCCTAAGACTCTCACGTTGGATGAACTTGCACTTTTCTTTTTCTTTTTAGTTTCTCACACATTTATCTGAATAACTTCCCTCTGGTTATGCCATTGAATATAGGAGAAAACCACTTCACATATGAATAAACCTCACTCTGTACAATAGAAATGGTTTATATTTATTACTAATATTTATTTATATGCCCTTGAACATTGCATTCCTAGAGCAAAGATTTAGAAAACTTTCACCTTGCCCAGAAGCAAAATGGTTACTGAAGTCCATGTGCAGTATAGCTACTTGGGGTACATTAGTAACAAACTCTCAAAAAATAATAATAAAATACTTTTAAAATATAAACTATTAAAACTTCATCAAATAGAGACAGTGTGAAGAACCTTATCTCTATATTCAAGGATCTGTACCCTAAGGGATAGCTAATAAGAACTAAAAAAATAAATAAATGTCCCTAAGTTGATCTATAGTTATATTGTTACTAGAGGACCAGTGCATGATTTCGTTCACGGAGTTGGGGGGGCGAGAGAGGGTGTCCCTCAGCCGGCTTTGCGCCCTCTCACAATCTCCAGGCCTGCGGGATCGGGCCTAAACCGGCAATTGGACATCCCCCCGAAAGATGTAGCAGTGCACCAAGCGGCAGGCGGCCAGGGAGGAGCCTGAGCTGAGGGCGGGTGCTGTGCCACTCGCCCTCCTCCCGGCCTGCTGCGCCTGCTGCCACCATTCAGTAACACTACCACAGAGTCGGGAGAGGCTCCCACCACCACCACCGCAGCTGCGCTCACCAGCTGTGAGCCCGGCTTCTGGCTGAGCGGCACTCCCCCTGTGGGAGCACACTGACCACCAGGGGGCAGCTCCTGCATTGAGTGTCTGCCCCCTGGTGGTCAGTGTGTGTCATAGCGACCAGTCAACCAGTCATTTAGGCTTTTATATTATATAGATCATACTAATCTTCCAAGATTGTTTTTTATGGTTACTAGTAAGTCTAAATGTTATATGAAAGAAAATGGCAAAAATGAGCAATTTTATCAAAAATATAAGAAAATGGAACTTACTCCTTTACTCAATACTTTACATAGAATCCTATCTACTAAAGAGGGAATATGCAAATTAACCATCACACCGTCACAAAGATGGTGGCTTCCATAGCGGGGGGGGGGGTTTCCGTAACACAAGATGGCTGTACCCACAGCAGAGGCAGGGTTTCCATAACACAAGATGGCTGCACCCACAGTGGAGGCCGAGTTCCCCGAATGAGCCTTAACAAGCAATCAGCAGGGACCTGAGGCTGCGCCCCCTGCCTGGTGGGGCTTGTCAGGGGACCTCAGGCCGCGCCCCCCACCCCGGCGCTGGTCTGGGGGACCTGAGGGTGCACTGAGGGACCTGAGACTGTGACCCCTGCCTAGCGTGCACCGGGGGAGCTGAGGCTGCGCCTCCCCCCCCCCACCAGGTGCTAGGCTGGGGGACCTGAGGCTGTGCCCCCCCATCCTGCTGGGCTTGATGAGGGACCTGAGGCTGCGCCCCCCCTACCCGGCGGGGCTTGACAAGGGTGGGGCTGGCTGGGTCTGGGTCTTGGGTGATTTTGAGGTGCCGCGGGTGGGCGGGGACTTGACTCTGAGTCCCGCAGCGTGCCCCAGACTCTGACAGGAAGAAGATTTTTATATATATTTTACTGATTTTCTTTCATCTCTTGACACTTCTATTATAGAGAAAGGGCAAATAGCAATATTAAAATATTTCCTCTAATTTATCCCCTTTTAATGTGCACACATTTTGTGCACCGGGCCACTAGTACTTTATAAAATATTACTATAGCAAATACTTTACTGTATGAATTTAAAATTTTATCTATTTTCAGGAATAGCAAGGTACAACAATAGAATAGAATAAAGAACGGCAGACAAGGCAAAATGTACTTGGACCCTTCAGAGCTTTTCAGTTGAGTCTGGGAATTAAACTGATGTAAGACAGATTAACAGGAGAAAAGCATACAGATTTATAGTTTATGAGACATAGGAGCCTTTGTAAAAAATGCAGAGTAAAAGAAATAGTGAAAACGATATGCTTTTATATTGCCTTGAAAAAGGAGAGGCGATTGTGGAAAATAACTAAACTGCAGAGAGAGGCTTTAAGACGATAAGAATTATTTAACAAGGTCTATTTGGACAGAATTCCCCTGGCGGAGACACATCATTGAAGAATATTTCTTTTCTCTTGGCTCCAGGAGGACATATTTCACATAGGCGTTTTTATCTCATTTTGGAGAAGAACAGGGAAGAACGGAATGCCCTTCTTAAATCTGCTGTTTCCAACTGCCTTTAGCTGAAATGATCCTAAGGACAAGGTGGCATTTATCGGGCAGCCTCTTCTGCCACCCTTAAGAACCAAACACAGACAAAGAGAGACATGAAAACGCCATGCGAGAAATACAAGGTGAGAACACTAAATAAATGATGCAATACGTAATACAAATTTTTTAAAATGTTGACTCCTAATAATGAGATGGTATTTAGTCATTATTTCATGGCCTACATAAAAACATTTTCTAGTTGAAATAAAGGCTTAAATATTAACATCAAAATCTCAAAGTGATGAAGGGTTTCTTAAACACAATACAAAACCCATAAATTAAAAATGTTTAAATAAATCAATTTGAGCCAGGCCTGCCTGGCTCAGTGGTTGAGCGTCGACCTATGAACCAAGAGGTCATGGTTCAATTCCCAGTCAGGATTCATGCCTGGGTTGAGGGCTTCCAAAATGTGCCATAACTAAGAATAAGTGTAACCAATGATATGCAAAGACTTCTCCCCTCAAAAACTATAAAACTTAGCTGAAAGAAATGAAAGAAGATTTATAAAATTTGAGATAGATTAATTTCAAGAATTAGAAACTTAATAGTTAACATATAAATTATACCAAAATACAATCACACAGAAGATACCAAGAGGTTTTAAAAATTGAGTAGTCAATTATAAATTGTATATGAAAAAGCAAAGGATGTTGAATAGACAGCTTTCAAAAAGAAAATTACAATGCAAAGATTTATACTATGTTATTCAAGTCTTATTATCAAGTTGCAATAATAATCAAACCAGTGTAGTATTTTTGGAATGAAACTGGGAGCCTGGAAGTAGATTCACATACACAGTACAAGATTTTTTTAGACAAAAGTATCAGAATGATTGAACGAAAATAGGAAACTTTCTTTTTCATCAAATGATGCTGGAAAACTTGGTAACTGTAAATATAAAATGAATTCTGCCCTTACACAGTATTATTTTTAGATGGAAAATAGATACAAATAATAATAGTTATAATTATACAATCCATACCATACACATTATCATGGTCTTGGGGAAAACAAGTATTTCTTAGGACTCTGGTAGACAGAATAACCGCCCATCAACAGGGACAAGCCCCTCATCCCTCCAGTCTGTGAAAATGTTACTCCACACGAAAAGGAGTGATTAAGAATCTTGAGATGGAAAGATTAGGGTGGATTATCTTGCTGAACCCACAGTAATCACAGGATCTTTATAAGAGGGGTGGAGGAGGGTCTGACAAAGGTGATGGGACAGAAGAGATGTCAGACCTAAAAGCACTCCTATAAATCAATAATAAAAAGGCAAACAAACCAATAAAAATAAACACTACACCAGCAGTAACTCAAAATTTTGGCTAAATTTAAAGGCTGACAGCACCAAGCAGTGATGAAGATAGAGTGCTACTGGCCTTGTAATTCACTTCTGGTACAAGTACGAAAGGTACAACTTCTCCAGGACACTGGCAGTTGGGGACATAAAATACATCCAAACCCTTAACAATTTTTGTGAGTTTATTTCAGCCAAACTGATGACAATTGGCAGGAAGCAAAACTTCAGTGGCTTGAGAAAATACTGTGGAAAATGGCAGTTTTGTGCCTTATTTTATACATCGCAATCCAAAGAGAAGGCGTCAATGGGTTACATGAGATCCACAGGTGACAGATTAAGGAGGCTGAAGAAAGCAAAGAAGGGTGAGGGGAAACCTCTGGGATTGGATAAAGAGGAAAATGGTACACACATACTTCTTTATACAGGTGGGTACAGGATGGCTCACAGTTAATAATCAGCATGATAACAACAGCTAAGACATTTGTGGTCTCAGCCCTGGAGTGGGGGTTGTGCCCTGAGGGGTCCAGAGCAAGGGACATTACCTTGACATTCCAAAGGCATGTTATGATAGATGCAAAAAGACAATAGACCAGCTCAATTAAGTCTTGTAAAGATTGACTTTTCTCAGGGAAGATTCTAGCCTAGCACATGGCTGCCTGCCAAGACCTGCGTTCAGTTAGAAAGTTTTAATTTCAGACGAACCCCAGTTATTAATAACAGGGAAGGAGCAGAGGGAAGGCCAAATATTATAGGCATGCCATTTGGGCAGCTTCCCCAGGAATCTCCAACTTACACTCCCCGGGGGCCAATGGAGGGGTGGTAGAGATATGCCCAGTAATTTGGGGCGACTAACGAAGGTGATTTCTGTCAGTCACACATGGGAATGGAGGTCATGGGCAAGAATGGGAGTGGCCACAGCAAGCATGCAAAGATTTGGACTTAATGGTGTGTGCATCTGTCAAAACTCACTCGTATTAACTTAAGATCCATATAATCACCATAATTATTTAAAAACAGAAAAAGTAGGTGCTTCTTGGAAAAGTGTCTTTGAAATTGGTTAGGTTAGGAAAGTGATACATCTATACTAATAAAAGGGTAATATGCTAATTAGACCAGACGTCTTACGGACGTCCTTCTGGACAAGGCCACCATGGCAGGGGCTGAGGCAGAGGTGGTTAGGGGTGATCCGGCTGGCAGGGGAGCAGTTAGGGGGCAACCATGTCAGCAGGGAGGCAGTTAGGGGGTGACCAGGCTGGCAGGGGACCAGTTAGGGGGTGATCAGGCTGGCAGGTGATCGGTTAGGAGTGGTTAGGAATCCTGGATTGTGAGAAGGTAAACCGGCAGTAGGACATCCCCCAAGGGGTCCCGGATTGGAGAGGGTGCAGGCCAGCCTGAGGGACCCACCCACCCCCCATGCACAAATTTTGTGCACCAGGCCTCTAGTTTTATTATAAATCTTGTATTAGTCTTATTTTTAAATATTTCATATCTTTAATTAAAAAAGAAAAGAGATATACAAAATGTAGTATTAAAATAAGTTAAGCAAAACAAATGAAATTCTGTAGGCAGATCTGGTAAGCTTTAAAAAAAACACACACAGACACACTCTACCAGGAGTAATTGATTTACAATTCTATTTTTTTCATCCTCTTGCTTTCCTGAGCATTGGGCATTTGCCCTGAACTACCCTAGGCATCCAACTGTTTAGAAGATTAAAATCTGTTACAGATGAAATCAAAGAAGAAATGCCCAAGCAATATCAACTTTTTGACATTCAAATTGGATTACGCACAAGACAATAGCTTTGCAAGTTAGGCTATTATCTTGATAAAGGGTTTTCCAAATTCGCTTATTGTTCTTTACCCTAGCAACAAACTGTACTAGAGACAACTCAAATAACTGCGTTTCCCGTAGGCAAGGCGAGGATGCAGGATCACCTGTATCAGCTACACCCCAAGGACAGAGGAGGAGCACAGGAGCAGCACCAGCTGCTCCCCCAGCTGGAAGGTGCTGGGGCCGTGGTCGGCAAACTCATCAGTCAAAAGAGCCAAATATCAACAGCACAACGATTGAAATTTCTTTTGAGAGCCCAATTTTTTAAACTTAAACTTCTTCTAACGCCACTTCTTCAAAATAGACTCGCCCAGGCCGTGGTATTTTGTGGAAGAGCCACACTCAAGGGGCCAAAGTGCCGCATGTGGCTCGCGAGCCGCAGTTTGCCGACCACGGTGCTGGGTGAAAGGAAGAGAGAGAATTCAGTAACGCACATGCTGGTTCTGAGGACAAAGAGAGGTGCCATTGGCCCTGCAGTCCACTTAGTCCCTAAAAAGTCCCACCCCCTTCACCACCAGTAGCTATTACCTGGCCATAGCAATTTTGCAGCGCAGGGGGATCTGACAGAGGTAGGCTCTAAGGCTCAGCTTCCTGAGCTGCCTCTGATTCTTTTGTAGATAGAGATGATATCAGGGGATTTGGGGTGTCACCTTCCCCATGGAGTGCTGGGGGTATAGTCCTTATGATATCTCGAGAAAAAGAAGATTCTGAGACTTGCACAGGAGGTTGAGTGGTTTTTACTTGGGTGGAATTACATCCCTGGGTTTCCAAAGTCCCACTCCCTTTAATCCAGTCCTGGAAGAAGTGTAGATAGCTGTCATGAAGTTAACTAGAAACAACATCAAACTTATATTTGCAACTTTCATTTTCCCAGGCAAAAGCTTCCTAGAATAGTAGTCATTTCGAGGATGACATGGGGTTAGCATATTAATACAGATTACAGATAATGAAGTATGTAGATGTATTGACTCTCAGGAAGATTATTAGCACAAGTTTATCAACGTATCTGTAAACTATATGATATATGTTAATAATCAAATAATAAAGTTTATCCATCTAAAAGGCATTATTGTTTAAAGTTGTCACATATGTAAGTTGGATAAAGAAAGGAGATGAGAGGGTAGAGGATTTCAGTTAATAAATTAGAATATCCTTTAGATTACCTACAATAGAATGGTATTTCTCATGAAGAAGCTCCCAGTCACAGTTAAAGGCCAGCAATCAGAGTTACTACAATTATTCAATATAATAAAAGCATAGTATGCAAATTGTCCCCTCAACTGGGAGTTCGACCAGGAGTTCGACCAGGGGGCAGGGCCAGCTGGGGGAAGGGAGGGAGTACCCAGCTGGCAGCTGGCAGCTACTAGAGACCTTATCAGTGCACTAATTTCATGCACTGGGCCTCTAGTATGTTATATTACCATAAATCATGCTGTATTAACAAACAATCACTATACATCTCTGAGGTTTACAACAGAAAACAGATATTCTTCCCCTATCCCCATACCCTGCTATCCCCCAGCCCCACCCCCTCCCTCACCCCCACCCCCACTTTCCCATGAGTAGCCTTTGGATGAAGCAACATGTCCATCCTGGGTGAGCTGCAATTCTGTTTCACATTTTCCTCATTCTTAGAACCAGTGAATGGAGCTCCTTCTGAGGCATTGCTTTTCCATAGCCAATGAACAAGAGAACATGGCAACACAACTCAACACTTCTGCAAGCTTCTAATCAGCAGGGAGTCATAGTACTGCTTCTCACAACCCATTAGGCAAAGCAGCTCCCCTCCCCGGCAAAGCCTGAGGCCAGTGTGTGTTTCGGACAGCTAGGGTGGAGGAGGGGAGGATGCATATTTCCCCAAAGGGAAGGCAGTGAATATTTGGTAAATATCACAGCTCCCAGGATAACCAACTATATGTTTGTGGATTGGGTAGAACTAAAAAATGCTCAGTATACTTGCACCATTAACGTTCTAGTGTTTTTATGAAGACTTAGTTCATTAATTTATAAAGTAGTAATAATATTGCCACACCATTTCTGTGGATCAAATGAGATGAATCTTGTAGATGTAGCTATTGGTACTAGATTTTCTAAATTCCTAAATTTTTCTAATTTCCTCAAACAATAGTTCTAAAATATACTCTAACATATTCGTAGATAAACATGAAAAGTAGCATGTTGTCTTGAAATTTGTAGTTAACCATTTTACTAAACATTTATTATTACTTTTTAATATATTCTCTATTAAAACATTCAAACTATAAGATGATAAAATATATAACATTAATGAAATTCTTATATGAACTTGGTAAAATGATCTAAATACCTATTAGGAAGTCTAGTAAATTCTAAGTGCCCTGCTTTGTGACCTATTCATCAGAATTTGTATTTGAAATGGGTCAGTATTATTATGCATATTGAATATGAATAAATAAAAGTATAATGATGTTAAGTGGCCAAAAAACCATATGTCATATCAAAGATATTGTCCTTGGAATCTCAAAACTACATTAAACAGTGAATTTTAATTTCTGAATATGGTTTTATTTGAATTGACTTAATAATAACCACATTCAACATCACTGGATGAAAGATGGTGTGGTACCCAAAAGCAATATGTAGGTTTTGAAATGGAACACCATTTAATAACTGGCTGGGTATCTTTTGCCTCTGATTTTATGTTGCCTCCTACTTTCATACCCTTGTGGTACTCAAAACATGGAATGAAATGTAGATAAATTACTTTAGGAACTAAAAAATGGAATCTCCATTGGAGAAATATATGTTTCACATATATATCTAGAAATGCATTTAGTTACATTATTGTCAGAATTAAGACAATTTCATAAATAATAAAGTTAAAAGCTAAATTTAATTTACAAATGAGAAAATTGATTGCATATATATATGTCTGAAATGTAAAAAAAATGAAAAATCCCATGTGGATAAACTGTATTTGTCACTCAAATTAATAGAATAGTAAAAAATTTAAAGGTTATTATTGGGAATTTTGTTGACATTTCAGAGGAAAATAGCGAGGTATGCTTTACTTATATAAATATTTAATTCAATTTTCTGCTTTTCTGATGAAATAAATTGGTGTTCAATCAGCATAGCCTTTTCAATCTGTTATCCACAGTATATAATCTTTACATGAGCAATACTGAATGCCAGCTCTCCAATACGCACTAGAGTACAACCCCAAACTTACAATTTTACAGCCTTGACAAATTACTGAGAGAACTAACATTAAATAAAAATCATTTAATTAGTGAATTTATGTCTGCCTCCACGCAGTCTACATTAACTTATTAAGTTGATCACTAAATAGCTATACAACTGGAAAAACTCCAAACGCTAATGCAGAAAGCCACGAAGTGCCGCGACGGAGTAGAAATCTACACGAGTGCACATCGTTTTTCAAAGTCAACATAAATTTAACTTATACAGACAAACGTCATCAGCTGGAGTTAAAGATAAATAAAATATTTTGTTATGAACTTATTCTGAGAAGAATGCCCAAATTTCATTAAATGCGAGGACCCCCTTTCCCTCCGCCCTGAGCAGAGGTGTGTTGCCTTCAATTGTCCAACAGGTCTTTGTGCGTGTGTGTGTGTGTGTGTGTGTGTGTGTGTGTGTGTGTGTGTACATGCGTGTGTATGTATGTGATCCCCAGAAAATAGTCTGTCATTTGTAATAATCCTTCCTCATTCCACAAGGGATATTTTTGAAACATTATATACTTTTATACCCAATGTTCATTTTTCTTTATAAACCTTGAGTCATACTTGATTACTCCCTCATCAAATTCAGTGTAATCAGATTTCCTTGATTCCAATAGTGAAATATCTATCATCCTGTCCTGTCAGTTCCTACCTCATTTGCTCCATTGAGGTCCTCACTGTATTTTGTCACAGCTGTAGTAACTTCTTTACCAGTCCCCAGATCCCTTGTATTGCCACATTTCAAACTCTCATGTAATGAAAAAAAAGCCACATTAATGCTAAAAACAATACTGTCATCGCATATGTCTCAGATAGATTTCCTTCTAAATATCTATCAGATAATAACCTATTTCCTTGCACTTTATCACATCTAGTATTCTATGATTATCATCATCATCATCATCATCATCATCATCATCATCAGGCTCATCATCATTAAATATTTTGTAAGTCTGCATTCTTAACTCCTGAATCACTTTTCAAACCATGAGAATCATTTGTTAACAATGGTCTTCCATTTAATTATTTGTTAACAGTGGTCGTCTGCACTGTGTGAGGTTTCATGCTCTGTGTTGGGTGTCAAGGTCTGTGTTGAGTTCTGCAATCACAAGGGTAAAAAGAAAAAAAAAAAGCAACTGTCACTGAGGATGTGCCGTCATAAAATAGACAGACATACATGTAAATAAAAATGTACCAATGCAATTGGTGGGGGAGGGGCATAGACACCAGAAGCTCTGAGCCTGAAGACCATCGGCAGTTTCTGAAACAGAGCCAGGTCAGAGAACCACACGAAAAGAGCGCCGTTCAAGTGCCCAGGAACTGAGTGGCGCAAACGTTTCCTTAGAAAAACAGAGGAATTCAATTTTTCTTACTTCCACAGGACTCCTAAAACCACCATCCCCCCAGTGCATTCATTAGCAGATGACTTCAGGTTTATGACTTAGATTTTTCAAAGTTCTCGTGAAGAATCAGAGCAGTGCTGATTTCATAAGATTCCATCTCCTAGAGTTAACTGGTTGATCAAAGGGGTCCAATAGTCTATCTTTTTTCACCCTAGGAAAACATCTCGCAACCAGGAGATATGCACCGTGAGAGGGCTAATCTGAGGAAGCTAGCTGTTCTTTTATAACAATGTACAGTTTTAAAATGAGGTAAGTGTGATGGAACAGTAAGTAAAAATAAGAAAGTAATAAAAATAAGAAAGCAAGCACTATTAATACTCAAAGATATTTTTTCTTACCGTATATTAAAAATTTTAGAGTGATATTAAATTTGATACCAGTGAAATTAAGAATTTTAATTTCATTTGGCTAGATTCAGATATTTAATTTAGTCACTGCTGTTTCTCATGAATATAGTAGGAAAAAATCAAACAAGTAAACATAATTTTTAATGATATTCCATTTTATTGCATATCTTATCACTCAAAAGTGATTAGTGTGAAATAAGAAAACCCTTTTTAAAGTACTAAAGAGAATGTGGCCAATTTTAAGGTAATCCTTATAAAAACCTAAGAGGAATATGTTATTAAACCTAGGCAAAGGGGGAAAATATGAGTTCACATATATTGAGTAGTCTTCCCTAAACTTAACATTTAATAGTTAAGTATGGATTTAGAATGGGTTTGACCCATGTTTTGACACAGGGCTGCCACCTATCTGTAAGACACTTTTAATGAAATTTATAAAAAGTTGCCTCCTCTGACTGAAAAATTATAACAATGCTCTTTTTTAGAGGGTTGGAGTACATTTTTCAGTTCCTGCAGTGCTGTTCTGTAGCCTGAATTTTAGCCCCAGTAGCCACCCATCTCGATGCCCTTGTGGCCTGAGTTACTATAGCCAGTGGCCCATTATCCCACTCTACTACGCTGCCCTTGTAAAGAGTCCATCATTATTCTTTTGAAAATATTTTTAAAATAAAAGCACAACAAACAATATTTGAAAGAGACCTGTGCACCACCACTCTGAAGTGAAAATGTGAGCATGAGAACATTTTTAAAAAGCAAAACATTACTACAGATAAATGTGAGGTCTCTTGGTTTCCTTCCACAGCACACTTTCCTTTCCATAGGAAACTCTTATTGTACATTTGGTGTGAATGTTTTCTATTTTAGTTTTTAGGACAAGAAAAAATTCTATCCAGAAACCAGAGAGGAATCATAAGAATAATAGAAGATTTGTTCATGAAATGAAATCTATATATATATAAAAAGCCAGTGACTGCAATGCCATAATGACCAGAACAACCGGTTGCTATGACACCCACTGCAGCCAGCAAACCTTCCCAATGGGAGGTAGGGCCGGCCAGCCAACCCTCCCTCAACCTCTACCCCAGCTGGCCCCACCCCTGATCGCCCCCCACCCCAATAGGGGCTGGTGCCGGCCAGCCAACCTCCTGCAGCCCCTCTCACTGCTCAGCCCCACCCCAGATCAGCCCCCCCACCCTGATCAGAGCCAGGGCAGGCCAGCCAACCACCTGTGGCCCCTCCCCCTGTCCAGCCCCACCCCCAATGGGCCCCCACCACCCTTATCAGCCCGGGGACCCTCCCCTTAGCCAACTCCATCCCCAATAAGCCCCCCACTTCAATCAGGGGCAGGGCCAGCTGGCCAACCACCCATGGCCCCTCCCCCAGGCTGCTGGCCCCCAATTGCCCCCCCCACCACATTTGGGGTCAGCCCACAGGTCCTCTGCCCAGCTGGCCCAGCCCTGATCAGGCCCTGATCATGGTGGGCTGGCCAGCCAACCTCCCGCCATCTCCTCCTCCTGACAGGCCTGGCACCAATCCACCCCAATTTGGGCTAGGCCAGCCAGACCCCACCCGTGCACGAATTCATGCATTGGGCCTCTAGTATCATATAATAGGAGTTTCAAAAAAGAGAGCGAGAAACCTCAGTGTCTGGGGCATTGTTGGTGCTTTAAAAAAAAGCATATTATCCCCAGAAAACCCTTCTACACTCAGTCCCTAAGGCCTGCCGGCTTATGTGAATTCAGCACCTTCCATTCAGTACAGGAGACCAGGTACTTACTGAAACATTATCGAAACAATTGTTTTCTTGTTATTAAATGATCATAAACACACAAATTGTTCTCAAAGTTTAAATTTAGACTTTTTGCATGATTTATTATCACTAACGTTTGTAAAAGTATTATAATCTGACATGTTTTGCAGATGGCTTCTGATTTTTAGTTTTCAAAAATTGTCACTTGAATTAAAACATTTACATATTAATTAGCCACACAGACTCAAAATATGCTCCTGACTGTACATGTGTAATTGCTCTTGTTTTTATGTTTATAAGTATCTCTAAGTGTAGAGTTTTATAATTTATAAAGTTCACCCCAAGCCATCTCATTTGATCCTCTTACTAAGCCTGAATGGTTATCACTATTGTCTGAATGCTTGTGCCCTGCCCTTCCTCCCCTTCCCCCCACATACACACTCAGATTCATGTGTTAAAATCCTCATCCCCCCAAACCAAGTGATGTTAGGAAGTAGGGCCCCTGGGCGGTATTTAAATCTGGAGAGTGGAACCTTCTTAAAAGGGATCAATGCCAATACAGGGACTTCAGAGATGTCCCTGGCCCTGCCCCTGCCCCTCTGTGTGGGCACAGCAAGAAGTCTGCAACCCTGAAGCGACTCTCACCTCTTAAATAATCACCAGGTTATGACACCAGCATCGCCCCCATCTCCAACTTCCAGCCTCCCAAACTGTGAGAAATGAAGTTCCAGGGTCCATCAACCACGCAGTGTGTGGGCTTGTGCTATAGCAGACCACATGGACCGAGACCACTGGTATTTTCAGAAATTCTTAACCATTTCTACCGATAAGGAGATTGCCATTGTGAGCAATTAGACGCCTGCCCCAAGTGTGGCATAACCCGCCACTCCCTGGCTCCCCTCTAGCCGCCAGCAGCCAAGCATCTTCCTGCGTTCTCTCCCAAACTGAGACTCTCTCCCTCCTTTCAGCTCTGCGTCTACATTGCACAACAAGCCACCAGAGAGGTGACAACTGCAGCAGGGCTTGGCTGCTAACAAGTCTTATTTCCTGCCCGAGGGCTTGCTAGCTTGGAGGCAGATGACTGTTGCCATATTCAGTGTCATCTTTACCTGTTTCCAAAGCCAGCCAGTCATTCCTGGGAGAGCGGGCCCCTCCTCACAGGGAGAGACATGCTTTCGGATAATCCCCAGGACAAGCTGGCGCTGGAAGGGCCATGGCAGGGGGGTGAGAGGGGGAGAGAGAGACCCGGGCTGGGGAGGGATGAAGGGTTGTTTACTAAGAGCAGAGATGCCAGGATCAGGTGCAACACGCATCGAACAGTGGGGACACGTGTTCCATTAACAAGATTTACTGACAGTCTCCATCTGTGTCTTCTCACCAAACAAGGTCACTCAGTCAGAGAACAGGGAGCCTAATGAGGGAAGTGCCAGGTCTCTGGGGTGATAATGGAGGCTCGCTCTGACGGACGCCTCAGGCACTGGCAATATTTTCAGTTCCAGAAAATAAAATAAGGTACAAGGAAAGGTCATCATTTTCATCGCGCCGATCCACCTTGAAAAATAGCTGTGCATGTACCAGTGTGTTTAACAGGTCTGTGCAGTCTTTTCCTGAGGTCCCAAGTTATCTTTCTATTCTTCCAAGTGGTTCTTAGGGTCTTAAAGCTTTACCTGAACACTAAATGTATATATATTAGTAGGTTAAGGGGTCTCTGTCACTGCCTTAAACAACTATGTCTGAGAAAGGAAATGCCTACAGAATACTAAGGGGCTGATTGCCTTTGAGGGACTGGATGTTGCATATTATTAGCTCTTTCTTTGCAGAGAAATCCTCACAAAAATGCCTTGTGCTTTGGATATCATGATATTTCTCAAACTTGGTCATTAGGTGTCTGGGTTCATGCTATCGCCATCGCCTTTAAATAGCGTTCTGACTTGGGCAAATAGCTTATCCTCTGAACCTCAATGTCGTTAAATGGGAAACTTGTTTTTTTGTTTGTTTGTTTGTTTGTTTGTTTAGAATAAACTAGAGGCCTGGTGCACAAAATTCATGCACTGGGGGGGGGGGGGTCCCTCAGCTCAGCCTGCCCCCTCTCACAGTCTGGGAGCCCTCACAGTCTGGCCTCCCTCTGCGGGCTGATCTGGGGCTGCTGGGGCCGGGCGGTGGCGGCAGCTTGGGCACAACCCCCTGCCTCCACTCTGGGGCTGCTGGGGGTGGGGCCTCCCTGCGGGTTTGTGTCTGTCTCTGGCCCCCTGTGTGTAGTTCTCTCAGGCTCCAGGCTGTGCCTGCGTGTTGTTCGTGGCCACGCCCGGACCCTCCTCCTGAGCTGGTTGTGATCATTATGGTGTCCCGGCCTAATTTGCATATTACTTATTTATATTTATATATATATAAATAAAATAGTGGAGGTTTCTTCCAATGAAAATTTTCTCCAGGTTCATTAGCTATGTATGACATGTACTTTCCAATGAATATCAGTACACCTCTCTAAATACACATTTTACATAGTTTTAGCTTATTTCACAATAACTATTATTCATGATATTAGAATACAGCCTTGTTTTTTATTATCCTTGTACTTTATCCCCATGCCTCCCACTAACTCTTATTTATATATATCTTTGTCAAACCTTGAAGCATTTAGCTTCAACTTCCTTTATTGATTCCAAATTTCATTATAAAAATAATAAAACTTTCCTGATCTCCTACTTACTTCATCTCTCCCCATATGCCTGGGAAAGGCAACAAAAGATCACCATGACGTCACTGGCACAGATCAATCTTTGCCTCCTTTGCTGTAATAAAAGATTACTAACTGTTCCTCATCTTAAATGGAATGGGAAGATGGGATTTGCACAAAGACTGGACCATGGATGAGCCAAATTGATAATAAAAAATCTAGATTTGTGAATTTGCTGACATACAGCAGTTCAATTGAGTAGATGGCCCTCTAGGACAATTTGAAATCTTTTATTCAACAACTACTATTGAAAAGCTACTGTATGTCAAGTGCTTTGGAAGGGAATCAAAAAAGACAATTAGTTCAAGTTATGACATTTGAATCTGAGGTAACATTCCAGAGTCTAGATAAATATATTCATCTAGAACAAAGCATAGAGTTTGAATAGGCATATGAATCATAATTTTTACTTTTTAAAACTATCACCTTGATATTGTAGAGCTAATAATCTTGAATAAAGAGGCAGTATGCCTGAAGATAAAACATGAGAATAATGATTAACTCAAATATTATAAAGGAAATAAATGATTAGTGATAGAGAATGACTGGATGAGGAGAGGGGTCAGGCATTGGGCTCTACTAACAGAGGGTGGTCGGAGAAGCCCGTGTAAATAGGTGAGCATGTGCCAAGGCCTGAAGGTGAGTAGCAGTCAGCCCAGTGAACAGTGAAGCATGACCCTGCAGACCTGTGCATGCGTGACAGCCCAGGTCAGGAGAGAGCAGAGCGGGGGCTCTGTACCATCTGGAGGACTTCTTACAAATGTAGCATAACTAACTTATTGTTTTGATAAAATGAGTTTATAATGTATTTAATGTATGTAAATCATATCTGGGCCACTCCAATTTTATTACATAGAAAGTCAAGTACTATATTTCTTGTGTTCATTTAAAAAAATTCTTGAAAATACTGGCATCTCAAACGCCAGTATTTTGGGACAGAACTTCATGGACTTATTTTTTGTCCCCAGGGTTTAGGCATAATACTAATTCCATTCTCTGAACCCTTAATATTTTAAGATGCAGTAATTTGGTATTTCATTAATTTTTCCCAACATTCCCATTCCCAACTCCCCCATATATACAGACTCATATATTCTAAGCTGTTATCACCTGCAAGGAATGATCATTTATAGAATACTAGAGGCCCGGTGCATGAATTCGTGCAGGGGTGGGATCCCGAAGGGGATGGGGTGGGGGCCAGGAGACAATCGGCCCTCTGGCAGGCAGTGGGATGTCCTTGCTGGCCTGGGATCTGGATCCCATTCCACTGACATTTGCACCGGTTGTCGGCAGTGACCTGTCAGCCACTTTTATATTGTTTCTTCCTTGCAGAGCATCTAGGGAGGGGAAGCAGTCGTGGTGCCTGAGGCCGCCTACCAGGAGGCCAGTGGCACTGTCAGGATCATGCTGGTGGCGCTGGGTCCATAGGTGTCTGTTGGTATCTGGCCTGTTCTCCAGAGATTGGACCTGCAGGATTACTGAGGGAGTGAGTGACTGCTGCCAGGCTGGTGGGCCACTGGGACGGGTCGGTCAGCTAAGCGGCACTCCTGCTGTGGGAGCACATTGACCACCAGGAGGCAGGCAGATCCTGCATTGAGCGTCTGCCCCCTGGTGGTCAGTGCACATCATAGCGACTGGTCGTTCAGGTCATTCCAGTCATTCAATTGCTTAGGTTTTTATATATATATATGGTATTAATTTCAAGCATCTCTCATGCCTCTGCTTTCTGAAGAGTACATTCTTTATTCAATTCCTGATTTATTATCTTTTAACACTAAAGTAGGGTGAACCCTTCCTTCCTCTTAGCGTATTGACTATAGTTCTATTGTCCACAGAACATTTTGTCATAATTAGTCTCTAAGAGCCTGTATCTGATAGGAGGTAAATGAGAGCACCACAGCATCGTAAAATACCCCATTCAGCTTTTCCCACCTAGGATTTATGCCATTCATCTCTTTATTCTAGCACCTTATCAAGTACAGTTGTTAGGAAAAGTTTGCTGAGTGAGTGTGTTTGCCCCAAAATGTGAGAAAATATGAGAGATAGATTGTTTCCTGTTTATGTGTCATTTTGATTTGACCATGCTCTCTGAAAACAAAGCATTCTAACCACCCTAGATGCCTCAGACATCATTAAATTCTTATAGAGCCCGAGGTGAAAGAATGTTCAATCTTATGCAGATATATATATATATATTTTATATTTCTCTCTAGTCACAAAGTATTTCAAATTTAATGAAGGTATTGCTTTAAAAAATGATCTTTCACTAGGGAAATATGGTTAATACATAAAGTACAAAAGCACTAGCATTCACATAGGATATAAGTATAAAATATTTAGAAAGCAGATTTAGATTCTAAAATTCTAAGGTTACTTGCTAACTGTAACACTCATTTTCTCAAATATGTGGCTGTCACTTCAAATCTTTTCTCCAACTGCAAATGCACAAAATTAACAAGGAAAAGCTTGTCATAAAAATGATAGGAACAGATAAAAAACTTAAATATAAAGAATTAGAACTCTATATATGATCAGAGAAAGCTGTTGGGTCATATATGATTTGATTCTCATTGCCTGCATGAGTCTAACAATTGCTGAGTATGCGAGTTCTCATGAAAATCACGAGGATTCTGAGAAAATTGGGTAAGGCGCTTCAGCAAATATTGAATAGGAAGTCTGGAATTGTGACTGTTTTCCAGAATTGATTTCTGCAAATTGGCACATATAATGCAAAGCAGAGATAAATATCTTGGCTTTTTATTGGTTTGTTCTATAGTGATTTTTTTTGGAGGAAAGCTAGGAAAAACGGATAACCTACTGTATACAGGAAGGTTATGATATGATATAACAGGTTTCACTTGGATTTAATCAATCTAGCATATAACTCAGGGAGATATTAATTGTTTTTATCTTATTTCTAATTCAAGTTCCTATTTCATAAGGTATTAGGCTAATGCATAGTTAAGTGTTTAAAATATCGTACAATTAATTTGAAATTCTAAAATTATTGATGTAAGTTTGAAAATACTTTACCTTTCCAAGTTTATAATACAGATTGTATTTTCACTTACTATACACATATATTTAAAATATAAACATTCAAGTAAATTAATTTTAAATTGGGGCACTTTGTTATTTTTCACACTTGGAAAAGGACAGTGTTAGCGCTTAGTTTTTAGAATGGAGAAATAAATGGTGCTCAAATTAACCATTATAATGAAGGTTACCCCCAGGCCAAATTGTGAAAAAGCTATTTATTTTCACATGAAATGCCTCACTTTGGTCTGCTCTTACACAACACGTTTCTAAATTAAAATTTTCAAATTTTTGTGTTAATTATTCTGAGTATTTTGCCACTATGTTGACATGTTTGTAGATGAAATTAGGGAAAGCGTTAGGGGTCCAGCTATCACTTGCCTTTTAAATGGGGTTTTCTGGGGCAAAAGCTTTACCCAGAGTTAAAAGTTAAGTTAAAAGTTATATTAAGTTAAAGATATAAATGGTAAGACTAGCCTACAGCATGTTGACATTACAGTGTAATCTATACATTAATGCATTCTCTTTAACTTCAGAATCTGAGGATGGCTCTTCCTCAAGCCAAGTAATTTTATTTTTATTTTTATTTTTTAAATATATTTTATTGATTTTTTTACAGAGAGGAAGGGAGAAGAATAGAGAGTTAGAAACATCGATGAGTTAGAAACATCGATCAGCTGCCACCTGCACACCTCCTACTGGGGATGTGCCCACAACCAAGGTACATGCCCTTGACCGGAATCGAACCTGGGACCCTTGAGTCCACAGGCCGATGCTCTATCCACTGAGCCAAACCGGTTACGGCAGGCCAAGTAATTTTCAAAATCAAGTTAGTCAACCTCTTGGTGCAAGAAGTAGAGTGTCGATTATATTTCGTATATTTTAGGCCTCTCAAGGTTTGTATGTATGGTTTTCTGGGATGTCCCCAGTCAAGGATCTTGATGAGGCAAGTAGCAATTGATATCTCTAACTCATCATAAGAACTATCTTGAAAGTAAAACTATTTCAACTCATAAAATTATTGTGAGGGAGTCTCAATGTCTCTACAAGTTCACACCTAGACCTGTGTAAATAGATGTAATACATATTTAATCAGAGATAGATTGCTTATTAATGTGATATTGGGATATACTTTTTAAGATGCACTAGAATTGTACTTGGAGGCATACTCTTAGACCAGCAACATGTTGTGTGAGGAGATTCAGTGATTACGTTACTCAGCTCTGGTTTTCTCCCTTGATTCCTCTTATTTGACGATTTTTTTAAATTTGGCTCCCACTCCAAACCTTCATTCTTGAATTGGCCACATCAAATTTGGCAGCTTTGCCCTACCAGGGCAGAGGTAAGGAGCAAAGCTTATTAGCAAAAGCCATTCTCAAATTACGTTCGCAAGTCATTTATATAGCATTTTACGCTTGGTAGTCAAAGCACTCAGGACTACACCTAGTAATTGCATCATTAATACAATCAAGGTCATGTGCCTGGGTTAAATGTCATACTACATAATGAGGAGGGCAGTCTGTTGTCTCTAAAATCGCATCCCATTTGTATTGTTAAAAACTATGCCCTCAAAACATTTCCCCACAGTCACATTTTAAAGACTGTGTCAAACTTTTGGTGTTACTTTCACCCAGATCTATTTATTACTGTCCCAATGACTTCAGTCTAGGCCTAGGTCATCTGCAGGCCTGACCCCAGTGGTCTGTGTGAGCTTCCCGGGGGACATCGCAAGGATTGACACAGTAATTATGTAATGTCAGTGCATGTTCTCATGGCAGCTCATCACTCCATCACCACGGACACGGTCAGAATCACTACACAAAAGTGAAGGTGGACATTTTTGATTCCGTAGGGTTTGTCATAACTTCTCCTGATTATGTCAGCAATATGCATTTTAAATATGTGGGACGTAGAAAAGTATTAAAAGCAGACAAATGTAGTAACTTTGGATATTTTAGTTTGTTCCCTTTAAGGGCCCTCTGTGATTTAAAAACAGCGAATACTACTACTGCTAAAATGATCGTAAAGGAGTGAAGAAAGTGGGAACGAGGAGAGAGTAAAGAGAACAAAGAGTACTGCTCGAGGTAAATGGACTTGAACATGCTGAGGACCTTGGGGGTAGCTTAGGGTAAAGCTAGCTGACCTACCAGGGGCCCGGCATCCCGTGCAGAACTATCTCCTCTGTACAGGAGAGTGTGGGGGACATCTACATGAGTCTCCAATATCTAAAGACTCTGTGCCCAGTGCCAGGGATGGCCATGTGGGTGCAGGCAGAATGCTGGCCTCCCCAAAGAGGTCCACGTTCTAATTCCTGGGCAAACCCTACAGAATCAAAAATGAAGAAGTCATGACAAACCCTACAGAATAAAAAATGTCCACCTTCATTTTTGTGTAGTGATTCTGACCGTGTTTGTGGCGATGGAGTGATGAGCTGCCATGAGAACATTCCTGTGAACACACTGAGTTACACAGCAAAAGGGAATTAAGGTTGCTAATCGGCTGATCTTGAAGTGGGAGGGGAACATGCATTATCCGGCGGACACAATGCAATCACAAGGCCCTTATGTGAGCGGAAGAAGGCCGCAGATGAGAGAGCGTCCGAGCGATGGGATGGGAGGGAGACTTCACTGGCCACGGCTGGATTTGGAAATGAAGGGGATAACAGGTCAAGAAAAGCAGAACTTGGAAGAGGCAAGAAAACAATGTTCCTCTAAATCCCTCGGAAGGAACCTAGCCCTGCTGACATTGATCTTAGACCAGTGGTATCCATTCCAGACAGCTCACCACTCAAAGTGTAAAACCACACATGTGTGCTGTTTGAAGCCACTGCTGTGTAATTCGATAGAACAGCAACAGGAAATGAATACAACATGCCTCTCCCTTAGCTCTCCCGCTTCCCAATTATCGAATCTTATTTCAGACCTTTGACAAACATCCAGCCCGTGGGCCAATTTCCACGCAGACCGCAATTCCCTCCACGACCGGGAGATAACCCCGTGCCTCACTCACAGCTCTGCCCATTTACCTCTGCTGCGGTGGCCCACCTGGGAAGTGCACTGAAAATGTGGGACTTTTAAAAAGTGCATTAATTTGCAGATCCCTGAACCTTTCTCGGGTTTATCGCAGAGATTTTTCTTTATCTTAAATATATTTTTATTTATTTCAGAAAGGAAGGGAGAGGGAGAGAGAGCTAGAAACGTCAATAATGAGAGAGAATCATTGATTGGCTGCCTCCTGCACGCCCCTCACTGGGGATGGAGCCTGCAACCTGGGCATGTGCCCTTGACCGGAATCAAACTTGGGACCCTTCAGTCCGCAGGTCGATGCTCTCTCCACTGAGCCAGACCAGCTAGGGCTTCACACAGATTTTTCCATTCATCTCCCTTACAAGGACATCCAACGTCCCTGCTCTTTCCTGCAAATTAGGTGCAACAAGCACAATGCGTCACTAGAGTGATGTCCGTAGATGTTCAAAGAATGTCGAGACAATCAAGATCCCTGTAATGGAGGACAGACTTCGCATGGCTCTGGGATAAACTACGAATTGTGAACTGCTTGCTCCCTTTTCCATGTGAATGCAAACTATGCTGATAATATTTCCTGATGGGGATTGACACAATGCATTCACCAGATCAGCAGACACTTGCCAAGTTCCAAAGGCTGTGACGGTCTGTTCCAGGGCAGACATCACATCAGGACAGCAGCTATGATGTCAATGACCCCTTGATCACGCTCTTAGGAGTCAGATGTCATTCTCCATTAGCCATCTAGTGGTCATCCCGGTGAACGGATCAGACTATTATGAGGAACAGAGGCCCTAGGAGGGTGTCAATGGCCTCTATAGACCCAACCAGGAGGTAGCATTACTTATAAGTTAAACTGGCTAATGGGGGATGGGGAAGGAGGATTGGGAAGACTTTCCAGACCTTACATTTGACCTTCTTGCCAAGGTGGCTTTTATTCTATACTAGAGGCCTGGTGCACAAAATTCATGCACTCGGAGGGGCAGGGGGCGAGGGGCTCAGCCCGGCCTGCACCCTCTCGCAGTCCAGGAGCCCTCAGGGGATGTCTGACTGCCGTGTAGGTGGGAAAGGCTCCCGCCACCACCACTGTGCTCACCAGCCATGAACCCAGCTTCTGGGCTTCTGGTTGAGCTGTGCGCCCCCTGTGGGAACGCACTGACCACCAGGAGGCAGCTCCTGCATTGAGCATCTGCCCCCGGTGGTCAGTGCACGTCATAGTGACCTGTCATTCTGCTGTTTGGTCGATTTGCATATTAGCTTTTTATTATATAGGACACCAGAGAACTCATGTAAATGTTCTACACCTCTATCCTGATAATGTTCTCAGGATCAGGAAAATGACCATGGCGTTGGGGGGGTGGGGGGGGGAGGGTGGTCTTTGGAACTGCTGGACAATCAGAGATTTTTTTTTTTTTTTGAACCAGAAATCAATTTAATGAGGTCTTCATATATGCCTACTTCCCAAGTAAAGGTGTACGAAGACCACTCTAAATTTCTGGTATCTTATTATCTTAGACTCCATATCCATAATCAACATTTCCCCTTACTCCTCTACATCACTTCCATCAAACAGTGAGATATTTAGTATTAGTAACACCCAGCATGGCATGTTTTACATGCACACTGATAACATAGACCTTCTTTTGATATTTATTTTTATTCTTTGATTTAAATTTTTAGTTGTTTTATTCATATTTGGGAAAAAATACTGAATTTTTACAAGTGCCTGTCATACAGTGAGAACAAAACTGATTCAGGACTAGAAATGCTAGAACACGTGATTACTAAAAATCGAGATCCAATGTATCTCGTGGAGGCTCAGAAAATCTGCTTTCCCCGAAGGTTGCAGGTATGTTAGTCATAGGTCATCGAGAGGAAAAGAGGTCGACGGTTGGAGTTACAATCATCAGCATCAATCGCGATGAGCTGATTGGAGGAGGTGGCTCCAGATTTGCAAAGGGTTTGCTAACATTTCCATTTCCTGACTTAGGAAGACGCATGCGCTCCGTGTCAGAGGCAATGGGACAAGCACACAGTTCCCCTCAGATGCAGCTTTTAGTATCATGGTGGAGAGGAGCCTAGGATGAGCACTCTTCATCTGCAGGTCACACGCTAAAATAGAAGAGACGCCAGGATCTTAGCCTGGCCTGACCTTCATTTTAAAAGACCAACCAACCAGCTGTGTTAGTGTTCATCCAGTGCAGAGGTGAGAAGGTAGACAAGGAACATATTTCTGATTAGGCGTCCCCTCAGGGAAAACTGAGATCACACAGATGATACTGTACATTTCATATTTTATTAAAACTATAAAAATTTTGAATAAATTAAAAGTATATTTAGAAGTGGGTAGATGAATGGGAGTTCTACCAAAATGCAGCTTTAGAATAGCTCAGACTTCAGAATAAATTAAACATTGAAATGCTTTATTGAATCCCCAGGATACTAATTGTAAGTATACTGTAAATTGGATCAGGTTCGGTAATATTAGCACTGCCCAATTGCGCTTATAACACAGTCTCTATTTTTCTGTCTCTAACTGTTGCTTCTTGATTTCTCTCTGCCAGAATAAAATATTTGACATTCCGTTCCTCACTTGCAAACTTATCCACATTCTTTGGTCAAATCAAAAGTGAGCTCAAAGATGACTCTCTGCATTCGAACTTTCTTAACCCCAGCTCTGCTAGACTGCAGCATTGCTCTCAATGATCTGTGCTCCCCTCCCTTATAAGAGCATTACACATTCTTGCCTATGACCCTGCGATTTCCAGGGAGTCTCGTGCAGGATTATCCTTCTACTCCTCATTCTCCTGGGGCTTAGCTATTTGCTTTGGCTAATAGGATATTAACAGACGGGACATGAGCCTTGTCCTAGCAGATGCTTTAAGAGCTACTACATGGTTGTCTTCTGCCCTTTATCCCTCCATTTAATGAGAAGTGTGTCTTTAAAAAAAAAAGGATGTTCCTTATTCTGGGCCTTGGAGTGAGAAAGCTCACGGAGCAAAGGTGCATTAGCTGATTCACAGCCACTTACATAGAATGTGTCACAAAATAAATGTCTTGCAAGCAACTGACATTTTCAGGATTCCTTGTTCCCATAGAAAAGCTAATAAAATCGCACATGGATGTTTTTCATTTCATTTAAGTCTTAGAACAATTTATTTGTGGGTATGATATATAATATATCCTGTATGATTTACCTATTTTCATCTGTGTGTGATCTATGCTTTTAATCTAACTCCTTTGGGTTATGGTTTTGGAGAAAGAGAAAACAGACATCTCTATTATAAGTCATCTATTTATTTAATAAAGACATGAAAATTAATCTTCAAAGAAAGCCTCATCTAGCAGGTCTAGAGGTGCTGCATTTTTATGTGGCATTTCCCCAAGCTTCCTAACTTCCTATGGAATGCACCGCCGCTGCTAAATTCAATCTCTAGGTAAGGTGTTGGCAGAGCTTATAACAAAATTCTTCCTATGCTATTACTTTTAGTCCTCAAACTTGCATTTCCACTTAAGAGAGACACACACAAACATCAATATAAGGGAATGTTTGATATTAGGCTTTTCTTGTTCTTAAGCCAAATTTAACATCAGCTCAAGCACACCATTACCCAAGAAAAAGAATCTGGCTCAACATCCCTGTCTTTTCCTTTAAGTGGCCCTGAAAGCCTGTATTCCCATAGAAACTATTTCATAAAAAGATGACACAGCATGATACATATCATTTTATCAATTTCTGAATTTATATTCTCCTTGAGGGAAAGAAACAAATCTCATTCTTCTCAGAATATTTACTTAGTGCCTGGCTTTTGGACCCCCGAAGCAATAGGTATTCAGAAAATCCACATAAAACAAATAATGTTAGTTTAATACTGTTTACTCAATAAGCATAGATAATTAATACTTTTCAAGAAGGGGCGAAAATAACTAATATTTTCATTTACAAAAGTTAAAGCATGCTTAATGAAACAAAATTCTGTGCTCTGATGTATATTCCCAAATGCTGTTTGACTATCCAAACAAATAGGTCTAGAAATTATATAATTATGGGATGAATTTTTAAATAATACTGACTACAAACTTTCAGAAAACATTCCAATGGAGAATCGCTATGGCATGCTGACTGCAACAATATTATGAAACCACCTAAGCATCAAAGAAAGCATTTTTCTTAAGTTAGTAATTACTATCCATAATCATGAATATTTCTTCCTTAATAGGGTTATAGGTCATGAATCGGTTTTGTCGCTCATGGGCAAACATGCACGTAAACATTTTTAAGCATGAAAGTCATCAACAGAGTGACATATTTGGATAAAATAAAACTTTTTAGGAACTCTGTGTTCTCTATGATGAAATGGTGCTAAATTGGGTTGGAAAAAAATTTCTTCAGTGATGGGATGATAGAAGAAAAAAGGAAGTCTTGCTTATTAAAAATGAGAAAAAATGAGCTGGATACTTTTGAAAATAATACAAGAGCTGCTTATATTTTTTAACCTAATACAGAATACAATGAAAGAAAAGTTAGAAAATGATGAGGGCTTTTGAATTTTTCCATACTCTACTAATACTATATTAATGTACAATAAATTGCATAACCTCAGACATCTTTGATTAAATAACCAATAAAACTGAGATTATTGTCCACCTCTCTGAGGCATTGGAGTACTACTAACAGATTGAAAATTACCTTCTTAGTGGCCAGGATATTTTTGTTCTACTAAAGCTTTATATAAAATAATGCTACCTGATATTTTATTTATTAATTAATTATTGGATTCTATAACATTTTTAAATATTAAGATACTAGTCTGAATTGCTTTGGCATGTGGCAGAAAATTTTATTTATCGCACACTATAAAAAATAGTATTCTATTTCTTAATATGTAGTAGCAAGAACTACACATTTAGTTGTTTTATTTAGTTGTATTCTTTATAGTTTGCTTATTTACAAACTAGAGGCCCGGTGCACAAAATTCGTGCACGGGTGGGGTCCCTAGGCCTGGCCGGAGATCAGGGCCAATTAGGGCCAGGCTGATCAGGGCTGGGCCAGAGAGGAGGCAATGGTTGCTGGGCTGGGTGCGGAAGAAACAAATGCTGGATGCCAATGCAACCATCATCAGTGCCCCACCACCATGTGGTTCCCTGCCTCCCCCCTCTTCCTTCCCTCGCCACCGTGCCACCACCACAGCAGGCAGGTGGTGGGCTAATTGGGGCCTGCCAGCCAGGGGCAGGGACAGAGCACAGGAGGTTGTCTGCTGGCCCTGAGGAGGGAGCCAGAGCTCGGACCCCAAGAAAGGGGCTGTGTCTGCCACCACCCACTCCCGTTTCCCCATCCCAGCCTGGGCCCTGAAGGCCCCGGCATGGTTGGGAGAGGAGGTGATGGTCGCCAGGCCGGGCATAAAGAGAATGGACACCGGACGCCGACATTGCCATCGTCGGAGCTCTACCGCTGTGCGGTTCCCCACCTACCCCCATCCTTCTTCCCTTGCTGCCACAACGCCACTGCAGGAGGTTGGCCAGCAGGGGGAGGTTGGCTGTGGGAGCACACTGACCACCAGGGGAAGCTCCTGCATTAAGTGTCTGCCCCTGGTGGTCAGTGTGCATCATAGCGACCAGTCATTCTGGTCAGTCCAGTCGCTTAGGCTTTTATATATAGACTAGTGCCTGCCTGATCACCCTTAACTGCCCTCCCCTGCAGGGCTGATCTTGCCCCCAACTGCCCTCCCCTCCCAGCCAATTTGGTTCTGATTGGTTGGTTTCTATGCTAGTCAGTGTCAAAAGCTCTGCCTCCTAGGCAATCATTGGCTCCTCACAGTTCACCCAGATTTGGTTCTGATTGGTTGGTTTCTATGCCAGTCAGCATCTCCGGGCCTATCTCCGGGCCTGATCAGAGAGGTGGGGCTGATCAGCAGCCCCCACAGAGGCTGCGGATCAGACCTTGCCTCTCTCTACAGGTCTCTCTCTGGGCCTGATCCGCAGCCCCCTTGGCAGTCAGTGCTGGGTTGCTGCACACGCACCTGCCACAGCAACCCAGCACTGACTGCAGGACTGACTTCTGGTGTTCGGTCGAGCCTTTGGTCAGTTTTACGGACCCTGGGTTTTTATATATTAGGATATGCTTACATTAGATAACAATTAATCTGCATTGACAAGCAGAAATTTAGCACATTTGAAGCAAATACAAACTGTTGAATATGACATTATCTGATCTTAACATCATAATTATTCAAAAGAGAAATTGTGACTAAGAATCTCAAGTTAATTTAAACTTAAGCTGTTCTTACTCTGATTTGCCACTACTAAACATAAAGAGGTAGAAGGATAGATATAGATAAATAGGTAGATAATCACATAGATAGATGGTAGACGATAAACACAATTTTAAAAAATGTGTGTGGCATACACTCTATTTTTACTTTCATATTTGTCAGCATTCTATGACTGCTATACTGTATAAAAATATTCAAGATAAAATCCAACCCCCAAAGAATTAAATGTGCATTGAGAATCCATTATATAGGCCAATTATTATTAACATGCTTTATACCTCTATATTTCAATTCAATTGTAAGAGAATAAAATTATGTCAACTTTCAAAGGGCAGCCTATAGTAAAAGAGTGAATTTGGAGCTGAGAGTAAATAAATAGATAACTGGCATAAATGTCTCTTAGATATTAGTAATATTCATTTATACTTTGAGTATTTTTACAAATATATTTTGATGTACTTAGTATTAGTAGAAAAGAAAACATTTTAAGATGGTATGATGCCATAAATGACACTGTCCTCTTTACAAACTTTTATTTCTATTTTAATCATTATTGTCTTATCAAACCAAGTGACAGGGAGCATAAGAAAACACACACTCAGAACGCCCCCACTTCCCACTCTGCTGTCGAGGGTTTGGAAAATGTAACCATAATTTAAGTACATATCAAAGCCAGTACCTTCCTATGTCCATGATAAAATGGCCCCGTCATGTCTGCTTAGGTCTTTCCTAAAGTGAAAGCTATCCTCTCTCCACGTCAATTTCATCACCTTCAATTCGTTTTTCATTTAATATTATCATTAAAGGTCTGCAAGGCAACATCCAAAGCAATTTATTCGAAAATATTTATACACAAGGGCAGAGATATAGAACTTGAAAAAAATAATGTCATGAATAATGATTTTTAATAAAAAAGAGTAAAAAGGACACAAACACACCACTTCTCTATAAGCTGCATTTTTTAATAAGAGAAAAAATTCACTCTGATTTCAATTTGTCCTGTGAAAGTGAGTAGACTGAATTAACAGCTTTATTACTCCCCTCAAGTAGTTAATTAAAGTATGTTATTCCTTGACTCATTATTGCAAACCGATGTTTTATTTAAATGTTAATGAGCAAGAATCTTTAAACCAAAAAAAAAAAAAAAAAAAAGAATCTTTAAACTACAAAAACAGAATTCAGCCTAAGGACTGGAGATGTGTTTTTGTTTTCTTCCAATAGGCTTATGAATCAGTGGGCAAGATAAGTCATTTTAGAAAAATTAAATCTTAATAGCTTTCATCACACTAGATGACCAAAAAAAAAAAAAAAAAAGTCTTAAGGTCTTTTCATCAGTAGAAGACAGAGATTGGGTGTTCGGTCTTCATCAGATTAGGATGCAGCAGTCTTGACTTGTCATTGGTGGTGAGTGTGTGATTGGGGGACATAAAGTCTAAAAGTTCATAAATCAAAGCTACCATTGCTCAGACAAAAATAGTATTTTTTTTCCACTGGCCTTTCTCACCTTCTAGTACATAAGAAGCCAGGGAAAATATGTATTAATTAAAATAATGCCTTAGGGTCTCACTAAATAAAATAGTGACAAAGATTAGATGAGCAATTCTCACTTATGCAAAGGTTGTCCTCAGTGGTCCTTATGGCCGGTGGTTTGGTGGCTCCCCTACTCTTACGTGGTGATCCTGGAATCAAGGCCACTGCATCTTGCCGCCCCATCACCTTCAACATAGTCTTCCGAAATCTCAGTTTGTCTGAGTACACCAATGGAAGGAGGAAAGAGCATGATGGCTTGTAAGTGGGAGATTTTTTTTTTTTTTTAAAGACCAAGGCTGGAAATGGTGCACTCCATTTCCATTCCCATTTTATTGGCTAGAGCTCAATCACATGTCTCCTGGTGATTGCAAAGGAGACTGGGAAAAGTAGCTCTGTGCTAAGGAAGAACAAGAAATGGGCTTATAATACAGTCATTCTCTACCTCTGTGGGCATGTATTGTATTGGTCTAGGTCCTCATAAAATAAAAGTTAAAAAGTCAAAGTCTGGTAATTAATTGCTCAATTATTTCTTTGTCCCTTAAGGAAAAAATTAGTAAAGGAAAACATTCTTTGGGCTTTGTTTAATTGCCACTAACAAACTATGCTCATGTTTATATATATATATTTTGAGCCAAATGATAGTTAACTAAATCTACATCTCAGTATGACTTTGCTACTGGTTTTATAAGGTAAGAAATACAGGACTAGCTAAACACTTTTTCAGAGCCTACTGTGTGCCAGACACTGCTCTGAGAGTTCCACAGGACGTAGTTTAGTGTTTAATCTGCATAACAATCCTTGGATGGATTTGCACATCTCAGTGTGCAAATGTGACAGCGGCCCCACTGGGTGATCACTAATAAGGGGAACATCTTAGATTCTGAGGAAAAGGTGTTTTGCTCCAGAGTCTATACTTTTAACAACCTTACCAGAAGTTCAACTTTCCTTTTCCACTTCGATTTCCCGGGTTAGAAATTGTGCAAAATGTTAAGAAATATTCTTTCCAAATAGAGACCACTTTATCTTCAAACACTACGTGTTAAATATGTTGCAAGTTTAAAAGTCTAAAAAGTCACATATATTGTTTCCATATATATTTGTGGAACTAAATGTAAACCTTAAGATTGCTATTTGACTTCATTACGCAGTAGACTTTTGTCTTGTCTTAGAAGAGAATGTACCATCAGCACAGCTGTGTGGTCCCAGCAAGTTTTAGAAGCCTGATCAATGCTAGCAAACCTAAAACCATACAGCCATGCTGGCAGGGGGCTGTGACCCGAGGGACCTACATTTACTATAACCAGAGCTTCCGTCCTATTATCTCTCCTGTTATCAGGGCCAGTTATTTTGGAAGAAATGAGATTTCTTATTTTCAGAAATTGCACACAGACATCTGTCAAGCTGCTTGTCTCATATGAAATACATTTTTCCAGAGTGCTTTGATTCAGTCCCTGCTAAGTTTTCTGTGATTTGTCCTGACACATGCATCTTCTTACCAAGCATTACATGTCATATATATATAGATATATATAATCTTTCCCTCTTTCTTTAATATACCAGTGCCAAAGCCAATTATTTGTGAAGTTATAAGTTTAAGAATTGGTAGATCTAATAATGACTTGTCTAGAGTTTATGCTGAAGGGATGTTTAACTTAAATATTAGATTTTTTTCAAATTCTTCAATAAATCAAACTTATTTTTGAAAGTTAATATTCTATATAAATCCACATGTCTTTTTTAGATCTCCCTTACAGCCTACCATTAATAACAACATTGTCCATAATGACTGAAAATAATGATAATAATGCAGGCACTCGTACTGAGATTTTAATATGCGTCATGCAGTCTGTTAAGTGATTTAAAAACATAGATCCTGATTAGGTTTAGAATGGCAAGGACACAGTTGATGGAACGGAGACATTTTCCTTGTTTCTTGTTATATGGACATGACTGCAGCTCAATGCTTCCACACAAAATCTTGACAAAAGAAAGTATGTCAGAGAGAATGGGAGGGACTAAATAGTTCAAACATTAGGAATTTTCATAGCTAAGAAATAAGTAAATCTCTCTCTTTCATTCATTATTATGAATATTAATCTTGTTCTGAATAACAACTACTTGAAAATAACTTAAAATTAATTTTTACTTTAAAAAGTTAAAATAAAATTTCCTTTATCATAAATTGTACTTTGATCATTATCATCCCTTTCCAAATAGCAACCCATATGAATATTTTAATAGTTAATAAAATACATGTATGTTACATATATACATATACGGGACAGGCCGCAATTACAAATTGAGATCATTTGAGTATAAATGCTCCTGCCTTTTCTCCTTATTATTACTTCTAATTTACTGGAAGAGAGGAAAGCTGATGAAACACATTTGTTAAAGTTGTTTGTAAAATAAAAGCAGAGAAGGATGTGAATTGGAATCTGAGAAACTATTTTGTGATTATTTTGATAATTTTTTTTTAATTTTTATTGATTTCAGAGAGGAAGGGAGAGGGAGAGAGAGATAGAAACTTACTGATCAGCTGCTTCCTGCATGCCCCAAACTGGAAATTGAGCCCACAACCCAGGCATATCCCCTGACCAGGAATCAAACCATGGCCTCCTGGTTCATAGGTTGATGCTCAACCACTAAGCCACGCGGAGAGCGGGCCTAAGCCATCAGTCGGACATCCCCTGAGGCCTCCCAGACTGTGAGAGGGCTCAGGCTGGGCTGAAGGACCCCTCAGAGTGCATGAATTTCATGCACTAGGCCTCTATTATTACATAAATGATGAATGACTGATCTTCGGTAAGACAAAATATGTATGCTGTAATTGCATTATATCAAGTAGCAGTGCCTAAGTTTCGTGCCTTTTAAAACCCTCTTTTGAGCACTGAAAAGTAACGAAGCCACCTGCCTCAGCAAGCCACATGTAGCCCATAACTTTTCCCCTGGAGCAAATGCTTTGTTTTAGTGTCAGTGCTTCACTTGTGTTGTAGGAACTGAAGATGCCATAGACCTTGGTTCATATCTTGGATCTGCCATTTGCTTATGGTGTGCCTTTGTCAAATTAACGTTATTGCAAGGGCCACTGACTGCAAATAAAGTACTTGGTATAGTACATGGAAAATAGTAGGTCTCAAGGGAGTGAAAATTATAATAAATCTATGCAATTATTTTTACTAATATTCCCCTTTATGGTGGTTACTAGAAGCCCAGTGCACAAAATCATGCACGGGTAGAGTCCCTAGTCCTGGAAAGCAATCAGGGCCCATCGGGGCCTTACTTAATTCTGCGCTGCATATATATATATATATATATATATATATATATATATATATATGATATTTTTCTCTGGATTTTTACTTTGAAAGTAACAAAAGTCTTTGTTTTTTGTGCAGATGCTTTGTATTTCCTATTTATCATGAGGACTTTTAAAATACATGTGGCATTGAGGACATTAGAGGTAACAAGCAAATTTTGAAAAAATATCAAATTACTAATTTTTTTGTTTAATGAATGGCAGGCACCATAAACTGGTGATTCTCATGTACTATCAGACAAAGTTGTAAAAACTTTTTTTTTTCTACAAAAGCACGAAGAGGAGAAAATAAGAGGTGGTATTAGTGATTACTGTACAAGTAAATGGACACCTGCCGATGCCCTTCCATAGCACGTGTATATCTTTCTTCTTATTGTTTTCAGAAAAGAAGGGAGAGGGAGAGAGAGATAGGAACATCATTGATGAGAGAGAATCATCGATCAGCTGCCTCCTGCATGCCCTCTTCTAGGGATCTAGCCTGCAACCTAGGCAGGTGCCCTAATTGGGAATTGAACCATGACCTCCTGGTTCAAAGGTCGACACTCAACCATTGAGCCACACAGGCTAGTCATTTCTGTGATTATGAATGTCTGAGATGACAGAACTTACTATACTTGAGGAGTCAGTCAAGGAATAGGCAAAAAAAGGTTGTTTTTATTAAACAATAATTTATTTGGATGCACCTCAACATCTTGAGTATTTACCTATTAAACCAAAAGAAGGGAAAATGTAAATGTTGCTCACAACTTTGAAAAGAAACATATTTTATTTAAAAATATGCAAACAGTATTTTATTCAACCCAGTTCATTGTCATTATAGGGCTAAATAAACTTACACAAATAATGGAACTAATAGTTCAGAGCGAAACTCGGAGATGATCTCCTAGTGTGTGTGATGAATTCAAATCATTTAATTTTAAACCTGAGAGGAGGTATTTATATGAGTTAGTGGGAAAGAAAGTGCCGCAAGACTTACTCTAAACAATCCTGTCCTCAGACATTTTCAGTATTTAGTCATAATGAGACCGTTTCTATGGAAATGAGACTAGCACTTAGTTGTCTTTTGAACTGATTCATTCATAATAGTTCTTTGAGATCAATGATAAATTTTAATGCTACTTCTCAGAAACTTCCTTTGTCAGAAGAACCAAAGGAAGCAAAGCAATATTCTACAGAGATAGAATTCACCGTGTTCACAAACCACATTTATATTTTCAAATCACATTTGTAAGTTTAAAGATGAAAAATTATATAAATATTAGAAGATATAGTAATAGTGGACACCTATTGAACCAACATGTTTCTAGCATAATCATCTGTCTATAGTGTACCCATATGGTTAAGGTGTCAAAATCAGAGCAATAACAGCATATGAATGACTTTCATCAACTTCGTGCTACAGTTACAGACAAACATTATTTTATATTTTATTTTTCTTGATTTCAGAGAGAGGAAGGAAGAAGGAGATCAAGATTGAAACATTAGTGATGAGAATTATCCACCAGCTGCCTCATGCACGCCCTCTACTGGTGATTGAGCCTCAACCCAGACATGTGTCCTGACCAGGAATTGAACCCTATCCTCACGTTTCATGGGTTGATGTTCAACCACTGAGCCACACCAGCCAGGCGACAAGCAGATTGTTTTAAATTGATACTCTGTTTAGTTGTTTCTGTCAGTATCATCAGTACAGCAAATGTTTAATAAAATGGGTTTTAATCAGGTAGAACTGGATTTCATTTTAGCTTCATAGCCTTTACACAAGAAAATATTCTGAATGTCATTTTACCTTATTAACCTATTTTTTTTTCCACATGAAAATGTGGTTGATGACATTTTCCCCATGTGTTTATCTATGGGACTATGTCTATGGGAATATGTGCTGGAGAATTAAATGAGTCCAACGTATATACCAAATGCCTAGAATGTATTAAGTGCTAGTGCTCAATAAGTAATTATTGTTACTAAGATAGTGTGCATATTTCTGTTTTTAACCCAGAAAAGTATTATAAGTCAATTGTTTCTCAATTCAACTTGTCTCTTTTTTTCTAGAATGAATTTTTATTTAAGAAAAAATGTACAAATCACCTAATTATCTTACTAATAAAAATAAATAATTTCAGGAAACATGGTATCAAAGTTAATTATTTAGTAAAATTCTGGGAGAAATGTTTTAATGTGCAGCAAAACATTCTCAACATCTTATTATCCAAATCTTCCAGCCATTACATACCTGAGAGACATAGAAAGACTGATTCAAATGAGCATACCAAGTCATTTCTCTGGGATGGCATTTAAGGTTAAAAAATTAAATTAAAATATCCTGTTTACATTAATACTCTAAATCAATTTGGTAAAACTGAATAATACATTAATTAAACCTGATGATGCCTCAGTTTACACAAATTATTCATGCAAATGCCTAGTGTACTAGTATATCTAGATCTTCTACAGAATTAGGATGTATAGGAAAAAATATAAAGCTTAAAATATAAAGTTTAAATATAAAGTTTAAAATGGGTTTTTCAGTCTCAGCCCCATTGATATTTTAGGCAAGATAATTGTTTGTTATGAGGAGATTGTCTTTTGCATTTTAAAATATATAGCTTCATCCCTGCCTTGTACCTTTTGGATGTCCTTTGCATTCACCAAAAGGAACAGATACGATGAGAGCGAGAGAAGGAGACAGATGGAGGAGAAGAGAGAGAAGAGGAAAAGAGGATAAACATTAACTACAAAATAAAATCAATAGATTTAAATAGAAGAAAGAAAAACAAAAATGAAAGGGGAACATGTGGTTACCAAGGATCATTGTAAAATAAAAAAGCATACAATTATGCAAATATTTTCAAACATTTAATAGATTCATCATACAAAGCCTATAATGCAATTGCTATTAGCTATCATACGGAGCTAAATATATTTCCATCAATTAGGGAGCAGAGGAGGGCTACACTAATGGTCCAGGTGGTGAGTAACAGAACAGAAAATACATGGACAAGCACACAAAAATCTAAACCAAACAAAACTCAACGAAATACGAGTGGTTCAGCAATTAAGCTAAGGGCAAAGCTATGAAGGCATAAATAGAGGACACAAAATCACTGATTGCAAGAAACAAGGCTGAAAAGGTTACATATTACATGGTTCTATTTCTATGACATTCTTGAAAAGGGCAGTAACCAGATCAGTGGTTGCAAGGAATTTAGGGATGTGGGAGGGTTGAAGGGATGACCCACACAGGTTATTTTTGGGGCAGTGAAACTATTCTGAATGATAATATAATCGTGGATGAAGACTGTGCATTTATCAACACCCACAGCACTGTACAGCATACAGAATAAACCTGAACATATGCCATTTAAAACACCATTGAAGATGTCAGAGGATACCAGAGCGGAATGCAGACTATGACAAGCCAATCTAATTGTACTACAAATGTAATAACCTCACTGAGTGAAGTGGAGGGGAATACTGCAGACCTCAGTGATTTTAGAAATGCGTGGAGCCTGTAAGACTCAAGGCCAAAGGCACTATGGTTAGGACACGGCACTTTAGTTGGTAAAGGTTTCAACCAGGGGAGTATAGGTGAACAATTTGAACCCAATACCCCTATGTCCTGGGATAAAACCGTGAAGTAAGGGGATGAGGGATGCTGGGAGACAAGTTTCTCATTATTGGGGTGGTGACTGCAGAGAAGCACAGGGGAAGCCCAACATCATCCCTGGAGAACTAGATAAGAGTTGGAGACACCAGTAGACACCTAACATAAAGATGGATCCATGTGCAGATATTCATGGATGAGTGTACAGGCACAGGTTCGCATGCACATATACCTCATTGCTCTAACAGTTGAGAGGTCTTAGCAGGGAGGACACTGCAGTAGCAAGAAGCCACTCATCGCCTAGAAATTGATTTCTCATCCTCGGAAGAAAAATGGAAATGGCTGATTCTAGGGCTGGAACAGGGAATAAACAAGATGAGCCTGAGTATCTTATGGCAACAGAAAGCAAGGAAGTGCTAAAAAGCAAGACAAAAGTAAAATAAAGGATGATGAGCCCATGGAGGTATATCGAAGGAGCAAGGTGTCAACTGAAAAACTTTCAATAGCCAGGAGGGAAGAGTTTGAGCAGCTACAACCAAAAATGATGAAGTGCTGGGTTACTATCAAGAGATAAAATATGCACGAGTCCACCCTGGTGAAAAGAAATGATCAAAACAAATAAGTAAATGGAGAGAATATTTAAACATGAAGCAAGTTGTTCATGTTATCATATTAGCAGAGTTGAACATTTTGCAGTTTAAGCTCATAGACTAGCGTATTGGATCTATTTACCTTTATAATGCAGATGAAATGATTTTTGACATATTTGAAATGTCCTTTTAAAAAATTTTTAGGTGTTTGTAAAATTTAGAGACCTTCTACTCTCAGATCATTCTCTGCGTGTTACCTTTGCATGAGAAAATGCAATTAGGAAAGAACCGTGGGTCATTATGACTTTTAGGCACCTTACAGCATTGCTCAATTTAAATGCAGCCTTTTACTTTGACTTTTTAAGGAAAGCAACCCATTGATTAATGATGGTTGAAATCTCCTTTCTCCTTGTGTCATCTCATTCCTGAAAGTCACAGGAGGTCAGAAAACATCTGAGTGGTTTGTTCAGGACCCAATTACTTTGATGAATACATTAAGAAGGAAAAGTTCAGGACATCGCCAGAATTTAGTGAAGAATTAAAGTGAGGCCTTCAACACTTGCTTCCTAAATTGTCTTTTTCAGAGCAAAGTAAACACTAACAATATTTGTATTTATGATGATAATTTTGAGATATAGGATATGCTTGAAACTAGTATGTCATAAGGCAATATAATGGCATATGGATATGTGCATTAACCTACAGTTGATTCCAATATACTGAAGTCTGACCCTCACGTAAGCTCAAATGTATAAAAATATTTGATGTAAATTTGTCATCCTATGTTATTCTACCTGAGAGTCAGTACTAATTAATCTTCTTAGTTTTCTAGCTAATAAAATAGATAATGATACAAAAACATATGGAGGAAACACAGTTTGAATATGAGGGTTTTAAAAAAAGTGTCTTGCACATGGCGACCAATTGATTTAGGCAAATAATTCTAATGGAACTTTCAAACGACACACATCAGCATAAGAAACGTAACACACATTTATAAAATGTCCTGGTAAGACAGCCAAGCACGTCACGTGCCTTCTGGAGGCTGATTCATCAGCACTTCACCTTCCGGCCATCGCAGCATTAACTTTCAAATGAACTCTCCTAACTGCTAAAAAGTGTGGGAATAATTTATTCCTGGAATGGTTTTGCATGTTGAGTGTTCATTTAATATTCAAAATAATACATTAAAGGTACAAACAGATACGAACTAGGATAGCCAGATCTTTATGTGTCCAGATACATTCAAAGATACTTAAAGATTCTGAATAGCAAATAAAGCGAGCTATTAAAAACAGAGGTATTTTTATGTGAATGATAATCTTCATCAGCAAGGCTGCTAATAAATTACCCATGTAAAATTGCCATTAAAATGTGAAGAGCCAATATCCATTATTTGTCCTGTCATTTAAGCCATTCATTAATTGTGACCTCCATCTCAACATGACAATGCTCACAATGGCATGCGCCATTAATTATGCATGAGGTTTGTTCAACACGTTTCCCTGAAAGTGTTGTATTTTCCAACTCTACTAATAGCTTCAGTCTAGTGAATAATTCATAGGGTTACATATCTGAGAAAAACTTCTCCATGAGTAAATTCAATATTTTATGGGCGTGAAGGACTGCCGTTACTTTGCCTTTCATTTGAGCACTGTAATAATGCTTGCCCGACTCTTTCTACGTTGTGTAATACATCTAAAGCAGTGAGCTAGGCATGCAAAGTATTGCTATCTCTATTTTAACCAGTAAAACAAAATCATAGCAGAGATGGTTGGAGAAAGAAATGAAGAGTAAGGCGCTAAACAAGCAGCCTGTGAAAACAAACTCTATTAATAAGAAAATGCATGTAGAGGCTTAGCAAAATTCTTGGGGATATTCTGTAGGAGACAACTAACTAATGGAGTTTTCTTACCTACATAACCCAGTAGACATAATGTTTAAAGGCTTAGCTTTTAGTTCTGGCCGGTATGGCTCAGTTGGTTGGAGAGTACTTCCATACATAAATGGTCATGGGAGATGGTTCCATTCACAGCACATGCCAGGCTGCAGGTTTGATCCCTGGTCCAGGTATTAGGTAGGAAGTTAGACATGAGTGGCTAGGGTGGGGCCTGCCCTAGGGTCGGGACCAACGTGGCCGTCAGACCCCCTCTCTATGGGCGGCCCAGCAGCCAGCAGACTGCCAGCAGGCAGGCTCAGAATCAGCCAGTTTTTGGCACAAGCTCAGAGGAAAAAGACATGACCTCAATAGGACCTACTAGGGCCCTGGACTAATTATAACAAAATTTACATATTTGCATTGTAGTTTTTCCCACCCCATGGGTTTTTCTGTATGAATTATGGGTAAGGGCATGCACAAAAGAAATTTAGTTATATAACCCTTTTCTATCAATCATTCCTGAATGCAAGTGACAGTCTCCACCCAGAAAAATCTCCCATCCTGCATAATAAAAGCCTAATATGCTAAGTGTCTGACTATTCATTTGACCATTCGATCCAGTCGCTATGATGCCCACTGACCAGCAGTGGGCAGACGTTCCATCCAGTAGGTTAGCTTGCTGCTGGGGTCCAGCTGATCGGGACGCGGGGAGACAGGACCGGACACACCCTGGACCCCTCCCGTAGACCCTCTCCGGCCCCGATTGTGCACTGGTGGGTCCCTTGGCCTGGCCTGTACCCTCTCACAATCTGGGACCACTCAGGGGATGTCAGAGAGCTGGTTTCGGCCCTATTCCCGCCCGCCAGGCTGAGGGACCCCACCCGTGCACAAATCCGTGCACAGGGCCTCTAGTTTAAACCACATAATCCCAGAGTTCCGGCCCATGGTCTCTCCTCGCTCGGAGTGTATCTTCAATAAATCCCACTTGGCTTCACTTTCATTTTTGCTGACCTTAAAACCTTTTCCGTATCAATAAGAAGAACCAAAGTCCCAGCCAGTAACCCCAATTAGTAACACAGGCGCCTGCAGGAAACACCTATTGATGTCTCTCCTCTCTCTCTCTCTCCCTCTCTCTCTCTCTCTCTCCGCTCTCTCTCTCCTCTCTCCTTCTCTCCTCCTCTCTCTCTCTCACATTACTAAAAATGACGAGAATTAAAATAAATAAATAAATGATGATAATAAGAAAGGCTTGACTTTCAGATCCCTGGTTTTGGAAGTATCCCTTTCCCTTCCCTCTCTTATCTGGGGAAAAAGAAAGAACAGCCCTAGTGATCTCAAATGAGCAGTCTTTTCTAGGTGCCCACAGTGAGCCAGGAGAGCTTGTGAAAATCATGGAGATGGCAAGCTGGGAGTTGCTTCCATGGAGTTATAAAAGCAGGCAGTTAGCATTTATTAAGTTCTCACTCTGTACAAGGTTCTGCAGAGCTAATACAATCCTTAGTCCCATGTTACGGTAAGGAGTTTACAATGTAAGACCACCAAGCTTTCAATGTTGTTACACGCTGAGAGATATTCATCCTGATCATTAAAACCAACTAATGGAAAGGCAGTAATGATGTTGCTTGTCATTAACAAAGACTTTTGAAGAAATTATAGGCTCTGGACTCTAATAGGGTTTTACCTAATCCTGTTATTACTGGTTTTACAGGTCTCCTATCTTCATTTTACTAATAATTTATTATTATGTACTTACTCTATTTTTCTTTGTGATTTCTGAAGCTAATAATTGACATATTAGAGTACCAGGAAATTAATTCAGTTTATTGCCAATTCTTTACTTGAATGTTACCATCAATCAGAAAGACTGAGTGTAGGAGTAAAACAAAGAAAATTAAATAGTAACCTATAATTTATTAGCATTAAAATCACTCATTTAAAGTTATTTTTTAAAAACCTATGAGCGAAGTATATGGCTCTAAGTCATAAATGCAAATTTGTGTTGTTAACTCAAATACATGCACTAATTATAGGTAGTTATTTTGCAAGTTTGCTTCCATCATTTGCTCAGCTTTTATGGAAAAATTGCAACCTCTCACGCAAAGGTCATGCCATTTTTATTGATTGTAAGGTACACGCATCCCAGGGAGCAATTAGCTTCAAGAGAAAGCTGTCTATGCCACAGTAATCGAATATAATGGAAAACAATTTTTTGAAAAAACATCTACATTAAAAACCTACAGGTCAATCATTGTGACAGTCAATAAGTTGTATTACTTTTTATATCTTCTGTATTACTCAAGTGCAGACATATGAGATAACTTCTTTCTTGTCCATTGTTTTTGTTATAATTTTATTTTAGGAATTGTTATCACTGGTTTTCCAACTATCTTTTACCAAAACAAAAAAAAAAAATCATTTTTTTTTTAATATTTAAAAGAAAGCGTATAGGAGTTCTTGGAACATGGTGGCTATGGCAGAACTCTAAATTTAAAATTCCGTATTTGGCACATGAGAACAGCACACTCGAGGACAGCATTCGCAACATGCTTGGTTGCTGTGTACAAAGTACAGAGAAGCAGGTCCAAACCATTAAGAGCCACCAGACCTGGCTGGTGTCAACCTCTCAGCCAGGAGAGGCTGAGGAAACCCACAGGACCAGGAGAGAAAGAGAACAAGATAACCCCGAAGTGCCCGCAGACGCTCGCTGCAGTGCCAGCCAAGGGGAGCCGAACCACCATCGCAGGCCTCATTCTCAGAAGCAGAAGGTTGGCACCTCTGCGACCACAGTGAGGATGGGGACACATATGCTTGGATTCCGTTAGCAAGAGGCTCTGGGCTGTTCTGTGCCACCGTTGATACGGCAACCTCACCGAAGTGCCTGTTCCGTAACACGGTGTGCTTTGCTGTTTATTCTCAACATGCACATCCTTCCAGCTACAGTTTTGTACAAACCCTCCATTCCCCCCACCTTAGGCCAGGCTCCTGGATGCTGCGTTCCTGAATCAAAGACATCCAACTCTCTGTGAGCTGTCTTTCAGCAAGTCCAAGCCAATCTGCACTTCACCCCGCAGAGTATCCAAGTGCCTTGCTTCCTGGAACAAGCCAGGGATACTCAGCACACGCTTACAGGGGAAGGATGAAATGATCAGTAGATAGCTCAGTAGATGTAGACAGATACCATTCGTTGCAGACCAGGATCCTTGCGAATCATTCTGTTAATGGTGCGGTGCCCTCTGTGTCCCCACCTGTTACCCGGGGAAGTGGAGTTTTTGGGGTGCCGCCCGGAAAGGAATTTCCTGAGGCCCCCACGGGAGGATGAGGTAATGGGGAAAGCTTCCCTGATGATGTAAAATTAAGGGGGTTCCCGTCCCAGGCCCCAGCTCCCTCCGCCCGCCATGGACAAAGTCCAGTCTTGTCTTCAGCAGGACTAGGATGGAAGCCACTGCCCAGAGTCTCTGCTCCATATTCAAGCTCAGTCCCGTTCCCCCTTTTGCTTTCTTCCATTAATAGTATTAAATACTAATAACTGGTTAATTATGATGATCACAACTTCAGTCATAAAATTATGTAACGCCATGACTCCTAGAACTAATGCTGATACAGGTGTCTACTTTCCTTCTGAATCACTGAAAATCAGAAATTACCATTTTGCAAATCTTTGCACAAAATTTTTCTTTCAATATTTACTATATTGAAACTTGGAATTTGGGTTACCATGTAAATAAAATTGTTACTGTTTAAAAAACTTACTTAACTAGGGATCAAAAACCTTGTATTAAAATTGATTTCCCTTTTTTCATAATCCATATAAGTTTCTTAATCCATTAGTACCGAAGAGTGTGCAAATACAAACATAACAGTAAAAGATTTTGAGACAAGGGCGTTAAGGACATTAGAACTGATAGAATCAGAGTTGAAAAAACCTTGAGTAGATTTGGTAAATTTTCACAAGGTGCCCTCAAACAAAGAAAATCATATGTTTATTTTATGAAACTATTTTTGTGGTTTTAGTCCAAACATGAATGCGTATTTATCTCTTGTTCCTTTTGGTTGATTGAGCTGGAGAAGCAATATGCTATTCCAGACAAGCAATGCAGCAAGCTGCACTTGTAGATTTTCTTACTGTGGACAAATGAATAACATAGAATGCTATATAAAAAAATATTGATAATCTAAAAAAACCTAAAATATCAAGCATTTTATGGATTATTCATCTTTCTTCATCAGTGTCAAAAATAATACCCATCAGTGTAATTCATAGGATAGAATGAATTTCCAATTCAAATAATACATTCTATTTGACATAATATATACCAAACTAATTTGCAAGTTAATGGGTTTTAGTAAAGGTTATGTGACAGTGTTAAAATGTTATTTCCAGCCCTGACCGGTTTGGCTCAGTGGATAGAGCATCGGCCTGCGGACTGAAGGGTCTCAGGTTCGATTCCAGTCAAGGGCATGTACCTTGGTTGCCGGCACATCCCAGTAGGGGGTGTGCAGGAGGCAGCTGATCAATGTTTCTAACTCACTATCCCTCTTTCTTCCTCTCTGTAAAAAAATCAATAAAATATATATATATTTTTAAAAATGTTATTTCCAGGTGCCTTATCTTAAAGATTGTATAATCAATTGCTCTGTTCCCTGAGAAATTTCTGCATGGATTACCCTTTTCTTTCTTTCTTTTTTTTTAAATATATTTTATTGATTTTTTTACAGAGAGGAAGGGAGAGAGATAGAGAGTTAGAAACATCGATCAACTGCCTCCTGCACAACTCCCACTGGGGATGTGCCCACAACCAAGATACATGCCCCTGACTGGAATTGAACCTGGGACCCTTCAGTCCACAGGCCGACGCTCTATCCACTGAGCCAAACCTGTTTTGGCATGGATTACCCTTTTCGGCCACATGTCCTGGACATTCTTTCGCTGTAGCAGTGCAGCTACTGCAGATTTACCTCAGGAACCCCTACCTCTCAGAGGGCACCGGGCTTAACTGACTTATAGCCAATTTGGAAGACTTTTGTTTTATATAGTTTGTCCATTTTTTAAGTTGTTTACACAGCAAGTAAATCCAGTCCCTGTTATGATACATTGACCCTGAATGTAATTTTTGATGAAAAAAAATTCAAAATTAAAATAAAACAATAAAAAAGTAAACTCTGTGGATTAATTTTTTTAAAAATATTGACTGTATAAACGTAAAATACACTAGAAGTCAATCTCAACAATAATCAATTTTATCAACCACTCTTAATCTGATATATGGCATGTACAAAAACACTATAACAAAATCAATATTTAGACATGTTTAAGAATAAAAACTTTCTATGTGAGCTTTTAAAAAGGTGGTTGTCTATGTGATCTAGATATGTGTTCAGGTAGGAGAGGCAACAGGGTCAGTGTATTAGTAGTGTCTCACACATATCTTACCACTTTTAGGGCAAGTTTGAAAAGTTCTGCTCTCAGTTACATCTTTTTTTTTATTGAAAATGAGTTTAAATACATTACATTATTTTACTGTTCTTTGTGATTCTGTTTGTTGTGCTTTCATACTCTTTTATATTAATTTGTTTACATAATTATTAAAATACATGAATTATAAAACTCCACAAATTAGAGTAAGACACTATTTACTGGCATGTAAGAGTAAATCACTATATTCTGGCATATTATTTTATCAATGTTTAATTTTCCATTTTAATTTATTGTATTAAGTTAAAATAAATTTTAGTTAGCATTATATTTTTTTATTTTATCATTGGGAAATCAGATATATGACCTAAGAAAAAAATTAAGTTAAAATGGAAACTAATATTATTTTAAATAAAGTTCTAACAAAACCACTTGTTTAAATAGTGGAACTTGAAAGAAAATTTACTCATTTGGAGAGCATCACAAGTTAACACTTATATTTGAAGATATGCAATAAACTAAAATGTTAATGATATAAATCATAAAATAATTTAAAATATGATAGGATATACAATTAAAAAATAAAATTTTGGTCAAGTATTTTTTTTCCTCTATTCATATTGAAAATATACATATCAAAAATCTATTCCATTACTGGACAAAAAGAAAATTTTCCTTTATAGAAAGTTATTAAAATTAGAATTACCATTTAGAAGATGGAATTATATTTTAAATGTCACTGAATAAATTTCTATAATAATTTAATTAATAAAAAAACATTTGTGTCAATATAATACATTGTCCAAAATAAAAGAATGTTGGATATATAATGAAAATAAAGTAATAAGCATAGAATTTATTTGATAATGCTAACTACCTTCTAAGCATTAAGTGACTATGAACACAAAGAAATTTTGTACAAAATAACCTTCTCTTGATAAGTGATTTTGATTAAATGCTAAGTGCATAATTTGGTTTGATTACATACAAAATGCTGCCAAATCAAAACATATTTCATGAGAAATACCCTGTTCATTATAGTGACTTTCCTAATGACTGGTCCCAAATCCTGGAATGTCATCCTTTGACAATGAGTTCTAAGTATAAATGAAAAGTGACTGAAGGTGACAATGATGTAATGAGGCTACTTATAAATTTTCCTAATGATAATTAAACAATTAGGAACTTTAATCAAAGCATCTTGACATTTTTGCAGTGTATTTTTAGAATTTAATCAAAACTAAAATATATGATGCTCTGTCTCCTTATGAGGTCAGAATATTTATTCAGAAAATATTTACTTGAAAGATTAACATGTACAAGGCGCCTTTTTAGGTGTGAATGGGCAAAAATAAAATAATTAATTATTCTAAGAGACCTTAAAATCTATTAGTGGAGATTACACAGCAATACACAAGTTATTATTAACAAATATAATCTAATAGGTGGTTACATACCATAACATTTTAAGGAGATGGATATGAGTGGATAATTACTTCCTGCTCAGGAAACCAGGGATGTGGAGATATTGTACATTTGTGATCATTAATAAATACAAAGATTCCAACAAATTAGGGAAATGTAAAATCTAATTGAAAAAAAATAAAGCAGGAAGAATTAAGTACTTTCTGGAAAATATCTATGTAGATGGATGCATCAAAAGAGAAATTGCAGGAAAGACAGTTTGCTGTTGGACTGTAGCCCATCGTGACTCTTGGAGTTACCTTTCTAATTACTGTATTGTTCAATATAGAATGCAGGAATACAAGGGAGAAGACACATGATGGTTTTTACTTAATAAATATTAGTTTTGTTTAATTGTCCTTAATCATTAGCTTCTCTCTGAATTATATACAATAAAAACTAATTATTTAGTGTTTATCTGCAAGCTGACTTCTGCCTAGAACATTTAAAGTCTGGAATTTGCCAAAAAAAAATAGGTAATGTTTTAAGCACAATCACTTGCAGAAAATTGTGAAACAAATTCTTAGACAATTTATAAAAAGCTTAAGGAGTTTCTTCTTCCTGTATTTAAATTTTCATACAAAAACCTGCTGGTTTGAAATAAGGGTTAAAATGATTTCAGTTTTTACTATAGATTGTTTAGCCAATGAAGAGACCCAGGGTAAATTTTATATTGCATACTTATCACTATCTTTTTATACTCAATTACTTTAACATGTACTTTACATTTTTATAATACTTTTCAAAATTTTACAATAGTTTCCAAACTACCACTAGTTTCTTACATTTCTAATCACCTTTCATTCTGAAATATTTGTAATTTTCTTGAGTTTCTGAAGTTTTTCCACATTTTGCATAGAATAATATGTTGGAGAAAATATTTATTTTTTCCCTCTAGGTTTATTTAACATAGGTTCACAAGAAATAACTTATATTTTGAATTTTTATGCAAATTCATGTAAAATGTTGTGATGGCTTTAATTTTGCGATGTATTGGTTAAAAATATCCTATATAATAAAAGGCTAATATGCAAATTGACTGAAAGGTAGAACAACTGGTTGCTATGACATGCACTGACCACAAGAGGGCTGATGCTCAATGCAGAAGCTGCCCCCTGGTGGTCAATGTGTGGCTGTCAAGCGCAGCAGTGGTGACGGGATTCTCTCCTGCCTCCGAGGCAGCACTTAGGATGTCGGATTGTGGGGAGCAGGCCTAAGCCGTCAGTTGAACATCCCCTGAGGGCTACCAGACTGCGAGTGCAGTCCCCGCCCAGTGCATGAATTTCATGCACCAGGCCTCTAGTATTTCTATAATTGCACAAATATGTGATCAACAATTAGACGGCACACATGAATCCCTCTACCTACCTTCTACTGATACTTTATCAATCCTCTTATTATCTATTCCTTTTTTTTTCTCTCATACTTCAAAGAACAGTTTCGGGGGGGGGGGTTATTTCTCAAAAAAAAACCCTCCTTGTATTTAATATTTTTTTTTATAAGCTCTATAAATATCTCCATTCCTATCCTTTTAGGACAAAATTTTAGTATTGCTTTACTCTGATGGGCTATGAAATTCAAGTTTAAGGGGAACAAATGGGGGTATAAGTTTGGCATGGAAAGAGAGGGTAGGGAAAATGTTCCATGAATACTTGAGACCAACTGGTGCGACTGAAGTGGACAGAACTGAAACTCAGGGACCAGACGTCCTCTCTTTTCTGGGACTCAGTAATCACTGGGCAACGTAAGCCCTTTTGACCCAGAGACTGCGTGATGCCATTCAGACATGCACGGTCCCCTGTCAGTGGCCAGTTGGCTCCTGGTGCCTTTTAAGTTCCTAGGCCCATAACAAGCCTCCTAGTTCCCCAAATTGTTACTTGATGTGTGGGACAGAAGAGCCCTTCTTGTGTACGTTTTACACAGAGTAGGTACCAACTATAAAAGTTATAGTTTTGTAACTCTTTTAGCATGGGTATTAGTGGTTTAAAAGAAAGACAATACAATTAGAAATGTGAGCGTCAGTAAGTACATAGTCATGAAATGATAGGCAAATGTTTCCTTGTGTGTGGCAATGGGAATTTCGTATTAAACTAAACAAAGCCCCAACAATCCTCAAGGGGTTTAGGTTCTAATGGAACACGTTGAACTCATGATGGCTTAATAAGAAAGCGGTTCAATCGCATAGAGCTGATCTGCTTACTACTTGAGCTTAAATGGCTATACAAGTCTATCTAGAAAATGCATTTTCTATTTTCATGTATTTTCCTCACACACAGCACTTCCAGTGAATATCATTCCGATAATTGCTTCCATTAAACCAATTTAGAAACCATATATTTTATGTACGAATGAGAAAGGAAGCAAATTAGATTCAGACGCATACTGTGCTAAGTTCTGTGGCTACATATGGAAATTAAGGAGTATTGAGAAATGCCACTTTCTTCTGAATGCCATTGTCAATTGCATGGCTCTGCTAACAAAACAACAGTAGGAGACATCGGCTCCCCATCTTGAACGACAGAAACACTGTAGACTTTTACTGAGCAGAACTGCACAAACAATGATGGACTGTCAATATTTCCTGAAACCACCATTCATCCTCTTTCCCTGAAAGATGCTTGCAGCTTTCTTGCAAGTCAATTTATACTACTAAAGAGAAAATAAATTTCAAATTTTGTAATATGACTGAAGCAGTGCAATTTAGATAGATAGATGATAGATGATAGATAGATAGATAGATAGATAGATAGATAGATAGATTCATTGCTTAAATTGCTTAAGTACTTACTTAAGAACTTTTGATTTATAGTTAAAGTTCAATAACTTTGTAGGAATTTCTTTTTCTAGTATTTCTTTGCTTTGGTCCCAGTTGTTTTTCTTTTTGTGATTATCTAAAAAAAATGTGTTTTAGAAAACTAAACATTATCATAACCTCAATTTGAATAAAATGTGTTATTTTATGTAAATCGGAGGCCCTCTCTATAGCTAACATTCTCCCTCACTGCAAAAAAGAGAGTATAAAGTGAGAGAGAATCACCCTGGTGTCTGGGGAAGTGGGAGACGAAGAGGAGAAAGCGCTCAGTGGTGTCTGAGGAGCTGTGTTCAGTGACATCTGATGTCCAGCTTTACCTTTATCTTTTTAGTAGTAGGTTCATTCCTTCCTTAGATCCCATGGGACAATACATTCTTCTTTTAAAAAAATAAAAATAAAAAAAAGATATATATATGAGAGAGAGAGAGATTATTGATGAGAGACAATCATTAATTGGTTGCCTCCTGCATGATTGGAGACTGGGAAATGAACTGTGACCTCCTGATTCATAGGTCAATGCTCAACCTCTGAGCCACTGCCTCTGGGTTACATTCTTCTTTTTTTGCTCAAACTAATTTGAGTGTGGTTTTGTCACTTGTGACCAAGAGCCTTAAGGAATAGATTTGCATTTCATGGTAAAGACAGGAGAAATGTTTGCTAATAAGGCCATTTGATTAAAAACACCAGGCCCCCTTCGTTTAGAAAGGCACCGGGGTGCACCATGAGATGTGGCTTGAAGAGGACACAGCTAGCTGCCAGATGAAGTTCATACAACGATGTAGTGGAGCTGGGAGAGCAGGGCAGCGGGAAGGCTGTCGCAGTAGAGGAAGACGGGGGTGCAGAGCCTGGAAATGCTGAGGTGAGAGCCCCTGGAGTGGAGGAGCTGACTGTCTGACTGTCGTGGGCGGAGTGAGAATGAAGAGATGGGCTACTTCTCACTTTTCGGGCTTTGGGCGTGCCGGTTAGGAATGATGATGCTGTACATCATGTCTCAGGTTGGAGAAGGTTATTTTGAAGAGTAAATGACGCCTTGGTTGAGGACACACGAGATTTCCAACTGCACTACTCTCTCCCGCTTCCACTACTAGGACTACCTGGGAGATGGCTACTGAGTTTGGGAAAACATAAAAAAAGAGATCACTTTGGAATTTAAATTTTAGATCCCAAGGGATTTGAAATACATGGAATCAACCTGAAGTGTGATAGAGGATGACAAGGTTGGGAGACCAAATCAGAACCTGGAGTAACAGCTCCAGTTAAGCAACAGTTGGCTCAAACAGAGTGGTCAGAGATGTAGGAAAAAAATGAGCGCTTAGTGGTGTTGCAGAAATCAAAGAGTGGATTCGTGCAGGAATAAGAGATTAACTGCAAAGACCTACAGATACAAAGTGAAACCCACATTACTGAGAAAAGAGTTAAAGAGATTTATGCAGTCATGTTAATGGTACCAACAGCACGGGCACCAGATGTGAGGGGCGAGACCTCAGGACTCATCCTTGCCCTGATTTTAATGGCATGACCTCTAACAAGCCTCCTAGTCTCCCTGAGACTTGGCTATAAAAGTATGACATTGTCGACTTTAAGATTTTTTCCAAATTTAAATGCCCAGGGTTCCTCTATTTTTTCTCCAAATTATACCACACGAGATAATGGCAACATTCTTAGAAAATTAAACCTTTATAGCACACACCACTGTTTAGCCCTCTATTTATTCAACAACACTTTTCTTCGCCTGTTATGTGCTAGCCCCCCGGTGCCAGAAACCTGGGATACAGCAAGGAGCAAATAGCTTTTCTGGGTTTTCATTTCTGAAAGTCCGGTGGGAGTTAATGATCACACAAATAACACGAACGTGAACAAAGTACAAGTGAGTATTACCCAGGATGACGGACCATGCAAAGTCGTAGCAAAATAAGCTCTAATAGGGTCAAGAATAAAGCCACCTGTGGCCAGGCGTTTGATCTGGAACTGCATGTGCAGGGGCTGGGAGAGAGAAGGTTCTGGGAGGGAGCAGGGGAGCGAGCAGGAGGGGGCTTGGAAAGCGTGGGGAGAGGATCAGGGACAAGAACATGCAGATGACATCTGTCGTGGTTAGGATTCTTACTATCAACCTTAATTCGTTACAAAGGCACTGGAGGATTTTAAAACCAAGAGTAATGTAATCCAATTTGTATTTTAAATAATGCTTCTGGTTCCTATAATGAGGAATGTCTGAGGAAAGTAAGAGCCCATGTTGGAAGAGGCATGGTGAAATAGTGGAGAGAAGAAATGATGGCTTCTAGGACTACTGTGAGGAGAGGACCACGAGCGATACAGGCAGAATAAAGGAAACAGCCCAGCCTGTGACAGGTTGGACGCAGGCAGTGTGAGCCAGGGAGATGGAAATGTGACCCCAGATTTCAAAGTCGGAGCCACACACACGAAATGGAAGTGGCACTTACTGAGATGGGAGCACTGGGGGAGGACCACAATTAGAGGAGAAGATCACAAGTTCAAGTTAAATTTGAGAAGTTAATTGGACCTTGTTGATTTTTATTGCTTGTCTATTTTTTCTAAATAAATTGCTTTGCACATAACGAGTTGCTGCCCTTCATTTTTTTTTTTTTTTTTTTTTTTTTCCTCCATTAATTTAATATCCTAAACTTTGGAAAATTAACCTCACCCAACCAATAATTTAATGTGCTTTCTTTTTCAAATTAAATCGATTTTCTCTTAATGTCACAGATCAAAATTATGATGTGCATCTAGATAAAGTCTTCAAAAGTAAGGTTACATATTATGAACATAAATGGAATTTCTAGGTGATGCTCATGGTGAAAACCATTTTGGATTTCTGCAAATCAATGATGGACTTCTAGATTTGGGTTTGATATCGTGAGACTATTAATGGGAAGAAAACATAGAAAAATGTTTCTTTGCTGACATTATGAAAAAAAACACACACAGAATAATGACAGTTGTATTAACAAATATTATGTGAAGACGGTTCATGTAATTCCATATAAATACTGCACAATTTAATTAAATTTAAAAGGCATTCTCCTAGTTTATATAATTGTAAAATCAAAATCCATACACAAATCTTAATATGTTTAGGATTTACCCTCACAAACAAAAGTAGGTTAGTTTCTTTGTTTAGTTTTAGTTTATTGTAGCTGCTATACTATAACAATTTGTAATCTAAGTTAGGACAGAATTTGTTTCTGGTATTTGTTTTATTTTCTCCATCGGACAAGAAGCTGTTTATTCAACACAATACTGCAAACTGCTGCTGTGTCGAGTACGTTGGATACCTGCATCTACAAGCCTTAGGGTTTGTTTTGATTTTAACATTTGGTCTCTTGGTTGAACGTCAAATAAAAATAAAATTAGATATTTATTTTATTGTTGTCAAATTTTCTCAATCTTCTTTATCCCAGACCCTAGCCTACCTCGTCTTTATGTAAATTTGTGTTAGTTGAGTGCCAGGAGCTAAACAAAAGAAAAATAAATAAATAAAAATTTAATTGCTTTAATCCGATGTCTGTTTCAATTACCTTGAATCTCTGCTACGTGTTCTTAGGTGAAGAAAAGTGCTATCATTTCTCTGTTCTTTCCCTCGCTTCTGTACCTCACATGTGTATTGAGATTAAAATGAATACCAACCAAAAAGAGCAGTTAATAAAACTTGACAAAAATAAGCCCCGGGCTTTTTGTTAAATGAGGAATATTGAGATAATTTAGAGCTAATACACTAGGAACATATTTTGGTTCTAGAGAACCTGCTTTCCTCTAGACACATTCAGGACCCACTTCACCCCACGTTGGGGGAAATGGCCTATTGCAGCACTTTTAAAGTAAGGCACAAACATCACAAACCTCACCGTTGTCTCCTAGTGATCGATGACCTGGGATAACTCCCTTTTGTGAGTGTGGGTGGCTCCTATAACTTGCTTCTAGCCAATAGGATCTGGCAAAATGGCACGTAAATGACTGTCTCGATTAGGTTCCAGTTATGCCAAAGGCGATGGGGTTACACTCATGTTCACATTCAGGAGGGCAGTCTTGATGGTCTCCTGCTGGCCTTGGAGAAACAAACTGCCATAGTGTAGGCCGCCTTAACAGTGAGCAATATGTGAGGCCGGGAGACACACGGGAGGCATCCGGGAGCTCCCAGTGGCCTCCACCTGATAGCCAGGAAGGAGATGGGCCTTTGGTCATACAACCACAGCAAGTGGATTTTGCCAATGGAATGCGCCCAGCAGTGGACTCTTTCCTGGCACAGCCTCCCAGTGAGAATGCAGCCTGACCGGCACCTTGATTGCTGCCTGGTGAAAGCAAGACCAGAAGACTTAAATAAACCCTGATTGGAATTCTGACCATAGAAACGGTGAGAGAAAAATGTGTTATGGCCCGGCCGGCGTGGCTCCGTGGTTGAGTGATGACCTATGAACCAGGAGGTCATGGTTCGATCCTGGTCAGGGCACATGCCCGGGTTGTGGGCTCCATCCTCAGTGTGGGGCGTGCAGGAGGCAGCCCATTAATGATTCTTTCTTGTCATTGATGTTTCTATCTCTCTCTCCCTCTCCCTTCCTCTCTGAAATCGATAAACATATATTTTAAAAATGTGTTATTTTAAGCTGCTAAATTTGTTATAAAGCAATGAAAAATGAATTCAGAATACATTAGAAAACTAATATGGTTCCTATAAATAATCATGTACTTTAAAAATTTTTATATGCTGACTTTTTGTGTGACTCTTTTATCAGTTGGAAAGTTATATATACTCATTTTAATGTAAGCCAACATTGAATAATAACATTTGTTTTGTATCTTCCAGAAAATTCTCATTAATTACATTAGTGTCCTCCCTATGATGGCATTTGCACAAGCATTGGCTTTTAGTTTTCTTCAAAATCATGTGAGACATTCTTATTTTCTCTCTCTCTCTCAAAATCATGATAATATAGTCCACTGGGATTGTACTATAATGAAATTTAGCCGATTAATCTAAAAGTAATGGAATCCTGATATAGAATACATGTATCTACAGAGTTTCCATAGAAACAAAGATCACACTTTCCTGTCAAATCAGGCTTTGGTTACAGAAACCTAAACAAGTGGGCAGGGATAGTTTAAGGATGGATATTCATTTTTAAGGAAAACAATGAGCTATTATTGTTTTAACTAATAAATTATTAGTTATTTCATTAGTAATATTTGTTTTCAAAAGACCTATTTTGATTGTGACCAATCATTTTTCAAATGCTAAATGTCAAAATTCCTTTAGATGGTTTAAATGAATGATTGGCAAGATAGGAGTGTGTGTGCTTTCTATGTAGTCTCGCTTCACGTCTTGCTGATGACTCACCATCTCCAACTATCAATGAGGAACAATCTGCGTCCCCTTCACCTGGCGGTGGAGCTGCACAGCACGATTTACTACTCGCCAGAAAAACATAACATGATAAAAAACAACAACCCTGCTTTCATATTGAGAAGGGACCTACACTCATTATTTCCATTGTCAAGATCCAAATTTATACTTCATTTGAAATCCACTACACTATAATAAATTCATTAAACAAATAATTGTATTTCTTTATATGTTAGGCATCCGCCGATATGCTGGTGATAGAGACACGAGTGAATATGTTCTCCATCCTGTACAGCAAGGTTCTGTTCAATTGTGAGAACCACACGTGTGACTTAATATAACACATAACTGAATGATGGATGTAAAAACGTAGACAAAGCAACTAGTTATTGGAGTATATGGAAAAATATTAATTGTTGATGGAAACTATAAATTGCAAGTTACTTTTGAGTGTTCTCCTACCATATTCGTAGACATTTGGTAGAGAGAGGAGAGAAGGACGTGAAAATGGAACATTAATGACTAAATGAGCCCATGTGATCAGCTGGTCGAGGAAACTGGCAGCAAGAAGATTGGAAAATGTAGGTTTGGGCCCAATTTCGGAAACATTTAAAGGCCAGGCATCCTAATGTCTGTTAATAAACATCTACTTGATGGAAGAAAAATCGATCTGGTGTGTTGAAGCCAGCTCAAGCCAATTTTTACAGGATTAAAGGGGTGATTATGCACATATCCTTCTAATTCCAAGTTCAGTGACATCACATTGGCAGTTTGAACTTGGCTGTGGTAGGCATATTTATCCATCTTATGAAAATCAGCAAATCTACAAAATGAAGGCTTTATTTCCCAGGAAGTCAGTTGTAAAATGCTTACCAGCATAATCTAGTAAACACACACACACACACACACACACACACACACACACACACACACACTGATACTTACTCATTCACTTAAAAACTCAATTAAGTATTTATTGAGTATTTTCTCTATGTTAGACACTGTTTTGAGGATAACATTTGGGCAACAAATAAAATATCTCTTCCCGAGGGCAGACATAAACATTTATCTACAATAATTTCATATACTGATAAATGAGATTGAAAACATAGAACTACATAAGGGGTGGACCAGAGCTATAGCCTGGGTTTTGGTGAGGGGTTGCTCCTTTAGGACAGGCTGATAAAGAAAGGCCTTTACACCGGTGATAACTTAGCTGAGGCACAAACGTTGAGGCGCTGACAGCATGTGACAGGGCATCTCAAGCAGAGGAAGCACCCAGTGCAAAGTGCCGAGCAGCAAGCATGGGTTCTACTTTGTTTTCCCCTCTAGAAGGCTCCTGTGGCTGAAACGCAATAAATAACGGTAAGAACAAGAGAAACTGAGAACTGAGCCTAGAAAGCCAAGCAGTGATCACTTTAAATCTGGTCTCATAGACCAAGCATCTATGCAGAAATGCTTAAATTAGATGTGCATTAGTGCATCTGTTCATTCATTTAGTTGGCATATATTGGTCACTGACTACCATGCTAAGCGATTAAGATAAGAAAAATGGGATGATGATGTACAGACTCTTCCATAAAGTGTTCCTAGTCTTTTGGAAAGGGCATGAGGAAAAGTCGGGTCACTTGCATGTCCTGGACTGTGTGGGAGGGTTAAGTTCCCCATCTTCACATTCTGGCACCCCATCCCCTCCAAGGCTAATTTAGGAAGATCATTGTTGTTTCTCTGAAATGTTAAAATCCTGTAAGAGGTGATAGTAAAATGAAATTAAATTATTAATATTTTGGCTAGGTATATTCAAATTGTACCCCAGAAAATTTAACTTTAAAAAGTACACACACACACACACACACACACACACACACTTACTGGGACAAAAATAGCTTCAGCTGTTCATATGGAAAACAATACAATAATTAATAATGACGCAAGAATAAACTGTTTTACGTATTCAAAACTGTAAACCTACTTTGCCCCACCCTGTACATACCTACAGAGTTAATAAATTAGATTTTGCTCCAGCCCATGTGTAGAACTATGACAAAGTATGTTCACTTGCTGTCCTATGCTATAAAACCTTTGAATCAAAGCAGTCCCGCTTTTACTATTCTGCTTTGAGAAATGGTCTATACCAAAGGAGAAGAAATGCTCAAGAAAGACTGTTGTTGTTTTTTTTCTAGAAGGTGTGGAGCTGGTCAGGAAAGGCAGTGAGGTCTAGTCTCCTGTGCTCAGTAGAGAAGAGAGAGAAGAAACGACAAAGACGGACTCCTCAACTCTCCCACAAGCGGAGACCTTTCCCATGATGGCTGTCAGGCTTCTAGGAGGAAAAGGGTACAGTGAGTGATGAAGGGCAGGAGAATGGCCATTGCCCAGCTTGGAGGAAGCAGATAATGTTAGCTTCCCGCCGACTGCCTTGAAACAGGAACTATCCCTTACCAGCCTGGGAGTGGAGGAAAGAGTGGGAAATGGGGGGAAAAATAAGAACTAGTAACAGACTATCATTATTTAGAAGTTCTAGCCACTAAACATGGCAAGTAAAATGCCTTTAAACCTTGGAAAATCAGAGAAATGTCTCTTTCACAGAGAGAAAAAGTCAAGAAAATAGTCTTGAGTGACAGCAAGCGTCAAAAACATTGGACGGTAAAAGTGCTGACTTAAAGGTGTGGACAAGTGTTAAGTGCGAATAAATCTATGAATCAAGAGGAAAATAGGAAGAAGAGAGCTTCAAAAAATTGTGTACTCATACATATATTTTGAAAAATCTGATTTTTGCTAAATGGGCACTAGAAGAAAGAGACATTTTAATTTTGGTGGCCGGAGACAGAAGTCAGCTGTCTCCGAATATGGCAGGGGATAGGGGTGAGCTGGCAGATCTGCTGGCATGAATGAGATGGCAGGATTCTTTAATGACTCCTGCCCATCTGTTGCTTGCAAATAATGGCTATGAGCACTTTAAAAATAAAAATTATTTAGTAGCCTCTGTCATGCTTCCCGCTATGAATATAAAATGCACTGTCATAATCAGATCGTTCTGAGATATCGGAGGGCTGTAGCTCTAGAATCCAAACTCATTTTACTTATAACAACTCCGTTCTGCAGAGCTGAGCAATGTCTTTCCAGCAGCTTCTTATTCATTGGCAATTTGTTTGGAGGCAACAGTCTATGTACTGCAGCCGAGGACAGCAAGCTTGAGGAACCACATGCCTCGGTCACACGGCAAATACAATGGAGTGTAGAGTCTTTTCCCACTGGAGTATAAATTCTATGAAGGCGGGTGCGTTGTTCTTGTTATTTTTCTCTATCATATGGTTTTTGAGGGAGGGGAGAGATTAAATGGCACACATCAGGAAAAGCAAGGCCTGATAGTGTTAGGAAAACATGCTCAGACACATTGTAAGTGGAATAAGTGATATGTGTGATAGAGGTAAAAGAGAGAATGTCTTACTACATTGAAATAGACTCCATTTATTAATAGATCACCTTTATATGCATGGTGATATAGTACATTCTGTACATAAAATAAAGGGCAAGTTCCTACCATCAACATATATGTACATCCATGTGTGTTTATCGATAAGTACATATGTATACATTAAAGTATATATAAACATATATACTGCATTTAAATGATAAAATGGTGAAAATGTGCATGAACCTGGATAGAAGATTTCATCTACATAAAGTTCTTAAATTTTGATTTGTTATACATTTCCTGAAGGTGTTTGGACATTATTGGGCTCTAATTCTATTGCAAAGGCGGTATCACGAAGCAAGGAATTCTGTTCAAATGGTTTTCTCTCAATGCTTCCTTCTCAGTCAACACTACCCACCAAGAACCAAAGGTATGTTAGCTGCTTTGCTAAAATATTATAGTGAATAAATGAGTGAGAGAAAGTTATTTCCTTCAAGTCGTTCAATATGAACCTCAAAACAATTGGGTGAACTCTAAAGTGCCAAACATTACTATATAAGGTTATACATAAGGTCATAAGGACTTGCAGATGGGCATTGAGAAGGCAGAAACTGACTTCTGGGAAGTAAACACAGAGGGAATGCATAGTTCAAAATGCATAGCTCAGAACTCCAAAACTGAAACAGAGCAAACCCAAACAAAAAGCCTCCTCAGATATAAAGGAGATTCTCAAAAGTCAAGAAAAGAAACCTCCCAAAACATGAACACAAAACACTGTGATACGTGTTCTGCAAGTTCATGTGACTTCAAGCTGCATTCTAATGCCATCGCGGATACTGGAGGCAAAGCCTTGGGAATGCGCCAGGAGGACAGTTAGAGGAGAGACACTGCATACGTCCACATGCCTGAAAAGACTGCACACACAGTGAACATGTGATACACAGAGTCAACCAACAGAAGTGGGCTGTGCGGAGACGCATTTGCTCAGATCTAGTCTCTGAGTAAAGGAGGAAATGTCTCCACTGAGAAACTCAACCAGCCCCACATGGACTCATGGCCTGAAGCCATACTACATGCCTGGTGCAACATCCTTCGGGGCCAGATAGACCTGTTTTGTGCTATTTTGGGTAATATATTTAACATGAAGAATCAGTAATACATGAGATTAATGGAATCAATAAGTCTACAAAACTCCTTTGGGTGTAGCAGGCTGGAAAATGTTATTCATCCTTGCCTAAGGGGCATACAATTTCTAAAGCAATGACGTCCTTTCCTTAAGGGGGCAAAGAGATTCCTAACAGACCTCCACTGGCTTCCGTGTGCCCAACTCGCTGAGTTGGCATTGCCCTTGGCAACCATTGTACAGTGTGGGCTGTGGACCAAGCAAATGAGAATCAGCCAGGATCATGTTTAGAATTGCATACCCCTGTGCCTGACTCAAGGCCTGAGGATGTTAAATTCTTAATATTAAAGTGTGAGAAGTTGGACCACACTCTGAGGCTGCTCTTCCACAATCGTTGGAAAAGCCAATCGATGTTATTTTTATCATAAACAAGAGACACGTATAGGGAGTACAGTGCCAATACTGGAAAAGGAAACTGAGATCGTGGTTAGGGAGTGCCCCCACCTTAAGGCAGGGGGCAATGACAGTGACTTAGAAGTGGCCTCCAAGCAGAAGGTCACAAAAGAAAGAGCTGCTGACTCTTCGCAAACCTAAACCTAACTCTGGGAGGCAGCATGGGGGTAAGAAGGTCATGGGAATCCAACCCTGACCTCCTGGTTCATAAGTCCACGCACAACCACTGTGAGACTCCAGAGCCAAAGAACGACTATAAAATACACGGCCAACAACGATAACAAAACTTTGGGAAACTCTCAAAACCGAATGTGCAAGATTCAATGGGGTGGGGGGCACATGAACAGCTGAGTGAGGCAGAGGACCAGGCGCCATAAAAGCAGGAGACGGGGTGTGCAGCTCCCCAGCTGTGCTCCTCTGCCTCACTCATGCCCTGAGGTTCTGACCACCTGGCCCAGCACCACCAGTAAAGGAGTGTAACAGCACAGACTCTGAAGACATTGCAGCATTAGGGGAGACGGGATGTGGCTGGGTTGGGAAGATATTTTTTTAAATATTTTTTAATTGATTTCAGAGAGGAAGAGAGAAGGAGAGAGATAGAAACTTCAATGATGAGAGAGAACCATTGGCTGTCTCTCCCCACCCCACCCCACAACTGGGGATAGAGCCTGCAACCCCAGCACTTGCCCTGAATAAGAAGAACCGTGACCTCCTGGTTCATAGGTTGATGCACACCACTGAGCCACACCAGCCAGCCTTGTTTTTTTTAGAAGAATTGTAATAAGTGCAGCTCATCTTGCTTAAGAAGAGGTAACTTGTGGGAAAGAACAATGGCTGGGTGACGTAGTGGGGGGCTTCCTAAGGTCAGAAGAAATGAACCCAGATTGCAACACGGAAGTTTATCTGACTCTGAGGGCTTCATCCTTAATTTACCAGGTAAGTGGAAAACGTCATATCCCAGCATAGTACCTCATAATTTTCAGGTAATTTGTACTAATGGTAATATTTATGAAATCTGTGAGAAATGCAAGCACTATAAAAACAAAACAAAATTTCACAATGAACTAAACTTAAAACAGAGGCATCAGAAGAAACGCATCACCCAGAACAAAATTCAAAATATGCGCAGTGAATATCCTTAGGGGTAAAGCAAATGTTGGCAACTTGAAGACAAGCCATTATGAAGAACCACAGAACCGATTGCTTGGGTTTATCAATAAGTGACAAAACACAAGGAATGAATTAAAGAACAAAAAAAACTGGCAAAGGCTCTATTATTTTGAAAGCCTCCGAGAGTTGATATAGATAAGGAAAACATAAAACAAAATGTTAACATCCATAGAAGACAATAATCGTGTTCAACACCTACCTGAGTTCCAGGTGAAGAGGGGAAGAATTAAATGAGGAGAAATACTTGAAATAAAGACTGGCTGTCACCTAAAATTAAAAAGAAAAGATATATATTATCAAACTGATGGGTTGCAGAGGTAAAAAAAAAAAAAAGTGAAATAAGAAAAAACTCCCATAATCAGAAATCTAAAAAAATATTTTTAAAAATGTCAAATGTAGAATAAAATAGTAGGTCAAATACAAAGGAACAAACTTGAGATTGATGAGATTTAACAGAAATGCTATCTTCTAAAAATCAAGGGACAGGCTTTTAAAATGATTAAAACTATTTAAAAATACTTTAAACTTAAGTAAAATATATTGTAAGTCTTTTAAAATTCATGAAATATTCTTTCTAATTGCCTTCTTGAACTTGGTCAAGGAGATTTTAAGAAGGGGGAGGATCCAAAAAGAATCAATGAAATATGGAAAGTAAAGTGAATTAACATCTCAGTAAAGTATATTATCCAACTTGCATATGGTATTGATTTAACATAAAGTTCTTTCTTTTCCTTACCCCTCCTTTACCACGTCCTGTATAAAACCTGTTCAGTGTGACTTGGCAGTTTCACCCTACAGCCTTCCCTGCCCCGCCCCCCCACCCCCCTCTTTGAGTTGGGCCAGCCTGGGACTGGCATTAGCCAATAGAACGAAGCCTGGGCTCCCCCCGCCCCAGCACTTGCCTCCTTGGAACCCTGACACCAGCCTTGAATCCCCCCAGGTGTCCCCTGACCTCATATTCCCTTTATGTACTCCATCGCCTTCCAAATGGAAGGCTCCAGACCCTTAAAGAGTTTGTCCGCCATAGTTTATCGCCTGCCAGGGTTTATTCTCAACCACTCTGCAGTCTCAGATTTTCTGCAGAACTTTTCAGACTCTCGGAATGGAAAGGAAACACAAAGGCCACGCTCCTGCCTAAACTTCCAGTGGCTTCTCTTCAGCCAAGGAACCCGCCAGTCTTCCGGACGCATCTCAATGCTTCCCAGGTCAGACCGAAGTTCCTGTCCAGAAGCTTTCCTTACTTCCTCTCAATCTATCCTTTCTTTGGAAGCAATACACAGAGTTTTGTTATTTTTTTAAAAAAGTATGCTTTTATTGATTTCAGAGAGGAAGGGAGAGGGAGAGATAGAAACATCAATGATGAGAGAGAATCACTGATCAGCTGCCTCCTGCACACCCCACTCTGGGGGATCAAGCCCCCAGCCTGGGCATGTGCCCTTGACTGGGAATGCAACCGTGACCTCCGGGTTCATGGGTCAACACTCAACCACTGAGCCATGCTGGCCAGGTGACACAGGTTTTTAAAAACACTTTTGTTTACCTTTTCCCCCTAATAAAATGTGTATAAATCCGTTGGGTGTTTTTTAAACACTGTTTAGGGTGCAATGGCCAAACACCTACAGAAAAGACAAAGCGATGGTCTTTTTTGAGGTGATTTAAGAAAATAATAGGTCATTTGTTTGAAAATGCCCAATCGTCTCATAATTCGATGTTGGTATGAATTTTATGTACAATAATAGAGAGGAGGTATGAGTTTTCTTAGGTAACAATAATGAAAGATAGCTGTTGGCTCACACATCCAAACTCCAGGACGAATAAGGATAAAACCAACTAGCTGCCACTGGTCACTGTTTCCTTTTAGTCAAAAACTAATTTATTTGCTCAGAAACAGCAACCTACTAGGGCGAAGACTGGGCCAGAGCTCCTGTACAGCAGCCCCTGAAGGCAGGCAGTGGTGATGGAGTTGGCACAGGTGGAGAGCAAGCTCGCTACTACTTCCTGTAGGGTTCTCCTTGGGGTAAATACAGGGCCTCAGAGTGTTCCTATCACTTTACAGTGAGCTAATAAAAGTCTGTCCTTCGGATGTCATTTTCCAAAACATGCTGAACAACCCTAATGCACTCTAGTGGGCGTTTCATTACCGTCTGTAACTGCCTTAAAGCAAACAGAATCCGACCCGGGAAAAAATCATTGTTATTTATGTATTTACCAAAAATCTATGCTGCCATCAGGAAATGGAAGTTACTAGTAAAGCAAACCTGACATGTGAAGGTATGACAGCTCTGAGAATTTCCACAGGGAAAGAGTCGTTTTGAATTAATATAGATTGAAAATCTTTATACTCTTTGAGCTTTTTATTTTAAGCCTGGGCACTTTAAGTATTTGAGTCTAAATTGATTTGTTAGTCCTGAGTGTTTCCTGCAGAAAATCCAGTGAAAGTTACCTATATTTAAACATTAATCTTCACAGGAACAAACAGTACATTTTTCAACATTACAGCCAGAAAAAAAGAAAAAGAAAAGTGAGGTACAATGAAGCCCCATTGAATGAGAGCACCATTGTTATAAAAGCAGAGTGCTATTTCAGCAGCAGAACCACACTGTGATACAAAAACATAAAAATAACATGGACAGCCTTGGCCGGGACTCAGGTGGTCCATCCCCATCCAGTGCACTAACACGTTGTGTGTTTGATCCCCGGTTGGGGCGAGTATGGGAGGCAACTGGTCAATGTTTCTCTTTCACATTGATAGATATCTATCTCTTTTTCCCTTTCTTTCTCTAAAAAAATCAATTAAAAATAATAGTATTCACAGAACATTATGCAAACTTCACATATTAGTTTCTAATTTTTTGACAATTTTATTATTTTTCTAAATAACTTATTTAGATACAATTTAAATAATAAACTGATGACTAGCACTATAAAAATGTAGGAGTTGTGGCTTCAGACATTTTAATTTGAATAAAGAGTAAAGAGGATAAAAACATTTAGACTTCACCCCATAGTAATTAATAGTATGCTTGATGTTATCTTCTTAGGTATAAAACTCTTATAAAATAATTTAAGATTGTATCAAAATATGGACTATCTTATGCTTTTAATTATATTAACTTTTGAAAAATGTATCTTTATTGTTGAAAGTATTACAGATGTCCCTCCTTTTCCCCCCATTCACCCCTTCACCCCACTCCTGTCCCCTCCCCAGACCTTCCCCACACTATTGTCTGTCTATGGGTTATGCATATCCTATATAATAAAAAACTAATATGTAAATTGTCCCCTCGACTGGGAGTTCGACCAGGAGTTCAACCGGGAGTTCGACCAGGGGGTCGGGCCGGCTGGCCAACTAACCACGGCCCCTTCCCTTGGCCGGACCCACCCCCTGATTGCCCCCCGACCGACTTCAGGGGCAGGCCAGCTGGACCCCACCCATGCATGAATTTGTGCACCAAGCCTCTAGTATGCTATAACTTCTTTGGTTAGTCACTTTCCTCTTTGCTGTATCCATATATGAAGGCTTATATACAGAGAAAGAATTGTTTGAAATTATATTGGGAAATGTATAGTGACAGACACCTACAGTATTGAAAATAGCATTTTTAAAAGATAATAAAGGAAGCACATTTTATTGTAAGAGTTATAATTCTGAAAGCTAACATTTCACACCTTTTAACCATCGCTATTGCATTTAACTGAACTACTATATTATATACCCAGGAGGGTTTATTGTCCTATGTATGTTTATTACTTTTAATAAATGTTTATTGTGCACTTGACTCATTAATAGAAGTGTAAACGTGTTTTTGAAAAAGAGGATGAACAAAAAAAATGGTGTTGATTCCTATACCTTTGGCATTTAGATAAGACACTGACTCTTGTTATTAAATAAACTCCGCTAAGTTGGTGAAAGTAGATTACACATGGGGTGGGGACTCCCACTGACCATTGAAACTTGGAATAGGACTTGATCTTTTATAGCTTTCGCAAGAAATCAACTAAATTTCAGTCAATTTCCTTCATTTTTTTTTTTTAACGTTTAGTCCATCACTGATAGTAAGACAACCAAACAAATATCTATGTTTTAAGGCCCAAGAATAGTTTTATTTCATTGATTCAACTCTGTGGTGCAGTTTTATAATAGAGTGAAGTTACTTTTAATTTAGATCCCCATTTCAGTATCTTTAGGCCCATCTTCCTTGGAAGGCCTATATTTCGGGGCAGTTGTAATTAGTAACAGTGCAGTAGGATAGTTTTTAAAGATCAGTTCATTACTAGAGAATGTTTAGCATGAATATTAGTAATAGAGTGAAATATATTATGTAACATGCCAAATTCAAATACCATCTTGTTTAATTTATCCTGTTAATTAAGAGGACAATGTTAAGTTAATCTTGAGCCAGTCTCCTCACCTAATCACAGATTAAGTTCTCTTAGAAAGCAATATCACTTTCAATCAGTTTATATGATAGCAGTTTAAAGTAGAAAAACACCATCTCAATATCAAAAAGCACATGCATTTTACTACTTTGATTTCCTGTTAGTAATTACAGAGTCAGTTAAATTGATCACTCTGGCATTAATTCTACTATGGTATCCCAAGAGTGCTCTGAAAATTCTCATTCATGAAATTCTACAATGTCTCACATACTGATAAAAATGTTATCTTGATTGGGCTGTACTGCTAAAAGACAGTTAGCATTTTGTGAGCTTTTAAAAAGCAATAGTCTGCCTCTTTATTGATGCTGTAAATTGACACATTAATTGTTCTCAGAATAATTAGGTGACAGACGAGGTAATTATTATCACACATGCTGAGATATGTATGTGCGGTTGCACCAACCACAGCCTTTTCATCAATAAATCACTAAGTAAAAATGGCACATTATTAAGTATTCCTTCTTTATTTAGTTAAGTATAGTTTACAGAAAGTGGAAGTTACCTCAATTTATATATAGATTAAATTGTTGAGGTAAGAAACAAATTTTGTGTGTTTGGCAGAAAGTGGTTATATTACAACTTTTCTCTTTTTTTGCACAGGCTAACACAATAGCAACCTTTAAAATATTTTTTGTAAAACTGGAATATTTAACTCTATATATTTTTAAGTTTTTATCTCCTTATAAATTTCATACATTTTCTCAAAACACATTTTAAGTCAGAAGTATCATCGCTAAGTAAAATAATCAGATATACAATTTCTTAAACAAGGACAATTGTCACATAAATTTTCTGAACCCTACTTTGATCTTTTTGAGATGTTTGTAGCATATGCACTTGTTCTTAAACACACTTACAAATCATTGCATTACTGTAATTTTTAAAGTATTCCTGGATTTTTATTAAGATGATGATAAAATGCCTACCTAAATATTTCTAGGACACCAAACACATAGAAACAGCAATTTCCTGCAGAAACATTTATCCCCTGCTTATTTCATAAAGCAATCTTGAAACCAGAAAAGAGAATAATGAGTTTGTCAGCTCAGGTTCAATTTGTGCTTCATTCAATGTGGAGGCATTTATGATTTGGGGCAAAGCAGACCACCGGTGAAGCGCTTACATGTCCCTGTGAAACTAACCAATGACATGCACTTCTTTTTACTTTGTTTCCATCTTATAGCAAAACTAGGGGCCCGGTGCACAAAATCCGTGCACTTGGGGGTGGGGGGGTCCCTCAGCCCAGCCTTGACCCCTCTCACAGACTGGGAGCCCTCAGGGGATGTCCTACTGATGGGGAGCGGGCCTAAGCCGCAGTCTGGCCTCCCTCTGCGGGAGGCGACCAGGCTGATCAGGGGAAGGCGCCAGCCCCATCACCCCGCTGCTGTAGCCACTGCCAGGCCCCGGAGCCACCAAGGTGTTTTCATCAACATGGACTCCAGTCCCTTCACCATGAAAAAATGACAACTTTCTTTAGGCATTTTCAAGATGTGTCTTTCATAGGATATGGCATTTCTTTCTTTCTTTCTTTTTTTATCCTCACCTGAGAATATGTTTCCATTGATTTTTAGAGAGTGTGGAAGAGAGAGAGAAGGAGAGACAGAGAGAAACATTAATGTGAGAGGGACACTTTGATTGGTTTCCTCCTGCATGAGCCCTGACCTGGGCCCCAGCCAGGGAGGAGCCTGTAACCTAGGTACATGCCCTTGATCAGAATCGAACCTGGACCCTGCGGTCGGCAGGCTGAGGCTCTATCCACTGAGTCAAACCAGCTAGGGCAGGATATTGACATTTATTAGCCCTCCAGCAGCGGACCTTCGTTTTTTTCTCCAGGAGTGAGGTTGGAAAAACCCTAGATCACCTTCTTGGATTCTTATTACCCAAGTTACCAAGAACACTACAAATGGTGGCGTACAGGGAGCTTAGCCAATGAGCGGTCAGAAAAGGTGTTTACGCTCAAAATGGTTTGGTTCAGTGGATGGAGCGTCGGCCTGCAGACTGAAGGGTCCCAGGTTTGACTCCTGTTAAGGGCATGTACCTTGGTTGGGGGCACATCCCCAGTGGGGAGTGTGCAGGAGGCAGCTGATCGATGTTTCTCTCTCATCAATGTTTCTGACAGTCTATCCCTCTCCCTTCTTCTCTGTAAAAAATCAATAAAATATATTTGTTTTTAAAAAGAAAGGAAAAGGTGTTTCCTCTGCAGCCCATGCACGGAGGACCCCCTGCATTGTGTCCACTGGGCTAGGGGTGTGTCCCTGGCTCGCTTTCACTGTGTCCACTGGGCTGGGGGGCGTGGACCTGGGCCACTTGGCGTGTGCGCATGCACAAGCGGCCACAGGGCAGGAACTTCTGCTGCGCTGCTATGGAACGTGGCAGAAGTTACTGCCCTGCCCCATGGCCACTTGCGCTTGGCGTCCCCGGCCACTTGTCCCAGGATGCAGCCTGCTTGGCACCCCTGGCCACTCATCCTGGGACCTGGGCTGCTTGGCGCTGGCGCCGGTAGGCCACTCCTCGCTGGGGGCGTTCTGGGACCCTGGCCGCTTAGGGCCTATAGGCGGGCCTACAGGCTCGGAGCGGTCTGGATCCTGAGGATGTTCCCAGGACCAAGGCCGCTGGGTGCCCACATATGCAAATTAACCCTCCATCTTTGTTGGGTTAATTTGCATACTCACTCCTGATTGGCTGGTGTGTGTTGTGGAAAAAAAAATGGTCAATTTGCATCTTTCTCTTTTATTAGTGTAGATTGCAAGCTCTTCTCCATGTTATTTCTGATCCACTGGCATATCACTCCTGGTGACCCTGATAAGCAGAAGGCACGCATGCCCAATGGACTGGAAGAGTCTGGAAGGCCGAGTAAGTGGAAGCAGTGGTGGGTGCTCAGGTAGCATTTCCCAGCTTCTCTTTTACTTGCCCGCCAATGTTCACGTGGCCTCATGCATGGACTCGCCCAAAAGTGGGCCAGGTGCTCCGTCTGGATTTCCTGGATGTGCTAGATGGGAACAGCTTCCTCTTCCACAGGGAAGGGCGCTGCAAATGAACTCAGCTTGCAGTGGGTCTGGGTAGCTTCCTTGTCAATCAAGGACACTTGAGCATAACGCACCACTGTATCCTTTTTTTAAAATGTATTTTTATTGATTTCCAAGAGGAAGAGAGAAGGAGAGATAGATAGAGAAACATCAATGATGAGAGAGAATCACTGATCGGCTGCCTCCTGCACGTCCCACACTGGGGATCAAGCCCACAACCCAGGCATGTGCCCTGACCGGGAATCGAACCAGTGACCTCCTGGTTCATAGGTCAACACTAAACCACTGAGCCACACCGGCTGGGCATCACACCATATCCTTAAGGGAAAAGAACACCGATTATTCTGTTGATATATTATTATTTTTTTAATTTCTTAGGAAAATGGCTCCAAGTTGAGAAACACTCTACTTTCCTGTCATTCTACCCCTGATGCTTTCTTTACAAAGGAGGCAGGGCAGCATCAGGGGTCAGCACAGAGGGCAAGTCAGGTGCCTGAAGCCTGTGCACGTCCTGACCCATCCTTGTCCTCCTTCCCTGCTCTGTCTCTCGGGGCAGCTGGTCCTGGGTACAGATTAGTGCACCCTGGTTCATCCCCTCCACCCCCCAGGGAAACCAGACCCTCAATTCCAGGAGCATCATCTCCCCCTTCGTTCAAAACTCTGGGTAAAGGAGTAGCTTCCCACTTTTGCTAATCTCAGTGTGGTCTCAGCTTTCCTGTGACCTGTGAAACCACTTCCCTGCGTTACACGTTCCCTCTTTGAGCAACATAAAGCTGTGTCTGTTTTTGTGGCTACACGCTGATGGAGACCAAAGCCCCTGGAGGAAAAATGCAGATAATGATGTGAGAAAGCAGTGGGAGAGAGTCAGAGGTGTCTTAAACTGTAAAGCAAGTCGATTCTTATTTTAAAATAGTGAGTTATGTCTTATAGTTTCTCTACGATTATATAAGTCTTAATTTATGTGCCATTTAAAGAAAATGAATGCAAAAAAAGGAGATACGTGTACTAACATATGTAATTCTTTAAACAATAAAAAAAATTAAATAAAATGAATGCAATTTATCTTAGAAGAGAAAGATATAGAACGCATCAGTGTTTCTGGGATCACAGTTCAGTTTATCGTTGCCATCACTGCATATAAAACAGCAATGCTAACGGTAGCCATGACAATAGGCAGTTAACACATCCCCATCTGGAAGTTGCAGAAGTTCAATAATAACAATGGCAATAAAATGATGCGTAGCCCAAACTGTCATTCCCCTACCTAAATCTGTTTCTAATCCAGCTTCTAATTAAAGCTAATTATTTCAATTTTCCCCTCAGTACAAATGCATTTATACAAATATTATTCATTCATAAATATCTACTGTCACCCCGAACAGCGCAGAAGAGCTATCTACCACTTAAGAAGCATTGTATTAATTCGTACTTTGTAAATTACCAAACATAAAATCTATTTTCTTATAAAGAATTATTTTCTGCCAGTCATATAATGATTTCTAAATATAAACAAAATAGAACAGAATTTTAAAAATCCCTATATCTGTTTTCTTTCAAAGACATCATTATCTACAATATATAGATTTCTTAAACAATGGCCTGCAAAAGAACTCATGACGTAGTCAGATTCCTGGGCCTTATCTTATTATCCTACATAATAAAAGCCTAATATGCTAAGTGTCCAGTTGGCCGTTCAACCAATCAAAGCATAATATGCTAATGATATGCTAGGACCTCTCAACCACTCACTATGACATGCACTGACCACCAGGGGGCAGGTGCTCTGACTGGTAGGTTAGCTTGCTGCTGGGGTCTGGCCAATCGGGACTAAGCAAAATGAGCCAGGGTCCCTCCCTGGCTGGCCAACCTCCCACATCCCTCCACTGCCCTGATTATGTATCAATGGGGTCCCTCGGCCAGGCCTGCACCCTCTCACAATCAGGGACCCTTCAGGGGATATCAGAGAGCCAGTTTTGGCCTAATCCCGCAGGCCAGGCCAAGGGACCTCGCTGGTGCACGAATTCATGCACTTGGCCTCTAGTATCTAATAAATCAGTACCTAGAAGTGGACCTTCCAAATATAGTCAACCGTTGAACAATGTAGGTTTGACCTGCACTGGTCCACTTTTAATGAATACAACCGGCTCTTCATATCCATGCTTTTCACATCCTTGGTTTCAACCAACTTCAGATGCAAACAGTATCTTCATATCTAATCACAGTCTCCCAGGGTGGGGTTCCCACAGTAGATTCCCAAGGTAGAAAACAGTCTTCTCCATCTGAGTGTGGTTGAGTCCACACCTAACACCCTGGTTGTCCAAGGATCATCTGTGTGCACGTGTAAGTTCTTCCAGACATTTGCATAATGCACATGGAAGTTTGAGAACCACCACTGTAAAGAATGAAATGAATTTATGCAGTTCCAGCTATAGATCATTTCATAAGACAGGCTATAAAATGTTTGGAAAACAACAATACAGATTTAATGTCATACAAGTGAATAGTAAAGGTGAAGGACTTACAGATGTAACAAATGCTTTGTATTGAAATATAAAAGCCGTCTGACAGGGCTCCCTATCAAATCAGACCAAACATCTTAAAGATGTAAATGCAGGACACAGAACTGACACACGCTAATCCTGAAAAGGAACCTCACTATGTGAATGTGCATTTAATAAGCTATAATGGGCAATAATCAGAGGGAAGATTCCAACATAGTGGTCACATTAGCAAAGGCAGTGAAGCATTTAGTGCTGATTTCTGTAGTGCTACATGAGGATTATACAAAACAAGTTTCAACAGAAATAGTGTCTGTGTTATGTCAGCTATCAGTTTTAAACGACTCCTGGCTAATGACCTACCCAACTGGTGTAGAAAGTCTGAGTTTGACCATTTGGCCATGGACTCCCCACTAGGGGATCCAGACGGAGCACAGCAAAATTCTAAAACAGATGTAAATTAGGTACAGTTTTAAGCTGAAACTAAGGTTCCGCATATTTGCTGATAGATTTCGAAATAAAGACTTATCCCACAGCCCTCTTGTGCGGGCTTCATCTCTGTTGCTCTATCCTTCTACTGCCACATTAAACTCCAGGAGCATGGAGCCAGTTGCAGTTCCTTTAATGAACCGCTGCTATTTCAAATACCACTCATTTCCAAGGGACGCTTTTTGGGTGCCTGTGAGATTTTATTCCCTCACCTTGGATTGCTCATGAATGTTACCTCCTCGATGGTGGCTTGTCTAAGAAACAGCCCATAAGCAACATTATTGTATTTTATCATGTTCCTTGGAGCACTCAAAATATTTTCAGCAATAGTCCTAACCAGTTTGGCTCAGTGGATAGAGCGTCGGCCTCAGAACTGAAAGGTCCCAGGTTCAATTCTGGTCAAGGGCATGTACCTTGGTTGAGGGCACATCCCCAGTGGGAGGTGTGCAGGAGGCAGCTGATCGATGTTTCTCTCTCATTGATGTTTCTAGCTCTCTATCCCTCTCCCTTCCTCTCTGTAAAAAAGCAATAAAACATATTAATTTTTTTTTCAGCAACATAATATTTTAAGCATCATTTAGCACTCGATTATGATAAGTGTCTTTGCTCTGCATTTGTTGAAAGATAGGTACTTTTATTTTCCTTTCTATTTCATGGTACTTATAAATAGTGAAGAATCCCCATTTGATTATGTCACACAAAGTAATGCTTAATGATACACAAAGATAACCTCTAACTGCGACAATTAAATACTTCGGTTTAGCATTTAAACTGAAAAGTAAGATGCATGTACTTGGAGAAATGAAGAATAAGGTGGACATCACAGAATGTGCATATCATGACCAGTCTCCTTATCTTTACAAGATATCCTGGTAAAAATGAAATTAAAATAGTGCTTTAATTTATGCAAATAAAATGCATTTGTGAAATCTGATACTATAATTATAGATATCGTTTTGTATATATGTATACATATATTAGTTTGGTGAAATGATATAGCCAATAACTGGGCTAAGTTGATTTGGAACTTAGATAATAAATCTAATTTTATGTTAAAGGCATGGCAAAAAGCATAATTCTATTGATTTGTTAAAAGAGAGGCAAATAAGTTATACATCAATATTTTTAAATGTATAGAAATTGTAATCATACTACATTGAGTTGGCCAGTAAAACAACATTGTTTTTATTGATCTGGAGAATGTTCCTAATGCACCAAGCATGTGAGAGCAGGTAGAGAGTTTTAGAATTTAGGTAAATAACAGTCCATGAGATCTGTAGCCTATTAATGTTATGCAGAAGTTTCTAGTACAAAAGAAGACATATGTAATTTACTTCATTCTTAATTCCTTTAGTCACAATCAGGTAGTGATACTGAAATAATTTACATGAACAAGAATGTTCCGATTATTTACAACAAAATTGTCAGGCCATCGCATGCGTGCATGTGTGTGTGTGTGTGTGTGTGTGTGTGTGTGTGTGTGTGTGTGTGTAATATCCATTTTAGAAATTACTTTAAGTAAAAATCCATGTTAGGTAAGACTTTAAGTCAGTAGTTAGGGTCATTGACTTCTCAAAGCATCTACCATGTATCAATGAACTATAATTCACTGACTTTAACTGCAGCAGGCAAACATTGCCTCAAAATAGATAGTTTTCATTTGCAAGGATAGAATATTCTTGGAGAATAATGATTTTCACCCCATTTGTACTGATTTCTAAGTGTCTAATGTCACTCAGAAATAGGGAGCTAAACTCCAGAGTGTCAAAACATGTTGGGATCACATGGACAGTTCTGTCCAAGTAGTATTTTAAATCAGTTACTTTTCCTTTTTCTTGTAGAAAATCTGTCAAATATATATTCTAGGAGGAATCAAGAAACTTGTCCTATATTAGAAAGTCTCAAATTCAAGTTTTATTGGTATGACTTTTAATGCTTAAATTGTCCTTCAAGAACTGTGAAGGGAAGCAATTTTAAATTCAGTTGGATATTTAAGAATACTATATAGCTCTTCTAAAAATCAAGCACCTTTAATTTTTTAGCTAATTCAAGCAAATTTTATTCAAAAGAGAATAGAAAATTGTGATCTTTTAAAAGAATGCAAAGAAACTCCAAATTCTTACAAAGACCTAGTAAAACCTGGCATTTTGGTTTTTACATGTTATAATACACTTAGGTGGAAAATTTTATATTGTTGTATTTTCTTAAATTGCTGAGCTTTTTAAAAGCTCAACACATAGAAATATTTTTATAGTTCTACAGTGTCTAAACTATTTTAACTGCGGAATATATAATTTAGTGGATGGTTCAATGCAAGGGTTGGGTGCATGGCATTCCATGCTGTGACTCAGGGTACCTGGTTTCTCCCATTTTTTCAATTCCGTTACAGGAGAAGGATTTAGAGTTTCCTGCTTCTCGTCAGGCCATAGCCAAAGACAGTGCAAAAGGTACATCCTCTTTACAGCTACGGCTCTGAAGGGATGAATGTTAATTTACGTATTTTCAATTAATAATAATTAGTTACACACCTCCTCCTGAGAACTAAAAGTTCTGGAAAATGTATTCCTAGGATGGGCATACATTTCCCAGCAACGATTCCATACGCCTGAAGGAAAACATGACTCCTGGAGTACTGTGAGCACTCTTTCTGCAGTTCCTAATAACAGGAGCTTAGCAGAGCTTGGGGACCTACACATCAAAATATAAGTATAAGCGAAGGAAACCCAATATATTAGAATTCTTCAGTGTATCACAAAGAAATTGATGAGAAAGCAATAGTTGTAGGAAGAATTTGAATAACATTCAAATATATGTAAACATATATTCCACATAAATATTTATATACTAGAGGCCCAGCGTGCAATATTGCGTGAGACCTAGACCCACCCTGCGGAGGGGACCCAGACTAACTCCTGACATGCCAGGCGGGACACGGGACCCAGAGTCAAGTCCCCGCCCACCCGCACGCGCCTTGCTGTGCATGAGCTTCCTGGTGACCAGTCTTTGGTCGTTCCCCCATCATGGAGTCACAACCACAGGCCTTTTATGATAAAGATATATACTCAGATATGTTTTACCTAGCATACGTTCTTATCCATGTTCATAAGACATTTATTTTAACATATTTCTAAAAGCAAAATTTTCAGGTTATTCTGATAAATAACTTTCTTAGATAACAATAAAATTAAACTGGAACAATATCTAACATTCATAATATTTTCTCTGTTATATATATATATATATATATATATATATATATATATATATATATATATCATAAAAACCTTAGAACAAACAATAATATATCCATTTCACCAAAATGTAAAGTGAACCCAAGTGAAGGAGTTTCCTATAAGTGATAAAGCCAGACTTGAATTCAACCTGTTGCCACAATCGTTACCCACAGTGCTATGTTGTCTAACCTACAGATGATGTTAAGTTAAAACAAAAATTGTAAAACCACAATTGGGATTTAAAATGATTTTTAAGCACACCCACAGTTTTCAGATAGTGGTATGTTAATATTGCACACATGATTTTTCCTTTTCAACCCAAATGAGGCAATAAATGTCTGAGACAAATGTAAGATCATGAAAAGGGCGGTAAAGTCCTGATGGAATCAGACCTCTCTTCAAACTACTATTAATGAAGCCAAGATTCAGGGAGAAGTCCAGGATTTTGAGATTGGTTCCCAGGTTCTTTCTTTCCTATCGGATGCATCAGGCCCAGGTTGAGGTTTTTAAGAGAGGTGTGCCATCAATGTCATTGACATAGAGGAGCCATTTAGGTGGGAACCTTCTGTTTTACATTCTGACATTTATATAATGAGTGTGACATTTTCCAGGGAACCAGTCACCAGAAACCATAGATTCCAGCAGTGCACAGATTAGCATGTTTCTGCTGGCGAGTTTTGAGAGAAGGGCCGGAAGATCTGCCATTAGTGTTTAGAAGAAGACAAGTCTGGGCTTCAGAATCCATTGTTTTCTCAGAAGCAACACTCCCAGCCTCTGGATAAAAGGAGGGAATGAATCCATTAACTGAAATTTTAACCATTGATGCATTCCAATTTCAGGTCTGAATACACAGTATTTAATATGTGTGTGTATTTTATTGATTTTTAGAGATAGAGGAAGGGAGAGGGAGGAGAGAGAAACATCAATTGGCTGCCTCCTGTATGGCCCCTACTGGAGATCAAGCCTGAAACCCAGCATGTGCTCTAACTAGGCATCTAAAGGGTGACCTCTTGGTGCATGGGACCATGACGCTCAACCACTCAACCAACTGAACCACACTGCCCTGGACTGAATACATAGCATTTAATAAATATGTTTGACTCGTTATGAAACTTAAAAAATGTTGAGATGGCATAAATACCCTCTAGTATCATAATTCTAATTTAGAAACTCACATTTAAAAACTGTTATTTAACCACATTTTAGGAGCCCGTATTAATAAGAAGACCCCCCACCAATTATTCTGTCTTATATATTGCTAGGGGCTGGTGCATGAAATTCATGCACTTGGGGGTTCCCTCAGCCCAGCCTGCACCCTCTTGCAGCCCAGGAACCCATGGGAGTGGGCCTAAGCCATCAGTCGGATATCCTTAGCACTGCCACAGAGGTGGGAGAGGCTCCTGCCACCACCGCTGCCCTTGCCATCAGTGAGCCCAGCTTCTGGCTGAGCTGCACTCCTCCTGTGGGAGCACACTGACCACCAGGGGGCAGCTCCTGTGTTGAGCGTCTGCCCCCTAGTGGTCAGTGCGCGTCATAGTGACTGGCCATTCAGCTGTTCCGTCGATTTGCATATTAGCCTTTTATTACATAGGATAATTCAATCTCACTGCATTTGTACAACTCTTCTGCTGTTGAAAACTTCAATAGAGCCAGTAGGTGACTTAAAAAAAAAAAACCACTATTGAACAAAATAAAAAAATGGAGCATGTGACTACTTCAATAGACCACCTGGCATTTAGTATTTAATACTCTTATCAAATATAAAGTAATTGTTTGTGTAAGCCAAAATGATAAATGGGTGTAACAAATAATCATCTTCAATATTCAATTTACTTTTCACAATATCTTATTTGTTTTTATTCCTTAGAGATAGTGATCAGAATTGTTTTGCTACACAAGATACCTAAATTATTATAATTATACTACAGTGTACATAATATTTAAGCTTCTATCATATTAAGATTATTTGTATTATTTCTAATGAATTTCTCTTTGTATTGCTCTTAAATATTCTGCTGGTGCATTTTTAATATTTTTCCATTTACAAGAAACTAATATTGATAAAGCTCCAGTTAATGAAATGATATTTTTGCCAAATGACTTCCAGTTATTTAGTATGTATATACTAAATAGTATAATATTTTCCTGTAGATTGCAATCTTTTCTACCCTTTTAAGTTTCTTTTAGTGGAATATAAATAAGTGACTCAGAATAATAATTTGATATTTTCTACTCATGTTACTATTCAAAGGTCTCAAGTCATTCCCAAATGATTTCCTACATTCATGATACCTTTGCAAAGTGCATAAAGGATCTAAGGGTAAAGGATCAAAAATAGCACCTAACTATTTTATTCTTTTGCATATGAAAAAGAAAAAGAAATATACTGAATAGAAATCAAAAGCACATTTTTTGACCCTCATAGCTACTCTTTTATTATTTTTGGAGAGCAGGGAACAAAATAGCATTAAAGTTAAAAAATTAAGCTTTCATTTCATCCTTATAATGGAAGGTAGGTGCTCCATCACTTGGATTAAGTTGTTTTTGAAGGTGAGCAAAACTTTCCAACAATTTAGTTTTTCATTATTTATATTGTTAGGAATTGTTATTTTATAGTATACAGCTAAGTTCAACTAAATATTGTTTTTAAAAGTATTTAGACATATTTTTAAAAAATTGAACTAAACTGTAAAACCTTGTAGTTTAGCCCGGCCAGCATAGCTCAGTGGTTGTGCATCCACCTATGAACCAGGAGGTCACTGATCAATTCCTGGTCAGGGTACATGCCCAGGTTGCAGGCTCGATCCCCAGTGTGGGGAGTGCAGGAGACAGCCAATCAATGATTCTCTCTCATCATTGATGTTTCTATCTCTCTCTCCCTCTCCCTTCTCTCTAAAATCAATAAAAATATTTTTTAAATAAAACCATATAGTTTATAAAGTCTTCAAAACAGTACAGTTTTTCCTTTGTACCGTATGTATAAAAGGATGTATGAGATGACGCCAGGTAAATACTCTTCTGAAAGGAAGACATGTGTTGCCTTTACGTGCACTGAAGAGGATCATTAATTGGATGTGCAGCTACTGAACTGCACTAGGGTTTATAGACATCATACTGAACTATTTCATGACTTTGAACTGCTCTAAGTCATGTAAATGATATATGTATATATACACATACATGCATGCATACATACATATAAACACACATACATACATACTAGTTTAGTCAATAGTTTTATTGACTTATTCTTTTCACAAAACAAACAAACAAACAAACAAAACAATGTTCACTCCAATTTCTCTTATACCATCCAACCATCCTGTTGCCAAGGGAATGATCAACTCTCTCTGAAATGTCAAGTCTGCTCTCCAAACCCCCAATCATTTCAATTTCAAAACTCACTACTGCATCTAGAGAGCCTGGCTAGATGGAAGTTTCATGGAAACAATAGTTTGGGTCTGCTCTGTAAGGTGTCAGCTGTCAGAAACGTGGAGGCTGCCTCAACTCCAAACACCTACTGGTTCTTGGCATCACTACTGCCTCTCTACTTGAGGCTATAAATACCAATTTCCTGTCCTCCACGCCCTGTGGTGCTGCCATATGTTCTCACACTCAGAGAAGGCCAAAACCACCAAGCCCAGCTATTGTTTATTAACACCCAAATGGCAGAGAGGAGATGAACCTGCAGTCACTATGCAACAACACATTCGATTTCAGGACAATCCGCTGGTCAATGCAGCTTTTGCTCAGATATCATGTATTATTGTAAACTAGTTTCAGGCTTTTAGCAGGATAGCAGCACTGTTAGTTGCCTCTTAAACTCCAAATTCCCTCCTCTTTCTTTTTAATGAAATCACAGACTTTTATAGGTTGGCCAGCGTTGAGTGACTATTTCTAGCTCAGAGGCTAAAGTCCATCCTGGTGATCTCATTCCCTTTGCTAATGACAGCATTAGCAATTCCAATGAATTAGATGAAAGAGGACACTTATTGGGTGCTTCTGGAAAAGGCTTCCAGACTCTTAAAAAGAGTCCCACACGGGAAGGTACAGTCTCTTTTCCTTCAGTTTATGCTGCTGTGTCAACAAATGATGCCCAGCACTCTGGGGGTGCAATAGGAGAGGCTAGCCTTGCAGGAGAACCATATCCTGGAACCATGCTAAGTGTCCAGCCATCAAAGGAATCATCCCTCCCCCCCCCCCCCCAATGTCTTCTTAAGGAAGATAATTATACATTTTCCTTAAATGATAAAAGAGATGGTAGGGAAGTTTCTGTTTTTGGATTTGCTTATTGGTTTTTGGTTTACTTGTTCTTGTCTCTCCTTCTTGCCTCTTGTCTAATAGGGAGATGAAAAAATTGATCATGGTCCCTGTATGTCCTGGTCTGTGAAAGGCTATAAGGTAGGCTATAAGGTAGTATAGATTCTGAAATTTAAAAATTTTACCTCTAAGGTCTAATTCCACAATCCATTGACTATGGCACCTATCAGGCTTGATATATATGCCTGATCCTATATAATAAAAGCGCAGTGACCATAACGGCATAACAACCAGAAGGACCACTCAACCAGTTGCTTTGAGGTGCATTGACCACTTCTTGGTCCCTCCCCCGCTGGCTCGCAGGCTCCAATCGCTGGATGGTGAATGGGGAACTGGGGTGGGTGGTGGTGGGGAGGAACTGGGGACTGGCAAGGGGAATTGGGTGGGTGGCTGCAGCGGGGTGGGACAGGGGACTGGCGAGTGGGTGGAAGATGGCCCTGATTGCAGGCTAGGCCTAGAGACCCTACCCACACACGATTTCGTGTGCTGGGCCACTAGTCTTATATAAAAGTTGAATGCAAAGAAACATTACAACCAGTTATAATAAGATTTCAAGCGGCTGCTCCTTGGTAAAATGATCAAGGGACTTAATTTCCTTGCCTTACTTGAACAATTAGAAATCTGACAGAAATCAGAGACATAGCTCCCATGCATATCCATTTATAGCCATCAGCTGTTAGGAGTGGAATCTGTGCTACTGCCATAGATTGCTGGTGTTCCTGGATCCTGAATAGAATAGACAACTCACTTTGTCTAGAAGACTCAGAATTGGTGGAGGCCAAAGCTCACTTTAATTTCCAATGAATATAATTGTGTGGTTATAGAATCCTTTTTCAGAAGTGCCACCATTCACTTCCCCGGAACCCTTCCAACAAAATAGATATGTATCTATTTGTTCATATATTTATTGTGGCAGAAATTTCTGACATTTCTTTCTACAAAAAGTCATTTTCTGAGTATGTTGGGTTAGAGGATAGGGGTGTAAAGTTTAGGATATTTTTCACATTTTTCTTTGAAGTTTATTTATTTTTTTACAACTTGTTTATCTTCTTAATAAATTTCTATCTGGAACTCTATCTGAAGATTCAGCTCTTTCTTCAAACCCAGATCGTTTCCTTCTATTTTTATTTAGCATTTTAAAATGTCACTTCTTTTTCATTCTATTCTTTTTTATTTTGTATAGATAGGAAATACTAGGAATGTTCTTCACTTATACAAGTTTCAGAGTTTTTTGAGTCCCAGGCAAGCGTGTCCTAAGCTTGTTCTTCCGTTTTCTGCACTAATCAGACTACTGTTTACTGCTCCAATCAAGGATTTGCATTTACCAATCAACTTTTGCATTTATATGCAATTACTCTTTATCTTAAGTTGATTTTGCTCCACAAACTGCTCTCTCTATTTTTATGGATGCAGCATCTTTTACATATTTTGGGAAATATAAAATTTTCTATATATGCATACTTAAGGAAGAAAAAGAATGAGAGATCAAGATAATAAGAGATTGATTTTCTGAAATTGAAATATTTACCTAGGATCTGCAATATCTTTGGGATATATTTTTAAATATGTTTTTATTGATTTTTTTAGAGAGAGATGGAGGAAGAGGGATAGAGAAATAGAAACATTGATAAGAGAGAAACACCCATCAGCTGCCTCCTGCAGCCCCCTACTGGGATGGAGCCTGTGACTTCTTGGTTCATGGGATGCCACTCAATCACTGAGCAACACCGGCTGGGGTCTTTGATATTTTTAATAGTCCTTGTGCTCTTTTGCTGCTTGCTCACTTGCTTAGTTCAGTTTCTTGTTCTGGGAGGATGCTAAAATGTCTGGGTGTTATTTAACAAATCTACTCAATGGATACTAATGGGATACTTTCTCTGGGCCCAAACCCTTCTAGACTCTATATGATAATCGACCAATAACAAAGGTTTTATGTTTTGAGTCTTACATGATAGAGCAGCACTTTCCAATAGAACTCCCTGCTATGATAGAAACAGTCTGGTAGTCCATCATGGTACCAACTAGTCATACCTGGATATTAAAGCAGAAGAGTCTTAAATTTCTACTCCATGTGGGTAATGTAACCAAGGAATTATATTTTAAATTTTATTTAAATTTATTTAAATTTAAATAGCCACAAGTAGTGTCTATGTATAGGACTTCCCATGTATTGAGGGCAAGAGATAGATAATAAAGAGAGAAAAAAGCATAAAGGTATTTTCAGATAAGGAGTTCTGAGAGCAAAATAAAACAGTGAAACGGGGTAGACAATGATTGGGGTAGAAGGCACTGGCTTTTGATTGTGTAATAAGAAAGGCCTCTCCAAAAGTCACAAAGTGAATTAATACCTACTATGAAGGAGCCACCCATGCAAAAATGTGCTGTAAAAATGTTCAAGGAGAGGAAAAAGCAAGAAGAAAGGCCTGAGGTAGAAGCAAGCTTGGAGGGGTTCAGGGACAGAAAGGACAATCTGGCGCATTATAGATGTACTCGTATACAACAAGCTCCTTACACATGTCTCATGCATGGCTGTGGGACAAATATGCTCACACCTACCTTTCATTATAACCATGTCCAAGGATGTGCTTCTTGTAAATGCACTCGACTGGACAACTATAGAGCCTCACCTTAAGCAAGTTTGCTGTATGATTATATAAGTATTTGCTGAATTTCACCTGTTCATGCAGGTGATCTTGCATAAGGGCAATACCGAAATACAAATGTTACTAGAGGCCCGGTGCTGGCAGTCAGACATCCCTCAAGGGGACCTTAGCGCTGCTGCAGACTCAGGAGAGGCTCCCGCCTCTGCCCCTGCTCTCGCCAGCCCTGAGCCAGGCTTCTGGCTGAGTGGCGCTTCCCCCTGTGGGAGCGCACTGACCACCAGGGGGCAGCAGTCTTTCCGTCATTAGGTCGATTTGCATATTAGCCTTTTATTTTATAGGATTTTTCTCAGGTGCTAAGTTGTATAATTCTAATAATGATGGACTCATTTCTACCAAGTGTAGAGCAACTTCCCATTATTCATCCTTCTTCCAGTAGTGCTGATATATGTGATCTACTTATATCTCTAATTTCTCTTACAATTTTTTATGTGTGTCATTTAAAGGAGCATCTTTTAAGTATTAGAGGGATGTTTTCCCTCTAATATTTATTATTAGATATGAAGTTTATATCAATATTTATTATTGATATGAAGTTTAATTCCTTTATGATCAGAAAAAGTGTTCTCTATAATTAAAATCCTTTTTGAAATATATTGAGGCTTATTTTATGGCCCAGAACATGGTTTATCTTTGTGATAGTTCCACATATGCTTAAAAACAGTATCAACTGGGGTACACGCTGTAAGTGTACTACATGTCAGCAAGGTCAAGCTGATTCTTACTGTGCTTTACTCTCTCAGTGATTTTTACGTCTACTTGTTCTACCAATTACTGAGAGGAGTGTTCATAACTCAAACAGTATCTGTGGATTTACCCTTTTTTCCTTTCAGTTCTATCAGGTTTTCCTCCATGTCCTTTGAACTCTGATATTAGGTTCACACACATTGAGGATTGTCTTCTTGACAATCCCTTTTTCATTGTGAAATGTCCTTCATCATTCCTCTTAATAAGATTCCATGTTTGGAGGGTAATTTCTCTGATACTAATAGATTAATCCCAGCTTTCTTTGGAATAGGATTGAATTTTTTGTATTCCTTTAATTCACTTTTGTCATGTTATAAAATTCCAACTTTTGTGTAGAAGATACGATTGGGTATTGCACTTTTTACCTATAGAGACAATTTTTACCTTTTCGTTTGCATGTTTATATAATCCGACTTAATATAACTATTGTACGGCTAGGTTTACATTTACATGCTTGCTATTTGTTTTCTAATGGTTCAGTGTATTTTTTGTTTCTTCTTTCATCTTTCTTTTACTTATTTTGAATTTAATTTTTTTAATCAATCAAATTCATAATCACTATTGCCTTTTTAAGTATTTTTTCAATGTTTGCTCTAGGTTTTATAATACACATCTTTAACATTTTACAGTCTATTCACAACTTCATAGATAGTATTAGAAACATAGCATATACTTACATTTTCCCTTCCAAGTATTTCATAATAGTTTTCATCCATTTAATTGTGTGAAATACAACCTATATTTTATTGTTATTCACTCAACTATATTTTTAAAAAGAGATTTAAAAATAAAGCATATCTATTATATTTACCCACACATTTTTATATTTATAGAGCTCCTTATTTCTTCTTTCTCTGGCTATTTTTTTTTTATTTTTTTTTAATTTTTTTTATTCAGGTATTATATGTGTACATATCTTACCATTACCACCCCCACCCCACACCCACACATGCCCTCCCACCCCCAGAGTTTTGCGTCCATTGTTTATGCTTATATGCATGCATACAAGTCCTTCGTTTGATTTCATAACTCCCCCACCTCTCCCTAACTTTCCCCCTGTAATTTGAAAGTCTGTTTGATGCTTTACTGTCTCTGTATCTATCTTTTTGTTCATCACTTTATAATGATCTTTACTATCCCTAAATGAGTGGGATCATTTGGTATTTTTCTTTCATTGACTGGCTTATTTCACTTAGCATAATGTTCTCCAATTCCATCCAGGTTGCTGCAAATGATGAGAATTCCTTCTTTTTTATGGCAGCATAGTATTCCATTGTGTAGATGTACCACAGTTTTCCGATCCAGTCATCTGCTGATGGGCACCTAGGCTGTTTCCAAATCTTAGCTATTGTAAATTGTGCTGCTATGAACATAGTGGTGCATATATCCTTTCTGATTGGTGTTTCTAGTTTCTTCGGATATATTCCCAGGAGTGGGATTACTGGGTCAAATGGGAGTTCCATTTTCAGTTTTTTGAGGAAACTCCATACTGTTCTCCACAGTGGCTGCACCAGTCTGCATTCCCACCAGCAGTGCACGAGGGTTCCTTTTTCTCCGCATCCTCGCCAACACTTGTCGTTTGTTGATTTGTTGATGATAGCCATTCTGACAGGTGTGAGATGGTACCTCATTGTTGTTTTGATTTGCATCTCTCGGATAATAAGTGACTTTGAACATGTTTTCATGTGTCTCTTGGCCTTCCTTCTGTCTTCTTTTGAAAATATTCTGTTTAGGTCTGTTGCCCATTTTTTTATTGGATCATTTATCTTCTTCTTATTAAGTTGCATAAGCTGCCTGTAGATGTTGGAGATTAAACCTTTATCAGTGATAGCATTTGCAAATATGTTTTCCCATGCAGTGGGCTTTCTTGTTTTGTTGATGGTTTCTTTTGCTGTAAAAAAGCTTTTTATTTTGATGTAGTCCCATTTGTTAATTTTCTCTTTAGCTTCCATTGCCCTAGGGGCAGTGTCAGTGAAGAAGTTCTTTTGGCATATGTCTGAGATTTTGTTGCCTGTGGATTCCTCTAGTATTTTTATGGTTTCCCGTCTTATGTTTAAGTCCTGTATCCATCTTGAGTTTATTTTTGTGTATGGTGTAAGTTGGTGATCTAGTTTCATTTTTTTGCATGTATCTGTCCAGTTTTCCCAACACCATTTATTGAAGAGACTGTCTTGACTCCATTGTATGTTCATGCCTCCTTTGTCAAATATTAATTGAGCATAGTGGTTTGGGTCGATATCTGGGTTCTCTATTCTGTTCCATTGATCAATATGTCTGTTCTTGTGCCAGTACCAGGCTGTTTTGAGAACAGTGGCTTTGTAATACAGCTTGAAATCTGGTATTGAGATCCCACCTACTTTATTCTTCTTTCTCAGGATTGCTGTGGCTATTCGGGGTCTTTTTTTATTCCAGATGAATTTTTGGAGAGTTCTTTCTAGGTCTGTGAAATATGCTGTTGGTATTTTGATGGGAAGTGCATTGAATCTGTAGATTGCTTTGGGTAGTATGGACATTTTAATGATGTTGATTCTACCAATCCATGAACATGGTATGTTCTTCCATCTGTTTACGTCTTCCTCTATCTCTTTTTTCAGTGTCCTGTAGTTTTCTACGTATAGGTCTTTTACCTCCTTAGTTAAGTTTATTCCTAGGTATCTTAATTTTTTTGGTGCGATGGTAAATGGGATTGCTTTTTTAGTCTCTCTTTCTGTAAGTTCATTATTGGTGTATAGAAAAGCCATAGATTTCTTGGCATTAATTTTGTATCCCGCTACATTGCCGAATTCATTTATTAAGCCTATTAGTTTTTTGATGGAATCTTTTGGGTTTTTTATGTACAATATCATGTCATCTGCAAATAAGGACAGCTTCACTTCTTCTTTTCCAATTTGGATGCCTCTTATTTCTTCTTCTTGCCTAATTGCGATAGCTAATACTTCCAGTACTATGTCAAACAGGAGTGGTGAGAGTGGGCATCCCTGTCTTGTTCCTGTTCTTAGGGGAAATGGTTTTAGTTTTTGCCCATTGAGTATGATGTTTGCTGTGGGTTTATCATATATAGCTTTTATTATGTTGAGGTATGATCCTTCTATTCCCACCTTGTTGAGAGTTTTTATCAAGAAAGGGTGTTGGATTTTGTCAAATGCTTTTTCTGCATCTATTGATATGACTATGTGATTTTTATCTCTCAGTTTGTTTATGTGATGTATCACGTTTATTGATTTGCGGATATTGTACCATCCTTGCATTCCTGGGATAAATCCTACTTGGTCATGGTGTATGATCTTTCTGATGTACTGCTGGAGCCGATTTGCTAGAATTTTGTTGAGGATTTTGGCATCTATGTTCATGAGGGATATTGGCCTGTAATTCTCTTTCATTGAGTTGTCTTTATCTGGTTTTGGTATTAGGGTGATGCTGGCTTCATAGAAGGAGCCTGGGAGTGTTCCTTCCTCTTGAATTTTTTGGAATAGTCTGAGGAGGATAGGTTTTAGTTCTTCCTTGAAAGTTTGGTAAAACTCTCCTGTGAAGCCATCTGGCCCCGGGCTTTTGTTTGCTGGAAGCTTTTTGATGACTACTTCAATTTCTTCCATAGTTACTGGCATGTTGAGCTGCTTAGATTCTTCCTGATTGAGTTTTGGAAGGTTGTATTTTTCTAGGAATATGTCCATTTCCTCTAGGTTGTCCAGTTTGTTGGAATAGAGTTGTTTGTAGTATTTTGTAACAATCCTTTGTATTTCGTCGGGGTCTGTTGTTATTTCACCTCTTTCATTTCTGATTTTGTTTATTTGGGTCCTCTCTCTTTGCTTCTTGGTGAGCCTGGCTAGAGGTTCATCAATCTTGTTTATCCTTTCAAAGAACCAGCTCTTGGTTTTGTTGATCTTTTGTATTGTTTCTTTGGTCTCTATGTCGTTTATCTCCGCTCTGATCTTTATTATTTCTTTCCTTCTGCTTACACTGGGCTTATCTTGTTGCTCTCTCTCTAACTCTTTGAGTTGTTGGGTTAGGTAATTTATTACCATTGTTTCTTGTTTTTTGCAGTAGGCTTGTAGAGCTATGAACTTCCCTCTCAGGACTGCTTTCGCTGTGTCCCATAGATTTTGGATTGTTGTGTTTTCATTGTCATTTGTTGCCATGATGTTTTTTATTTCTTCCTTGATGTCTTTGGTAATCCAGTCATGGTTTAATAGCATGCTGTTTAGTCTCCAAGTGTTTGATTTCTTTGGGTTGTTTTTATTGTAGTTGATTTCCAGTTTTATGCCACTGTGATCTGAGAAGATACTTGATATGATTTCTATCTTCTTGAATTTGGAGAGACTTTGCCTATGTCCTAACATATGGTCTATCTTTGAAAATGACCCATGTGCACTTGAGAAGAATGTATATTCTGTGGCTTTGGGGTGAAATGTTCTGAAGATGTCGATGAATTCCATCTGTTCTAGTGAGTCATTTAGGATTGATGTTTCTTTGCTGATTTTTTGTTTAGAGGATTTGTCCAATGGTGATAGTGGGGTATTGAAGTCTCCTACTATGATTGTATTGCTGTCAATCTCTCCTTTGATATCTTCCAGGAGTTTTTTAATGTATCTTGGTGCTCCTGTATTGGGTGCATATATGTTTACCAGAGTTATTTCTTCTTGTTGTATTTCTCCCTTTAGTATTATGAAGTGGCCTTCATTATCTCTTGTTATGTCCTTCACTTTGATATCTAATTTGTCAGATATAAGTATTGCTACCCCAGCTTTTTTTTCATTTCCATTCGCCTGGAAAACCTTTTTCCATCCCTTTACTCTCAGTCTGTGTGCATCCTTTTTTTTGAGGTGGGTTTCCTGTAGACAGCAGATATCTGGGTTTTGTTTTCTTATCCAGTCTGTTACCCTGTGTCTTTTGATTGGGGCATTCAATCCATTTACATTTAAAGTTATTATTGATAGGTACTTATTTGATGCCATTTTTATTCTTTACCCCTGTGTTCCTTCTTTGCTTCCTATTTCTTTCTCTTTTTTTTTTTTTTTTTACAGCAGACCCTTTAGCATTTCTTTCATTGCTGGTTTTGTGGTGATAAACTCCCTTAGTCCTTTTTTGTCTGTGAAGCTCCTGATTTCACCTTCAATTTTGATTGATAGCCTTGCTGGGTACAGTATTCTTGGATTTAGACCCTTCCTTTGCATGACTTGGTATATTTCATTCCATTCCCTTCTGGCCTGATGAGTTTCTGTTGAGAAATCAGTTGCTAGTCTGATGGGGGTTCCTTTGTATGTAACTGTCTGTCTCTCTCTGGCTGCTTGTAAGATTCTTACTTTGTCGTTGGTGTTTGCCAACTTAATTATAATGTGCCTTGGCGTCGGTCTTTTGGGGTTCATTTTGCTTGGAACTCTGTGAGCTTCTTGGATTTGTGGGGGTTTTTTCTTCCCTATATCAGGGAAGTTTTCTGTTATTATTTCTTCAAACAGGTTTTCTATTCCTTGCTCAGTTTCCTTTCCTTCTGGCACCCCTATTATCCTGATGTTGTTTTGTTTTGTGTTGTCCCGAAGTTCCCTTAGGCTCTCCTCCATCTTTCTAATTTTTGTTTCTAGAAGCTGTTGTAATTGGGTATTTTTTTCCATCTTGTCTTCTAGCTCACTTATGCGGTCCTCTGCTTCGTCTAGTCTACTCTTGATGCTTTCTATTGAGTTCTTTACAGCAGCGATGTCATTTTTCATTTCTTCTTGGTTCTTCTTCATTTCTTCTTGGTTCTTACTCATATTGTCGAATTTGTCTTCCATCCTTTTCAGCCACTTTATGACCATTTCTCTGAATTCTTTCTCTGATAGGTTGTTTGCCTCTAAATCGTTTACTTCCTTTTCTGGTGATGCCTGCTTCTCTTTCCGGGGGCTATTTCTTTGTCTCCTCATGGTCTCTCTTCTCCGGATGTCTGGTTATATAGATTTCTCTCTCTGGCGTTGATTTAAAGGTATAAAATACAACACAACCAGGCACAACAGACAAGGCACTGAACAGAATTGTATTCACGATATTAATAACCTCCAATAAAGGTAACCACCAGAGAAAGACAAATTAGGGAATAGGAGTGGAAGAGGGAGAGTAAAAAGAAAGAACAACAACGAAAAAAAAAACAAAGAGTGTGAATCTGAACTTGGGAAAAGAGCAGAAAGAAAGAAAAGAAAAAGAAATAAAAGAAAAGAAAAAGAAAAGAAAAAAAAAGTAAGAGAGACAAGAATGATACTAAGAGAGAAAAGGGGAACAAACTATATATATGGGGAGTAAACTCCACTAGAACAACCACTATTCCCAGCAAATTCCAGCGACACGAGCCTGGAGATTAATACAAACTGCAACAGCAGCTAATATCAAGTGAGGCAAGGGAAAACAAAAGTAAAAAACAAACAAAAACAAAGCAAACAAAAGAACCAACCAAACCAACAAAAAGAATAATCAAAACAATCTCATAAAAAAGCATAAAAGTTCAATCTAATCAACATTCAAGCAAACAACAACAAAAGGCCAGAGAGAAAAATAATTTTTTTAAGGTAGCGTAGAGAGAGGTTTGTATGGATTTGGAGCAGGGGGTTGGGAATTAGATATATAAGTAGGGTGAAGTTTTAGCAGAGAGTAAACTGAAAAAGTAGGGAAAATCTAAAGCCAGAAAGGGTTAAGATAAACTGGGGATCAAAAGGGGAAAGGTTAGGAGGAGAGTGATGGCATAATGTTAGCTTTGAGATAGGGTAAAGCGATTGTAAGGGAAAGATGCAAATCGAATGTAGGACACTAATCCCAAAATAAAAGAAAGAGAAAATCAAATGACATTTAAAAAAAAAAAGTAAAATAATAGTAATAATAGTGCTGATTGAAAATAAAAATGTAATAATTAAAAAGGTGAAAATCGAGTGAGGAAAAAGAAAAAAATTAGTTTCTTAAGTAAAAGATACAAAAAATGAAAATAAAAAATATGAGAATAAAAAATTTAAAAAATTGAAAAAAGAATTGAAAATTAAAAAAATAGGAAGACTAAAATGTGCAGTAGCGGCTGTCACTCACTTCCTCTATTATTCTGTTTGGTACGCCTTTTTCCCAGTCTGGGCGGTATTTCAGTTCAGCTTCATTCCAGGGCTCCTCAGTGTTGGAAGCCAGTCCTGCTGTTTAAGCCAGCCGTGTCTTAATTTCTCGTATTTACTTTTGATTACACCAGAGACAATTAGCGTTTCAGCCCCTGGGTGGCAGTGTTTCTGAATTGACTTCCGGGCCTCTCTAGCTCTTTTTTTTTTTTTTTCCCCTCTATGGCACTCACTACCGGTTTGTGGAGCTGTGCGCCTCAGAGCTTGTGGAGGTGTGCGCCTCAGCGCTGCCTCTCTGATGGTCACACGCAGCTCTGGTCCCCAGGTTCCGAAAAAACACCTTCCCCCTGCAGTCTTTCAGGGTTTCCACCTGGGTTTTTCTATGTGTTGGGCTTAGCAATCAGAGTCGGAAAGAGCCCAGGTGTGCGGACCGTGGGTCTGTGCACCAGACTAAGGAGCCTGCGCTCCTTTGAAAATTCTTAGTCTGACCCTCCTCGTCAGATTAAAATGAGTTGCTTTCAAGAGGTCACTTCTGTTAGCAGCTCAGAAGACCCCCCTCCTCATTCCCGGATCACGGCAGTTCCAACTGCCGCTGATTTTTCTAGGCACAGACCTCCCGGCTCCTGCCGGTCCTGCGGCTGCCGCGCTTCCCTCACCCAGCGCTTCCCTCACCCACCGCGGGGATTAGAAACCGCAGCTTATTTCAGACAAAATCTGACCTTTCCGTGGTGCAGTGAAGAGTTTCTTTGAATCCGAATGTTTGCGCTGATAGGGGACCGGTGGTCTGGTGCTCCCAGCAATTCAGTGTTTGCAGTTGTCGCAGAAAGTCAGGTTTCCACTAAAATCCTCCTTTCCTTGCAAGATGGCGAGGCGCCCGGCGAGCCCGCAGCTCCGGGAGGGGACCCAGCCCCTGTGGGTGCTGCGCGGTCAGAGGAACACTGCCCAGCACTCCCCCGCCTTCTCCTGGAGTCCAGCTGTCCCTTGGCTTGCCCACATACACTCCCTCTGCGAGCCTCTGCTGCTCCGACTCTCCGCCCCAGGAACAGACTCCAAACCCGACTCTATTCCGTCGCCATTTTCTATTTCTCCTCTGGCTATTTTTAAGATGGCATTTTATCTAAATTTGTTAGCAACTTGACTATGACATGCCTTGATGCTGTTTATTTTATGCTTAGATTTATTGGACTTTCTCATATCTGTGGTATATGGATTTTAACATATTTAGAAACTTTCTGACCATCATTCTTTAAGTAATTTCCTCTTTTCTCTCACTTTTCAAATAGTTTAGTTACATGTATACTGTACTGCATGATATTCCACTGGTCATTAAAATATTTTCATTTCTATTTAGTCTTTTTCTTGTCATGCTTCATTTTATATAAATTCTATTGCTATATCCCTAGGCTCACTGGTCTTTTCTTCTGCAGTGTCTAATCTTTTAATACCATATAATGTATTTTTCATTTCAGATATTATCCTTTTATCTCTAAAAGTTCCATTTTGTCTTTTCAGTGTCTTCGATGTCTCTCCTAATCATGTGTATATTTTCCTTTATATTTTTTGGATTCTATTTATGAGATTATATCTACTCATTCCATCATCCTCACCATTTCTGGGTTATTTCTACTTATTGTTATTATTTTTATTCCTGACCACAAGTCATGTTTTCCTACCTCTTTGCATATTGATAATTTTTTATTGGATTCCAGATATTGGAATTTTTCATTGTTGGTTGCAGGTGTTTGTGGCACCCCTTTAATAAATATTGTATTTTATTATCATACATAATTCAGGTACTTACAGATGTATTTAATCTTTTGAAACTTGCTTTTACAATTTGTTTGTTTTTGTTTTAACACTGGTTCCAGAGCAGCTTTTATTCTGGGTCTCACTGACCTCCTTTCTGAAGGCACACTCCTGAGAACTCTACTAGGTGCCCCACATAGTTCAAGATCTGTACATTCCAGGAATTAGATTATTCCCAGCCTTTCTTGACCACAGACAACTGCTCATCCTACTTCTTCCTGGTCATTCTCTGTGCAGACATGAGGGTTTTCTCGCTCACATGTTCATGTTATTTTATGGCCCAGACAACATCTTCAGACCTGCCTTCCCCCAATCCACCCCCCTCTCCAGGGAGATTTCTAGAGCTCCTTCGCTGTGCAGCAGCTTTTTATTACTTTTCCATGCAAATTCTTGGCATCCCTGAATTTGGATGTTTCTCAACTGCAGGTCTGTGCTTCACTTCTCCCTCAAACCACCTCCAGGCAATAAGTTGGGATTGAACGAAGCAGTGTCCGCTTTATTTGTTTTTCTTTTCTCAGCTGTCATTCTTTTGTAATGGCTTTTTTGTGTCTACAGTTGGCTAGTCATTGTTGCATACATTTCATTTAGTTTGCTATTTGTTTATGGGCAGGGGTACTATTTCCTATAGTAGTTCATTGTTCTTTGTTAGGAAGCAGGAGTTATTTCTAATTCATCAACTTCTAAAAAGTGGTTTATTCAGACATAAAGAAGGTTTGATTTAAACTACATATTCATCTAACAAGCCAAATAGGGAAGACACACAAAATTAAACTTCATAAAAATATTTGAATAAAATTAAATATTGTGTCGTGTTCTACCAGAGAGTGTTTCATCACTTTTATTTATAGTAAGCAAATATTTTTAATTAACACCTTTTCACTGTAACTTGCTTAAAGCCAACTTATCATAATAAATGGATAACAGAGCCCATGTGGACAGTTTTCTTAATACATTAGTTAGCCTGCTTATATTCTCTCAAAGTTATTTTGCACCCAGGAACATAAGGGAGATTGTAAATGTATGCATTTCTAGAAATTGCCCAGACTTATAATACTGGTCTCTACTTCTGGATGGCATACAACAAATTAATTTAGAAATGAATGATTTTGAAAAACATACAGTGTCAATTGATATTGAAAACATTTTGTGTGGTTTGTGCTTGTGTGCTCTTTAACACATCTAAGGCTCCATAAGAACTCGTATTTTTCCATTTGCTCTCTACACCTTTAAAAACACCTGCTTTGTCCTAGCTGGTTTGGCTCAGTGAACAGAGCATCGGCCTGCAGACTGAAGGGTCCCAGGTTTGATTCTGGTCAAGGGCATGTACCTTGGTTGTGGGCACATCCCCAGTGAGGGGGTGTGCAGGAGGCAGATGATCGATGTTTCTCTCTCATCGATGTTTCTAACTCTCTCTCCCTTCCTCTCTGTAAAAAATCAATAAAATATATTTAAAAAATAAAATTAAAATAAAAACACCTGCTTTTCTAAATAATTTGCCTTAGTCTGTTCGGATTGGGCAGCTTATGAACAAGAAACATTGAATTTCACAGTCCCGGAGGCTGGGAAGTGAGGACCAGGGCACCTGAGGGGTCAGCAGCCTTGGGTCCCTGAGGGCCCGACACCCAGCAGGCTAGCTCTTCATCCTGTGCCTCATGTCCCAGGGCCCATCTCTCTGGTCCCTTCATATATAGATCCCCATCTCATTAACACGATTGTGCCCTGGAGACCTAATCACCCCCAAAGGTTCTGCCTCCAAATGCTACTACTTTGGGGGGTGAGGATTTCCACATGTGAACCTCGCAGGCCGTGGGCAGGGGGCGATCAGACCTCAGCACCTCAGCAGCCTCTCAGAATTTAACTGGAAATTAGCTCCTTGTTTATTGTTGTAAAAAAAGCGTACAACCTGCTGATCTGATGTACATGTATTACAAAGCGATCGCCACCCCAGCCCTGGCTAACGCTCCATTCTGTCACTTCATTTCCATTTCATTTTGGTGGTGAGAACATGTAATATGTACTTTCTTAGAAAACTACAAGTAAATGATATGTTATCAGCTATAATCACCATGTTGAATATTAAATCCCCATAACTTGTTGAATGTTAAATCGCCATAATTTTGTAAATGTCAGTTGGTACCATTTGACTAATATCTCCCCACTTCATGCCCCCCACCCAGCCCCTGGCAACCACCGCTCTGCTCCCTGTGTCTATGATACGCCTTTTCCAAATTAAAAAAACAACAACAACACTAACATTAATTGAAGCAATTTCCCATTTTCAGTGTTTTTTTAAGTAATGAATGTCTTTGACATTTAAAAATATCCAGTGTCATGGATATGACGACGCGTGAGTGGAAGGAACCTATGGCATCTCAGCAGATACGAAAGCTGTCTCCTTGTTTACAAGGAAGAAGTTCTTGTCCGCTACATTGCTAGCCACGGTGCATTTAAACATTGAACATTCTCTCTGGGAAACCAGGTTGCAAAACATTGCTTATAATGTCGTTATTGTTGCCATTGTCCTCTTTACTCCCAAGCAAGAGGACAACAGGATCTCCCTGCTTCTCAGCTCCGAATGGAGTGTCCTTAGCTGCCTGTCCAGGTCAGAGATGACCTGTGAAGGTGGAATGTACACCCCAGGCTGGCAGCGAGCTGGGAGGATGCTCTCTGCTCTACGCAGGATGGCGTGTTTCCCAGGCCTGGTGTCTCTCTCCTCTGTTGTGAGCAGTTGCGATGTCTGTGCTCATTCCTTCTAGTGATGAAGACACAGTACAACGCCGTGGTGGTTTACTGACAACTGCCTGGTCAGGATTCAGGAGACACGGGACCGCCCACAGCATCCTCTTCCTCAGTGGGCTAAAGAAATCCATTCTCAGTTCCACCATGTGCGGGGATGGGATTCCTTATTATTTCACCAGCGGTCCCCAAATTGCTGGCAAGGACACAGATAGGCAATACCACCACAGCTCGTGGAGGGAAAAATAATCCTGTACAAGATCACCTCACCCCTATCCTCTGTTAGGTGAACTCCGTGCAGGCCTGGCATTGTGTGGAACAGGAGAGCTGACTCTCCTGTGGCCTTCTCTAGTGTGCCAGCAGGAAATCCCCAGTGAGAGGCGCATAGCAGGTTGGGTTCATCCTTGGTTGTGAGAAGTAAGATAAAGTGCTGAATTGGCCATCTATTGATAGAAAGATCCATATATCAAAACCTGATCCATATTATGTAGACTAATCACAGAGGAGAATTTTAGCCTTCATGTATGTAATCATTTTGATCAGTTATCAGGGCTCAGACATTGAAGACTCGGACTATCCAAGACTTAGACAGACACATATTCGGAAGGACGGACATGGGAGAGGATGTCCTGGGGAAGTGAGCGTTCTGTGTTTTACAAGATGGTTCTAGATTCCAACTTGGAAGTCAAACCCATGACTCTAATGAGCGGAGCTGCACCCTGGGGGCCCCAAGCGCGGTTTTGGCAACAAGGAAATCCTGGCCGCCAGGACGAGAGTGCTGAGGTGGTCCCATGTTCCAGGCCCCCTTGCTTATGAAGGGGAAATGGAAGAAACAAAATGAAATGGTGCTAACCCTGAAACATGGGACGCGGAACATGGTATCATTAATTTTATTTCCTTTTTAGCTGTTGCTCATTACAAAATAGATGTTCCTGTGGAAAAAGGCCTGCTCTCTGCAGTGTCAGTTGATGGAAATGAATGACTGCATTTCACAGATGTTTTCACTTTGGAATGGAATATTATAATGGTGCTAAAACTTTTTACCACCATTACTGCAATTTGCATCCCATTACTAGCGCTGTTGATATTTGGAGCCGCTGAAATGTTTGTGAGCTCATCATAACTTAGTCCTAATGATTCTGCGTGCATCTGCGGAAAACCAGCGTCGATGCAGTTTTCTCCAGCTCAATCATCTCTGATGTGTTTGTACTGTCTTCAAAATATTCAACGAGGATTTTGTATGTACTTAAAGACTCTGCTTTATGTGTACACAATCTGAAACTTAAACTGGAAGTAACAAATCAGAATTATGTGGCAGCATGTGAAAACCCTTGAATTCTGGCCTCTGTTTTAATAGAAGCATTCTACTGGACTCAGGCTATTATTTTCTGAATAGCCAGAGCATTTTAATTTTTGCATTCATAAGAAACTGATGCTTTGTTTACAAACAATGAAGTGAATTAGCCTTAATTGAGATGATGAGGTTTCGGAAAAAAATCTAAATGCTGCAGGTGCCAATAAAAGAGGACTCTAAAGGAAATAATTTCAAATGTGAAACATTCCAGAAAAGAAATAATCAGTAAAATTGATGTGGAAATTAAAGAGTGAAAATGAAAGGTAATAAAAAAATTAACAGATGTGAGTCTTTTTTATTTTTTTTATAAAACACCATAAAGTGAAACCCAAGCTCTCAGTGCATTTCATTACCCATTATCTTTAAAGTAGGGATAATTAACAAATGCCTCTGAACCATTCGGAGTGCAACTTCATTTTTCAGTTTCCCATTTTCCACATAATCATGATAATATCTTGCCATTAACCATGCACGTAAGAGTAATGCTAACATTATCCAAGCAGTAGCTTGCATTATACAGCACTTCCTGTATAAACAAAGTTTCAATTGCATGAACCTTCTACTTTGGTACCACATGAGCGTGGATTTGATTAGCTTTAAGCAAAATAAAAACGCTGGCTGAAAAAAGTTCAATGGGAATTACCTTCCATGCGAAACATTAAGAAGTAGGCAGTCAGGGGTAGGGTGGCATGAGGGGTAGTATCCCAGCGACGCGAAGGAGCCGAGCTCACAGCTATGAGCTCTCCCTAGTATATCGTTTCCCTTCTTTCTTTCTTTTTTACATGTTTTATTGATTTCAGAGAGGATGGCAGAGGGAAAGAGAAACATCAATGATGAGAGAGAATCATGGATCAGCCGCCTCCTGCAGGCTCCCTATTGGGGATCTAGCCTGCACCCCCGGCAAGTGCCCTGGCTAGGAATTGAACCATAACCTACTGGTTCATAGGTTGATGCTCTAACCACTGAGCCACACCAGCCGTGCTGTTTCCCTTGTTTCTTAAGGTCACCTTATGGTTTCATAAGAAGCTGATGTAGCCCTAACCGGTTTGGCTCAGTGGATAGAGCGTTGGCCTGCGGACTGAAAGGTCCCAGGTTCGATTCCAGTCAAGGGCCTGTACCTTGGTTGCGGGCACATCCCCAGTAGGAGGTGTGCAGGAGGCAGCTGATCGATGTTTCTCTCATCGATGTTTCTAACTCTATCCCTCTCCCTTCCTCTCTGTAAAAAATCAATAAAATATATATTTTTTAAAAAAAGAAGCTGATGTAGAGAACCTCCCAGATTTTCAGAGAGAAGGAAGTGAAGACCACTGCCCTCTCCTCTTTAATGAGATTGCCTGGGTGTGACAGGTTAGAATGATGTGATCTCGTCAACACACCAGCTTCACGGGTTCTTGGAGAAAGTGCAAGAATAAAAATTGAGGTCTGATTTTAAAACTAATGCGAGAACGGGCATGAAGATTTCAACTAATAGTCTACACCACAGACCATATTTGATTTTATCATTCTGGGGCAGAAATATTGGTGCCCTGACTCTGGAGTGTCAGACCTAGAGTCAAAACTCTAGAATTTTTATGACAAGGTGATAATGACTTCAGACTTTCTTAAAGCCAAATCACTCCCAAACGCCCCGCTTCCAATCACCAGCATGTCACAGCTATTCACTCTAAAACAGCCCTACGGACCGAAACCTGTGTTTTTATTTTATTATTTGCCATTGAGCTGATGTTGCTGTTAAGCTTGCCACACCTTTTCCTAAAGACCCGCAATAATTTTGTGGGATGCTATTTAAGTTATTCAGGGCTTTTTGTTGTTGTTGTTTGTATGTTTTTACCACCTGAAGATGAAAAACAATCTCCTGTTTGTTTTCTAATCCTAAGATGAATGGAATTTAGAAAAATCCAAGGATGAAGCTGTATCCAGTGTACAGACTGTGGAAATAGTAAAGTGAGTAAAATATAGTTTCATATTTTATATGCTTAGCACACCACTTATCTCATAATAGACTCATTAAAATGTTTTTGATTGAAATAATGGGGAAATCCTATCTCTTCTAATGATATTGCATACAATTAAATACATACTTTTATATCCAATCATATCCTAAAAGAAGAAATGTTATATATATCAAAATAATTTTCATAATAATCATGCATTATTTGTGCAAGAACTTCAAAACATAATGATTCATTTTAATCAACAATTATGTTTTTGTTTGGCATAACTCGATTAATAGGTATGAATCATTTATAATGGATCATTCATGTTATGGATAACGTTGGAAAACTGAATGTGTTTAGAAAGAAAAACAACAACAAAATTAAGTTACTATTCAGAACACAGAGTCAAGAATAAAATTGTTGTGCAAACAAAGTACTAACATATAAGATATAATATTTAAAGCTGTATTTTAAAAATCAATTTGCACTTTTTTTGTTAAAAAAGAAAAATTAAGTTGAGTCTGTTTGTTTTGTTTTTATTCCATCCGTCCCCCGTGTTTTCTACTGTGCAAACATGTAACTTACTTTTTAAAAGGATTAGGGAGTTTTAGACCCTCTGCATCACTTAAGATTAAGTTCATCTGTGAGCAGCAGTAAGCCCTACATAATAATAAAAAAATTAAAAAATGAAGACTTGGCTTCTGTGTCTGAGAAATCCATCATTCATCTACATAAAAAGTACTCAAATACTTAAAGAAACTAATAATACAGGCTCACATTTTCTTAACTCCAGTCTGTAAATATGTTCACCTCCAACAATCCCATCCCCCCATTTTCCACATTGTTTTGCTCTGATGAACACATATTTATAATTGTTCTTCTTAAATTTTGGGAGTAAAAACTAGTAAATATAAACAAAAACAAGAATAGGCTTCACTTAAGGATATACCTATATATGCAGAAAAATAATAAAAAAGGACTAAAAATCTGAATATTCCCAGGAATATTCCAATATTCCAAGGTACCCACCCAGTTCCTTAGATAGGAATAGGGGCTCATTAAACAATTGTTAAATGAATAAATAAGAGTTTGTATCTTTAGAGACAAAAATACACACAATAGTAAACAAGAAACAAAAACATAAAATACTATCATGTTACTGAAAAGCAATTGATGAGAGAGAAGGCATTACTCACAAATAAAAGAATAAAGAGCCACTATCATTTCTTTATATATGAAGAATTTCCTTAAAAAACATTGTCATTGCCTGGCCAGTGTGATACATTGTTTTCATGATACTTGAAGCTATTGGAAGAATTTGAAAAGGATTTTTTTTAAATAATTTTATTGATTCCAGAGAGAGGAAGGGAGAGGGAGAGAGAGATAGAAGCATCCATGATGAGAGAGAATCACTGATTGGCTGCCTCCTGCACACGCCCTACTGGGGACTGAGCCATAACTCGGGCATGTGCCCCAACCAGGAATCGAACCGTGACCTCCTGGTTCATATGTTGATGCTCAACCTCTGAGACATGCTGGCCAGGCTGAAAAGGATTTTTAAAGGAACACTTGCCTTCTGTGTAGATATAAAATGAAAGGAAAGAGTAAGCAAAAGCAAGGGAACAAGTTAGAAGGTTAATATTAAAAAAAATAGTAGAGCAAATGAAATGGCAGTATTTTGTAATAGGGTAGCAATGAGGAGGCTGTTGAGAATATTCAGGGTTAAGACATTTTGAATAAAATAGATGATTTGAATTTTACTGAGAAATAGAGATGATTAGAACCTTTCTATAAAACCTAACCAGAAAAAAACTACATGTCTGTTGCATAGACATGTAGTTTGAATAATTAAAAATATAGTATAGACTATGACAAAAGTTATACAGACTTGCTATTTTAAAGCATCTTGAAGAGTAACATAAGCCCTGGCCATTGTGGCTCAAGTTGGTTGAGTATCCAGCCAATTGATGTTTCTCTCTCTCTCTCCCTCTGCCTTCCTTTCTCTCTCAGAACAATAAGTGTTTTTTTTTTTTAAATAATGTAAATATTTCCTTTTCAGAAAACTGTAAAATAAAAATGGACTTTCTACATTATGTTTTGGTTTGGTAATTTTTCTACTATAAGCACTATATAATTTTATCTGTACAGCTTATATAGATAAGGACATAATTTTCTCCCTAACATCAAGAAAATATGGGCAGGGTTTTTGCCTGGTTGTTTTATTTATTATGTATTCAGTGAAAATTAGTGAGCTAATTATCCCGATTGATGAGTATTTTCAAATATAATTTACTTTTGACAATTATAGTTTCAATTTTAAGTGAACAAAAATAATACATTTTAACACAAACATCTTTATAAATGTTATTTTATATTATAAACATTTTAAGTATCAGATTTTTAAAAAGGACTACTATAAAAAGGTTATATCTCTTATTTAAAAAAGCCTACAACCAAATTAACTGTTATGAGGACAAGATTTAGAGCAACTATAGCTCTAACTGAAATTTTCTGAGAACCTATACCTAAATATTGACTAATATCACTGATTATTTTTCCCTAAACAAAGGAAAAGGGATACTATGTCCTTACAGTGTAAATGTTCTTCTCAACAGCTTCATTTAATTTTTTTTTCAAGATTTTCTCATTTTTTGCTGGTTGAAACTTACTGCCCTTGAATTCAACATAAATTTAATTAAGGCTGAAACAAGGAATCTGACCCTTATAATAATTTATTTCCACATAATGAATTCATCTTTGAGCTCAAAACCATAAAGAATAGAGGAGAAAGGGAAGTGGATATTAATCAAATAGACTAAAGCAATGAAATCAAAGCCATGTATTTAGTGGTTATATTCACCAGTTAGTGTAGATACTGAAAGATAATTAGAAATATGCTTCATAAGCAGTCTCATGGAAACACATATGTTTAATATATAAGGTATAAACCTCAACCTACAAAGACAGAAATTAAAGAAATAGAACATTCTTTAATTTTCAACATCACTTTGTTATTTTGATTTGAAATCCTCATTTCATTTGGATGGCAGAGAATCTCAATCAATGTAAAATCCTTACATTTCTCTGAGCACATCCAATCCATATAATTTTTTCAGGTTCTTTCAATAATTCTCATAATCTTTAATGACTCTCATTCTTTTGTTTAATCATGACTTCTTTATAGTGAATCATGGAATCATGTCTAATTTCTTAATAGATTATAATGGAAAAATTCTCAAATACTTTTTCATTCATAACTAGAGGCCCGGTGCACAGATTCGTGCACCGGTGGGTCCCTCAGCCTGGCCTGCATCCTCTCGCAATCCGGGACCCCTCGGGGGATGTCAGAGAGCCGGTTTTGGCCTGTGTGGGATCGGGCTGAAACTGGCAGTCCAACATCTCCTGAGGGCTGTGCCACTCTCGCTCATCCCGGCCCCTCTGTGCCTGCCTTGGCTGCTCAGGTGCACAGGAGGAGTGTCTGCAGGAGAGTCCTTCAGCTGAGTGGTGCTCCCGCTGTGGGAGCGCACTGATCACCAGGGGGCAGCTCCTGCGTTGAGCATCTGCCCCCTGGTGGTCAGTGCACGTCATAGTGACTGGTCAACTTGTTGGTTGGATACTTAGACTTTAGATAGATAGATAGATAGATAGATAGATATAGATATAGATATAGATAGATATAGATAGACAGATATAGATAGATAAGGGGATAAGCCCATAATGACAGTTGCTATAATCTTTTAAGGAATTCAACATTAAAAAAATTCCTTCTCAAATGATGACTGATATTTTACCTATTTAATATCCAAGGGTCACAAGGACAGATTTTTTTTCTCAGTTTAGCCCATAAAAGCACTTTTTAGTGGAACCTTCAATACGATAGCCATCATCTTATTCTAAGCTAGGACTTTGGCTCCTAGATCACTATTTTCCTCCCCATTTTTTAAACTCTAGTTACTTCTGTAAAAAGTTGACCTAAGTGAAGATACTGTTTTTAATCTTTATTGTTGAACGTATTACCTATGTCCCCTTTTTCCCCCATTGACCCCTTCTAACTGGCCCCCATCTCACCCGGCCTTCACCATCCCATTGTCTGTGTCCATGGTTTATGCAAATATGCAAACAAGTTTTTTGGTTGATCTCTTCCCACCCCCACCCCCATCCCGGGTCCCAACCCCCCGCCTTCTCTCTGAGATTCTGCAGTCTCTTCTATGCTTCTATGTCTGTGGATCAATTTTGTTCATCAGTCTATTTTGTTTATAATGAAGACATTTTTAAATGGAGCGAGAGCAGTCACTCCATAGGAAGTCTTGCTCCTTGAGCCATTGGGATGTTTGGACCAGGCCTAACCAATGCTGTCTTACACACAGCTGTTTGAAAAGCTAACAGGAAAGCAGACATCCTGGAACAAGGACTGATCATTATAAACTCTTTTTCTAAAGATAGAATTAGTGACCAGACAGGTGGAGCTAAAGAGTAACTCAGCTTGCTTGCACCAGTAGGAGTTTCTTTCTATTCATGCAACTATTTACCCCTCTTTTTTAAAAAATATATTTTATTGATTTTTTACAGAGAGGAAGGGAGAGTGATAGTTAGAAACATCGATGAGAGAGAAACATTGATCGGCCGCCTCCTGCACACTCCCCACTGGGGATGTGCCCGCAACCAAGGTACATACCCTTGACCGGAATCGAACCTGGGACCCTTCAGTCTGCAGGCCAATGCTCTATTATCCACTGAGCCAAACTGGTTAAGGCTAACTCTCTTTTCTTATAAAAAAAAAACCCTCGCCTTCACTTTGTCCTGCAGATACTTTTGGGTTTCTGCCTGAACCTGTGCTTTCAGATCTGCAATTCTATTTGACCCCAAGTAAATGCTGGTGACTTTGACTTTTAGGCTAGCACTTCTCTGCCTGTGTTGATGGCCTTTACAACACCCCAAGCAAGTAGTTTTGTAGTCCGTTCCTCAGTCTCAACAGCCCTGACTGATATTCACACATTGAAGCTGATCATCATTCAGAACTACTCCAATTTCAAGATTTTAAATTCACCTCCTTGGGTTAAGCTTTCATCCAAACGGACATCATCCACCATATCTGTACCTGTAATCTCCATAGGAGAAATCCTAAAACCCACTTGTGTGTTCTTATTCCTTCTGCTCAATCAAGACATTCAATTTCTGGATTTATCAGGGATGGCGCTGCTGATCTAAAACACAACTGATGATTACCTTTCTTGTCAAAATCCCTTCTCTCTGTCTTTCATTTTCCTCCCATGTTTTCAGTCACAAGCATAAAAACTTTTTAAAATACCTATAACTTTTAATGTGCCTTTAGTATGTTTCTCTGCACTATATTCTGCTGAAATGAACTAGATTTCCTCCCCCCCCCGCCCCCATGCTTTCCTTGTTGAGGATCTCGTCTTCCCTCATTCAGACAATTACCATCGCTTTCTACATTGTCACTCTTTTCTCTCTTTTCTCTGTGCATCGCCACACACACTGCTATCCCAGTGGATGTTCCAAACCCAGCTAGATCCCGCCATGGCAAGGGGACTCTCAGATGGAAAATCCAAGGACTGCTTCTTGCCTTTATAATAAAGTCCAGTTCCTTACGTGAGTCAGAGCACTCACCCATCTCCATCCTCCGTCGTATGCTGGAACCTCAAACCTCTCTGCACATTTTCTTTCATTTTGAACTTTTGTAAATGTATTGGTGATCCTCATTAGGGTGCTATCCCCTTTACCCACAGCTCTACCTGTCAAGACCATCTCTCTTAGTAATGTATCACCTTAAATTAGATACACGCATGCATATGTACTCACACGTACGCACGCACACGCACACGTGTACACACACACACAATTTGTCTTCTTTGAAATGGATCTGTAACTGTTTAAATTACAGACTATCACACTCATCTGCATGTTTAAAATAAGTTAAAAATTTTAATACAAGCTTATTAGGAAAATGAAGCAACCTAGTCATTTAGGAGTTAGGAAGGAAAAAATAAGCCATTGAGCGCGCTCAGTGTCCCCACTCCCCAGCCTCCCGTGTCCCGGTGTGAGGCTGTGCAGTCAGGCACTTGTGTGGTAGGGGTGATGGTGGCCTGCCCTTACCCAATACACAGTGATGTGGCTTCTTGCGGGATAAGACCAAGTCATGCAGCTGCCTCCAAAGGCTTCTCGCTGTTGGGAGTGGGATTTTAGGGATGGGAAGCAAAGTAAGAGAGATCGAGCTCAAGGAAGTACCCTAACAACATGCACGTTATCAAAGCTTGGCCATCTTGATCCATGACTATACTCGCACCTTTCTTAGGGTGCCCTCCCGTTTTCTAGTTCTTCCGCACCAGAGCAAGATTGCTCCTAAAGTTAGTACTTCCTGTTGGGTTAGGCTAGTGGTCAGCAAACTGCGGCTCTTTGGCCCCTTGAGTGTGGCTCTTCCACAAAATACCACGGCCTGGGCGAGTCTATTTTGAAGAAGTGGCGTTAGAAGAAGTTTAAGTTTAAAAAATTTGGCTCTCAAAAGGAATTTCAATCGTTGTCCTGTTGATACTTGGCTCTGTTGACTAAGGAGTTTGCCGACCACTGGGTTAGGCCTTCAAAACCCCTGTCATGTTATAATATTATTTTTAAAAGGAAATACAAAAATATTATAAAGCAAATTGCTTTATTTCTTACATAGAGCAGTACTTTTTATTTAATATCACATTTGGAGCTTGTCACGTGGAATTTACCATTTACATGCTGTCTTCCAAATGCTAATAGCCATCTGTGGCTATTTAAATTTAATTATTACGATTAAACAAACTAAAAAATCCAGCTCCTTCATCACACTTACAGTGCTTCAGGTCCTCACTACTTACATGTAGCCAATGGCTGTCGTGTTGCACAGCCTTGGACAGCACTTTAAAGCCTATTGGATACGACAGAACTCCTGGGAGCACCCTGAAGTACAGCATTTGAAACAAGTTCTTACATGTTTCTCTCGAAAGGAATTGAATTGGGAAATTTGCAAAGATGTATGCACTCCTATGTCTTTGAGGATTAGTCTTTGTGGCCAAGATATGTAGACAACCAAAATGTTGTTCAATAGAGGATTTGATTGGCTAAAGAAGATGTGGTGCATATCCACTATAAAATACTATTCAGGACTAAGAAAAGATAAAATATTGCCGTTTTTGACAACATGGATGGAGTTTGAGAATATCATGCTGAGCGAACTAAGTCAGACAGAAAAAGTCAAGAACCATATGATTTCATTCATACGTGGGGTATAAAACTGAAAGCTACCAATAAACAAACAAGAACAGAAACTTACAGATGCAGACAACAGTATGGTGGTTACCAAAGGAAAGGAGGCAGGGGCAGTGGCTAAAGAAGTCCCGTATGTGGAAATGAAAGGAGATTTCAGTTTGCATGTGATGGGCACGGAATGCAATAGACGGATGATTTAGCATAGAATTGTACACTTGAAACCTATATTATTTTATCATTAGCATTGTATGCTTTTATTACATATTTACATTTACCAATAAATGTCACTCTGATAGATTTAATTTAACAAATAAATAGACTTTTTTAATAATAAAAAAACAAGAAACTGTGATGAGCACAAATATTCTTTACTAGTTAAAATTTTTAAAATGTGTGCATATATCTTTGCAAAAAATATTTTCCATTTTTGGGGGGCAGATAGCCAGGAGAGGGGTTGCTGGGTAGAAGACTTTTGTAGGAGACTCCATACTGTTTTCCATATTGGCTGTACCAAATTGGAGAGCCGCATGCAAAAGAATGAAACTGGACTACTGTTTTGAGTTTGGGTGGTGGCCACACAATGAGATATACACATGATTTATCATAGAATTGGACACTTGAAACCTATATTATTTTATCAACAAATGTCACTCTGATAAATGTAATTTAACAAATAAATGGACATTAAAAAATAATAAAAATAAAAGAAGACTGTGATGAGCACAAATATTCTTTACTAGTTAAAATTTTTAAAATGTATCTATGATTTAAAGATACCTGAAGATCTTCCATAATTTAAAAATGGAATACTGAAGCAGAACTTGCAGGTTTGTAAGATGTTTATAAAATTGGCTCCTTTTTTTCAAAGGCTGTACACTGGACCACTTAAAAGACTTAACTAATTGGATAAAACACTAAATTATTATGGTCTATAGCCTTCATTAACATCACAGATCACTGTCACTTTCTCATTAATTCCAGTAATTGTATTTAAAATACTAACTATTATAGTTTACTAGAGGCCCAGTGCATGAATTAGTGCATGGGTGGGGTCCCTCAGGGTGACCTGCAGGGATCAGGCTGAAACCCACAGTCCAACGCAGCCTGCAGCTCCTACCTGCCACTCCTGCTCATCCTGGCCCCCCTGTGCCTGCCACAGGCTCGCATCCAATCAGTCCCAATCAGGAGAGGCTCATGCTGCCCCAGCAGCTCTTGCCAGTCGTGAGCCCTGCATCTGACACCCTTCTGAGGGGAATGGCCTGCATGATCAGGCCAAAACTGGCTCTCCAACATCCCCTGAGGGGTCCTGGATTGTGAGAGGGTGCAGGCCAGGCCGAGGGACTCCACTGGTGCACGATCAGGGCCTGGGAGAGACTGCGGGAGGGCTCCAGGGCATGTCTGGCCCATCTTGTGCAGTCCCAATTGGCCGGAACCCAGCAGCAAGCTAACCTACCGGTTGGAGCATCTGCCCCCTGGTGGTCAGTGCATGTCATAGTGAGCAGTTGAGCAGCCTTAGCATATCATTAGCATATTATTGTTTTATTACATATTTACTGAGTGCTGCCTATGTAGATTATCTCATTAGGACCTCATTACAACCCTGTGTTTATTCTCTCTATTTCTGATGCAGAAATGAATACAAAGCATTTAGTTCACCTGCTCAAGATCATATTTCTAAAGAATGTGGCAGCTGAGTTTTGAAATCTGGACGCTTACCTCCATTACTCTCAAGCATGTCAAACTCGTGGCCAGGTGGGCGACATGCCTCATTTATTTAGGCATGCAGCCTGTTGGCCGCGAGTTTGACAATCTTGCAAAAACTTTCCATGATAACACTGATGCTCCCTTTACTTATTCTACAAAGATTTGTTAGCATCTCTTATGTGTGTATGTTTATGTGTATACACACATATCATACTAAGTACTATTCTTTTCCTTTTTGGGGATATAGCAGAAAACAACACACACACACACACACACACACACACACGCACGCGCACACACACACACACACACTTTGGAATCTACATTGAATCTTTACATCATATATTTTAACTTATGAGAAAAATGTAGATATTAATTAGAAAACTTACTGTTTTTCTGAAGGCACTCTTTATAAAACATTATAGACCTGGAATATTTGAGTGCCAGGAATTACTTGCCTTGGTTATAAAGAAATCACTTTGTATGTAAGGCTGCTTTAGCAATGAAATCTGGTAAGCAGTGAGAAAAGACACATATAAAAATAACTGAAATATTTTATCTTTCATAATAATTAAAATATAAATAAAATGGAACAAAATTATTTTCAAGGGCAATAAATCATATATATGTATGTATAAAATTTTATGTATATGTATAAAATTTTACAAGATGCCAGCTTGGTTAAAATTCTGTTACTTGAAAGGGAATTCTTGACTCCAATCCTAACGTCTAGTCCTAATATTTAATATGCATGTGACATGCTTGTGAAGACTTAACTACCTGAATAATGTATTTAATCAAGAAACTTAAATGTAATGTGTTTTTCAATGTCTGCTGATTAGGAAAAAAAAACACTTCCATCTCCCTAAAATTGAAAACTAAGTGCTAATAGTATGCATGTTTATTTAGAATTTAAATTTAAGTCTTGAGATAAAAGTTGAATATAATAACTCCAATATGCTTTCTTGTTTAACTCATAATGCACTCCTCCAACTCCATAAACAAGTCAATAGGAGATATCTCCAAAATTACTATGAAAAATACTTAAATTTTTATCATAGTTCTTAGATGAATAAAATTCTTCTTTGAAATACCTCTCTCCACTTCCCTTCATCTGAACAGTTGAAATAATCCTAATAAGGTTGACATTTTAATGGGAAGGTTGTACTGCATGCCACAATAACAGGCTTCCCAGGACACGCTACTTGGGAAGAAAAGTGGTGACCAATGGGGATTTTGTGGCAATCCCCCACTAGTTAAAGGATGTGCGCTCTAGTTTATCCTTTTCTCTTCCTCCAAGTGCATTCTCCTCCTCCCAGGCCTCTAAGGAGAAGGCCTGAGGTTGTATCTGAATGTCACTCAGAATAATAAGACCGTGCAATGTTGCCTCATTCACTGCTGTCACTGTCCTGACTGCTGTCAATAGGTCTAATGTGCATTTCCTTCCACAGAGACAAGCCCTGCCCTCTGAACGCCTTGCTCATCCTTCAGGAGGGACATGCCCTGTTCAGTGTGCACAGCAGAAGATCCTAGCACGGGCTGCTCCCCATAAGTAAGCCTTCCCTAAGCTTCCCTCTGGGACTGCGGCTTTCTGAGTTCGAATTCTGGCCCTTATGTCTGTGTAGGGATCGACCACGGACCTCAGAGCAACAAGCAAGGGACACTCACATTGCCCACCTGGACCCCCGGCAGCTTCCGCTCCCCACACCAGCCCGAGTACTTCATTTGTCGTTTCTATCAAGATGTACTATGTGCCTGCTCTGTCCTGCGTGGTAGACGTAATGGTGACCCAGATCAATGTGCCCTGGACCTAATGATGCCGAGGCCAATGGGACAAAGCAGTCATCCAACAACCGCACGTTTGACAGAGGTGCGCACTTCTTTGCTGAGAGGTTTTGTAACTTGTAGCACTTGCCAAGCTTTCAACCATCTCCACGGCACTGGATGGGAGACAGAGAACAGAAAATGCCTAGTAACAGCCTTGGCATTCCTCTGAAATGTAACATCTTCCTCCCTGTTTCTTATTGTTCAAACTGTACAGCTGCCACCATATCTAGCAAGTCTGGTGGAATCTTTTAGAATGGCGATCCCCTGAGAAGTGGAAATGGAGTGATTAGACGTTTTGGTGTGCTGGCCAATGTGGACAATTCACATGGGAACTGATTTCATCAATTCTTCCTGTAAGTGAGTGAATTCTGTATATGGAAACCTCTGCATGCACAGCCATTCTGCAAGATATATTTCTTCTTGAGTACATAGTAACTTTGGGAACCCTTTTGAAATGGTGAGTAAAATCATATCTTATCATGTGTATGACATCATGATTTCTCCTTTCTGAACTTACAGGCAAAAATTCTGTTGTTTTTTTTTAAAATATTTATTTTATTTCAGAGAAGAAGGGAGAGGGAGAGAGAGATAAACATCAACGATGAGAGAGAATCATTGACTGTCTGCCTCCTGCACGCCCCCTACTGGTGATTGAGCCCACAACCCGGGCATGTGCCCTGATCCAGGAATCAAACAGTGACCTCTGGTTCATAGGCCGCCGCTCAAGCACTGAGCACACTGGCCGGGCGGAGGCAAAAACTCTTAATCGGTACTCCCTCAGGAGGTAACACACCCAAGAGACTGCATGTTCTTTGAAGAGAAAATGCATGACTTTTAAAACAACTTTTACAGCGAATATACACAATCAGGTCATCGCATCCTCGGTGCCTTCATTTCCCATTTACAAAATAGGGACGGCATTTCGTAAAGTAATATAACTGATGGAAAACACTGAAGGCAGTGTCTTGCACATAATTTTGTTTTTTTTTATTGACATTAACTACAATTTAACTGATATATAACAAATTATAGTGTCCACCAATTCTAAGGTGTTGTTGCTATGAATAGTTCTCATACATGATAAATAAATTGAAAATAGAAATAATATTTTTGAAATTCTCAGAATGTCTCCCTAAGCACAGAAGACATGTAGTTGTAACCAGAATATATATTCTTGACTATATCAACTGTATTATGGCAACAGGCATTGGCAGGGTAACATATGCCATTGCCTTTTAGGCACGATGGCAGCTATCATTTATGACAAATGGCTATCCACATTTTGAGCAGTACAGTTTTTGTGAATCCTCACCCGAGGATATATTTTTTCCTTTGAGTTTGAGAAAGAGTGGAAGGAAGAGAGAGAGAGAGAAACATCAATGTGAGAGAGACACATGGATTGGTTGCCGACCACCCTTCCCCTGAATGCCAGAGATCAAACCTGCATGGTCATATGCCTTTGACCAGGAATCAAGTGGGTAACCGAGGTACATGCCCTTGACCAGGAATCAAACCATGACCCTTCAGTCTGCGGGTCCATGCTCTAACCACTTTGCACACATGCCAAGACAACTACCACACCTCCTTTTATTGGCCTTGCCTACACGTTCTTAGGATAACACCTGACATGTCTTATAAACTCGGCCCCGTTCTAGCTTACCTTAAAGTTACTATGGAAAACAGCATGGTCAGCAATGACACGTTTCCAACATCTATACAATCTCTTCAAGCCGGTTTCACTTACCTGTATCGATGGCCCCCTTTCCGTCCTGTGGGAGGTCCTAGACACACAAAGACGAACACATCTCCCAGCCATCCAACAGGCGGACCCCTGTGACAGAGCATCTACAATAGAAAGAGAGAAGTCTGATCAGCATCACAAAAAATGCACAGAATACAGACATCCTTAACCCCAACAGAGCAAGGCAGGTCTCCTTAGGATGAAATAAACCTGAAGATGTGTTCCCCAGGAGGTACGCTGAAGGGAGAGTTTTGAAGGTGAAACAGCCCAGTAAAGGTAAGAAGATGCAAAAGGCGGGGTAGTGACTGGGGAAATCGTGAGCACCTGAGTTCGGCTCGGGGCCACGCACCTTGCAAAGGGGACAGACACTAAGTGCAGCTCGAGTTACAGCTGTGTGAATTCCATAAAGAAAGGGTGGCATCTGTAAAAAAGATTTAATGTGCATGAACATGGAGGAGACCAAAGCGTAAAGTACGAGGTGAGAATGGAAATAGGAAACGACTAGGGAAACAGTTCAGAAGTTAGGGATGGGTAAACTGATGCTGGGAGCTGATGTGAAAAGTGAATGAGTTCGAGAGAGAAACGGGACAGGATTTTTCCAGGTTTGGGGCTGATAAGCGCTTGGAAGAGAATAAAACGAAGAGATGTAAACATAAGGGGAATGAAAAGTTTGTAGATCAGAAAGATTGCAAGAGAAGAGTTTAGTTCTACATATCTTGTTGTACAATATGCAAAATCTACTAGTAAGTAGTCAGAGATCGGATAATGTACAATAGCATTATTTCTATAATAAGCATAATTTATGTGCCCCATTTTCATTTTGCAACACAAAAAGTTTTCAGATATTCTAGCTCATTCTGAAATAATATATCCTTTAGATCAATATTCAATTACATTGATGTATAGTATCTTAGACCATATCAGAACACCTTCGATCTTTCTCTGTTATTCAGACATGTTTGTCTCCCTGTATATTAGTTCAATTTCTATTGTTAACAGGGTTCACGTGTTTATATTCCCATGATGTTAGGAAGTGTGGGAAGAAGGAACTGGCATGTGGGCATGTAGATTTGGGGAGGTTTAAACACGAAGTTTATCAGCACATAAGGAGCTCAGTAATTGGGCCACATGAAATATCCCACCAATGAGTGATGGAGCCGCTCACACCAGCTTCCAGGGGCCAATTGTGTGCAACTTTCCCTTCTCCCTGCTCAGGGCCTCATTCTGGGAGCTTGAACTCAGCCACAGTGGGGATATGTATGTGGAGGGAATTTTAACAAATGCTACAGATCGGAGTCCTCTTCCCTCACCGCAGTGCTGTTTGCTGAGCATTCCCAGCCTCCCCTCGCTGTCCCACTGAACCACTTCCCCATCCTTCTCTATCCTTCTCCATCCTTCTCCATCCTTCCCCATCCTTCCCCATCCTTCCCCATCCTTCTCCATTCTTCTCTAACCTTCCCCATCATTCTCCATCCTTCTCCATCCTTCCCCCTCCTTCCCCTTCCTCCTCCCTCCTACCCCATCCTTCCTTCCCCGTCCTTCCCCATCCTTCCCCATCCTTCCCCATCCTCCTCCCTCCTTCCCCATCCTTCTTTCCCCATCCTTCCCCATCATTCCCCATCCTTCTCCATTCTTCTCCTCAGGACACAACTGGAATGGGCATGTTTGCAGGGCCTGTCACTCAGAAAACCCCCAGGTACAGGCGGCTGTTAGTTCGCTTACTCCACAACCAATCCCCATACTCCCTGAAGGGTTTTCATACATCCCCACCCCTGATCTATAATCTGGAAACCATTTGTGGGAGGAAAGACAAACTTTTCTTCAACTCCCTGCCACAGAGCTGCCCTCTTCCTGAAACTTTCATAGGAAATTGGACAGACTGCTCGGCTTAACCACCTAGAAATTATCATTTCCCTTCCAGCCCTCCACCCGTAATTGTGTCTCCAGTGTCTGCCTTACACATAATGGGTGTTCGATCTGACAATGAGAAATGCCACAGAAATGTAGGATTCCGTATACATAACATTATATTTTTCATTCCATTACAAGTATTCTACTTTAAATTTTCATAAAATCCGCTAATAAAATCACCAACATGGTGAACACTTTGAGCATGTGAACAATATTTAATATTTTAATGTATTTACTATTTGAATGGGACTTTCCAAATAGATAGATATGCCATGTCAATTATATATTAGGTGCTACCTTCTATGAGCAGTGACCTTAAGGGTCTGTTCGATAAAGAAGACAAAACTTGACTACCCAGAGTTGAAGTAATAAAAGAACTTCAGTGAAAGAAAAAAGAGAGAGGTTTAATAGATTAAGATTCCTGTTTGGAAAATATTATAGAGCTTCAGATGGATTATGAATTATGATTCATAGGTAGAATGAGAAAGGGACTTCATAAATAAAGTAATTGGGGATATGTGAGAGAAAAGGAGGCCTTTAACCATCAAAAATAATGGGAGAATAAGGAGGAATTGGGGAAGAGTGATGTCAAAAGGAGGGAATGTTTATAAGCTATCATCCAATGCAGAGAATTTAGAGCTTCATATAAAAAGCCAAAATGGTCCATTATAGATTACTCGTAGTAGACCTGCACACGGATCCATGCGCCAGTAGCTCACTGCGGGGCCTGGCCACTCCACACCCGCTGCCCAGAGGCTCTCCTCAGCCCAGAGGCCCATCTGCAGGTGGGCGTGGAACGTTTGCCCCATAGCTGGGGAGACAACGCAAGCGTTCCGCACCCCGGCCTGGCCAGAGGCCCATCCGCGGCCGGGCACAGAACGCTTGCCTCATTGCTGCAGCGATGAAGCAAGCATTCTGCCAGGCCACTCACACTGCCCGCTCTCAGTGGCTATCACCCCCAGGACTGGGGGACCCCGGTGGGGCTGAGAGGACTGGGCGCCGCCATCTTGTGGCTATGGGCACCGCCATTTTGTGATGGAGTGATGATTAATTTGCATATTACCCTTTTATTAGATAGGATTAAGTGGCAGTAGCATCACACAAAGAATTGTCAGTGGGAATGTTGTTCCTCACTCTGGATGGTCTCTCCTGTGTGAGGCAACCCCTCCTGCCTCTCCCTGCCTCTGCTGCAGGAGTTTACCTGAGTGTGAACCTGAGAGAACATTTCACGTAAGGTCACTTCTTCTCCTTTTCACTCTTGGCACTAGGACCAACTGTATCCCCCTCGGTCCCCTAGGACGAGGCTGCTACTTCGTGGGCTGCACCATCTGGCATTGGTCTGTCTAGGTTGGTGAAGATGTCAAATTCTTGGGTTCAGGTGGCAGGCACATTTCACACTAATATGGACTCGTTTTTCCAACATTGTCTTCATCACTATATTGATATTTTGTTCACCAATGTGCTTTATGTTTTTGTATTATTTTCTGATTTGTTGAGAACTTGAGGAAGAAAGAAGGACGCTCTTCACTGAACCAGTTAACTGGGAAGAACAGTTGGTGAATTTGAGTAAAGCGAGCCAAGTGGGGAATGCAGGGGAAAGATGCAGCTAAGCAGCTAATTAATTATGTCAGCATCCAGTGAGATGTAAAATTGGACATGGTAGTGGATTTAAGAAGGAAGATGAGAAAGCATATTTGAAAAAAGAAGCAGAAAAAGAAATTCCAATGTATAAAATATGTAGAATTTCAGATAATCAATGATCTACAGCTCTGTGCTCTTAAAACACAGCAGTTCATTAGAGAATGGAATTTCAACTTTTTCAAATTTTAAGTTTTTTCCTTATGCATATTTGTCTTTGCTTACTTTCTTACTTTTAAGAAAATATATTTTTGGTTGGGACTTACTAGTTTTAATTACACAGTAAAAAAATTACTTAAATTGAAATATATTCAAAACAAGTTAATCACATCTGCATTTCTGCCTTCAGCTCACTTCTTTATAGTGGTTCTAAGTAACGTGAATGAACTTTACCAGAGAAAAGGTTTTCCAGTCCTTCCACATTACACTCAAAAGGTTCAGATGAGTCTCATATTTAGATTATCATTACTTTGTCTGAGTTCCCTAGAACTCCTAGGAAGAGACCGAAGGAAAAAAAAGTAGCAGGCAAATCAAATAAAATCAAAGTGTCTCTCTAATTCACTTTGTTTTGGCAAACCTCCTGGACAAAGGTGTGACTTTGCGTTCCTTTTCACTAGAAACGTGTTGCAGTAGCCAATCTCATTTCAGTTGGAGCCCTAGGGTTGCAGTTTCAAACAAGGTGGGAAGATTTCATGCCAAGTGAGAAGAATACTGACCTTTACATTGGTTCCCAAGTGGTCATTATTTATGAAATAAAGTTTATAAAGTTAGTTACGAAGAGCTGACCTCCCCAAACCGGATGTTTCACTCCGGTGTTACCTTCTGTAATGACTGCCTAAGTAATTCTGATAGGCCTTGCCATGTTAACAGGATAACTGAGATCATAAAATAATAATATCATCATTATAATAATAATAACACCAGCAACAGCACCATTGCTGATATTTAATTATCGCTTACTATATGCCATATATTTTTCTAAGCAATATACCTGGTTTTCACATATCTAGTTTGATTTTTTTCCCAACAACTGTATATATTGTATGTGCTTGTATGCAGTGTTAGAAATTATTCTGTACTGGTAGAACAAGAATAATTATTTTTTTAAGAAGAAGACACTACCAACACAATCTGGATGGAGACATGGATTAAATTTAGAGGAGAAAGTGGTGGTCATTCCCTTAAAACACTCCGTAGCTTCTCGGTTTGTAACACGTGCACAACCCTACTGGTTAGCTAATGAGATGAGTCAATAAATGAACTCTGGGGAGATTGGGAAGGGCTGGGATGAAACGGGAGCGATTGAGTTACATGCTTAACAAATTGAAACGAAAAAAGGAGGCTGGGGGAGACGTGTAGACCAGACACGGTGGTCTGTCTGTCCCCTCCGCCACATCCCAAGGTTATCAAGAGGAAAGCAGTCTTGGCCGCCACATAAACATTCCAGACCACAGACATCTGCCTTAATGGTTAGGCAGGCGGATTAATATACTTCTTTGCACCAGATTTGTATATCCTGGTCCAGATAGAAATCATGTCCTGATATGTTTTTGTGTACTTATTTTTGTAAGACCATAAATATTAAAATGTAAGTTATCTGAACCCCAAAGATCCACAGATGAGAGAGAACAAAATGAATTGAACTTGAGTGAAGTTAACAAGTTATAAATATACTAGTAACTGACACTTTCACACTGACTAGAGGTACAGGCTCTGGAGCCAGACCCCGGAGGGAGATAAGTCACAGCTCTGCACTCCTGACTGAATGACCTTAAGCAAGTCACTGAGCCTGTCTGTTCTCCAGGTCCACATGTGGAAAGCAAGGCCAACAGCACACACTTATCGGTAGGAAGTGGGGAGGGTTAAATGAGTTATCCATATTGTGTTTCTTTTTAAAAAATATATTTTATTGATTTTTTACAGGGAGGAAGGGAGAGGGATAGAGAGTTAGAAACATCAATGAGAGAGAAACATCGATCAGCTGCCTGCTGCACACCCCCTACTGGGGATGTGCCCGCAACCAAGGTACATGCCCTTGACCGGAATCGAACCCAGGACCCTTGGGTCCGCAGGCCAACACTCTATCTACTGAGCCAAACCGGTTAGGGCAATATTGTGTTTCTTTATGGCTTTATCTACACTGCTTGAAACCTTATTGAATAGAGGAATTTTTTTTTCAGATCTATTCAATTACCAAACTCTCTGTAATGCCTAAAAACCTCACAAAACCTGATTCATTTCAGTCACTGTTTTAATTACAAAGAATTTTTTTATAGACACAGAAATAAATATCACCAATGACACTGGGCCTTGAACACAGTAATATCTGTTCTCATAACCCAAGGTTATTCATAAGAAATTTAAAAAAAATATCAGATAAGACCTGCCTGTAGGATATTTTCTGAAAATACTGGAAAGACCTTTTAAATGGAAAGGCTATGCTTATAAATTTGCAGCAGAATCAGTTTTATGTTTAGGGAACTTATCAGGGGTTAACTGGCAGTGCAATTCATACACCAGCCTAAGAGTGAGGCCTGTGATACACTTACATAGAACTTAACAATATTGTTACAATGCTAAATTGACAAAACATTAATTAAACTGAAATGCTGTTCGAATCAGCTCAAAACAATAACTCCTTTTCTTGATCATTCTGCTTTCCTGATATCAGATTTATTAGTTGACATTGCCACTTGAATTTATAGTATGCAAGTTTTTCCTTCTTACATTGGCACAATTTGAAGGCAGTCATCCAATTAAAAAAAACATGTAGACTAAAATGAGTGATTACTAGTAGTGTTTGGGTCAATTATGGATGCAAAGAAAGAAATGATAAAGGAAGCATTCCTTTCAGTGTAGGATTTTAACTCCTTCATTCAATCAGAGTAAACTCATCAATACAGAACAGACTAGTTTAATGTAGATTCTGCAACTGTTGAAGAATGTTGTTATAATTGAGAATTTTTTTAAAATCCTCAATCCCCCTTATGATTCAAAAAGCATAATGTGTTTATTAATGTACTAGTGGCCCGGTGCACAAATTTGTGCACATTGAAAGTGAATTAATTAGAAAAAATACTTTGATATCGCTATTTGCCCTGCCCCCCAATCACCATCCCCTCCCTCTGCCTGCTGGCACCTGCCTGGGCTGGCCTGGTGCTGCCCGCTTGCTAGCTCCACCCCCAGCCCACTGGTATTCCACCGTTCGGTCAATTTGCATATTACCCTTTTATTATATAGGATTACATTAAATTGTTTCTGTGCTCCATAAGCATTTGGCAAATTTTACCTTTATTTTTTACTCCATTATCCATTGAGATGTTTGGCAAATACAAAACTGGTGTTTCCTCTTGTCTTGGTCAAGATCTAGGTAGATAGGCACCTATCCAGCTTACCAAAATGTGAATGTTCAGGTAGAGGGCATTTACACAAGAAATAGCAAAGCATTCATCCTCTTTCAAATTATTTCTCTTGAAACATATCAGTCCTATCATTTGTAAATACACATGCTAACGTGAAAACATACCAGCAAACTTCATATGAACATTTTTGAAAAGCAAACTAACTCTCCGCGTTCTGCAAAGACACTGATATTATAAATGTCTTCATAATACCTGCAAAAGCAGTCTGAAGTGCCTTATAACTGAAAAAAAGGCATCTCTGATCATTCAGAGAACATAGCCTATCTCACAGAGCACGATAAATGGATATAATTTTTTTTGCTAGAATTTAAGAAAGAAATTGGAGGAAAATGACTGCTCCTCTCTATTATTCCTCAACTGCATCCTCGTAGTAGTTTGTGCTATCATTTGGGGAATCTGTGTGTTTTACTCCCCTCCGTGCCCTGCTTCAGAGCCCTGTCTCCCTTTGATGGAGGGGTTGCTATGACAGAAGGTAATGGAGTTCCCGGCACGCGGTGGGGGCCCTGTCACTGCCTGCTCTGACTGCTGCCTTTGTGTTTTCTCCTCCCACTCCTCGGATTTTCCCAGGCACCGTGAGAAGCAATTATAAAAGCCATGAGCCATTATAAAATACTACGCTACCAAATGGTTGTGTTTGAGATCCTTTCCATTTTATGGGTCTCTTTGTTTATCCTTAGAAGTGGTAAATCGGATCACTTTCTCTTCAGTCTGCAGCTTGGGGCTGAGAGATTGTTTTCTGACATGAAGGAGGCAAGCGTGGACTCTGTACCATTTGTATAATTTCCCATGTTGGCTTCCATCACCTCCATCAAAACCCTGTGCCCCTTGCTCTTGAAGTCTCCCCCTGCTGGCCTTGCTGAGATGGACTTGGGACCTCCCAGACTGGGAGCCACTGCACTAACCATCTCTGAAGTGCCCCACAGACTGAGTTCTCATTCTCTTTATGTCACAAGGAAGGCCGTACCTTTCAGGCCACCTGCATATTAGGATGGTTCCGAAAACTACAGGTAGTTTTAACCAATGAAATATGAGGAAATGTGACATCAATCAGTTCTGGACAAAGAAAACATCACGGGATTCCCCATGCTTTCCTCCTCCTGCCACAGCAATCTAGGGGATCACATGTACCGGTGATGTGCCTGCACATTTGATACCTCCCTCGGCCTGTGTGAAGCTGACACACTGCCCTCCCCAGACACACACACCATGACCAACCCATGTAGGACATGCAGTGGGAGTAAGCAAGTATCTTCCGCTTGTTGAGCCGCTGAAATTTCAGCATAATCTAGTCTCACCTAGAGTAGCTACTTTCCATTTTTCTCAGGAGTTAAGGGCACTAGGCGGTATGAGTGCTATTAACAACTTAGAAATGCTTAGCAGGATACATGGGCATGGCAGGATGAAAATGTCCCTCTCTTTGCTGCCCTGCCTCTCTCTGCAAAGCAAATGTCTAGGATAACCAAAGAGCAAAGGAAGGATGTCAAATGGGTCTAAGCAAGAACCTAACCTAGATGAAGAGGCAGTGGGTCAATCTGAAAAAAGCACAGGGCTTGGATTCTAACCCTATGGAATACCATGTTTTATTTCTCAATTTAGACAATGATGCCTGACCCACAGGCTGTTGAAAATGATTAAGCATCATGAATGCAAATGTAATCTGCAAAGTACCTAAAAGATATTGGACACTCAAAAATGTTATCTATTTTTATTAATTATTATTATTATTAATCAGCTAAAAGTTCTGTATGTGTGCTAAAAGGTATATGGTAACTAGTGTAAAATAACAATACTTAAATGTATCCCTTCCCAATGGTAAGATGTGCTCTTTCCTGCTAACTTTTAATATAAGTATGAATACTTTAAGGTTTGGTATTTGTTTTAATAGTAACGTCAAGGTCAGCCAGCATATTGTTGGGGGGGAAATGGTGAGTTCTAGCCTCGCTGAATACTCTAATGAACTTCCAGCTCTGAGAAGAAGCCCCGCCAGCCAAGAGACTACTTGGAGTCCTAATTGCTTGACTTGCTGCTGGTCCTAACTCACCCTCCAATTTGAGCTGGTTTGGGCTAAACTGCATGGAAGAGAAAACTGCCCAGAGAGCAACCATAAATTCAGCAGACATAAAATCATTACATTCTGTGCTTCTTGGGGATGAAGACCATACATTATTGATATCTGTCCCTTAGCACAGAACATCGCTCACACATTGCGATGAATAAAAATATTGAATATAACTGTGCAAATGCAGTACATCACTTATGGTATACTTTTCCTGATTTATGGGTTCTTTATTAAAGTTCCTCAATTTTTTCTTAAATACTTTTAAATTCCATATAATTAAAATGAGTTTTATTAATTTCCACTATGTTCTTGAGTTTATTTTTGCATAACCTAAATTACATAATTCCACCCTATTGGTAAACATAAAGACCAATTTAAGAATAATGGTTAGGTCTTATTTTCTACATATGTAGGCTTTTCATTGTATCAGTCTTTGTCTCTAATCCCACACGGCATGGGGCTGTTTGTTTTGGAAGTGAGCCACAGTCCTGCCTGCTTTGAACACAGAAACCCAGGCATATAAATGCGATATTCTATTTGGAGTGACAATCATAATGGATAAACACATTTACTAAATCTTAAAAAGCAAAAACAGACTAGCCCAGCTGACATGGCTCAGTGATTGAGTGTCAACCTATGAACTAGGAGGCCATAGTTCGATTCCCAGTCAGGGCACATGCCCAGATTGTGGGTTTGATCTCTAGTGGGGGGCGTGCAGGAGGCAGCTGATCAATGATTCTCTCTAATCATTGATGTTTCTATTTCTATCTCCCCATCTCCTTTTCTCTTTGAAATCAATAAAAATATATTTTTTAAAAAAACAAAGAGTAGAATAAACAAAAAAAGCAGTATTACAGCCTTACATGGCTCTCCAGTGGAAATCAGATTCTGTTGTTTATGATGATGATGATGATGAAGATGTTTAATGTATGCTTGATTTATTTACTTATTCTTAATATTGGTCTCAGGAAATAAACAAAAGAGATATCCGGTTAGGTTTGTTAAAATACAAATGATTGAAACCGTTTTTAAATCTTCCAAATGATGTCTAAAAGTTATCTCACAATCATACTCCACAACTTGTTTGAAAAATTAACTGAGATGATCAATGTTTAAAATACATTTTTGTCTTAATATGATTTTATGTCACGGTGTAAAAGGCAGTTTAATAATTGTACTTTGTATGTTAGAGAATATAAATGTCTGGTGGGAAAATTCTTAAAACAAACATAAGATGCAATATTCCTTCGGTAGAAGTCTGATTACCTTCGCGATTCTCTTATGATTTGGTTTGATATATTTCTATTCCTTATTTTCATTCAATTTCTATGGCTGTTGGACAAGGGTTATAGCTTTTGGCAGAAGAAAATCAGTGAAAATGACTTAGTGGGACCATAATCTCATGAAAGAAAGAAATGTGTGTCAATCAAGAAGTTTTAACCTTTACCATGTCTTGACCTTTACATTTTCAAGGTGAGCCTATTATTTGGAAAGGAGTAACACAAAACTCCACAGGATGCTCTGTGATCAATACAATCAACAGACCTTCACATTGTATGTTTAAAGTTATTAAGAAGATAAACAAACACATCAGAATTCTACCAGTTGGAACAATCCTCTATTGGATGCTTGCCTCAGTTGAGGATTTACAATTGATTGTTTCTCTGTCCCAAATTCTACAATATTACAATTTCCAGTGGCTCTACAAAAGGATAGGAGACCTGTTCCACAATTGTTTTGGAGTTTAAAGTTGAAAGCAACTTGCATATTTATCAATTATATGAACTGAAACATGAAGGTATAATTATAATTTTAAAAAAATTTATACTTTATAATTAATGTTTTCCTTTTATTCATCTATTAAGAATATTTTGAGTGCCTACACTAGACAAGTGGCATATTTTATTGGGACATTGTGATAAATAAAATATCTTTCCTTTGAGAGTTTATATCCTAGTGCAGGGATGAATTCTGAACATTTAAGAGGGCATTACAATATGTCATCAAAATTGTGACAATAACCTGAATAGGAGAAAGATGTAATAAGAGTTTATGACAAGATTCCCTGACCTACCCTGGGTATGAGAAAACTTACTGGAGTATGAGTCATATGAACAGTCTTAAGAGATAAACAGAAACTGTCCTGGCCAGGTAGCTCAGTTGATTGGAGCACCCTCCCATGCATCAGAAAGTCTTGGGTTCAATTCCTGGTTAGGACACATATTTAGGTTGTGGGTTCAGTTCCCCATCAGGCGCATAGGTTTCTCAGGCATGTACGGGAGACAGTCAATCAATGTTTCTCTATCTTCTTAATTCATTTTCTTCTTGAATTCCTTTCCCTTTTTCAGAATCCAATTTTTTTCTCCAGGCCAAACGCCAGAATAATGAGTAGGGCCGTGGTTTGTTTACTTCTCTCAGAGACCACAGTTCTGCCCTGCTTCTTGTTCTGATGTCTGAAAACAGTTGTTTTCCACACAGTGCCCAGTGTTCTGAGTATTTAAGGCAGGTTGGCAAGTTCTATGCCATTAGCTGTGTCTTCCCTCTTAAAACAATTATTTTCCAATGCCAGAGGCATTGCTATTTTTTACGTTGCCTTAGAGATAGTATTGCTTCAGCAAAAATTATTAAATCATAGGAAAGCAGAAGTCTAAACCTTTTACTCCTCAGTTTAGTATTGTTTAAGATTCCTGTCTTTAACAATGCTTCTGAGAAACAACATATGACTATAAATAAAAATACTTCAAATCTCTATTTTGGTCAAACCACCAAAGCTGTTAGTGAGTTTCAGCTGATGAATATACCAACTGTATAAGTAAAGTATTCAATAAGTAAAGTATTCAATATGGGTAGTTACCCATACACTCTTTCTTTTTTAAATAAATCTTTATTGTTCAGATTATTACAATTGTTCCTCTTTTTTCCCCCCATAGCTCCCCTCCACCCGGTTCCCACCCCACCCTCTGCCCTTAGACCCCCAACACTGTCCTCATTCATAGGTGTACGATTTTTGTCCATTCTCTTCCATAAGGGGTGTGGGGGGTGCGGCAATAACTACCCATGCACTCTTATTAATTATTTATAGTTATAATTTTAAGTGTTGATTTCCTTTTCTATAAATAGTAATCAAAACATGTGCCAAACCCATTTATCTACTAAGTCTTCTCTAGTATCCACAGACTGAGAAATTGGACTAGATTCAAGGAATTTAGAGCTCCAGTATTTTATATATATTTGATATTATATATATTATATCAAAATGTCCTAAATATAATATAATGTATAATACATAATAAATTACATATAACATTATATTTATGATAAATATATCACACATATGGTACTTATAACAGTTTTCCTACCCTCATCTTTAACAACTGTGGCTGACTTTCTATACATACAAATGATTTAGATAAAATGACTCTCTTAATAGAAAAAAGGAATTTCAGTACAAGTCTTTAACCTACTTTTAACAAGTTTGCATCATATAAACTCATCCAAACTAGAAATGTCATAGATTCTCTCTTAAGTAACATTAATGGAATGAAGTATAAAGTAAGAATACTGAGAAAATAAATTCAGGAATAGAAAAAGGAAGAAAAATATTGCACAGGTTCTTTTTTAAAAAACTAACTTCTCATAAAGAGTGATTTTATCTGTGGCTCGAATTGTGTCTGCTTATATGCACACCATTTATAAATTTGTCATAAAGATTTACACAAAACCAATGTTACTTAACATTGGGGCTGGTAAATGCTTTTGTATTAAAAGCTTTTTCTGAATATATTTTAATCATGAAGTAAATTTTAATGGTGATTACCAAGGCAAAGTTCTAAGTGGAAATAAACCTGCTCATAATCCTATAAAAAATAAATTTTCTAGGCTTAAGTTCAATATATCCCAACATACTAAAATAGCAAACGAAGAAGGTTTATAAAAAAATTTCTTTGGCCCTGGCCAGTGTTGACCAGTGGTTGGAGTGCCATTCCATACACCAAAAGATCATGGGTTCAATTCCTGGCCAAGGCACATACCCAGGTTGTGGGTTTGATCCCCTGTTAAGCTGTATGTATACTGAAGGCAACTAATTGGAAGGCAACTGATCAATATTTCTCTCACATTGATGTTTCTCTCTCTCTCCCTCTAAAATAAATTTAAAAAATCATATTCTCAGGTAAGGATTAAAAAAATAATTTCTTTGACCCATATGTGTTTTCTGTGTCTTCACTCTTAAAACAATTATTTCCAATAATCCCCCCATGTATACAAATATAGGGTGTCCCCCCCAAAATATATATATGTTAACAGCTTATAACTCAAGTCTCACTCCTTTTCAGGTTCAACTAATTTGAAATAATGGGTGAAGCTAGACTAAGCTTTGAACAAAGAAAATTTATCGTAAAGTGTCACTAGACCTTTTTTTTAATGGAGATACATAAGAGATAAAGTTTAGGGCAACAATCCATGAATTGAGGGAGCACAAATACTGAATGAAATGATTCTTGATGTTTGCAATTCCCTTTTTTCACATTATCCTCAGCCAATGTAGAATCTTTTTTTTCCTACCACACCCACTATTTTAACTGATAAAATGCAGTACATTTCCATTTTCAGCATGTAAAGCTATCACGAACCTTAATGTCTATCTCCCTTGCCTAAACTGTCTTATAAATTAAGTCCATAAATCACTTGCCCATCAAAACACACCCACTAACATTCTCCCACTTCTTATCTCATGTGTGTTGTGTGTGATGGAGAATGGAAAGACAGATCTGTACTGCATGGGAGAGTGAGATGAAGGACATCTCAGGTTATTAGCTATCTTCCACGTGTAAACCCACTCTCCCTTCTCCTCTAAATCAATAAGCATGTCCTCTTGTGAAATAAAATAAAAACAAACACAGGATGTGCTCATTTTCCAGAGAATGGGAAGCTGAAGATAGAGTCATCAAGACTGTAAGATTTTTAGATAGAACATTAAGAAAAATATTTAAAAATGTGTTACTTAATGGATTATTTTTAATGTTATACTGTATTAAGAAAAATGGATTTTAAAGGTAGGCTGCAAGTCATATTCATGAGTGTTTTAAGTAAAGTACAAGGACTATACTTATATCTCTAGCTACTGGCTTTGATGATGTGATGTTCGGTAACAGAATTAGTGTTATTCCCCGCCCATCTCCCCCTCTCCCCAGGATTGAAATAGTACTTTTCTTCCCAGGTGTGATATTGAAGCTTTAAAGTCTTGTCATTGGTGTGATGTTTCATATGCAGTGATCTACACTTGAATAATAAAATAGTAGTTGCTGACGAAAAAAAGAGGTAAGAAAAAATGCTCGCCTTGCTGATTTATGTATGTCTCACATTTATATATATTCTTGTTTGATTCCATATCATTTCCTGGAACAGTCTGAAAACGTTTTTGTTTTGTTTTTTCAGATACTTGACTATAAAACTTACTTCTTATATTTTAGCCACTAAAGAAACTTTAATACACCATCTTTAGTAAATGATATTAAGAAGAATCAAGAGGAAAATGTGAGTAATTACAGTACATAACCAAAGAAAATTCCTAGTCACTATACTGAATAATCAATTTGAGATTATCCCTTCTTTATTTATTTGTTACAATTCAATGATGGAAAATACCACATTTTGCTTTTAATTCTAACTAAACTCCTTAGAAAACTCAATATATTAATCAAACTATTTACCTATCCATCCATCCAGCTGATATATAGTTTCTTCTCATTACTTTATTCCACCATAATGAAATTAACTGTTTAAATTGTTAAGCAAAATATAAAAATAAACATTTGCTAATATAACATCAGAATGTTTGTTTAAAAACAAATATACTAAAATTTATCAACCAATCATGGTGCCCTGGTGGCACCTTTAAATAGACAAGTATTTAAAGAAACAACAATTCTGTACCATCTCACACCTGTCAGAATGGCCATCATCAACAAATCAACAAAGGACAAGTGCTGGTGAGGATGCGGAGAAAAAGGAACCCGCGTGCACTGCTGGTGGGAATGCAGACTGGTGCAGCCACTGTGGAGAACAGCATGGAGTTTCCTCAAAAAACTAAAAATGGAACTCCCATTTGACCCCAGTGATCCCACTTCTAGGCATATATCCCAAGAAACTAGAAACACCAATCAGAAAGGATATATGCACCCCTATGTTCATAGCAGCACAATTCACCATAGCTAAGATTTGGAAACAGCCTAAGTGCCCATCAGCAGATGAGTGGATTAGAAAACTGTGGTACATCTACACAATGGAATACTACACTATGGTAAAAAAGGAATTCTTACCATTTGCAACAACATGAATGGAGCTGGAGAGCATTATGCTAAGCAAAATAAGCCAGTCAGAGAAAGATAAATATCACATGAGCTCACTCATTTATGGAATATAATGAACAACATAAAATGATGAAGAAAAACAGATCCATAGACAAAGAAACATTGATCAGAATATCAAACCTCAGGGAAGGTAGGGGAGGGTGGGGTTAAGGGGAAGAGATCAACAAAAGGACTTATATGCATGCATATAAGCCTAAGCAATGGACACAGACTACAGGGGGGTAAGGGCATGATTGGGGGGGTTGGGGGGTAATGGGGGAATAAGGGCACATATGTAATACCTTAATCAATAAAAAATAAAAAATAAAAAATAAAGACACATCAATAATAATGATGAACTTCAGTCAGTAATCTCTCTCTAAATATGAACTATACTCTTTTTTAAGATAGACTGACAACTGTTAGAATGTCTATTACCAAAAAGGCAAGTGATGGTCAGTGCTGACAAGGATGTGGAGAGAAGGGAACCCTGTGCACTGTTGATACAAATGTAAATTGGCGCAGCCAGTATGAAAAAAAAAAAAAAAAACTGGTATGGAGGCTCTTCAAGCAATTAAAATAGAACTACCAGTTGATCCAGCAGTCATACTTCTGGACATATACCCAAAGGAATTGAAAACAGTAAATTGAAGAAATATCTGCTCTCCTATATTCATTACAGCATTATTCCCAATAGCTAAGGTATAAGATGAGTGGGAAAATGTGGTATATATATGAAATATTATTTAGACTTAAAAGGAAGGGCATTCTGTCATTTGGGACAACATAAATGAAATGAACACGGAGGGCACTGAGGTCCCTGAAATAAACCAGACCGAGAAAGACAGATCCTGCAGGGGGAAAAAACGGGAGACGCTGGGAAAGGGCACCAACATTCAGTGCTCAGATAAGCGAGTTCTGAGGATCTCATGCCTAACATGGTAGCCATTGTTGATAGCACTGCATTGTATAGTTAACGTTTGCTGAGTTCTTGAGTTCTTTTTCACTTTCTTCATTTTGGTTCATGGACGTGGACAACAATGTGGTGATTGCAGGGGGAAGGGAGGTGGGTTGAGGTGGAAGAGGTATATAAATGTTAATGGGGGAAATGAAATAAAGAAAAAAATTGTTGAGAGAGAAGAATTTAAATGTTCTTGCAAAAAATATGTGAGGTGATGGATGTGTTAATTAACACAATGAGGGGATCCTTTCACAATGTGTATAGATAACTTTAATTTCACATCTAATATATTCAATAAGAAATACATATATTTATATATTTAACTTATATAAATGTATATATTTAACTTATATATATAATTTATTATTAATATATATATTTTTATATATTAACTTATATATTTAGATATATATATATATGTGTATATATATATCGCTTTAAGATACTTTAAATCAAGGAACTGTTATCATATACTTATAAAGCAACTGAAAAAATGAAGTATTTTTACACATAGCATCTTTATTCCCCATAATTAGAATTTGCGGACAAACTTCCACTCTAAAAGACAACAAAAGAGAAAAAGAGTAACACTAAAACTCATTATATATGCAATTTAGGAGAAAACTATGGTAACAAGACTGATGATTATTTTAGAAAGGCATGACCGTGAAAAAAACAACAAACAAACAAAAGCACCTCATGCTACATCCCAGACTGCAAACAAGCCACGACATATCACTCCTCAGTGCAAAGAATCTGCCTGGCCCCGCCGGCGGGGCTCAGGGGTTGAGCAGGGGCCTATGAACCAGGAGGTCACAGTTCGATTCCCATCAGGGTACATGCCTGGGTTGCAGGCTCCATCCCAAGTGTGGGGGTGTACCAATCAGATTCTCTCTCATCATTGATGTTTCTAGCTCTCCCTCTCTATTCTTCTTTGAAATCAACAAACATATTAAAAAAAGAAGGAATCTGCCTGAATTTATTTTTCTGTTGACAATTGCAAGCAATATAATTGTTTGTGTAATTGGATAACTGCAGGTTCAGTGAGCCTTGCTTGCTCTAAAATGATGGGCAGGTGGCTAATTGTCCTTAAAATTATTTTCACACACAATAAAATGTATGCATTTAAAACTGAGGTTATAAAGAGGAAAGTCATTCATGCTAAGTTCTGCCTTTACACATTTAACACAGGTTGACAAGTTTGTATCAACAGTAACATAACCATTAAATTCTATAAAATGCATTCATTTGTAAGATAATTTTCACAATTAAAATATTTTCTCAGAAAAGTTGAGGGGACAAAGAAGCAAAGGGAAGTATTTTAATTAGGTAAAAGAAAGCATATACAGATTTCCTATAATGAGGCCAATCAATTTGTTAATTCAGACAAACTATCAAATAATCAGCAACTACAAATCTGACTTATATTTCACAAAATAACTTTAAAAATGGAGAGAGGAAGGAGCACCCAGGGTCCTTTATAAGAAGAGATTGTCGATTATAGTAGAACTAGAGGCTCAGTGCACAATATTCATGCACTGGGTGAGGGGGCAGGGGATTCCCCTCAGCCTGGCCTGTGCCCTTTAGCAGTCCGAGAGCCCTCAGGAGATGTCCAACTAATGGTGTAGGCCCACTCCCCGCGGCCTAAGCTGCAGTTGGACATCCTTAGTGCTGCCATGGAGGCAGGAGACGCTCCTACCATTGCTGCTGTGCTCCCCAGCCATGAGCCTGGCTTGTGGCTAAGCGGCACCCCCGTGTGGGAGCACACTGACCACCAGGGGGCAGCTCCTGCATTGAGCATCTGCCCCCTGGTGGTCAGTGCACATCATAGCAACCAGTCATTCGCCATTCTGTCAATTTGCATATTACCCTTTTATTATATAGGATTATTATATAGGATTGTACTACAGAAGTAAAGAAGAGAAAAGTTTGCTGAAGATTATAAAATAGCCCAAAAGTCTGTTATGAGCAAAGCAATATAAAATGTCTTTTGATCAATGTCCCTTTCTTAAAAATAACACTAAGGTTTGTATTTTCTTGATACTATTTTGATGCAAAAAAATGAAGTCATTAATGACCTGCATTGTTTCACTCAATAATACCTTCAGAAGTCTATTAAATATCATTTTTATATTTTTACTTTTTAGGTTGATCTTTATTGTTGAAAGTGCTAGAGATGTCAGCCCATTTCCCCATTGATTTAAAACTATTCACATTATCTATTTTATAATTCAATAGAATGCAGATGATCTTGATTTTTTATCAGTTGATGTGTATTTAAAAAATTAAGCATACAGTACTGCAGCTCAATTGCCATCTTTTGGTGATAACATGTAAGTTTATGACATCCCCACAACCAAACCTTTAGTTTCTCTTCCATATTCAAGAATGACAGTGACTATCAAATCACTATGTTGTATACCTGAAACTAATATAATGTTATATGTCAATTAGATCTAAGTATAAAAAAGAGTGATGGTGAGCAATAATGCATATTATTAGAGAATCCCTAATTCATGTTTTTATTTAACTGGAATTTTATTATTAACATATTAATTCACTTTGTCAGTATATATCAATCATAATTTTAAAGTATCTACTTCTTATTGTCAGGAATTTAAGGGGTTTGCATCAAGGAAGGAAAACACTTTGCAAAGTCCATTTTTACAACAACTTGTTTGACATAATTTAAAGTCAGGGTTTTAGCTTTGCATTTTCAGAAACTTGTTTTAGTTAACCAAATAAAGGTGTCTTTGGAATGGTCTCAAACTCTGTAATTCAAAGAGATCATTATATGAAGTAAAATAACAGACTTTTCTTATGTCACAATGTAAAATGAACAGATCAAAACCCCTGGTAAAAAATAATGCAGAACTCAGGGGCAAGCACAGGTAGTGGAATTATGCTAGCATCTGTCATACATGAAATGTGTCCATCATTTGAGCTGCATCCAATATGGCCAGGGGTGAACCTGACGGGGTGGGGGGGTGGAGGGCGATGAAGGATTAAAGAAGACAGACAAGAGAATACAGTTGGGACCAGGTGGGACACTGTTCTCGCATGGAGAGACAGTGCCACAGCCTGCAAGCTGAGTCTTTATTTTATAGTCAGATCCCATGAAGCAAAGCAAGGGCGTGGTCAAGATGTTTACAATGTTCTCGTGAGTTTCGAATCTACTTAATTATATGCACCTGAGAACTCTATCAAGCTTTGTTTTGGCAGCACTTGTTGCACCTCCAGCAGCCCACATCACTCAGCTACCTGGGACCACAGGTTTGGACCATAAGGTCAAGCTTACAGCCATAGCCTTTGGCTATAATTGTGCTGGGAGGGCTTTGCCCTCCAAGCTGGGACCTGCACGTGACTTTGCCATGAGAGGACCATGCCCTCTCATTAGTCCCAGGCTTGAACCTGTCCAAACACTGTAGCCGCTCTCCACAATCATTTATATAAAATAATCTAGGACCCGGAGCAAAACCCTTCGCACATTTAGATAGTAAGAAAAGTTCAACAAAAAAAATTCTAATAGAATTGCTAATTTTAATCCTCACAGAAAATACTATCGTTTTTAAAGAATAAGTTTAACAACTTTTGCCTTCTGGTTTCCAGAAAGATTTCTTCCTAAACTCATTTCTCAGAGTTTGAATACCATAACTAAGTGTTTTTTTTCTTCTTCAAATGGGTGGTTCCTAAAGAAGGCTTTTATTTGCTTAATCTTTGGGAGGTTTTTGAAGAGTGCTCCTTTATTTGAATGTGTGACATAAAAAGCCACATTGCTACTGCTTATTTTAATTGTCTTTCTGCCCCCAGCTGTGGTGTTTTGTAATGGCTGTATCTGCCCCACTGTGCTCATGTATCCTCGTGTGTCTGGGTCACAGTGAGAGCCAGAGCAAGAGGGAGAGCAGGAGCCATGGAGAGAGAAAAAGGATATGCTCATGTGCAAGGAACCGGAGGCAGTGCTGTTTGCTCTTTCCTGGCAGGGCCCCTCCCCCAACATCTGTGTTCACTTACATTCCTCAGCATCTGACCACACCCTCCAATACAAGCTTTCGTGGCCCTGAGTTCCTAAAAGACTTCACATGTTGACATCTGAATGAAGGTAAAAGGAAAACAATAAAGAAATACTCCAATAATGCTAACATTTTTACTTACAGTGGTTCAGCTATTGCACCAGATATGCTGATAACTGGCTGTACTTTTTAGTGATACGTTTTCTATAATAAAAGACAAGGTCAAGAAAGGAACCAAAATTAGGACTTTTGGATGGAGATGAAAACCTTGGTAGGAAAGTTGGCCTATGACAGTTGTTCTCTCCGTTTGCTCAGAACTTAGAAGGTGGCTGAAAATGTGAAGTTGTACATGCTGTCTACTAGCAAAATCATACTGGAAGGTGGAGCGGCACTATAATAATATCCATTTGACATTTCCTGGACGTGGATAATAAATTAAAAGGGATGTATTTTAACACAACCCTATTATGTTTGAGATGTTTACATTTCAGGTCATTTTGGTTCATTGTGTATGTTTAACCTTTCCTAATCAAGACTAGGAAAAAGTAATAAAACAGTGTTGTCTTATAATATTTCAATATTACATTGAATAACAAGGTTTCATTTTGCATCAAATATGTATACCACAAAATTCAAAGATGACAAAGCATAGATAAGCCGATGTTTTATGCTGATTAAATTGCTTTCCTATGCAAAACCTACACTGCTGCAATTTAACTCTCATGGATGGCAAATAAATGGGCATTAGAACATTCTGGTGCCATGTATAAATCAGTGACACCCAAAATTTATAACTCTGGCACTTTTTTTCTCTCACATCCAACTGCCGACGCAACATAACCAGTTGAATTTTAATAATAATCTGAACATAATATGTCCAAAATCAAACTCTTAATTCACCTACACAACATACTCCTCCCATAGTCATCCCTACTTCATCAAATAGCAAAACCTACATACACTACCTTAGCGATTAATTTAGGCTCTTCCTCTAAAATCTGTCTAATGCATGATTATTTTTCACCATCTTCATTGCTACTATCCTGATCTAAGCAACAACCATCACATTTTATTCAGCCTTTTCCGTTTTACTGGTCTGCTGCTTCCATTTTTATTGCTCCCCTGGCTTTTCTGAACACAGCAGTGAAAATGATCCCTTTAGATATAAATTGGATCATGACACGCCTCTGCTCAGTACCCGATAGACTTCTCATTTCATTGGATTTGGCTTCAAGCTTCTAACCAGGCCCTTCTGTGATCTATGCCCTGGACTCCCATAGCAGCGACCCCTAGCACTCTTTCTCCTTGTTCTCAACTTGAGTCATTGCTCTATCTTCCTGCTGTCTTCTGAGCACACCAAACAATTGCTCTTCCTGCAAGCTCAGGGCCTTGCAGATGCTGTTTTCTCCAAATAGTACGTCCTTTGGCTTTATTGGTTTCATATATAAAATACTTCTTCAGACCTCCCATCAGCACCTGTATCTCTGAGCTTCCTTTATTTTCTATAGCACTAACCTCGACCTGATGAATTATACATACATCTACATCTACATCTATCTATATGTATATCTATCTATATCATCTATATCAGTATCTACATCTATATCTATCTGTATCTATATATCTATATCTATATCTATCATCTATATCTATATCTGTATCATCTATATCTGTATCTATCTATCTATATCTATATTATATATATGTGTGTAGTACACACACACATATATATATACTAGAGGCCTAATGCACAAAATTCATGCAAGAGTAGGCCTTCCTTCCCCTGGCTGCCAGCACAAATTTCCCTTTGGCACCGAGGACCCAGGCTTCCCTTGCAGCCCTGGCTTCATCTGGAAGGTTGTCTGGAAGGATGTCTGGTCTAATTAGCATATTATGCTTTTATTATTATAGATACATATTACATGCTTCTTCCCACTAGAACATAACAGATAAGGTCCTAGAGTGGAGAGACTAACTAAATAACTAACTAAATAAACTAGTACATAAAATTATGTTTAAAAGATTATTCAGTTACTATGTCCTTGTGTTATAGTCAGTCTTAAAACAGTCACAGACTTTAGATGACACAGGACTTAGAAAGACTTAAAAATAAATTTGTTTTTTTGGGGGGGCATTGACTTTCATAGAGGTCATTAACCCATAAGCTAAATAATGTACTTTGTTTTGTATTAAATTTCTCTTCAATGGACACAAAGCAATTGCAGCTCCTTTATTTGCGCTCATAATCTGGCAACAAAGATCAGTCCTGCTGTTTAACTCCAGGGCTGCATCCATCGCCCAGATCAGAATGTGCTCGTAAAATTAGTTTTGATTATAGAAAAATAAAACAGTTTAAGTGAGAAAAATAAGAATAAAGCTCTGAAGACAAAGAAAATATTTTTTTAAAAAATTTACAATAATAATTTTTTGAGCAAACAATTAAAAATTTTATCTGACTTTAATGGGTAGAAAAATGTAATTCTCTCAATGACATTTCTTATTCAATAATGCATTTTGGCCTTTTTTCACCTTTAAAAATAATTTTTAAAAGAATATAGAAGATAATTTTATAAATATTTAACATTTTTACAAAATAAACATTGAAATATTTTGAAGACTTTATATATCTTCTAAAAATTATTACACATCTATTACCTTATCAGATTACTTCAAATCAATCCTAATTTTATTTTAGATAACAAGGTTAAAAAACTTGAATCTCTTTCTAAAATGAAGTATCTTTAGGCCAGGTTATCAATTATGTGTTTTCAAAAGGCAAGTTCTTAAATATTAATGTCATATCTACTGGAGATCTGTACTTGTTCTAAAATTCCAACTAGTAGTTCAAAAGGAATAGAAAAAATCATAATGCAATTTTATTTTCCATGCATCAGATGTTTTAAAATTTAAACACATAATGGAGTAGTAATTTCATTTTATAGATATAAAAAAAAAAAAAGCACATTCAGCTTGCTTACCACGGAACCAGCCGCTGGCTGTCCCGCCACTCTGTGTCCCCGTGGCCTCCCTCCCACCACCTGCCACACCTGGAGCATCAGAGTCCCGCTAATGCCAAGTTGCCTTCCATTCCCTTTTCTGTCGCTTCTCATTCTAAACAGCTGCAATCGGAAGAAAGGAGCCATCTCCCCTGATAACATCCCTCCGACAGCTTTTTCAGCTCACCGCGGTGTCATGCCTTCCAATAATCTCCCTGCAAGATACCTTTACACTCGGGCCCTGTAGATTCCCTTTACCAGGAAAATCATCAGCCAAGGATAATTAACTGACACCGCGGTGGTGCACAGAGCAGTGTAATAGGAACAGAAGTCACTGGCCGCAGACACCGGGCCTCCACGCCGCTGAGAGACGCGGGGTGGCCCTGCTGTCCCCATCCCGCACAGCCCGACGGGAGCACAGGAGCACCCCACGCTCTTCCCGCACACGCAGCTTCGGGGTCATTCCAGGCGGGAGAACACGTGCCTGTCTGCACACAGGGGACTGCGACCTGGCCAGTAGAACGCCTTAGAAAATACTTTACAGTTAAGCCTGCCTACACATTGAGTTGCATGCTCTCATCACAACCCTGGGGCCCTATCACATATTCTGGTCATTTATTTTAATTTTCAAAAGGCTGCAAAGACTTTAGTCTGTATTTGCAGCATAGACACTGCATGCTGTGCAGTCATAGGGCCACTTAGAATGAGCTGTTCCTTAGATACTTTTTTCAACTCCAAATAAAGTAGTATGTTACAGAGCACTGTTCTCCAAATTTAGTTGATGATAAGAATTTCGTGAGGCGCTCGTAAAATTCAAATTATTGGCAAGGACCCTGGGCAACCATAATAGATTCTCAAAGGGGAGGGGCTGGGAGAGTGACTTCAGAGAGAGCTCCAGAGGACCCCGGTCAGAGGCCAGTTTGCGGCAGTAGAATGAGAATGAGTTTAATACCAGTTCTTTGAATCATGGATCTGCCATTGAATAGATGTGCCCCTATTGAGAGCCATTGCTTCTCTCTGAGTCTCAGATTCTTTATTTATAAATTATGAGAATACATCCCTTCATTGGGTGAACATACTACAAATACATATATACTAGAGGCCCGGTGCACAAAATATACATTCATGCACTGTGGGGTGGGGGGGGAGGGAGGTGGAGGGGTGTTCCCTCAGTCCCACCTGCACCTTCTCACAGTCTGGAACCCTCAGGGAATGTCTGACTGACAGCTTAGGCCCACTCCCCGGACATCCTTTGTGTTGCCACGGAGGTGGGGGAGGATCCGGCCGTCGCCACTACACTCGCCAGCCATAAGCCTGGCTCAGGATTTCTGGATAAGCGGCACTTCCCCTGTGGGAGTGAACTGACCACCAGGGGGCAGCTCCTGTGTTGAGCGTCTGCCCCCTGGTAGTCAGTGCACATCATAGTGAGCGGTCATTCCGCAGTTTGGTCGATTTGCCTGTTAGCCTTTTATTCTATAGGATATATTTGCCTATTAATGTGTTTGTACATAGTACACCTGCAGCAAATACCAGTTCCCTCCCACTTTCTTCTCACCTTCAAGGTTTGTTTTTTCTTCAATAAATAGATCGCCTCACTAACAATAAGGAAGCTATGGGAACAGCATCTGCTCCATAACTTAAAGTACTTCACAGTGTAGAAGTATCACAGGTAATTAGTATGAACGAAGTAAAGTGATGAGCAAAAGAGATCCAGAGACGCAGAAGCAGGGAGCAAACTGAAGAATTTCAGAGGGAAGGCAGGGCTGGGGGTGGGAAGGGATTAACTGGGAACTTGTATGCATATATGCACAGCCCATGGGCACAGACAATAGTGTGGTGAAGGCCTGAGGGGCGGGGGGGCAGGTGAGGGATGGTAGGGGTGAATGGGGGAGGACAATAAACAAAGAGGGCATCTTTAATACTTTCAACAATAAAGATAAATTGTTTTAAAAGAGATAACTGCTATGCACTAATATATTTTACAAGTTCAGTAATAGCAACATGTTGTTCCTAGTTTTTACTTAATTTTCCATGCATATTTTAAAATGATATGAGTTATTTTACACAACATTTTTAGGTACTGCATAGTTATTTAAAATTTTAATTTTATGGATGAAACCTGATTTGTAAGGACCCATCAAAAAGGTTGTTGTCAGTTACATTTTCTTGTATAAGCAGCTCTGTGATAGACATGCTTAAGATAATTTCTATGTCTATTAAAACAGAGGGACGTTATAGAGGTATGATAATATTTTATTGCTCCTCAAAATGTTAAGAAAAGAATATTTAAAAATCCAAATATAATAAATTAGCACCTGGCACAGAGTAAATATTCAATAAATGTCAGCACCTTCTCAATGCCTTAATTTTCTCCATGTGTTCTCATTTTATATTGCAACTAATCACACTATTATATGGAGATTATTTTGAGACTCTCCCTTGTGCATTAAAAATGTGTTGGACTAACATTTGATAGAAATTATTCCAGAAGTGGTTCTGTGTTGATGCTGTGTACTGCTTGTGCCCCTAGACACAGAGATACAACTCATCTCGGGGATTAATTACCATATCCAATTAGTTTGTTTACCTTAATTAAACTTTGTCAGTTTACTATTCAAAACCTCAAGTTTAAATTACACAGGAAGACATTTAGAGGTACTTGTGGGAACACTGAGAAGTACAACTTGAGAAGAATACGAAACCACTAAGATAAAGACACCCATTGAGAAGAAAGGAGATTTAAAAGGCACAAGGGTAAAGAAATCTAGGGTCAAGGCCCATGCACACATTGAATCATGATGTTGTACACCTGAAATGAATATCATGTTGTATGTCCATTACATCTTCATTAAGATAATAGACAAAGAATAAACATAGTTCGCTATCCCCACCACGCCCCACCCCTCTGTCCTTCACCCCATCTATAACAGGGAGAATATGTAACCCATTAAGTATTATTTCAAGCAGCCATTAATTTAGAGAGGGCATTTGAGTTTCAGTCACACACAGAAAGCCAAAACATATTGTTAAACACTCTATCTCACTCAATTGCTTTATGTATTTTATATTTAAAAATGTTTATAATATAAAAAGATAAACAATATACCATTTAGTAATAGGATAAAGAAAATCATGAGACATAAGTAATGAATTCAGGGTTACGATCAGCAGATAGACATGCCTACAAGATGTCCTGAGTAGGTGCAGAGATGGACCAAAATATTGACTCTCAACCTCCTGGTGGCCAAAACCACCAGGATCAGGGTAAGAGACGTGCTATCCATGAAATTAGGGATGTGGGCATGGAGAGAAGTGATACTGAGGTCGGAGAGGAAGTTGTCCTGGGGGAAGAGGAAGCTGTTCCACACATTGACTGGTGGCCTCAGGAACATGGACACAAAAGAAAAGCTAACACGTTGCTTATGACTGTTTCTTTTAATATTCAGAATATAGCTGGGGGAAAAATGCCCAGGTGCAGTTCAGAAAAAGCAATTCCATCAGGGGCCACGCCCCTGCCATCCAAGCACACAGCTCCCTGGTGGCCACAAATCCCAATTTAGTCCACTGGAGTGCAAGAGCAAATACCCCGGCGAGGTGTACAGAGCGCATCCTGCATGCTGGGGAGGATGCTGTTATTGCACTCTTCCTAAAGGTGCAGGATTGATTTTATTTTCTTTAAAAAGGTAATTCCCCAAATTCATTTCCAATAGAAGGGATGCCATACTTCTATAAAGTGTGTCAAACAGCGTGATGGTTTAATGACCATTCATTAAAAGGGAATCACCGTGAGAAATTTCTGTCTTGACTTTTTACCTTTCTGCGGTCAGAGCAGTAGTGGCAAGTCTATCTGGCCATAGTCTCTACCAAGGTTCACTTCAAAGAGCTTAAAGGCCATGTTTGGAAAGTAAAAGTAGCTCTGATTTTTATCCCTTTCCCCTTCAGGTCGGCCTGTGAAAGTGGCAATCCTTTTAATCCCCAGGAAAATACTTTTAGACAAACTGTTTTAGGTATTCTTTTTATCTGGGGATCCTATATAATAAAAGCCTAATATGCTAAATATGCTAAGTGTCCAGTCACCTGGTCGTCTGTTCAACCAATCAAAGCGTAATATGCTAATGATATGCTAAGGCCGCTCAACCACTCACTATGACGTGCACTGACCACCAGGGGGCAGACACTCTAACTGGTAGGTTAGCTTGCTGCTGAGATCCGCCCAAGTGAGAAGGGCCAGACATGGCCTGGAGCCCTCCCATGGTCCCTCCCCAGCTGGCGAACCTCCTGTGTCCCTCCCTGTCCCCAATAGTGCGCCAGTGGAGTCCGTCAGCCTAGCCAGCCCCCTCTCACAATCTGGGACCCCTTGTGGGATGTCGGAGAGCTGGTTTTGGCCCGATCCCACAGGCTAGGCCAAGGGACCCCACTGGTGCATGAATTTGTGCACCTGGCCTCTAGTAGATTATAAGAAATGTAACAATTATAGATAATGCATTGGCTCAGTAAGGCACTAAAAATAGAATAGGTAGAAAGCATTTATCAATATAGACTTTATACATTTAAGGCATGACACACTTAAATTGAAGTCTCGAGGGCAGCACTAACATGAAATAATATACTCAAAGATAAAGAATTTATTTTTTTTCTTTTTAATAACAGTTATTCTACATATCACTAGTCTATGGAATAGTAATATATTGATTTACTGTGCTGCTATTTTATCTAAAATATATTCCTATTCTATGAATGAATTTTAGTCCCCAATTTTTTCTTATAGCACCAAGACACTGCTGCTTTGAGAAAAAAAGAAAAACAGGAGGACCATCCGACACCTAGTAGAGGTTTCCCTGGCAACAAAAATTTTCTATTCATCTTGTGGTTTCCCTGGTTTCATTCAAAATCCTATCACCTCACTGAAAAGCAGGGCAAGGAGAGAGGGAAACTATCAAGTGTTGCTTTGAATTAGAGAGTAACCTACTTTAAAGGGTCCCACAACGTGTTTCAGGGATCCTGACACATAGCTCTTATATCATGATGATGATGATGATGGTGATGGTGAAAATGTTTCCTGCTACAAAATCTTAGGAGACAGATTTTTTTAGAGTAAGTTTTGAATCTAAAATTCTCAAATTTGCTTTTTTTTTGCTACCAGGAACTACCTTTGGTAGATAATTTAATGTTCAAAAGTGTGTGTTTCTACATATTTTTAATATATTTTTATTGATTTCAGAGAGGAAGAGAGAGGGAGAGAGGAATAGAAACATCAATGATGAGAGAGATCATTGATTGGCTGCCTCCTGCAAGCCCCCTACTAGGGATCAAACTCGCAACCTGGGCATGTGCCCTGACCTGGAATCGAACCATGACCTCCTGGTTCTTGGGTTGAGGGTCAACACTGAACCACATTGACTGGGCAAGTTTCTATATTCTTATTAGATAAACTAGAGGCCCGGTGCATGAAAATCATGCACAGGTAGGGTCCCTAGGCCTGGCTAGTGATCAAAGCCAATTGGGGCCTTTCGGCTGCCAGCCGGGGCCCCCCTTCCACAGCTGCCGGCTGCCAGCCGGGGCATTTCTTAATTCCGCGCCGCCCCCTGGTGGTCAGCGCACATCATAGTGAGCAATTGAACTCCTGGTCTCCCAGTCGAACTCCTGAGTGGACAATTTGCATATTAGGCTTTTATATAGAGAGATAACAAATTCCCCAGGGTGAAGTTAGTATTATATCATGTCACAACTTATTAGACAACATGTAATTCTAAATAAATATTTTATATATGAAATAAACAGCCATAAATATAAAAATTTCATTAGATTTTCATAGATATTATCTTAAACATTTTTCATACTTTATTAATAGACTAGAGGCCCAGTGTGCAAGAAATCATGTGTGAGTAGCTGCCCTAGCTTGCCACCCCACCCATCACCACTAGTAGCTTGCACCCTGCCCGCTGCTGCTCATAGCTCTCTGCCACTAGTAGCTCTCGGCTGCGAGTAGCTTGTGTCCCACCCCATCCCCCACCCCCGCCATGAGAGCTGCTGCTCACTTGGTCACGACACCGTTATGGTGTCAAGGGCCTTTTATGATATAAATTTTCTGAATACTTTTAAACTCTAGATGCATTTTTGCTATATAAATTAAGATCAATCTAATTTCTCTAAATCCTAAGAGAATCACATACTCACATCAAATTTTAGTGTAGTCTTTATTAATCACATTTAGTTTGAATATTCATATATTTTACTGTCAAAATATATGTTCATTCAGACCCCTTAGTGTACATATTATGTAAGTTATTTATAACTTTCTAAAATTCTGGCTTCCATTTCCAAGGGATAGTGGGCCTAAATAGATTCATCATTATGGATAGATAAAAATATCAAAAGTATAATTTGAATACAAAATAAATAGAATAATTATTTTCAAGTGACTCAATAAAATGATTATGAATTTATGATATAGACACACAGGCAGAGAAGGCTCTTTTTATAAGCTAACTCATATATATTACGTTATGTATACACTAGTGTCCCGGTGCACGGATTCATGCACATTGAAAGCAAATTAATTAGAAGAAATATTTTAATTTCGCTATTTGTGTCATGCTAATGAAAAGAAAATAGCATTCTACCAAGTCTCCTATCTACCTACTCCAGGACTTCTGTGAGGATCAAATGAGATGAGGTACGGGAAAATGCTTCACAAACATTTAGTTAAACTGTAAAATGTTTGCACCTGGCTATAAAGCAAGTCGGGTTCCTGGGCTGAAGAAACTCCAAGGAGTCCAGACGCTAGGGAGAGGAAGCCAGGTGTTGCTATGTGACGTCATTACCCAGAACCCACAGCAACTGTTTCCAGGATAGGCTAGGCTATGGGCTGCATTTTTGTGCCATGGGGTCTTGGCAGCGATTTGGTGGGGTGTCGTTCTGGGGTGGTGGTGGGGCCTGTGTCCCACTTGGGGGAAGCCGAGTGTTGGTTTGTCAGCGCCAGGTCCGCGGTGCCATTTATTTTTAAATGGCCAGTGCGCATCATGGCAGCCCCTGCGTTGAACGTCTGTCCCCTGGTGGTCAGTGTGTGTCATCACTACCGATCAGATGGACACTTAGCCTTTTATATGTATAGATAGCATCTAATATAATTTAAGTAATATATTAAATAGTTACATGTAAACATAATCCTATCTAATAATAGAGTACATGTAAATTACCATCACTCTGCTACGCCCACAAATAATAAAACAAATATATTATTAAATATATCTAAATATGTTATATAAAAATTAGAAAATCAACAATGATTTATAATACTTGTGGGTGAGACTTTAATGAGCATCATGATACATTCAAAATATCTGCCTACTATTTTTTAATAGATCATATAATAAGATATAGTAACTTTACAATGGAGAAACCCAGTAGATACGGCTTAACCATGTGATCAAATTTAGTGTCAAAACACTGAGATAAACCAGAATTATTTCCTCTTGATCTCATTTACTGAGAACAAGTATATATATAATCTCTCTTAGCACATGTCTGCCACAAATGTATAAAGTGAGTCTAATGAAAAATTATAGGATAAACACATATTGAGAGACGTTCTATAAAATAACTGGTCTTTGCTTCTCAAAAAAATATCAAGATCAGGAAAGACAAAGAAAGTCTGAGGAATTGTCTTAATTTATAGAAGAGATATGACAAGCAAATGTCATTCCAACTCATATAATTTTGATTAAAATAATCTGCAATGGAACTTACTCCAATCAAAGAGAAAGAAATAGTCCTGAATATTATCAAGTATATGAAAATGGTGTTAAATTTGATTCAAATGAAATGGACATTCTTTTCTCTCTAAACAAAAGCAATAAGGAAAGTTAAAAAGTGCCTTTTCTGTTGCAACTAATTGTTGGAAATAGTGGAAGAAAAAGTGGCAAATACATAAATATAATGATAGAAAATTTAGAGACAGTAAAAGATAAAAAGAAACCCATGGCTATTATGCTGAGGAACTAAAAGTTATCTAGAAATATTCAGTCCTAGAGGTGTAGAAAACAATGGAGTTATTGCATGGTGGAATAAACATAATTGGTTTCAGTCAATAAAAAATGAATGTTTTATAAGAAACAGATCCTCGAACAGCCTGATTATCTCAAATACATTTTCCTGGTTAAGAAACTTCTGTTGTGAAGGTTTATGCTATGTGACTGTCATGTTAGCTTTATTTAAACAAACAAAACTGTATATTAAAGGGAGAATGAAAGAATGAAGGGCAAGTTTTATTCTACAATGACAAAATAAAAAAAGAGCCTGAAGCCATAATTTTTTGCTCTATGTTTTCATCCTAATGATATGGACATCACCAAGGCAGACTTGAGACTGGGACTTTTTCTCCCAGAATTTCATCATTAAATCAGTAACTTACACATGATTATCCTTCTTTTCCTTTATTGCTACATACTTTCTATTACCTTTAACTTGACCGAGACGGCCTTAGTTCAAAGTTTTATTTTACCTCGGTGGATTAACTTCTTACTTTCCAAATGGCTCTTCTGGATTCCAACCCCACTTGATACTTATTAATTCAGCATCTACAATCCTAAAGGTCTCGCTTACTCTTCTATTGTAGAGATTTCTTTATTGAATTTTCATTGCTTGTGGGATAAGGATTCAATTTGTTATCATAGCCTATAGTTTTGAAAACAATCAAAACATGGTGGTTTTTTTTTAATTAAAATTCAGCCCTGGCCAGTGTGGCTCAGTTGGTGGTGCATCATCCCTTGCACTGAAAGGTTGCTGGCTAGATTCCTGGTCAGGGCACATACCCACCCCGTTTTGCAGGCTTCATCCTGATAGGGAGTGTGCAGGAGACAACCGGTCGCTGTTTCCCTCGCACATCTATATTTTTATCTCCCTCTCGCTTCCTCTCTCTCTAAAAATCCATTTAAAAAAAATTAGATTCTTGAAATTTCAGGTCTCATATAAGCCTTATATTCTTATGTGCCCACTGAACAGAGATTATTTCATCTCCACTCCTACTGGTACTCTAAATAATAATAATAACAAAAATAGCAACAACATCAATTGTAGTTACCCATCTTGGTACTGGTGAAGGTGTCATTTCTGTAAAAATATATAAGAAAATTGTAGATAATAAAGTTACTAGGCGGGAAGCTATGGAGCTATGGTGACGGAAATGTTCTACCATATGAAGGTCACTTCAGTTTGGGAAAAGTCACCAAGTATAAACTTCTGATTTTTGCACTTTTTTGTTTTCTACACTATAATAGTATTTTTTTTAAATTATGGATTTATGAAGAAGACAAAGATACTGTAAAGACAAGGAAAAGAGGGGAAGGGAAAATATATATTAACATCTGCTCATTTTAACAAATAATGCCATGGAAGATTCTTAATAATAACTAGCTCGCAAGTTATATATGTGTATATGTAATACATACATTTGAATATATTTATTTTCTAAGTAAGAGCATAAACTTCCAAAGATTCCATTCTACACCGTACAGCTCAATATATTTTTCTGATAGATTTTTCTTCAAATCATGTCCTTCAATGTGGAAACAGACAATGCATGTATCCATATTTGCTGATGTCTGTCCTCAAGCCCCCTTACACACACACACACACACACACACACACACACACACACACACACACGCCCCCGTCACCCCACGTGCATGTTTGCGAGCTCAGTGAGCTGGCAGTAGCCTTGGGCCTCAGGGAGTTCACTCCGGCTAATTCAGCTGCTCTTCTAAGGGCTGGTGTTCGCAGTAAAATCCCAGTTGGTGTTTCCAACAGGCAGCAGTTTGCATTTAAATTCTGAATGACTGTTTTACAGTCCCAGGGCCTTCCCTCTTGATTGCAGGAAGACAATTGCTCCGAGAGCTACCTGAACCTGAAATGAACTCAAAATATTTTACAGCTTTTGAACTTGCCAACCGTGGAAGAAACATTCATACCACTCCCAGCACTGTGCACAGCTGTTGCTATAAGGTGATGTTGCTACAAAACCCCAAAATAGAACAAGGCAAATACCACCCCAGCGAGGGCTCTACTGTGTTTTAGAGATCTCCAGCTGGAAATCTAATTGTAACGTAAACAGAGCATACAGAAACAGCTCTCCTGCACCTACTCCCATACTTTCATTGAGCCAGATAACGTAATCAATAAGTCACAATACTCTGCAGTGTGGTGCCATGGAAAATTCTAGAAGCAGAGAAATTTGATCTCTGCTGCTCAGTATTTCCATCTTCCTTCACTGCTTTTCTCTAGGGCTTGGGTAATATCCCCATTCCAATCAGGTCTTTAAACACATCTATTTTTCTCTTCCTGTGGTAGTGCCCTATCGCCAAAGCCCATCAGAGCACACCTGGTTTTACTCCTGTTGGCAGCAAGAAAGTCTGTCCACATGGAGAAATAGGCAGTGTCATGGTAAGAAGCTGTAATTAGTCATCGTTCTCCAGAGACACACAATCAAAGGAGATTTTGCACAGAGAAGGTGAGAGAGAGGTGGGAATTGGCTCACACAATTATTGAGGCCAACTGGTCTGACAATCTGCATTCTGCAAGTTGGAGAGCCAGGAAAGCCAGCAGTGCAATTCAGTCCAGAAGCCCGTGGAAGCAGGAATGCCCAGTGTGCAAGGGCAGGAGATGTCCCAGCTCAAACAGAGAAAGCAGATTTATCCTTCCTTTGTCTTTTTGCTCTGGTTGGGCCCTCAATGGATTGGATTATGCCCACTCTGATTGGGAAGGGTCGCCTGCGTTGCATAGTTTACCCTGACAGACACACTCAGAAATAATGTTTTACTAGCTCTGTGTGTATCCCTCAGCCCAAACAAGTCACTGCCTACAATTAACTATCACAGAGAGGATTAAGAAGAGCCTAGATTGAGTTATTTTGGGTAGGTTTCAAAGAACCAGGACGTTGTCTCGGCTTGTTTACCATCAGGAGCTGGTCGCTACTCTATGATTGGATATCTCAAAGTATCCTACCTATGGGGAGGTGGACTGTAGTGAGGCTAATGTCAGAACAAAATTTGAGAATTCTTCATAGAGATATGTATCATTGATTCATCTATGTATTTACTTATTTTGGGAAGTTAAGGCATTATTTATTCAATTTCCTAGCAATGATGTTATCTAAGGCACATGGGGTGGTTATCGGCAAGGATATAATTTCTTTTAAGGCCTTCTGTAACTTATTTCATAAATATATCATAGTTGACTGGTTCAAATTTGAGAGAACTTACTTTCTGAGCTCTTATTAATGATGAAGACATCTTCACCTACTGCAATGTGGCTTGGCCAAGGACAGGAAGAGAGAGCCCTGGCTGTGCTCCTTGGCTACTTCCCATGCAAGCTGACCCAACAGCAGATTTTCCACCTTGCCACCTTACTTCATGAACCAGATCATTATTGATCCAGATCCTCTGGATGACTGACTCAAAGAACGAGCTCTTCCTCTCACATTGATTCTACTTGGGTCGAGTTCCAAGCTCTTCTCAACTGCCAAGTACTGAGGAGCAAAAGCTTCATACATCTCCACCAAATCCATGTCCTTAAGACTCAGTCTTGTTTTATTTAGTGCCCCTTCGATAGCAGGGGCAAAATCAGCATCCATGCCCGTGGGATCACGTGCAGACAAAGATAGCCCATCTTCCTCGCCAGGGGTGTGGACTCCTGTTTTCTAACAGGCCCTTCTCTAGCTGGGAACGCATCAGATATTCCAGATGCATTCCTTGCAGGGACAGCGCCTGCCTTCTTCAGTCCTAGAGGACTTTTATTTCACTGCCCCAGGCTTGTTTGGGACCAAGCGTGCACAGAAAGAAGTTGTCTACTTCTCTTTTCCTTGTCATCACCTCAGTTGATACCCAGGCTCATTAGCATCTTTCCACCTCTGCTGTGACTACAGGGCATGCTCATTATGTTCTTCTCTGAGTATTTTATCTTCTGCAGCAAAATGCCCTGCAGGAATTCCCATGGGGTATTGACATGCTGAGCTGTTAATGCTGCTCACAATCTTCCAGTTTGAGATCTAATACAAACTTGTTTCTAATACACATGTTTCTGACACAGAAGGGTGTTTGGCTCGTGTTTTTGGCTTCTCAACACAAGACGATTTCAGTGCCTTTAATACAAACTTCCTAATATCCAGTCACAATGGGCTGAAAATCAGACCACAAAGCCTATTAACAGTGAGAGCTAAGGTCTCCTTTGGGATTCCCACATGAAAACCAACATGCCTTGCTAAGGACGCATCAACTAAAGAGCTACTTGCTGGTTTATTATAAAAGATACAACTCAAGACCAGAAAACGAAAGCCATTCATTAGCAATGTACAAGGAGGTAGGGAATGAAATTTTCATGTCCTCTGGGCACCCACTCTTCCAAAACTTCATTTATTCACCAACCCAAAGTTCTGATTCATTCATTTATTCATTTTTAAATATATGTTTTTTATTGATTTCAGAGAGGAAGGGAGAGGGAGAGAGAGAGAAACATTAATGATGAGAGAGAATCATGGATCAGCTGCCTCCTGCATACCCCACACTGGTGATTGAGCCCACAACTCGGGAATGTTCCCTGACTGGGAATCGAAACATGACCTCATGGTTCATAGATCCACATTCAACCCCTGAGCCACAGTGGCTGGGTATCACTTACTTATTTTTTATTCAATCCATGAGTTTCTGAATTCATGTCATAATTATCATCATCAATTGCAATTTTATGTTATTAAGTTCTATGTCCAAATTCATTACATATATATAAAGATTTTTTAACACAATGCATTTATAGCCACATGTAAAAATAAGAAACCCATATTAGCAATACGCTAAATTACAAAACTAATATTAACCTAATCAGTAATTATTTATTTAGACATTTACTGGGAGCTATAAAGACAGAAAAGTTATCAAATAATAAGAAAGGCCAGCAAACTAGCTTTACCAATAGGTTCTCTGAAGGACATATACCTTTGCATTCACTGGGGGTGGTGATGGATTGAACTAGCCACCTCTCTTCCCAGATTAATATTTGAAATGACGCTTGCCCCAAAGGAAAGAAATGGCAAGAAGTAATAAACTTCAAATTCAGTCTTGGTCATTATTGCCAAAAATGGAGGAAATAAGATCCCTTTTAATTTATTCCCAAGGCCAAATATGGTATGAAATTCAAAACACCAGTATTATAATACAAGTCTTATACTATTTGCTTTTAGATTTATATCATTCACAGACATTGAAGCCATTTTTGAAAAGTGGAATGATAAATTTCATTTTTATTTATTTAATATTCAAGAAAACAGATAGATAGGATTATGTGATAACTAGAGGCCCAGTGCATGAAATTCATGCAAGGGTAGGGTACCTAGTGGCTGCTGGCTACCAGCCAGGGCCTCCCTTCCCATGGTTGGCTGGCCGGCTGGCTTGCCCCACCCCCTGGTCGAATTCCTGGTCAAACTCCCAGTCAAAGTCCCTGTCGAGGGGACAATTTGCATATTAGGCTTTTATTATATAGGATGACTTCCTAGATCCCAGAGTAACATGTGGTGACAGAGGCTCAGGCAGTTCAAAACCATGGCTACTAAAGGACCTAGGGCTGTGGTGGGCAAACTGTGGCTCGCGAGCCATATGTGGCTCTTTGGCCCCTTGAGTGTGGCTCTTCCACAAAATACCACGGCCTGGGCGAGTCTATTTTGAAGAAATGGCATTAGAAGAAGTTTAAGTTTAAAAAATTTGGCTCTCAAAATAAATTTCAATCATACTGTTGATATTTGGCTCTGTTGACTAATGAGTTTGCCGACCACTGACCCAGGGTGATGGAGGCCTGGGCAGGGGGCAAGAGTGGGCTAGAAGAGGGCAATGGAGGAAGAAGGGGACATATGTAATATTTTCAACAATAAAGATTTTTTAAAAAACTGAAGGATAATTGATGTTAGTACAATGACCTGTGACCTTTGGCTAGTATGTAACAAAGTATGACTTCATTCATCTACCCAGTAAACATTCTTCTGTAGACTAGCATGAACCACTATGATACATCTTAAGATTAAAAAGATAACCAGAATAAGATTCCTTACAATAAAGTAATGTACGTGCATGGATGGAGAGAGACATGTCTGCAGATGGTTATGACACGAACATCACAGACAATGGCCAGGCAGGAAATAATAAGCACTCGGGAGGTTGGCCTCTTAGCTCTCTAGTTCTGCTTGAGGAGATGGGCAAGGAAGTCGCCAGAAAAGCTCCCAAGAGGAGTAAAAGTAGAGCTGCCTAACAGTGGAATAATACGTACTGGGCAAGTAGGTAAGGAAAAGAAGAGTTTAATATCAAGTAAAGGAACGGAAGACATGGAAGCATGAGGTCTAAAAGGAAACGGTGGGCTTGATACTCTGCAAACCATTTAGTGCATCAGAAAGTACAGACTCCCACTGCTCACAGGTGATCCTGAGGGGAGTTTCTTGAGGGCATGCAGTTAAGCTAAATAATTACATGGCTCATATTTATAAACTGCTTCGCAATTCACAGAAGAACTCTACATTCTCCCCATTACATATAACTATGTTACTCTCCTAAAAAAAATCTCATAAAGTGGCTTATTAACTTTAGGCTAATTTTGTTTAAAAATATTAAATCTTTCTAAGCCTTATTTTAACTAAGGTGAAAGGATTACGAATGATGCCCAGAGAAATTTTAGTGGATAAATATATCACATCTTTTCAGAATCCATTTCTTGGTAGTTTTTCAGAAAATGTATTGGCACTTTAGGATTTCTGAGATCTTAATAAATTTACAAAGATTAGTTTTTGTAAGTGAATTTAATGAAAGACTCCTTCTTTTCAATATGAAAGCTTTGACTTAAATTCTGGGAGACAAATCTGTTATATTTTATTAACACTGGCAAAAAGTAAAGTAAGAGGAAAGAAATTCCCTACAAAATTAAAGAACATTGTATTCCCCTTTTATGCAGTACAGCAGTTTCTACTTTTAGTGTTCATATTTAAAACATAGAAGCAACTTCACCACGAAAATTGTATGCATAGAACAAAAGATATTCATGCTTCCCACCTGCATGACCAGAGAGCCAAGAGAGTTCCTTCATTTAATTAAACCAAATTAAATCCTAAAATAAATTTAGAAACTCTTACCACCAAAATAATCGATATGTGCACATCTCTCTAATTCCTCTGCTTGCCAAGGTTTTCCCACTAGTTAGATAACAATTTATATTATATCATTAAAAACCTTCTTTACTTAATAGAATTGTTCAATCCAGACAAGGTTATCTTTACCCAACTACAATATGCTGGTTATTTTTTTATAATGACTTAAATTTTAATTTCTTAGTTAGTGTATGATGTACTTTGTTTTTATGTATGCTGTTAATGCTTGTTATTTTAAATATCTGAATGGTTAAGTATAGAATGAATTATGCTATATTTTTCCTACTTGCTCAAATAAGTAGAAAGAGAAAAATATAACATAGTTTTTGATCTATATAGATATGTAGCATAATGTGGAAATATGATAATACTCTACTGGGCTAACATAACATAATACCAAAAACTGTGCAGCTTAAACAACAGAAAGTTAGTGTCTCACATTTTTGGAGGCTAGAAATACAAAAGCAAGGTGGTGGCGGGGTTAGTTTCTGTGGAGACATGTGAGGGAAAATCCGTCCCATGTCGCTACCTGCCTCTCAGGTTTGCAGGTATTCTTTGGTGTTTCTTGGCCTGTACTTGCATCACCCTGACCTCTGCTTTCATCTTCACATGGAGGGGTGTGTGTGTGTGTCTGTGCGCGCCTGTGTATGTGTCTGTATCTTTGTGTCCAAGTTTCCTCCCCTTTTAAGGGCACAATCATATTAGGCTTAAAGTTGCCTGCAAGGGTAAAATAAATGACTGGATACTTTATTCTCAGTCTACACTGTGTAGTCAAATGGAACAGGGGATAACACTACATTATCTAATTGCAGTTGATGTAACTAAGGGAAATACATTAAATGCACTAACATATTTTTAAATGAGGCATATTACAAATTTACATGACAATTTTTAACAGAGAGATCATTTTGAAGGGAATTATACTACAAAAAAATATTTTCCTATTAACCAGCTGGTATGGCTGAGTGGTTGAACGTTGACATATGAACCTGAAGGTCATGGTTCAATTTCTGGTCAAGGCACATGGCTGGGTTGTGGGATCGATCCCCAGTGTGGAGTGTGCAGGAGGCAGCCAATCGATGATTCTCTCATCATTATGTCTCTCTCTCTCTCTCCCTCTCCCTTCCTCTCTGACACCAATAAAAATATATTTAAAAATACTTTGCTATTGCTGTAGGTTTAAAAATCCAATATTTTATTAAATACCCAGAGAACATTAAGAATTTCTTCTCTTTCAACTAATACCAATGGTCAATAAAATATAATTAAACATAATTTGATAGTCTTATGGCAGAAAGGAAAGTTAATTGCAGGACTCTTTACTTTTGTCAATTGAATAATGAAGTCAGAGATTAATTTCAGTTCCCTGGATGGCAGGTTTAGCATCCTTTAACCCACAAGTAATTCACAAGCAATCTTTTCATGCCTCAATATTAAGAGAGTACATTCACTGTCTTTGTTCTCTATGGTTTGTATTGTGTTTCACATTTAGCCTTATCAGTTTCGATCACTCACTTCATTTCTATCTTTTTCTATTCCAATTCTTTTCGACAAAACAGACAGCATTTCTTTTTTTTTTTTTGGTCTACTTAGTTTGACCCTCGACACAGTTAAACATCATCTCTGAAAATCGATGGTAATGCAGGGCGAACATAAAGCATTGGATGTTTTGGTTGGCTGAGTGTTTCCAAGCACAGCCACTGTCCCACTGTGGAGCACAGGAGACAATAACGAGAGGGCAATCACCAATAATATGCAAAAGACAACCCTGGGGCCCTAACTGGTTTGGCTCAGTGGATAGAGCGTCGGCCTGCGGACTCAAGGGTCCCAGGTTCGATTCCGGTCAAGGGCATGTACCTTGGTTGCGGACACATTCCCAGTAGGATGTGTAGGAGGCAGATGATTGATGTTTCTCTCCCATCGATGTTTCTAACTCTCTCCCCCTTTCCCTTCCTCTCTTAAAAAAATCAATAAACTATATTTTAAAAAAATACAACCCTGAGGATTATGGGTTAATCCCTGGAACCTATGTTTTCATCTTTAGCTCAGTTTCTCATAGAGCTTTTATGCTAAGACTAGAGGCCCGGTGCACAGATTCGTGCACTGGTGGGGTCCCTTGTCCTGGCCTGTGGGGATCAGGGGAAACCGGTTCTCTGACATCCCGTGAGGGATCCTGGATTGTGAGAGGGTGGTTCTCGGGTGACACATCCCAGAATCAGGATCCCTCCTCTCTGGTTCCGGGTGCGTCACCTGAGAACCACAGCTGCCAAGTCACCATAGCTCGATGGCTCCTGCATTGAGCGTCTTCCCCCTGGTGGTCAGTGTGCGTCAAGCTATCGCTCGGACGGTCAAATGGTCAGCCAATCAGCCAGTCACTTAGGCTTTTATATATATAGATACTTTTGTCTGGACAAAGGTTTGCCTGATGTTTCCCTTTCATTTTTCTCAATATTCACCTTGTGGTTCAAAACAGGTTACACAGTAATGGCCCACTATTTGCCAACATGTTTTGTTAAAAGAAAAAATGTTATTTGCTAGATTTTGGTGTGTGTCTGGGGAATCTCTGATATCAGGCACATTATACGACAGATTAAATCTCGTAAAAATGCCACACACACTTTACTAATTGATGTACTAAAATGATTACTTTCCAGAGTCTGTTCTATTGACAGAAAGACTGTTACAAAAACTCTCAGTAGATATTTGTTTGAAACACATTTCACTGACTCCATATGTGTATCTTCTTTGGAATATTTTGTGAAAAAAATTCTGATTGACATTTGTATTTTTAGATGGTGTTTCTAGCATTTTCTTTAAATTATATATATTCAGAAAACTTTTGAGAATATTTTCTTGCATAAACACAAATTGAGTAGATAATCTGATCTGGGTTAGTCAGCTAATTTCTAATACTAATTATTGTATTTCAAAATATTTTGATAATGAAAGAGTGCTCCAATTTTGAGTGTCATTTTGGAAAATCCATTCAAACTATAGTACTTTTCTCTTGATATTTTCCTTCATGTTGATGTGGCTCATTAGTGTAACACGTTTCCAACTACTTCCTGTCCCTTTTCTGAATTACGGTTTAGAAAAGGGGCTGTAGGCCCTAGCTGATTAGGCTCAGTGGATAGAGCATCAGCCTGTGGACTGAAGGGTCCCAGGTTTGATTCCGGTCAAGGGCACATGTCTGGAATGCAGACTGGATCCCCAGTGGGGGGGCGTGTAGGAGGCAGCCAATCAGTGATTCTCTCTCATCATCATCATCATCATCATCATCATCATCATCATTCTCTCTCTCTCTCTCTCTCTCTCTCTCTCTCTCTCTCTCTTTCTCTCTCTTTATCTATCTCTCTCCCTATCCCTTCCTCTCTGAAATAAATAATTATATTTAAGTAAATATATTTAAACAAAGAAAAGGGGCTGTGACTTGTGTGGCTATGACTCTCGCAATGGAGCACGCATGCTCAGTTCAGCTCTGTTCTTAGCCTCTTAGATTCTGCCTGGTCAGAGAGAGCTCTCAGCTCATTCTCTTCCTCAGGGAGAGGTGTGCACTTTGATGCGGGGACAAAGAGATAGAGGTATTCTTCTCCCAAACTTTATCAAAAGGTCAAACATGATCATCAAAGTATAATAAAAAACTTCCAAATACTTTATCATTGTTTTTGGGGTGAAAGCATTCCCTGTATGCCACCCACCTATTGGGAGTAACAGCAATTTTTATTTTGGATCCAATCTCTCACACATCTTGACAAATAAATGCGCACAGCCATTGTAAACTTTCCATGTTTCAGGTGAACAATTGATTCCCACATTGTGGAGAATATGAAGAATTGATAAAAGTGCAGAAGGAAAGACATGTTATGGTAAGTACACCTGGATATGAGCACTTACTTTTTAACGGTGAAAAATTACCAGTGCAAGGTACATATTTTCCTTTCATGAGAATGGACTTCACTTTGCACCATCCTTTATATTTTACTTAATTTAGTCTTTCTTTTGTGTGCTTTCACTGCACTCAAAAAGCAATTCTTCATTGAAATAACAATAATCAGCAATATTTTATTCTTCTTTGAAAGCTAGTAGGCAGAATTACGCACTCATAACTAAATGCACATGATGTAGGGAAAAATCCATTAATAAAATCTGGAACCGGTGCTTGTATTGAAATTCTCAGCACGATGCAAAGCAAAACTAGAAAAATGATTAGCACCATTATCAGATTGGACCAAATGGAAAGCTAAGGCATAGCCCTGCCAATGGGAACTACAGAAATTGATTCACTCTGTAATTGTCCAGAAAAAAATTATTCTAATGATACATTAAGATGTATTTTATTTTGTTTTTTAAGAATATTATTTTGAGATTAGCATAAAATTATAGACTGCAAGGGAAGATGCATACACCTAACACAATAAACATGAAAAAATAAAAGTACAAACAGCTTTCTGAATTCCAATAGAAAACACAGAGTAAATAATTTGAATGATGGCAACAAAGTACTGATTAATCACAATGCTCTAGAGAAATTGTCTAATTCGGTAGAAATTTGTCTGTATGGTGAGAGAGCCCCAGGAGAGTATTTAATTGAGAAATGCAGGATCTCAAAAATGTTGTTATTGTTACAGATTACTGATATTCAAACCAAAATTAGGGTTACTTTAACTCAAAGTCTCTTAGATGTTGACACAGTTTCACAATTCATAAATGAGTCCAGACATAGCTACTATTTAAATAGATTTCCAGTAGTTACAGAATGACCATCCATTGTATGCCCCCGAAGTGCCATTCAGCGGTGTGTTATGACAACTGCTTTTGGGCGGGGAAGAAGATAGATCTTGTCAGTTTTCACGGTGCACGTCCTCACACCACGGCTGCTTTCACACTGCCTTTGCGATGCTCCTGATGGCAGCTGCAAAAGGTGCCGCCTTCCCGGCATGCCGGTGGGCGCCGGTTCCAGCACAACAACCTATCGTTGGGAGGACATGCTGCAACACTTTGAGGTGTCAATCATCATCCTTTCTTAAAGATGGGAAAGTGCAGTTGTGCATATTAGTGAATTCACCAAGTGCCTGCAGCTAGAATGGGAGAGTGAGGCTTCAACCCCCATGTGTCTTTCCCTGCAAGACCCAAGAGCTATATACATGCATGTTCAAACACACACAAGTCACACACATGCACATGAAGATTTGAATTTTATGTAGACTAAGACCCTAACTCCAAGAATAACACTGCTACAGGTATCCTGTATAATAAAAGGCTAATATGCAAATCGACCAAATGGGAGAATGACCGGTTGCTATGATGTGCACTGACCACCAGGGGGCAGACCCTCAATGCAGGAGCTTCCCCCTGGTGGTCAGTGCACCAGAAGTTGGGCTCATGGCTGGGGAGCTCAGCGGCGATGGCGGGAGCCTCTCCCACCTCCGTGGAGTGGGCCTAAGGCGGCAGTTGGACATCCCCCATGGGCTCCCGGACTGCGAGAGGGTGCAGGCTGGGCTCAGGGACGCCCCCCCAAGTGCATGAATTTGGGGCCTCTAGTATATTTATATTAGTTGTTAGCCTTTCCACTCATTCAATCATAGGAACTCAGTGAGAGCAAACAAGCAAATACTGAAACTTAGTTAACTCGCACTGATGCTCTGCTCACATCAGGGTTTGCGTGCTCACTGTATACTAGTAAGTTTTAAGCAGGAGTTTCTAAATGACTCGAGATGCTCGATGCAGTGGCCTGTGGTTAGAAGTCAGTTGCGCCCTAACCGGTTTGGCTCAGTGGATAGAGCGTTGGCCTGCAGACTCAAGGGTCCCAGGTTTGATTCCGGTCAAGGGCATGTACCTTGGTTGTGGGCACATACCAAGTAGGGAGTGTGCAGGAGGCAGCTGATCAATGTTTCTCTCTCATCGATGTTTCTAGTTCTCTATCCCTTTCCCTTCCTCTCTGTAAAAAATCAATAAAATATGTTTAAAAAAAAAAAGAAAAAGAAGAAGTCAGTTGCTCTGTAAGCATCACAGTGCTACGCAGAGCCTGGGCCACTGAACCATCTCCCGCCCTGTCCCTCTCACTCACTCTCAAAACTCAGTGTATGTGGACAACAACCAAGGCCCTCTTTTCGATATACAGACATGGCTATTCTTTTCCATGAAAACAACTCAGTAAGCATGATTTACGTTCATGCTTCATTTGAATCAATGTAGGTCTAAATTCACATGTAAGGCTATATCTTACTAACAATCATTTGGTAAATATATTAACAAGTCACAGAAAGTCATTTAAATGTTGCATACAAAATAAGGCAATTTTGATGAGTGGTTTTTCTATGTAACACTTCCCGTTCCTCAAAGTAAAACTTGATGAGAATAAAGCATTTTAGTGTCTGAAATAAGTGGAGAAATGAGCAAAAAGGGTGGGCTGATGAAACAAAAATTCTCATTTTCTTTTCATAATCTATTCGATATTCTTTTAAAAATCATTGCTCTTGTTTTATCACAAAGGGAGATTTACAGATTTCATAATGCTACCTTTTATTTTAGCTTTAAAATTCTGATATAAGGAAATCAGTCAAATAATCCGTTTCAAATCTTCTCAATCCTCTATAATCAAGATATTTAATGCCGTTGCTTCAGTAACATGGATTCACTGGAGAGATTCAGAACTTGCAGTATTCCTGATGAATTCCATAGCTAGAAACGCTATGCCCGGTTTATGAACATTAATACCTTCTAAAAATGCGGCGTTTAGATTCGAGAGAGATGGATTTGTCCAAACTCTGAGTTTATGCTTCCTCACTGAAGAAACATTTTACTGGAGAATTCAGACTATCTATGCTACGGTCAATTAAGAAGGTGCTTCCCTATGATGTTAATAACATTGTTCCCTTCAACAAGCCTTTTCATAGTTCTTATCCCTTCAAAGGGGGTTATAATAAACCTGCGATTTCTTATTGGCTTACCAGTGCCCCACCATGCCCCTAACTGTGCTTCAGAAAACCGACCTGAAACAGCTTAATGAGACTGGCTAGTATATAGAGCAACGTGATAGTCAAAGAAACTCCAGAAATGCGCAAGTGAATAGAAGTTAAGTATTTTCTTCATCACATGTACTTATTCGTATAGAGCATCTTCAAAAACAAAACGTAACAAAACGAGGCTCCCTGGGAATCACCTTAGGAAACTCTGCCAGGAAATGTGTGAAGGAAGTGAATGTGAATTCTGACTCCTAAGAACAGAGCCTGCACACTCTGTGGGCCTCCTCTTCCCTGAGAGTAAATGAACCACAAAAGCTAGATAATATTTTATAGTAAATACAGTATCAACTTCTGACTGATCATGCTTTTGTTCATGACTGTTCCAATACTGCTTAAGCAAAACACATTTTCCTTAACACATCTTCATGCCGATTCTTATCCACGGCTGACTCTAAGCCCAGACTGCTTTTCTGAACTCAGAGTCTGCTCCTTCCTGCCCCGGCCCCGGCTCTGCCTGATTGGCTTCTCTCCGCCTCCTGGCAACATCTGCTTAGCTTCTGCACCAGCACCTGACATTTCTCAGACATGGATTAATATGTACACTGGAGGTCAACAAGTTAGCAAATACAAGTAACGAGAAGCATGGTTTCAATGACTGGTAAAGGAAGTTAAAAATTAAGGAAAGATAAAAGCCTGGAATGAACTTTGGAATGTTGGGTTGGAATTAATAGAACTCATGGCTAAAAGAACTAAATGGAGCTTATAAAAATCCACGCCTCCAATAAAAGTAAACCACACACAAAAAAAAAACAATATCCAAAATGAAAACTATAAATAGGACATCTTATGCAATATTGTTCAAATATGACAAAACTGACTTTGCATATGATTTATTTAACATTTTCTCTCAGATTGTTTTATCTTCATTCTTATTTTAAATGTATTATTCCTTCTTCTTCTTCTTCTTCTTCTTCTTCTTCTTCTTCTTCTTCTTCTTCTTCTTTCCTCTCTCTCTCTCTCTCTCCTCTCTCTCTCTCTCTCTCTCTCTCTCTCTCCCTCCTTCCCTCCCTCAATCCTTCCCTCTTCCTCTCCCATTTCTCCTCTCCCTCTCTCTGTTTCTCTCTACATACACACAGAAGCATGCACATACACATATATGTATTTAGATTATGTGAAAATCAATGGAACAGAACTGTCTGTGCACAATAATCTAAGAAAATGCACTAGAAATAAAGGTATACTTGACTCTATAGTGAAAGCGCTTATGATCAGTGAATGTAAACACTTCAGCTCCAAGACGGATCCCATAAAAATTGTAAGAAAATAAAAATAGAGCAAACAATTTTCAGAGCCTTCAGGAAAAAAAGACCAAGATTACTAACAAAAGAAAACAACATCAGATTGGTGCCAGACTTCCTGATCCTGGACAGAACAGACAATGTAGGTCAACAAGGAATTCCGAAAAATAGAAGGGTGACCCCCAGATTTCACATCCAGCCAAGTTACCCTTCAGGACTCACGTCGATCTGGAGCCTGGAGCATATAGGGACACTAGGAGCCCTGTGCTTGGAAGCCATCGGAGAAGTCCGTTCGCAAATGAGCTTCCTCCAACCCAAAGGAGATATTGGACATTTTAGTAAAATGTATGCATTGAACATATTTAATTACAAGCTCACAGATGTTTACAGAGGCATATGAGAGCCTGTCATTGTCAGCTTAACTAAACACCATCGACCGGTGGCTCACATGACATGAATTTACGTTCTCCTACTTGTAGAGGCCGGAAGTCTGAGGTCATAGGGCCATCACAGCCCTGGTCTGGTGAGAGCTCTCTTCCCAGCCTGCGGACAACTGCCTTCTTGCTGTGTCCTTGCATGGCAGAGGCTGAGAGCCCTCTGGTGTCTCCTCTCATTAGTGTAGTAGTGGCACCATGAAGACAGGACCCTCATGACCTCCAATAAGCCCATTATCTCCCAAGGCCTTGTCTCCTCAATGTCCTCACCCTGGGGGATGTGGCATCAGCATATGGATTTCGGGAGGACAGAATTCAGTCCACAGAGAGCCTCATGATATTTTCATAGCTGCAAACTCACCGCCAAAAGTTTGAACAGAGAATGAGTATAAGAACCATACAAATATTATTAGTATAAACATAGCCGCTGCAACGAAAATATAAACTTCCAAGTACCAGAGCAAGAACAATATTGGACAAAGAGAAGAAACCTCATAGAAGGATACAGTAGTCACAAAACCTACATATATAATAGAGAAATATGCTAATTTACTGAAATGCCATAACAGGTCTACCAGACAGGAGGTTGCGTGCGCAGCGTCAGGGGCGGGGCGGCAGGGCCCTCCACGCCTGTGCTGGGGGAGGGCCTAATCAGCAGCGGCCATGGCTGCTGCGGGACCCGGGGAGGGAGGCAGGGCCGGACTGGCGACTCGAGGGTGGGCGGTGCCTCGGAATTTTGAATCGCGCACTGGGCTCCTAATATATAACATAAAGGCCCAAATTCTCAAAACGAAAAAGCATGACAGAATTAAAACCAAGCACATATGTATACGCATACATATACATATACATATACATATACATATACATATACATATACACATGTATATCTATATTAAAAGCATAATATGCTAATTAGACTGGACAGCCAAATGACCTTCCGGACGACCTTCCAGACGAAGCTGAGGCTGCAAGGGCCGAGCCCCTTGCAGGAATGCAACCGGCCCTTACTAAGTCAACCAAAAAACTTAATCAGCTCCCAAAGTGAAGCCTATTTCAAAACTCTATTCAAGAAGCATGACTAGAGCAATGTGACCCTGACAGACTAAAATTACAGGATGAGAAAATTATACCTGCCAGTGAAAAGAAAGTAAGCACAGAACAGAAGCATTGCTATTCTGATACTAGAGACAGCAGACGCAGACCACAGATAACTAAATGTATCAATAAAGAAAAACTGTATCTTCTAAAAGCTCTCCTTAAGGCGAATATGAAGCAGTTATGAGCATCTATACAACAGTGCAAGTAAATGCTGCTAACTTAATAAATGAAAAATTACATGAGAAGCAAGAAGTGGAAAGAAATATATTTATAGAAGAATTTAACATACCACTAAGAGTCTGAGAAAAGACAAAAAGACAAAAATTAAGCAAAAATATAAAATATCTAAACAGTATTATAAAAAAAAAAAAAAATGTGCCAGTATTTAAAACAACACCAGAGAATATCATTTCCTCTCAAGGGAACGTCGAACTCACAGTGATCCGATACCAGCACATAAATAAAACATCAACCAATTTCACACAGTATAAATAATATAGCCAATATTTTTATCAAAATGCAATGAAAATTTAAAAGTAGAAACCAGAAATTAATAACAAAACCAGAAATTACAGCTACTTAAGTAAAATGAATACATTTAGTAAAAATTCAACTTAACACTGACACAAGAAGAAAGAGAAAACAGGTTATAAGTAATAAAGAAATTTAATTTGTCTTCACAACCTCCAAAAAGAAAACCCAGGTCCAAATGGTTTTACTGGTGAATTCTATCAAATCAGAAAGATGAAATAGGCCTAATTTATGTGAAATACTTCCATTATAGAGGAAGAGAGATCATTGCCTAAATCATATTGTGAGGATGGCATAACCACTACGAAAATATAGCAGTCATTATAAAAAATAGTAATTGCAAACAAATGTCAGTTATGAATATAGACAAAACAATCCTTATTATAATTTAGCAAATCAAATCCAATAACACAAAAAAATGTTTGTCTAATCTTACTTTATTGGATAAATCCCTCTTGGTCAGGATTTACCCAGTGAAGTAAGATTGGATGAACATTTAAAAATCAACACACTTAAATTCACTACATTACCACGATAGAGGAGGGGCTATATTATTATTATTTTGGTAGATGCAAAAGAACATTTTAAAGTTTTTAAAAACTTATCATAAATTAATAATCAACATTGTCAGTATGATAGGAAGAGTAGGAAGCCTCCTCAAACTGCTAAAGGGCATCGATAAAAACCCCCTCATTTAATGGTGAAGAATGGAATTATTTCCCCAAATTCAGGGACAAGACTATGATACCTGCTTTCATTGCTACTCCTGGGTAGTGTGCTAAATAAATAACATTTCTACAATTCATAACTGCTTCAATTTTCTCAGTACAGTAGAAAGCCAGTTTATTGTTTGAAACAATGACAACTGAGGTTGGCTTATTAAGGGGTTGAGAGGAAGGAAAAGAGGGCAAAAATGTGGACTCTGCAGGTGGATAAGAATAGTCAATGGAAGCCCAATATGATGGGTGGTTGGACCAGGGTCTGTGGTGTTTTGCTAATGGTATGAGGCTTCCCATCAGTATGGCTGAGGGTATTTCTCTAGATCAAGCATGTCAAACTCAAAGGCTAACACGGGCCAAATAAATCAGGCATATGGCCCTTGGACTGTGAGTTTGACATGCTTGCTCTAAATGCTCAGTGGTAAGAAATGGTTTATACTTCAAAGATACTCTTCCTTTAACACATTTTCCAAATATGCTAGCCATGCGATTTAGAAAGTATAATTTTTGTGACGTGGTTATTAAATGCCATGCTAAACTGCCTTAGAATATCTCCAGTCAAAATTAACTTTTTACATATTTCTACTGAAATCATTTATTTTCAATACATTTAAATAAAACATGGTCATCAAGAGATTCACATCTTTTTACAGGAATAGATTGGTATGTAAGTATTGTTTAGCATTTGAGACATCAGAAATGAGTCATTATTTTGGTGAGTCTAAAGATAGTCTTAGGAATCCTATTGCTTGAACACAAACAGAGATGCTTTCATTCTTATAGCAATATAGCGAGCTTATTGCTTTAAAACAGATTAGAGGTATCGTGAAGAAATGCATTAAACAACCTCTTTAATCCAGGCCCGTTTCCAAGAAATAGCAGTAATGTTATTTATGGTTTAATAATTGTAAATAAAATTACATTAAATTTAATTTTTGCATGTGAAATCATAGTTTACCGAAAAGTTGGGCAATTACAGCAGGAACCACATATAGATTGGGAGTCTATGTCACAGAATCTCAAGTCAGACTAACAGAATTGAAAGACAATGCATTTTAATAAAAGAGCATCTGATATAATAGGCTTCGCTTCCTATAAACTGCTGTCTTGAGTTTCTTGACAGTATAAATTAATTCAGAAAATATGTTCCATACTGTGTGGTGTGACCTAGATCATAAAATAGAGGAACAAAGAATGAGAGGGTACTTAACTGAACTCATTAAAATAGGTCAATAAAATGTGTGTGCTTTTTAAATAAGTGCTGTTCAGAAAAGCAGTTGTAATTTATTAATAATTTGAACCTTTTCTTTATGAGTAGTATAGACTGGTATATGTTCCCTCTTTTCTTTTAATTACTTTTGAGGGGAAAAATAAATCTTGTAGCAACAAAATTCAGAATGAAACCCAGTATGGCTAAACATAGAGTATAAGAGTAAAAACCTCAATTCTTTATGTTGAATTTAATAGAGCCTTGCTTTTAATGGATTTTAATCTACCTGGTACATTTTATTGCAACATAATCCAGAGTTTCAATGAGACCACTTTGGAACTGATTTGGATGATAAAGCAAGTGAGGCAAGTGGCAAAGAACTTTCAAAAGATGGGGTCTCAGGTTGTAAATGTTCTGTATCTTGCCAAACAAAAGAAGGAGTAAATGCTTGTAAATAAAATAAAATGAGGTGAAGTAGAGATATAAATAAAATAAAAAAAGGCAGAGATGAGGAAGCCAAGGAAGTAAAGTAAGACTGAGTCCTGAAGGCTTTATAAGCAGATAAAAATAGTTTTACACTTTCTTATTTTATGTTATCCTCAGTGTCTGGGAAAGGTTTTCTTCTAAAAGAAATACACAGCAGCCACATTTCTTATATAATAAAAGGCCAGCGATCATAAAGGTGTAACGACCAGAATGACCTATCGACCAGTCGCTATGAGGTGCATTATCCACCTCTTGGTCCCTCCCCCAGTCCACAGGCTCTGATCATTGGATGACCAACGGGGAATCACAGGGAACCAGGGTGGGTGGCGGCAGGGCAGGACTGGGGACTGGCGAGCAGATGGAAGGTAGACCTCTTGGTCCTAGGGACCCTACCTATGCACGATTTCGTGCGCTGGGCCTCTAGCATTAAATAAAGTCCAAATAATGTCATCAGAAGGTATGTTCTAACAACTTAGCAGCCATTTTAGAAAAGTTGTACACAGATAAGAAACAAAATCATGTCATTATTAAAATGTCACAACTGTTTACTTAAAATGTAAATACAATGTGTTTTAGAAGCTGCTAAACCTTTCCCACTCACCTTCACACAGACCCTTGAATTCCACACTGTTTTTAATTCCTCTCTTTCTCCTGCTTTATTCTCTCTCTCCCTTTCCAAATGCCCCATCCTCAACAAGGGGCTGGGGCTGTCTGCTCACATAACCACCAAGCAAGTATAGTATAATGTCACTTCTGAGAAACATCCCTAACAGAAAGTTCACGCACACAACTATGCAAATCCTTATACAGACAAATAACCAGTAGATTAAAATTTTAAAAGTGACCCATTTTAAGGGGAAAAGCACAGGAACTTCCATGTGTGTGTGTGTGTGTGTGTGTGTGTGTGTGTGTGTGTATATATATATATATATATATATATATATATATATATATATATATATATATTATGCTAAGTGTCCGGACCTCTAGTAAATATATAAAAGAAGCACAGGACCCAAATTTTTTTGGTCGTGAATTGAGTCAAACTTTTCAGAGATGGAATCATTTAAAGTGATACCTGACAAAATGAGAATATAGCAGATAAACAATAGGGATGAGGAGACATAGTGTGGCTATAGAACAGAGTGAAAATGTTAAGCAGTGAGGCTTGATGTTCAATTGTGTCACGATGAAGTGCTTGTAAACTGTGTTGTGGTAACAGCATGCTGAGGCCATATTACTAAAAGCAGATGCCTGGCTGCAGCTTGGATGATGGTGTTCTAGGAGGTCGTTTTGTTTGTGAGGAATAGAAAGTCCCTTAGCTTCATCTAAGAAGAGAAGGAAGTTACCTTTTCAGCTGCAAAGATAAACATCCAGCAGTAAAAAATCTTCGGGCTACCATGAACCAGAGGAACAGCAGTCCAGGAAAGTCTTACAAAGACCAGAGTGGGTGGGCAACTCTGCAAGCTCAGTAGAAAGAAGAGGATACCAGATCACCTCTAAAATAGCAGTTTTACTCCGTCTCTTCTCTTGTAAACTGCTGTATAATCACTTTTATACCATACATCTTTTCTATAACATACTTTCCTTTTGCACATTTTATATATATCTATAATAATAAAAGTGTAATATGCTAATTAGACCAGACAGCCAAATGACCTTCCAGACATCATTCTGGACGTCCTTCCCAATGAAACCGCGGCAGCAGGGGCTGAGGCAGAGGTGGTTAGGGGCAATCAGGCAGGCGAGCAGTTAGGAGTGATCAGGCAGGCAGGCAAGTGGTTAGGGGCAACCAGGCAGGCAGGCAAGTGGTTAGGGGTGATCAGGCAGGCAGTCAGGCAGGCAGGCAAGCAGTTAGGAGCCAGCAGTCCTGAATTGCGAGAGGCAGAGGGACCCCTCCCTCCCCCCAGTGCATGAATTTCATGCACCGGGCCTCTAATATTCAATAAAATTGCATGATTGTGAGGATTCATAATTTCATTCAAATTATTTACTGATCATATATTGGGTTAATGACCAAGTATTTGGGTGATGTGGAGAATGAAGTCAGATGTAAATTTTGTTTTCAAATGATAATTTATTAAAGAAGATAAACTAGACCTGAACCTAAATGGCTGTATTCTAAGATAGGAAATCATGCGAAATAAATGGTAGAGACAAAACAGTTGTAGGATGACACACAATGATGCTAGAACATAAGAAACACATTATGCCCTCAAAGTGTTCATGGAAGATATGAGAATTATCACAGCATTTCCCTGTTGAGAAAAGAGTGTCCCATGAGCTCCTGTATTGTATGTATATAGAAAACCTTGTACTATTTCCTGTGGTGGTATCTGAGTTATAACTTAGTTTATAATTCTTCGGTTATGCTTGGAAATAACCGAGCAAAATAATTTGTAAAATATATTCCTTTCTATAGAGTGGCATAAAATGTGTGTTTTAATCATCAGCAGACTTAAGAAACTACTCCAGAAAAGAATTTGAAATACAAATCTCTCATACAGCTGGCAGTTATAAAGCCTTATCTCCCTAATGCAGGGCCATCATAGGTAAAGGAAGAAATGGTTTTGGTGGTGGTGATTTTTATAATATTTTAGATGAGCCACAAGAGGGAACTCACAGAGACCTGTTAATGCAAGTGAAACATATTAACAATGGGAAAAATGTGAGTCTGCAGAGTTCAAACCAAGTTCATTCTCTCCTAAGTTTTAGTCCTGTGAGGCTTGAAAGGAAGTTTTAAAGGAACCGATGACTTTTCCTACAATCCTGAACTCATTTACAAACTTTTAGAGGTTTTTGTGTGTTCTAGTGCAGTGGTCGGCAAACTGAGGCTCGCGAGCCACATGCGGCTCTTTGGCCCCTTGAGTGTGGCCCTTCCACAAAATACCACGGCCTGGGCGAGTCTATTTTGAAGAAGTGGTGTTAGAAGAAGTTTAAGTTTAAAAAATGTGGCTCTCAAAAGAAATTCCAATTGTTGTACTGTTTATATTTGGCTCTGCTGACTAATGAGTTTGCCGACCACTAGGATGCTGAAAAGCTTGATGTATTATCTTTAACCAAATAGGTGGTTGTTTGCAATTTAGTAAAAAATGTGACAACCTACACCTAGCCCAACTTAATGTGTGACTTCTTTTTTTAAGCATCAATTTAGCCATTTCAAAAATCCCTGGAAGGTCTCCATGTATCTAATATAAAACTCATCTCATGCCTACCTTTTGAATAAGAGCCTACAACAAATGGGAATCGCCATTGGTGCCTTCAGAATATCCAATGATCTTAGAGATTCTGTGTGGATGTCATTTTTCTCTACTTCAGTGCCCATAAAACTTCACAGAAGAAAAAAGTAATGTCGACTCTTTGAGTCTGAAGATTGAATACGCCTTGAAAGGCCAGGGTCTCTAACAATACCTTTAATGCTTCGTCCCCCTCTCTGCATCCCTTTCAACTTGTTTCTGGTTCCCCTTTTGTGATTCTCTCTGCATCCTGAAGCATCTCATTCCATCCCTGGATTCATCAAATCAATGCAACGTTTGTTATTGTTGTTATCCATCATTGCCAAGATGTCGAAGGTGTTAATAACTGGTGATCCTAAATGCCACCAACCTTAATGGGACGGTACAAAAAATGCTTTATTTTTGAATTGCAGAATAGATGAATTTCAGAACATTTTTGTTCTCTGGCCTTCTACTCAAGCCTTTTGTCTAAGATTCTGCCACACTGAGAGTTGGCATTTACTGCTTTTGTCCATCTGTCATAACAAAATCTTCCCGGTTTGAAAATGTGATAAGACGACTATATGTGCAAACATAGACATGCTTTTGAATTCTGCATAGCGTTCCTAGCACTATCTTTTGGGCATTATTAAGTCTGTGGCAGATTTGATTTTCAATGAAAAAAAAGATATATTTTAAACTCCATACCCTGCTGGATTACATTTTTGTTCATGTCAAATGTTATTTTTATCCTATGCCATGTTCAGCAATGTTAAATAAAATGTATCATTAGTGTCTTTCTTAAAGATCCATACTCCATATAAAAATGTTCAAATCAAATCAGATACCGTATTTTCCGGTGTATAAGACGACTGGGCATATAGAAGATTTTCCTGGGTTAAAAAGTCATCTTATACGCCGGAAAATACGGTATGTATGAAAGTGTAAAGCACTACACAAGTATGAGATGTTATTCTATAACTAAAATTATTATTGTTTCACTTAACAGTATCCTATATAATAAAAGGCTAATATGCAAATCGACTAAATGGTGGAACGACCAGTTGCTATGATGTGCACTAACCACCAAGGGGCAGACACTTAATGCAAGAGCTGCCCCTGGTGGTCAGTGCGCTCCCAGCTGGCAAGAGCAGCGGCAAGCACAGCGGCAGTGGCGGGAGCCTCTCCCACCTCTGTGGCAGGCGGACATCCCCCGAGGGCTCCCGAACTGCGAGAGGGCACAGGCCAGGCTGAGGGACACCCCCACGAGTGCATGAATCTGTGCACCAGGCCTCTATTCCTAAAATAAGTTTCCTTGAATCATCATTTCTGAATAATTATCTGTAAATAATTTTGCTTACAAGGTAAGAACATGTTATTTGACATGCAAATATAACCTGAGTATCTGGCATTTTTGCCTTTTGAAAATAATGTCACTACTGCATGGATAAGAGGTTTAACAGGTAAACTTGCTGGTGAATAAATAAGAACATGCTTAATACTTATTTTTTGTAATTTTCTAAATTGTTAGAAAAACTCTGAATAAACATTTGTGCTAATAATAAAATTAAATAGGTTAGGTTAAACACAAGACTCATTAAACAAAAACAAAGTGTGTAGTTACTCTATTTGTATGACAAACACATTTTACATAGTTTAATAGCTTTTCCTACACTTTTTATTTTTTTCAGGTATGCTAATATATACTAAAAGTAAAAAATTAGACAATTTTCAGTTAAGTATGGTTTTCAGTAACAATCAATCTTAATATTTTAACCCTAACCCAAAATAAAAAGGACTAAATGTAAGGTGTGTCTGAACTTGAATAAATTCCACTTGAATAAATTTATAAACAAGAAAAGTATCACCATTTATCTCTTCTACCTCATGAAAACACATTATTTGATGTTGAGTTTCTTATATGATCCTCTATGATCTAAAGGAGTTTTCTCTTATAAGCAACAGCATGTAATTCAATGCCCTTCCAATGATAGTCACTTCCCTCAAATTTTTGAGATAATAAGACAACCTGACTTAATTCTGACTAAGCATTCAATGACTAATCGCCAAATGGTCTAAAGCCGTGGTTGGCAAACTGCGGCTCGCGAGCCACATGCGGCTCTTTGGCCCCTTGAGTGTGGCTCTTCCACAAAATACCATCGCCTGGGCGAGTCTATTTTGAAGAAATGTCATTAGAAGAAGTTTAAAAAATTTGGCTCTCAAAAGAAATTTCAATAGTTGTACTGTTGATATTTGGTTCTGTTGACTAATGAGTTTGCTGACCACTGGTCTAAAGCTATATTAATCGAGAAACTGTTAAATTAAAATCCAGCTGAAATACAATATCACTGGCATGTGAGAAGAACTACTATGACAGGATGAATTTTAAAGATCCATTTATTTCTTAGGATCATAATTAAACGAGAGTCTTCTCTTTAGTTGTCTGCTGATCACACAGCTTTCTCTCATCTCCATGACTGGAAACAACATTCCAAAGCGTGCCCTTAGAAATAGTGCCATTTTGTGTGACTCTGCCACCCTGCTGCCGCGGTTTAATTCAGGTGCATGAATGAGCCAACCAGCTTCTCTCTAAGGAGAATATGAAATCTCAAGTGGGAAGAAAGAAGCCATCCTGTGGCCTCAGAAAGAGTGGGACATGAGAATGTAGTCTGTGCACCTCCCAAGATCCCACTGAGAGTATCGTATGTTGTTTTTTTTAAATTTCCTAAAGTCTTTACTATTGATCTCCCTTCACTCTAAGTATAGATTTATCTATTTGTTCATTTATTCAACAAAGGAGTCAGATGAATTTTTCACTCCAATATGCTCCAATCTATTCAAGGCACTAGAGGGTCCAGAGAAAAATATCATCTTCTACTCTTCTTTAAGTTTCATACTAGCGAAAGACTGGTCACAACAAGAAAGGGGCATGGATTACCATGTCATGCAGTGTGAAGAATTAAAATAATAATTGGGTTTTAGCAGAAAGAAGGCTGTTTCAGATAGGATGTGCAGAAAGCACACTTTCCCAGACTGAAATGAAACAAGTCAGAGGATGAGCCCAGAATGGGCTGGAGAAAGACCTCTCTAATCTGGAAAAAAAGCACGCTCCAGAAACCTCAAGAAGCCCATGCCTCGCGAGTTAGTCCCACACAAGCAACAGCGCCCGGTGTGTAAACTGTGCAAATTGTTTTCGGTGGCTGACTTTCTTGATTTAGAAATGAAAACTGCAATGGTTGAGTTTTCTGGCATGTTTATGTGAAATCATATAGTGAAATCACATCGCGTCTTATTCCACATACTAAAGGCCCAATGCACAAAGATTTGTGCAAGAATGGGCCTTCTTTCCCCTGGCTGCCGGCACCACCTTCGCTCTGGCTGGATTTGCCTTTCCACTCCAGCCTGGAGCCGCCTTTCCACCTTCCCACGCTGCCCAGTGGCCCAGAGGCCCGGAGCAGCTGGGGTGGTGAGGAACGCCTGCATCGTCGCCATCGCCATGGCCCTTGCTGCTCAGCACCTGCCTATGCAAATTAACCCACCATCTTTGTTGGGTTAATTTGAATACTCACTCCTGATTGGCTGGTGGGCATCATGAAGATATGGTCAATTAGAATGTTATTCTTTTATTAGTGTAGATAATATTTTCTTTTTCCCCCATTTGTCCCTTATGTTCTCAGGACACCTTTGATGAGGTTGTTCGAAACAATAGAAAGACAAAAAGGATTTAAAATTACATTTGAGTTGCTTGAAATAGTTCTTGCTCGTCCCATAGTTTATATGGAAATTTGAATAAATAAATGGATGAATGAGTGGAAGTAACAGATATTGACTACCTCAAATATTTCTGGTATTAGGAGAAACAGAAACAAATGATCACTTTTTATTATGTAGCCTGACTTAGAAAGATATAAAATGTCAAAGAGAAATTTCAATGTATCAAATTCTAGTAAATTGTAGTATTAAGATCAAACATTTGGGCAGGTTGATCTTATAAAGAGGAATTGTTCACAGATTATACTGTTTACCATGCGGTGACATCACGTAATGCTTATTAGGATGATGGCACGTTAAGGAAACATAGTTTCTCCTTATGATATTTAGGCTTTGGGTCTGCACTTGAAAGACATTATGAATAGATGTGGGTTATTTATTTGCAAATGAATTTATCTTCTATTTTCTTCCTCCCCTGATACAGCAACAATAGTGGAAGGATGTGTTTACTGCCTTCTACATTCCTGTCTTGTGTAACTTGATTGGAAAATGAATGATTTTATGCCTGGTTAGAGATCACTGCAGCGCCTTCTCTCCATGGCTTTGCCGTAATTGTGGAATATTAAAGTAATCAGAAGTAGAACATGTTCATTTACATGAAGATGAAGCTAAGCTATTTTTAGTGATGATTTCTGAGTTCCTCTCAACACAACTGGATACTGAATCACAGCTGAGGGCTCCTTTTGCTCAAAAGACTGTGTATTTTCCAAGTTCCAGCTTGACGTCTGGCAAAGCAGGTAGTGGGTGCATTTCCTGGTCACTGTAAATCCTGCCAAGAATGAATGGCTTTGCACTTCTCTTAGCCTTGTTTATTACAAGGAAGTAGTGGGAATCTTTAATCAGAAGAAAAAATATTTAAACATGAAAGAAGTCATACAATAGGTAGTATTTCTCTAAGCACATTTCCCAATATACCCAGTTCTTTATTCTTTGGATCAGAATTTTAACAAAGACAGAAGGCTGCGCTGGGTTGACATGTCTACATGTGTTCTCTGGGTGTGCAGGCAGGGGGAGGGAGGGATGTTAGTTGGGAAATGGTAATGAGCACTAATTTAACCCACTTCTTCAGTTGTTGAAATCTGAATGGTTTGCTCAGTTTTGCTCCACTGCTTCAATTAAATATCGCTTCCCTTTTCTGTAAAAAGTCATTCTAAATGTTTGCAAGTGCTTTGCAATTATGATTTGTTTCCCGCTTTTTTAGAGGCCAGAAATGACTATAATTGACACATAATTTGTAAAGGAGATATTTTTTTCTTCCACAGATAAATAACATACCACATCCATTCAGAATAGGCCTCAGATCTTATAATTCTATGAGAAATCATCTAAAATAATAAAAGCGTAATATGCTAATTAGACCAGACAGCCGAACAACCTTCCGAACATTATTCCTGACGTCCTTTTGGATGAAGCCGCTGCGGTGCAGGCCGAGGCAGAGGCAGGCGAGCAGTTAGGGGCGATCAGGCAGGCAGGTAAGTGGTTAGGGGCGATCAGGCAGGCAGGTGAGTAGTTAGGGGTGATCAGGCAGGTAGGCAGGTGAGCAGTTAGGAGCCAGCAGTCCTGGATTGCAAGAGGGTGCAGGGCAGGCTGAGGGACTCCCCTCCCCCCCTGCACAATTTCATGCACCAGGACTCTAGTCTTAGGATAATAGATTAAATATGTGAAGTTCCCTGGAGATTGTTCACTTTTATACTGAGTATTTAATGAGTTGTCTTTTAAATTTTTGAAATAAATGCAATGATTGACAGAATTAGAATTGTTTGAGAAGCTGGAAAATATTTTATGTCCTCAGTCTCTATAAAATGTGTTCAAGGCTTTTCTTGAGTAAAGCAATTTTGATTAAAACAAAGAGGGAGAGAGCAAAGGAGAGAAAGAAAGAGGAAGAAAGAAAGACAGAAGATCACATCTTGTGATTCTCTGCTTGGAACGGGCTGAGTCATGGTCATGTCTCAAATCTCACTGGAGACTTTAATGTAGAATATAGATGGATCATAAAGCAGTGGGTGAAAAATTGATGGGTTGTCTCTTGCTAGGCCTTCGTGTATCAGCTTAGACCAGTTTTCAGATACTCTTTAGTTATCAACCTCAGTCTCTACATCTGATCTCCAAAGCCAGAGCTGATAATGTAGAGAGATGTTCTAGAAGTCGTTCTATTCTTTGGTGTATGTAATTCCTTGGTGACAATGCAGCGGTACTTATAAAATGTCACAAAAATAACACTTTATAGGTTCTGAAATTGAAGTGAAGTAATTTATACAAACTATCTTGCAAAACACATAATAAACATTCAAAATATGAAATTTAGCCTATACAGCATGTCTCAGTGGTTTAAGTGTCCACCTATATGAACCAGGAAATTCATGGTTCCATTCCCGGTCAGGACACATGCCAGGGTTGTGGGCTCAATCCCCAGTGTGGGGCATGCAGGAGGAAGCCAATCAATGATTCTCTCTCATCATTGATATTTCTATCTCTCTCTCCTTCTCCCTTCCTCTCTGAAATCAATAAAAAATTATTTTTTTAAAAATGGAATTTATCCATTTTATTTACCTGGTATTCTTTGAATTGAGAAAAATCAAGTTTTATAGTCATATAAAGACAGTTTCACATGAATATTCTTTAATAAAAATAAATTAAAATTACTCTAATAATAAAATATTAACTTTTGTGGATTGGAAATGATTAAATGAGATCAAATATACAATATACATATTAAATGAGACTTAACTCTCACAGAGTCCTCATGAAGTCTGTTCTGTATTCTTTCATGAAGTGGTCAAACAGGTGTGGCCACAAGAGGGGACACAGGAGAGATGTAGGAGAACACAGTGCATTATAGTCACAGATCTTAGAAAGACAGTCAACACATGCCACTAGGGGGTCACATAGGGGGAGCCCCAGGGAAGTGTGCTTCAGGACCAGGGGCAAGGGCCTTCCTGGGGGTCAGGGCAGAGTATACGAGCAAAAGGTGTTTGGGGGATTTCACTGGTGTTTGGGGATTTCATTCGTTTGGGGAATGTCACCAGGTCAGTCAGTGAGGGCAAGAAGGGAGAGTGGTGACAGGGCCAGCCTCATCCTACTGGTGCCCCTGGTCCCCTGAGCAGGCTGCTCAGAGGCTGCTAGTGAGGATGTTCCGGGAACAGGAAAACAAGCAGTTTTGAGATTTATAATACAAGGTTATAAACTATGGTCATTATTTGCAGACAGCAAAGGCAAGCCACCACAGAGGTGTCCTTTTATTACACAGCTAATAACTGGGAAAGTGGGATTTGAACCCATGCTGTCTGATTTTAGATCTCTCAGATTTAATCACGTTCCTGGCATCTCCATAGAGCCAAGTATTATACTTATTCAGAATAAATTCTTGGCACGCTTACGTAAAGAAAACACTAAATTCCAAGAGGACCAGATGCTGATAGGACCACGTTGTTTACGATGAGGGGAGAAGTGCCCGGCTCTTCTGGAAGAAGGAGAGAAGAGAGGAAAATGTGGGGCAGGAGTTGGGTCTGGAGTGAGCAGGGCCTCACGGTGTTTTAATGCTTCCAGGACCCTCTAGTATCTAACACAATAGATGACAGTCATAAGTGGCCTAAGGAAGGCAGATTCTTGGCAAAATCACTAAAGGTTAAAGGTCATTTAGCACGTAGATTCCCGTTAATGAAACATTTGTCTGCTCTCGCCCCATGGTTTCATGGCTGAAAGCTGGGTCATGCTCAGGATGCGCTCTGCTACTAACTAGCAATGGGAACGGAAGTGAGTTACATGTTTGGACTCACATATCTAACCCTCGGGCCCTAAGAGTGGCCAATCACACAATGGCAATTGTTTCATAAACTGTCCTGAGACATGTATAACATATTGTTATGCCTTTTCAAAGAGAAAATTCTCCACCACATGATGAAGCAACGTGCTCATGGACTAAACCACAAATGCAAAAACAATATTCTACACATGCAAATATAAAGTTATACATCATCAATGAAGGTAAATATTTTAGAATAACTTTTCTGGTTTCCTAACTATTTTTAGAGTTGTTATTTAGAGCTATTACACACTGTAGTTTATATTACTGTTCAGTCAGAGAATCCCCACCATTAGGACACGCCTGTTTAAGTGAGCATACCTGACTACATAGTGGGTAGAAACAGCCTAAATCTTATCAACGCTAGTGATGCCCTCATAACCATTTCCATGTGAAAAGCTTGTTGCTGCCAAATGGTGTCCAATGTATTAAACCTCTGGCTGCATAAAAGATAAAGTCATGCTGAAATGTAGCATATTCCAAAAATCTGGTGGTTCATGAAGTGAGTAATTATGGGCTTGGGTTTTTATAAAATTTGAAAGGTCAAGAGGGTAAGCAGATGGCTAGCTGCAGAATTTATTACACATTAAGCACTTGTTTGGATGTGCCAGGCCAAGTCCTGGGAGCTGATGAGACTGTAAAATCCAATGACACTACGTTAGACTGAGGATTCAGCACAGGGTACTCTTGCAGTTTTGGAGATCACATCTATGACTGGTTTATTATCTGTCAGAAACGCATGCAATTCCACACGCTTAACACCCTGCATGGCGGTTTTTACTATTGTTCTTTTATTAACCTCTTTTTTTCCCATCCTGCTACTTTATGTATTTTTTTAATAATATTACTATGTTCAGGATAATCAAGTGACAGCTCAGCCATGTGGAATGATTCTGCAGTAACTTTTCGGTCGTTAAGAGTAATAAAATTTTATAAGGGATATAAAGAATTTAGATATTCACACTCACATACTGTCCTCAATGTACATCAGTAATCTCATTGTCATCATTTGGCGAATTTGAAGAGAGAGCAGCAGTGTTTTTTTCATAATCATATACAATGCTTAAATCAAATTCCCTCCCGTACAAAAAAAAGTTAATCCTCAAAAGGTCATCTGGAATGCTGCCGTTGCAGATCTTTTCTATTAAAACAAAGCAAACCATAAGGTTAAAGACAAATAAATATCCTAGAGACTGCAGGGAGTACTTTCTGTGAGATCTTTCAGAAGGACGCTGCTAGAAGTTCCCGTACACTGATACAGCAGGCCGCGATCTCCCCGCCAGCTGTGTGTAGTGGGCGGTGTCTAACAATGTCACAGTCACATAAACCAGCTGACAAAGTGCACTCTCCCTTCTGAGTTTTAGGAAGCTCTGATTTTTAAGAGAATACTATGAACGACCACAATTTCAATAAATGTATTATTAAAAATTCAAATGACTCTGAATTCTAAAGTACTAATGAGACTAAACCACAGGTGATCATTATGTTCATTTTACAAAAAGTTACTTCTTTTAAATGCATTTAATTTTATTTACTAGTAGATCTACCTTTGGGCAGACTTAACAAGGTAGTCTTTTTTAAAAAATTGTATTAAATTCAGAGAGGAAGAGAGAGAGAGAGAGAAACTTCAATGATCAAAGAGAATCATCGATTGGCTGCCTCCTGCACACCCCCCACTGGGGATTGAGCCCAAAACCCGGGCATGTGCCCTGATAGGGAATCAAACTATGACCTCCTGGTTCATAGGTCGACATTCAACCACTGAGCCACACTGGCCGGGCGAGGTTTCTTGCTTAAGGAAAGGTTTAAATACATGCTGAACTATGTGTCAAGACAGATACTCCAACTATGTAAAGGTTTCAAAGAGTGTAATACTGAGGGAAAATCTGTTAAGTGGGTGAAAGGGTCAGTGTGCTAGAAGCCACAGGAATTGAATGAGCCCGAGACACTGGCGTGTGCGCCCGACAGAAAAGGAATCTGCACAGACAGTTCCCCCTCTGGGCCAGGCTGAGTCCTCTGTCCCCTATAGATCACCTCCCAGTGCTGCTGCGGTCACGTGGCCCCGGTGAACAGCACATCTGCTCGGAGGAGAACCTACCTCAGTGTGTTCACCTGCACCATCCGCATCATAGCATCCCCCATGAAACATCGCCGTGACAATGACATGAGATAAACGCATCAGGTATCGACTTCAGTGCATGACCTACCGAGGACGTTATTTTTAAAAATGTCCATTCCTTCAACTTTCCCCTTAATGCCTCTGGCTCTTCCTTTCTATTCTAAGTTTCAATGATTTATCTCAAGATGTTGTATACCCAGGTCTAAGAACGTTCTTGCAGTTAGGGAATTATTGTAGTACAAAAATTCGACGGAGGAACTCATACATGGTTTTAAATGGGTTCCATGTAGAGGAAGATCCTTAAATGTAAGTTATCTTGACAAACACGGAGGAGAATGTGTATGACCTCAAAGTGAACTGTAGACAATAATGCCTGGAGATAGGCGCAGCCTTAAGTACAAAAAAGCATGATTTCATAGCAAACGATATTCTGAAATTTAGTAGGAATTTTAAATGTTTCGATAACATACAGAAATAATTGCCTCTTGTGTAGTTAGTGCTATCTTTTTTTACATATATTTTATTTATTTCAGAGAGGAAGGGAGAGGGAGAGAGAGATAGAAGCATCAATGATGAGAGAGAATCATGGATCAGCTGCCTCCTGCCTGCCCTACACTGGGGATTGAGCCCAAAACCCGGGCAGGTGCCCTGACTGGGAATTGAACTGTTACCTCCAGGTTCATAGGTGGATGCTCAACCACTGAGCCACACTGGCTGGGCATTGGCACTATCTTCACAAATTGAAGCACTGTTTGACAAATTCATAATTGCCAAAATTCAAACATATTACGCTTTGAATATCTGCAAAAGTGGTGTCTAAGAAACATAGAAGAATGCAAAAGTACATAAAGGTCAATGTCTTTATTATTGGACAGAAAATATGTATATTAGAATACCATCTAGTTCAAATGACATTGAACATAAAAAAAGAAAGAGTATTATATACCTTAGCCAGAGAATTTCAAATTCCAGTGTACTAATCAAATTTGGTAGGAGTGGGAGATTCTAGAAGTAGAAAAGAACCAGGTAACAGGTATATTCTGAATCTCAGGAGTTGGGCTACATAAATCTCTCTGGGTTACGGAATCATTAACAAGGAACTCTATAAATAGGATTTATGTGTGAACCACCAATGTCACCTAGACAAATTTGGTCGGCATCCCGGTCAACATCCCTGGTCTGGATTATCTTCAAGCATAAACTCACTCCCAAAATTACTTGGGGAGATATAATGGCCTTCCTGATTGATAGTGAGAGAAATTGCCCTGGATGTCTGCAGGTCTGCGTTTCATACCACGCCAAAAATAGCTAGTCCTCGGTAATCTCAGGCGCTGGAGAGGGTACTCTTCTTTAATACTAGACATTTTAATCTCAGGAAAACTTAGAATACAGTATAGAGTCTTGTTTAAAGAATCAATAGCGTGGCATTAATGTTTTATGTAAAAAGCAATTAGTGGTATTTTCCGTGAGACGAGTTTTGTCTGTTGCAGTGGCAACCTTCTAACTGCAGTTTGCAAAGTGTAATGAAGTGATTTGTACTTTTAATTTCAAGTCAAATCCTGCAAAGTTTGTATAGTATTAGAGCATGCAGGGTAACATTAATTCCATCATATTTACATGATTAACTTATTACACATTAACAACTATTTATTATTCAGGAAAGTTTTGTTTGATAAGTCAGACAATTGAAGGCCTTATTAAGGGCCAAATATATTAAATTTTAAAAGGCAGTTACAATATTTGATGTTTAATTAATTTTGTAAATGGGATCAGACATTGCTCAAAGCCAACAAAAAATGATTACTAATTCTCATTAAGTGTATAAACAAATTAATAAAATCTGTATGCTGAACTTAAAGGCTTAAACTATTTTTGCTATAACTAACCATTTAAATCATATTAAAAAGCCAAAGTGACTCTCTAAGTAATCTTTATGTTATTTTTGTTCTTTTGTGGTACAAACACATAACATGAGATGGACTCTCTTAAAGTCTCAAGTGTACAATATACTGTTGCTGACTACAGGTACCACGTTGTATAGAGATGTGTACAACTCACTGATCTTGCTTGACTTAAACTTTACACCGTGTGCCGCGCCAGCACAGCCAAGGGTGAACCTGAGGAGGGGGGGGCGGTGAAGGATTGAGAAAAGACAGACAAGAGAAGAAAGCTGGGGCTGGGTGGGACGCTGCCTTCTCTGATGGAGAGACAGTGCCATGGCCTGTAAGCCGTGTCTTTATTTTATAGGCAGATTCCACCAGGCCAAGTAAGGGTGTGGTTACCATGTTCTCATGGGTTTTGAAGCCATTCAATTACTTGCACCTGAACTCGATCAAGCCCACATCACTCAGGCATGTGGGACCACGTGTTCGGACCATAGGTTCAAGCTTACAACCATAGCCTCCGGCTATAGTGGTGCTGGGAGGGCTTTGCCCTCCAAGCTGGGACTTGCACACGGCTTTGCCACAAGAGGACTGTGCCTTCTCATTAGGCTGAGGCTTGAACCTGTCCAAGCCCTGTAGCCGCACTCCACAACACCCGTTGATAAGTAGCTTCGCATCCCCTCTACTCCCCAGTCCCAGGTGACTACCTTGCCACTATTTGATTCTATGGATTTGACTATTTTAGTATCTAAACTGATGTAGAAGGCATTTTTCTGTGACTGGCTTATTTCACTTACCAGAATGTCCTCCATAGCATCCCATTGTTTGTATATAACACATTTTCTTTATCCTTTCATCTATTTTGCCCTTAGCATTTAAAATGCTCTTTCTAAAATTATAAATCCAGCAATCTCAGTGTCAGTGTACGGAACTGCATTTAATGGGATCTCTACTACTGAATACCTTCTCTGTAACGGGCCTGTGGAAAGGTGTGGAACATTTTGTAAAGTGAGCATTCAAGAGAGTTCGAATACATACAGCAGCAGCATAGCTTGTCATATTTATGCTATCCGTGTGTTTTGGTAAAGAAGTTTTAAAACACGTGTGGCTATAACGTTTTTAATTCTAGAAATAAACCCTAAGCAACATTTTTTTTTGACAAATATATTAGACCTCTTAGGTCGTCAATGCTGAAAAGTTAATTCTATTAATTGTGTAATTTAAAATGTTGTGGACAAAAGAGAATATCTTCAGATCTTATTGGGATCATCATTGTCCTCTGATTAGTGTAAATTGTGTTTCATTTTTTTAAGAACTAGAGATCCAGCATGAAGCTATGCATAGTTTCACGTGTAGTTAGTGCCTAGAAATGATCACCATGATCACTTGCTAAAATGAGCTTAACACTAGTGAAAGTTTCAAAACAACATGAATTCCCTGGAGTTTAATTCATAATGGTATGTCCTAAAAGGTTAAGTATTTCTGATTTAAATTGTCGGCAGTATGGTAGTTTGTGAATGACAAATTTGCCTGCTAGATTATGAAATCTCAGTACTAATTTCATACCCTTTACTAATTAGTCCCTAAGGACAGGGGCATTCACAGGAGGAGATAAGAAACTACTAAAGGGAAGTCAGATGCTGTTCAAGGGTGATTTTTTCATTAGATACAGTCTTCTCTCCCTGTAGGAAAGACGAGCTGATGAAAGCCGAAGGGTTTCACCATTTTCACTTATTCATCTCTCTGACACAAGAGACTCATACACCATTGACTTCTTGTCACCAATTGGGGGATATTTTTTGATATTATGGTTACAAAATGTTAAATGAGCATATATGTCACTAGTCGTGTGTGTGTGTATGTGTGTGTGTGTGTGTGTGTGTGATTTTAATTTGACCAAATTAATAGCTCTCTACTTTTCCGATGTTCTGAGAGATTAGAATTAGTCGTATAGTAGGTCCTCAGGTCATACTCATTGAATATAATTAAAGATTTTTTTAAAAATCAAAATTTAAATAAAGAATATAATAACTGTGTCAAATATAGTCAAATAATATGCCAATTTATATAAGATTATTTAAGTAGGTATCTTCCTGAAGGGAACATTGATTAATTGAATGTAAGCAGACATTTCAGACGTGGCCTGGTACTAAAAATACGCTGAGAACATCTATAGGAAGGAAACCGTGGCCAAACATGTGTTGCTTGGTTTGCTTTGTATTTCTTGGTCATTTTTTCCATCTCCTGCAAGTGTAATTTTCTCTCAAATTAGAGTTCAGATTATTAAAAAATCTATCTACATTTATTTTATTATTATTTTAAAACATTGCACATCAAACCTGTTCTAGATCACACAGACACAAACTGGACTTTGTAGAACACCTTCTTTTAAAACCTGCTAGAGGACAATGACCTTTTCTTTCCTCTGTATTTTACCTTTCAAGGTGTGTTTACCATTAGGCTTTGCCCAATTAACGCTTCCTACTAATTCCTCAGGCATTCGCGACTAAATAATTATAAGGCTAAACTAATTCCTCTGAAGGTCAGAGAAAAACAGTGAGTCATTTGGGGGTTGCAAGAACTTTGATTTTGCTCTAAATATTAAATGGGTTGTTTTTTTTTGTTTTTGTTTTTAAGAAAAACATGGATAAACTAACTAATATAAAAAATAAACCCTTATTTCACTTAGCATAATGCTCTCTAGGTCCATCTATGTTTCACATGATCTCACTCATACGTGGAATCAAATGAACAACATAAACTGATGAACAAAAATAGATCCAGAGACATAGAAGCATGGAACAGACTGTCAAACCTCAGAGGGAAGGCAGGGGGCTGGGGGCGGGGCGGGGGGAAGCGGGAAAGAGATTAATCAATGAACTCATATGCACATATGCATAACCCATGGACACAGACAATAGGGTGGTGAAGGCCTGGGGGTGGGGGGGAAGAAGAGGGAGAGGTCAAATGGAGGGAAAAAGGGGACATATGTAATACTTTCAACAATAAATATTTTTTAAAAAGTAAACCCTTTAATATGAATAATGAAGAAAGACTGGTTGCATATAAAACTGATTGCATATAAAACTGCCTTGAGCAACCGTATAAATTATCTAAACTGATCACACTGACAGTGTGCTTCTGATAATTACATCGTGGGAATATGTGTGAATTGAGACTCTGCCAGGCAAACCTGAGGCATAACCAGCCTGGTACTGCCTATCCAGGAGTTGTTATAGTATAACCATAGCAAGGTAACCGCTTAATTGTTGTTGAAGAAGACATGGGGTGTCAATCTGTTTTGACACTCAAAATACTTTTTAAAACATTGAATTCAGATTTTAAATAATATTTTAAAAATAGATGTTCTGAAAAACACTGGGAAATGTATCTGATTAACACCTTATTACTTTAAAAATGGGCATTTTCTTATAGACATGCTTATTATTTAAAACCAGAGAAAAAGAAGTCAGAGAGAAAAAACAACAACGAGCTATTATAATTTCTTCAGAGTAAGAAATATTCTAAATGTGTTTCACTTATAAAAAGAAAATAAAGTTCATTCAAATATAACCATATTATGTTATTTCCTGAGTTTAATGCTACTAAGATATTTTAAAGCCTGTATACCTTTAACAAAAATAAGTTTAATTTGTTGAAACTAAAAACAAAACCAAAAAATAATTCACAAATTTCTCTCAGTAACCACCCCTGCTTCTGACAGCCACCAATCTGCTCTGTACATATGAGCTTAGTTTTGCTTTGTTACATATATGTATATTTTTTAGATTCCACATATAAGAAAGATCATACAATATTTCTTTGCCTGGTGACTTTAAAGAATAAAATACAGGAAATATACCTCAATCATAATTTAGCATGGGACACAAAATTATGACATATTGTACAATTTTTGTCTTTCGAAGTTTGCTAGAAGTATCACTCCTTTTAAGAAATTTCATTTTCCTTTAAATATACTCCAAGTAGGTTAAAATGGTTAACGTGTGTTATTTACACTGAGCTCTGAAGGCATAATCATCTGGCCACTCAGTGTACTTCTCTTGAGTACCTCACTTATTTGATATCAAAGATACTATAAATCATGCACCTGATCAGTCTTCCCCTTTGCACTGGCTGATGGAAAGCTCAGGGCAGATAGGTGGTTGATCTCCAGCAAAAGCCTAGAATACTTTTGGTGCCCATTTGAGATACAAACACACTGAGTGGGCAGATTGCTATGCGTTCAGAGATCATAATAATCTGGCCCCTCCGTGTATTTTTGTGCCATTATTGCTTTTTAATAAAAGGGCAGCATAATGGCCCTATAAAATTGTCTTCTATCACAAACGTTCCTTTGAATTCAATACCATTGAAAATCAGTTGGGATTTCGGCATGAAGTTCACGGAGCATTCAAAATACTGGGTAATAATGGAATGAAGAAGCTATTTCCAAAGGCGGTGCCCAGGGCCAAAGAGGGCATGGAACTGATGCCCCAGTGGCTGATGCCCAGGAAGCGAGCACAGGTGACATGCACACGGGTGACATGCACTGGGCGTGCCCCGCGCTGAACCTCGCACCGCATCCCGGAGTGACCTGGACACTCGTCCCCGCTGAACACCGGGAAGGAAGGGAAACACAGCCCAGCCTTACCCTCACCCGGCGCAGGGGCCCAGCCTTACCCTTATCTGAGCGCAGGCTGGGAGGTCCCGCGGAGGCAGGCACTGGGCCGGAGTGGCTCCCTGGCCCCTGGCTTCTGGCTGAGCGTCTGGGGCAGGCGCCGCTGCCAAGTGACTCTGACTCTCTGACTTGGGGAGCCGGGGCCAGGAGTCCAAGGACCCTGGGAGCCCTGGGGCAGGCGGATTGAGCCCGCCGCCCTCCTGACCTGCAAGGGGAGACTGCCCTTCGGCCGGCGCCCAGGTGCCCCCCATCTCGGGCTGTAGGGAGAGCTGGGGCAGGTGCCTCCCATTCAGGGCTGCAGGGAGAGCTGGGGCAGGTGCCCCCCATCCCGGGCTGTAGGGAGAGCTGGGGCAGGGGTCTCCCATCCCGGGCTGTAGGGAGAGCTGGGGCAGGTGCCTCCCATCCCGGGCTGCAGGGAGAGCTGGGGCAGGGGTCTCCCATCCCGGGCTGCAGGGAGAGCTGGGGCAGGTGCCTCCCATCCCGGGCTGTAGGGAGAGCTGGGGCAGGTGCCTCCCATCCCGGGCTGTAGGGAGAGCTGGGGCAGGTGTCTCCCATCCAGGGCTGCAGGGAGAGCTGGGGCAGGGGTCTCCCATCCCAGGCTGCAGGGAGAGCTGGGGCAGGGGTCTCCCATCCAGGGCTGCAGGGAGAGCTGGGGCAGGTGCCTCCCATCCAGGGCTGCAGGGAGAGCTGGGGCAGGTGTCTCCCATCCAGGGCTGCAGGGAGAGCTGGGGCAGGGGTCTCCCATCCAGGGCTGTAGGGAGAGCTGGGGCAGGGGTCTCCCATCCAGGGCTGCAGGGAGAGCTGGGGCAGGGGTCTCCCATCCAGGGCTGCAGGGAGAGCTGGGGCAGGGGTCTCCCATCCAGGGCTGCAGGGAGAGCTGGGGCAGGTGCCCCCCATCCCGGGCTGTAGGGAGAGCTGGGGCAGGTGTCTCCCATCCCGGGCTGCAGGGAGAGCTGGGACAGGGGTCTCCCATCCCGGGCTGCAGGGAGAGCTGGGGCAGGTGCCTCCCATCCCGGGCTGCAGGGAGAGCTGGGACAGGGGTCTCCCATCCCGGGCTGTAGGGAGAGCTGGGGCAGGTGTCTCCCATCCAGGGCTGCAGGGAGAGCTGGGGCAGGGGTCTCCCATCCAGGGCTGCAGGGAGAGCTGGGGCTGGTGTCTCCCATCCAGGGCTGCAGGGAGAGCTGGGGCAGGGGTCTCCCATCCCGGGCTGCAGGGAGAGCTGGGGCAGGTGCCTCCCATCCAGGGCTGCAGGGAGAGCTGGGGCAGGGGTCTCCCATCCAGGGCTGCAGGGAGAGCTGGGGCAGGTGTCTCCCATCCCGGGCTGCAGGGAGAGCTGGGGCAGGGGTCTCCCATCCAGGGCTGCAGGGAGAGCGGGCAGATCCACCACATGCCTCTGCTGAGAGCAGCCCAGCTGCAGGGCCCCAGCCAGGCTCCCCCTCATCAGACCTGCACCTCACCCCCCCCCCCCCCCCCACAGCCAAGTCACCCTGTGCACGCCACTGTGCCGCTTTATTTATTTTATTTTTAAGGGGGAAAAAGACATTGGATACTTTATATAAATGTAATTCTCACAACAACACTGGAGACGAAATTAGCCCAGTTCACAGGTGAGGAAAATCAAGGGTCACATTCGCAGAGCTTCAAGGGCGGGGCATGGATACTAACTCGGATCTGCTCAATGCCCACCTGGGTTGCACCACGTGGCGTGTTGGAAGCTGTCACGAATTAATTTCGTTTTACTCTGTAGATATATGTTACTATCTCCTGGGGTGCTGTAGATGGTTCAGGACCACCTAGATGGTGATGATGAGGAAGATGGAGAGCGAGCACTGAGCTGAAGGCTATGCTAAGGAGGGTATATGTTATACTGGATCAGTAAAGAGGCTTTGGGAAATTTTATACAAAGACATGACATAATGGCATGTCACATTTTTGTAATTGCATGTTTGTTTCTTTGCTTATTGTACATCTTCTCCAATAGACCTCATGAAGGTGGGTCCTGGGTCCTTTTCACATACGTTGTACAGCCAGCATCACGCTTAGTACACACGGCCACTCATTCTATATTTAAGGAATGAGAGAATGAATATGGTACTAGCATGTACATTGAGTCAGCATAATGTTTAAAAATGTAATTTCCTCTGGCAGAAATTAAATAAATTATAGCACATACATATACTGGAATAATAGAAGCCACTAAAAACTATGTTTCAAATGTTTCCGTGACTAAGGCAATGAGCAAACATCCAGGATATAATACTATATATACATATATGTGCACAGATACATATGTATGTACAGTAAGATCATGATTAAGCTGCCTTTTACTGAGCACTAAGAGTAAAATATACTTCATGGTATATTAAAATCTATTTCTTTTTTAAAATATATTTTATTGATTTTTTTTACAGAGAGAAAGGGAGAAGAATAGAGAGTTAGAAACATTGATGAGAGAGAAACATTGATCAGCTGCCTTCTGCACACTCCCTACTGGGGATGTGCCAACAACCAAGGTACATGCCCTTGACTGAAATCGAACCTGGGACCCTTTAGTCCACAGGCCGATGCTCTATCCACTGAGCCAAAACGGTTAGGGCTAAAATCTATTTCTTAATTAATACAACTATAATATTGAATAATGAAACTCTTGCATATTATAAAACCAGTTTGTAAAGATTAAACAATAACTCTAACATCATATTCCTAGCAAATAGCAGTGTTGAAAATATGAATTTATATATGGCAAAAAATTATTTTCTGTCCTGGCCAGTTTGGCTCAGTGGACAGAACATCAGCCCAAGGGTCCCGGGTTCGATTCTTGTCAAGGGCTCATACCTCCTTTGCAGACTCAATCCCCTGCCCTGGTTGGAGGTGCCTGCAGGAGGCAACCAATCAATGTGTTGCTCTCACATAGATGTTTCTTTCTCTGTCTCTCCCCTCCTTTCCACTCTCTCTAAAAATCAGTGGAAAAATATCCTTGAGAGAGGATATATGATATATATATATGTGTGTGTGTGTGTGTGTGTGTGTGTGTGTGTGTGTATATACTAGTATATATCTTACCTAATAATAGAGAAACATGTAAATTGACTGTACCTTCGCTACACCCACAGCCAATCAGAGTGAGTATACAAATTAACCCAACAAAGATGGTGGTTAATTTGCATACATACTTGGGGCCGGGGAACCTCCTAGGCACCCAGGTCACTCCCAGTCAGCCATCAGGCAGAGGCTTTAGGCTTGGGAAGGGGCCCAGCCTGCGATCTGAGGGGCAGGGGTCCCCTTCCCAAGCCTAAAGCCTGGGGTGGAGGCTTTAGTCTTAGGAAGGGGCCAAGCCTGTGATTGGAGGTTCGGGTGGGGACCCCTTCCCAAGCCTAAACCTGGGGCGGAGGCTTTAGGCTTGGGAAGGGGCTGAGCTTGGGATCAGAGGGAAGGGGAAAAAAATCAATGGAAACATATCCTCAGGTGATGATAAAAAGAAAAATAAAGAAATGCCATATCCTATGAAAGACACATCTTGAAAATGCTTAAAGAAAGTTGTCATTTTTTCATGGTGAAGGGACTGGAGTCTGTGTTGATGAAAATACCTTGGCAGCTGCGGTGACTGGCAGTGGCTGCAGCAGCGGGGTGATGGGGCTGGCGCCTTCCCCTGATCAACCCGGTCGCCTCAAGCAAAGGGAGGCCAGACTGCGGCTTAGGTCTGCTCTCAATGGGGAGCAGTCTTAAGCCATCCGTAGGACATCCCCTGAAGGCTCCCAGTATGTGAGAGGGGGCAGGCTGGGCTGAGGAACCCCTTCCCAGTGCATGAATTTCGTGCACGGGGCCCCTAGTGTATATATAAAAGCCTAATATGCTAAGTGTCTGTCTGACTGGTACATATACTAGTGTGTGTGTGTATATATATATATATATTAGTATATTTCCAGTAAGCTACAAGTTTATGTGCTAGAAATGAGTATCTAATTGGGAGGAGAGTTTTATAAACAAATTTCCTAAATTTTCCTTAATGGTTAAATGTTATATTTTATTTCAGAAGGAAATAAATGTTCTTTAAAATGTTAAAGCTAAATTTTGCTTGTAAAGATAAGGAAACAGTTTCAAGATTTTTATTTCCTCCTTATAATGGTTGATCTTTTAAAGTCAGGCAGTGATAACACTTACATTAGCTAGCTCAATTATCCTACTTTATCATTTCAATGTCAATTTTAAAATACTTTAAGTCTTTTTAGGAGTTACTGTTCAAAGTTAGTTTTATTTCATCATTATTATATTTTTTAATTGCAGAACTTTTATATGTAGAAGATTATTAGGAAGTTTATTATAGGAAGAATGGCACTAATCCAAACCTTTAAGAACTGGCAAATGTCTACTTTTTATCCATACTTGGAATATTCACTTTATACACCTACATCTTTTTTTCTAAAATCCGTTCACAACTGAGAGTCATCAGTGCTCACAGAAGAGGAGAGGGTTGAGTACAAGATGAGCCTGGTGCATTTTGTTGTGCCGGGAATTTAGGGAATGCTTACAGAATCACGCGGCATGTGAAGTGGGTACTGAACTCTTTAAAGGAGCACACGTGGCCAAATCTAGAAATATATGAGCATCGAAATAAATAATGCCGATACTGGGTTACTCACTGAGTAACAGAAGAATCCATTTTTTATACTAACAAAAACAAATAGGGCAGAAAAGAAAGTTCTCTCTTAGGACGTAATTTCATCTAATAAATATAGATGTGATGTTACTATAGCTTCCTATCCATAAATGAATAAATAAATATGAAAGCTGGGGAGTAGCCCTAACTGGTTTGGCTCAGTGGATAGAGGATCGGCCTGCGGACTCAAGGGTCCCAGGTTCGATTCCAGCCAAGGGCATGTACCTTGAGTTGCGGGAATATCCCCAGGAGGGGGTGTGCAGGTGGCAGCTGATCGATATTTCTCTCTCATCGATGTTTCTAACTCTCTATCCCTCTCCCTTCTTCTCTGTAAGAAAATCAATAAAATATATATTTTTTAAAAAGCTGGGGAGTAAAAGTGCATCTGAGAGAGGAAGAAAATTAGTTGTTGTTGTTGTTTTTAGTTCAGATTCTTATGAAAGAAAACTAAGTAAAGTATATTATTTAGCAGGATTCATGGTTCACAGACAAAAAGCAACATCAATTAGCAAATGAAAGTCTTTGAAGGATGAACTATCAACCTTTCCTGCTATTTCTTTAGTCGAGTTGGCCATTTCCAACATGGAAGATCTCTGTCTGCTCAAACTTCACAAGCTAAAAACAAATCATGATTTAAAAATGAAAATAATATAAGATGACTTTAACAATAATTGGTCACCCTGGAAGTATTACAGATCTTTTCCAGAGAATAAGTTAGGTAATTTATCTCATAATAACTTTGCTTTTATGCATTTCTAGATATATCATTTAGAAATCTTTTAGGTAGCTTGTTCCTTAAGAGAACATATCTATTTAGTGCATTTAAAGTCATATCTACTACTATTGAAAAACTCATGCAATTCATCTTATATTAACTTAAAAATATATCTATATATATCTCTCTATATATATATATATATCTAGATAGATAGATAGATAGATAGATAGATAGATAGATAGATAGATAGTAGATAGATAGATTCGAAAGAAGGTAGTACCCATGAGTTTTGGGTTACTTTGACTAATATTGAAATTAATCAGTATGTAACTAGTTGTGAGTTTTTATGATAGGCATTTTAAAATTGTGGATTTCAAAAATAAAATAAATAATAATAAAGGCAATTGCAAGAGACAATGTACATATGTCTGTTCATCAAAGAAATTCTATGGTCAAGCCTCTTCAAGTGCGAAGGTAAAAAACCTGCTTATAATTTGATGTGAGTCCTTCCCTCAGTTCCCCTTTTATGTCTTAATTTATCTTCATTCAATTAGATTCTTTCCGTTGTATCTTCAGTATGGAAAATCTTCTGCTCACTTATTTTTTGCATATTTTCTCTTTTATTGAAGTCTAGCAAACAACTAGCTCTCCGGGTTTATGGTGCCAGCAGAGTGAGGAGATAGTCAGCTGAGCTGCAGCACTTCCATAGCGCAGGCTGAAGTCTGCCTCGGTCAATCCGCGTCCGTCCAATCGGGCATCCCACTGCAAAACGGTCCCCCGTTGTCAGACGTAAAAGAGTCTTTCCGAGAACTCTTGTTGGACTGGCCTCTGAGTTTGTAGTGTTCAGAAGACTCCCATGAAGAACTGTAAAGGTGAGTTGTGAATGTCTGTATTAATTCTTGTCATCCGAGGTTGATGATTTGGGAGTATTTTTCAATAGAATTTTTTCAACATGTATTTTTAATTATATATATATTCTCATTCCATTATATACATTCCTATTTCATTGTAGTAGTATGTGTGTGGTTTAACATTAAATTAAAAAACTTTTATTTTATTAGAATAATTAGACAAATGAGATGTTAGTTTTAAATATAGAATGAAAATGTATATATGTACATACACACACATATATATATAGATATAGATGATATAGATATAGATATAGATATAGATATAGATATAGATATAGATAGATATAGAGAGAGAGACAGAGAGACAGAGGGAGAGACAAAGAGAGAGAGAGAAATTTTCAAAAGGACTTTATAAATAACTTTAGACAACATGATACAGTGTAGATTTCAAAGCTGTTGCAAATACAACATAAAAGGAACACTTTTCTATGATGAAAACTAAAGCAATAATTGTATTACTGATACTTTGGTACTGTGGCTTCTACAAAATTAATTCCTTCTGAACTACATTTTTTTTCTTTCAAACCTCTGTCAAACCTTCTAAATAAACCTAATCATGAGAACTGTAACCACCTTTCATTTAGCCAGGATATTGCTGATGGATGGAGGTGGAAATCACAAATATTTCCAAATCATATAAAAACAAAAGCTAGTGGGAATGGTATAAAATACTGACTTCATTAAAAACAGACAGTCGAGGTGATGAATTGTAGCAGGAAGCAGTCACTTCTTCTGCTTGTTAGGCTGTTCCCTGTCATTTATCTGTTACTCTCCTTTCCAGCAAACGAACCTAAAATAGCCTTAGGAACTCAATGTCACCAATTTCATTCTAAACAAGATTCATAATAATGACAATTTGCCACAAGTTGTGTGCATTTATTCAAACATAGAAGATAAATCATAGTAAGCGTCTATTCAGAGATATTCAAGGGGGAAAATGCCTTTCCAGTCTTATACTCCCGTCACTGGATTGTCTGTGCCATTTGCAAACTGAGCCAAAAAAGCTGTTTTAGCAATGATCTGTATGAAGCTTCCTCTTCTTAATGAGGCTTCACCCACTTAAAGGAAAGAGAAGAGAAATTGCACTATTTTCTTTGTCATCAAAGAATCTTCATTCCTTCATTCTATATTTAAAACCAATTAATACCTTTTTTATTTAATCATTCTAATAACTTCAAGATTTTTTTTAATTTTATAGTAAATGCTGTATTTTTTGTTAGTTTATATTTCTTTACCTAGCTGTTAAATATTAAACAGAGGCTCGTCAGTCCTATATATCAGTAAACAAAATGTGGCCTCCAGTGTGGATTATGCCATTTCAATAATAGCCGTCTTCTAACATTTAGATGTCTTTTGAAGATTATAAATATTGCAATGTGCCAAAACCAGTTTGGCTCAGTGGATAGAGCATCGGCCTGAGGACTGAAAGGTCCCAGGGTCGATTCCGGTCAAGGGCATGTACCTTGGTTGCGGGCACATCCCCAGTAGGGGGTGTGCAAGAGGCAGCTGGTCGATGTTTCTCCCTCATCGATGTTTCTCCCTCATCGATGTTTCTAACTCTCTATCCCTCTCCCTTCCTCTCTGTAAAAAAATCAATAAAATATATTTTAAAATAATAATAAATAAATAAATATTGCAATGTAATTATTCAAAAAGAGCATCATTTTTAAACCATCATCATGCACAAACTAGCCAGGCCACACTGAAACATTTAAAATTGACTTGTACAAAAAGTCCGTTTGAAACATAGAAAGCTAAGCAGGTGGAGAAGGGCCAACAACCCTGCCTTCCCCTATTTGAGCGTGATTTCAGCAAGTACACCAGGGCAAGGAGACCTCTTTCTTGCTAGCTGGCGGCTAACTGGAGCTGTTCTTTACCTACACATGTTTGAGAAGCTGGTAAAACCATGAGTGTGGAATAATTGTGTTCAGGATAGTGAAGTATTGAAGAAGAAAGAGATATGTATTCCTTTGACAAACAAGATACCTGTCTGCCATCCCTAATAAAGGGGTGTTCTGAAAGAAGAAAAATAACTGAATTATAGAAAAAATTAACTCACTCGCAGATGACTGTAAAGGGTGATTCCACAGTATATTTAGATACCTTAGAGGAAGGAAGGGAAGGGAAGGAAGGAAGGAAGGAAGGAAGGAAGGAAGGAAGGAAGGAAGGGAAGGAAGGAAGGAAGGGAAGGGAAGAGAAGGGAAAGGAAGGGAAGGGAAGGGAAGGAAGGGAAGGGAAGGGAAGGGAAGGGAAGGGAAGGGAAGGGAAGGGGAAAAAACAGAAGGGAGGAAGAGAGGGAGAGAAGAATAGAAGAAGAGAGAGAGGAAGAAAGAATAGCTATCATTATTGTATGCCCTGTTTATTACCTTTTCTCCCACTGCAGTTATACCTTTTAAGCGCAGAAAATGCATCTATATTCTTCGATCGAATGATAACTCACGTCTAGCTATGGAATGTATATTAGATCAGTCAGGACACCCCCGGTTTGTGGGACATTGAGAGCACAATTGCCCCACCTCCTGCCTCGGGCACTGTCCTCAGCGTGGAAAGAAAGGCAGAGATCTGTCCTTCATTTTCTAGCCGCGTAGACAGTCCAAGGATGAAGGGCCGCTTCCCACAGGTGTCACACTGAGTACATCTGCGTCCCTCCCATAGCTTTCTCTCCTCCTCCTCTTGCTCGAGGATTCACACCCTCCTGGTGCGGTGGGCAACCACAGAAGTGAGGTGAACGAGAACAGAGCAACATGCTGCTTTCAAACTTGAAACCAAAGCTTGACACACGCAGACTTGCAGGAGTTACCCTTCAGGCCAGCAAAGGCCCGAGGGAGGGAGTGGCATAGATGGTGAGGGAGCTCCATCTGGCCCAGGAGGATGCAGTCTCTAATGGGCGTTGCTTTTTCCCACCTAGACGCACTGGCCAGACACCCTGGATGCAGGATGGGAGTAAGCCTAGTAATTTTATTGGCTTGTTGACTGAAAGGATTCAAAGGCATCCTATACTCGGAAGCACTAAAATGCCAGACACACCTGTCAGGATTCTGGGAGATCCAGAAGGTTCGATGGGTGCTGAAGAGTTTTAATAGAGTGACTGCTTGCCCAGATGAAGGCTGGTGCAGGCAAAGCACAGGGGTGGCTTCCATGGAGCTCCGATTACAAAGAAGGGAGACAGATGCTATAAAATATGCCGGGAGTCCCAGACGAAAATGACACGGAACAGGGTGGGGTTTCAGGGAGGGAGGAGTGGTCTTTTTTTTTTTTTTTTAATTGATTTCAGAGAGGAAGAGAGAGCTAGAAACATCAATGATGAGCAAGAATCATTGATCGGCTGCCTCCTGCACACCCTACACTGGGGATCGAGCCCGCAACCTGGCATGTGCCCTGATCAGGGATCAAACTGTGACCTCCGGCTTCATAGGTCAATGCTCAGCCACTGAGCCACACTGGCCGGCGGGCAGGAGTGATCGTTTTCCTAAGATGGGAGGGGCTGTCTCTGAGAGAGGAGCAGCCGCGTGTATGTTGAAGGTCATGCCCTTGTGAGAGCATTTCCGAGTGCAAAGGCCCTGCTGTGCCGGACAGTGGGCCTGTTTACAAGAGAGCAGGGCGGCAGCCTGGCTTGTCTTCAGGAGTAGATGCAAGAGGGAGTAGCCCTGCCCCGAACAGCTAAGATGCTTACACAAACTCGCTTTTTCCCTGGACCCAACAGCAAATCCTGTCTGTCCAGGAAAGGCAGTCTGTCTGACCGTGGCTGCTGGAGCGCAGTCCTCTGCGGGGTTAGGAAGAGGCAGTGTCAGTCCTGCTGGCAGGGTTCCCCCTTTCTAAATGGGAGCGATGTTGAGGGGAGGGGCTGGCTGATTGCATGGAGAGCAGGCCAGGACCGGCTCTTGCAGAGGTAAAAAGACTGAGCTTTCTAGGGGAGCCTCAGAGGAAGACAGGGCAGGGGCGCCCCCCAGATTTGCCTGATGCGTTTAGAAGAGGCTGAGCATAAGGAAAGTACCACCGATGTGCACACTGCCAGGGCTGGGAAGGAAGTCAGACATCGCTGCTGTTCAGTCCCTATATTACAAAGGAAACCAGAAGGTTTCAGAGAGGTTAAGGTTTTTTTTTCAAGGTTCAGATCACACAGCTAATCAGTGACAGCCCAGGGACCAGAACAGATCTCTCCTTCATTCTTAGAATTGATGACCGAGAACACAATGCGGCTTCCTTCTGAAGAAGCGCACTGCTAGACAGCCCCTGAGAACACGTCCAAGCACAATGAATCGGAACAGAACGACTGGCCATGTTAAAAGATACCGAAGACTGCATTAAAAACGGAATAAATTTAATGTACATCCAAGTGGGTCCTCATGGGAATGGCTCTTGAATCAAACCCTGAGGGAGAACAACGTGGCCTGAGATCATCTCGGGGCCTAAGGCATGAGTCCTCCATGAAAAATGCTGTTTGTCTGAACTTTTGTGGTAAAAATACGGGCATTCATGAAAGTGAAATCTCAGAAGGAGAGAGAGAAACCCACCCACATGTTGTGTGCCGAGCTTCCTCACTGTGGGGCGGCAGCTCTGAAACGAGCCAGACCCAAACGTGGGAGTGTAACCTTCGGATCTGAATTATTTTCATTTTAATCTTTGCTTGGCCACCTCTTAGGTATCCAAGATAGGGCAAGTTATTCTATCTCTTCGAATTGCAGTGCCCTCCTTCATTTAAAAAGTAAAACAAACATAATGAAAAACTTGGATTCTACTTAATATCCCCAACCATGTTCTGAGGATTACTAATTAGATAAACATGCAAAGTATCTTGGACTTTTGTCGGCATCTGTGAGTGTCAATTCCTGATTTTCAGAATAACCAGAGACATTATTAGACACCATGGCTTTCCAAAGAGATAATTTTGAGTTATTGATCTAGACTATTTTTCTTTCACCTCGTGTACCCTTCTCTGTTTCCTAGCTAATCACATACTTCAAATGTGGTTCCTGGGAGTGAAGTGTAGTGAAAACGTTTGTTGTCTTTGTAATGAGCATTGCCGGTTTCCTTGAAGCACCCGAAGACTGGCACTCTAATAAAGGCTCTAATAAAGGCTTTATAGGAAGTAATTGCTAAAGAAAGGTTAAACTGGAGAAGCCGAAATTTCTGAGCTCTGGGGAGATGGCTCACAGATCCAATGAACTAATTAAAAAGTCAGAGAAAAAAGAAATCACTGATGGGTCTTGATGTCTTAGAGCAGGAAGAAACACCGTTGTCAGGGTCTTGATGTCTTAGAGCAGGAAGAAACACCGTTGTCACACAGGTAACAGAAAGGCCAGAACGTTTTTCCGAGAAAGAATGAATTAGTTCACATAACGAGAATGGCCTCAAGACATGAAATGCATTAGAAAACACATTTGAATTACTGAGAATTATAGAACGTTAGATCGTCCATTTTCTCCCATGTAATTTATAAATTATCTGCTGCAATCCCTTCCCTCACAAACGGAGCTAGTGAACGTTAGAAGTGGCAAGGAGCCCTAGCTGGTTTGGCTCAGTGGGTAGAGCTTCAGCCTGTGGACTGAAGGGTCCTGAGTTCGATTCCAGTCAAGGGCACATGCCTGGGTTGCTGGCTCCATCCTCAGTAGGTGGTGGGCAGGAGGCAGCCAATCAATGATTCTCTCTCATCATTTATGTTTCTATCTCTCTCTCCCTCTCCCTTCCTCTCTGAATTAAAGAAAAAAACAAGTGGCAAGGAATAGTCCCAAATCAATTCAATAAGAGCCAAATAATCATTCACTAAATAAAAAGTTTTACATTGCAGGTCATTCAAGAAAATTGGTGGAGACTTGAGTCACCATGGGGTGTGCCCTGTGAAGACTCTTTGCTGAACTTTGGGGAAATCCGTCCTAGTGAGGGTGACCAGTTGTCCCTCAGGTCACTGTCCTGGTCATAGCTGAATGGCAAGTGCTCATTTCTTGATGTTGTATTCTGTTCTGTTTTAGTTTTGCCCTTTTGTTGAGTCAATGTCAAGGAACACACGTATACCATCACGTTTCAGCATAAACAGCAAAGTTTTGCCCTAGCTGGTTTGGCTCAGTGGATAGAGCATCGGCCTGCAGACTGAAGGGTCCCAAGTTCAATTCCAGTCAAGGGCACCTGCCGAGGTTGCAGGCTCAATCCCCAGTGTAGGATGTACAGGAGGCAGCTGATCAACGATTCTCTCTCATTATTGATGTTTCTATCTCTCTCTCCCTCTCCCTTCCTCTCTGAAATCAATAAAAATATATTATAAAAAAAAAACACCAAACAACAGCAAAGCTTATTTTTATTGCAAACTGAAGGGAGCCCTCACCCCCAACTGCATACGCTCAGAATCTGGCATGCGTGAATGAAGGAAAGGCTACCAGGAGTTCGCCTCAGAAGTATAGGGGCGCCCTGCATGCTAGAGCCGTGTTTTTAATTTCTTATGATGTTATATCTAATGGACTAAACTACCACAATCAATACCTTTGTGCCAATATTAAAGGAGTCTGATACAAAGAGTTCAATCTAGAAGAATCCCCCCAGCATTTCCTTGAATTAGGCAACCAGGGTTTTGTTACCAGCAGCAAATAAAAAAACAAAACAACCTATCCAGGAATTTATATATATTCAATGATTGTACATTGCCTTTGCCTTTTCAGAAAATTACTTCTGCCCCATTTGGTAATTTACTGACACCTCCTGTTATAGTAACAGTACACCATTCTGCAGTTAGTTTCCCCTTCGTATCGTATCTTGTCTCATTCGATTCCCTCAGCTTCAAACATCTGGCCCACACTCTTTCTAATGGATGCAATATTCTTACTTGTTTTTAAATACACGGCTAGAATGTTAGCCTTTCCAAGAAGCCTCCCTTACACTCAGGTTGGCTGATGTTCCTTCTCTCTGTTGCTGCCTGCCAGCATTTACCATGTGACTGTACTTTGCTATGAGCTGCCTACTCAACTCCCAGATTTTCTGGATATTTAGAGAGCAGTAACAGCGTCATATTCATCTTTCTTCTTTCAGGACCCACACAGTGCTTGCTAAAGGACTATGCTTAATAAATGCTCGTTAAACGAAAGGAAAAGAAATACAGTGCAATTCTCCCAGATGTGTCCACATCTTCTGGGAATACTTACCTGAGGCATCACAATCTTTTTGCATATACCTTTCAGTCAGATTCAGTGCTGTTGTTTTTTTAGGAAATAGACAAAGACATTCCAATTCCTCATCAAAGAACAGCTCCCATCTTTTGGGAGAAGTGGCAAGAGTCTCTCTCTCTCTCTCTCTCTCTCTCTCTCTCTCTCTCTCTCTCTCTTTTACAATCTGAGAGCATTATTGTTCATAATAGTTTGTGTGTGTGAAAGGCAGCTTGGGGAGAAACAGTTCTCCTTGATACTGAGTATAAATTAATAGGGAAACCTGTCCTGCTTCCTTGCTCCTCGCGGATAAAATATATTCATGATCCGAAGCTGTAAAAGGCTATTCTGAAACTATCTGCAGCCCCGGTTGCTATGGAAACCACTTGTTTAAAATAGTGCAGTAAATAGTCACCTGCAAGAACACCGGGCCTGGTGCACCTTGCTCTGGCGATGGTGGGCGGCCTGGGACGGAAGTGCCTGCAGCAGGTGCTCTCCTGGGCCAGGGCGCGTGCCATCGCCACCGTGGGACCCTTTGGTGAAGAAGTGACATACAAAAGGCTTACTCACAGCAGCAACTTGAGATATGGAATGAGAAGGACAAAGATTTTTTTTAATATATATTTTATTGATTTTTTTACAGAGAGGAAGAGAGAGGGTTAGAGAATTAGAAACATCGATGAGAGAGAAACATCGACCAGCTGCCTCCTGCACACCCCCCTACTGGGGATGTGCCCGCAACCAAGGTACATGACCTTGACTGGAATCGAACCTGGGACCCTTCAGTCCGCAGGCCGACACTCTACCCACTGAGCCAAACCGGTTAGGGCGAGAAGGACAAATATTTTTGACGCAAAGTCCTCTGGGGTCCCCCCACCTTGCCCACACATGCACTGCACATACAAAGCGATGAGGATAAAGACTCGAGAACATACATTACAAGATTTCACCGCGGATCCAGCAACACCCAAGCCAAAGTCTCTGAGGATGTGTGCGAGCCCCGGGGAGTTCCGAGCCTTCCTCCCCGTCCCTCCCAAGTTCCCATTGAGGGACTGGATCCCGAAGTCCACAAGGGGAATGAGAGAGGCTGGAGAGAGGGCTAAAGGGAGAAGGAACGTGAGGTTTGCCCTGGCTCCCCCTGAGCTCAGTGGGATGTGCAAAGCTGCCAAGGAGTTAGAAAGTAGCTTCTGGATGCAGAGGAGTCTTGATTCTCAGCGGGAGTTTGTTCCCTGCAACATCTCCAGAGGCGCCGGTGCTTCTGGGCGTGAGAGAGGGCGGCCTGGAGCAGGGGCAGAGCTCAGAGCCAGGCGACTAACTGTGCCCATCTCGGGGACTTAACCTATCCAGGCCAGGGCTCAGGAGGACTGGCCAGGGGCCCCTAGCCACGCAGTGATGTAAGCACGATGTTTGCTGGAGGTAAACATGAGAGGAAGAGGCCCTGTGTCCGTACCCCCCCAGGCACAGAGGCAAGCGGTGGACCTGCCCTCCACACAGCAGTGTCCACCTCTGCCTCTGGCCTGGAGAGACGGAGAGACACCAAAGAAGGAGTCTTGCACTGGGCAGGGACCAATGGTTCAAACCTAAACCAAAACCATCATCGCTTTGGCCAACACATAGCCTAGAGGCAACAAGATTATGGTGTGTGTTTCTATTCTTGAGCCGAATGGGAAATGGTAAGAAAATTTAATTTTTTTGGTAAAATATTTTTTTCTTCTTACATCTAAGTTATACATATCACTGTGTTTCTGTCTGTGTACCTATCAATCTCTACACGGAGGTGGTGTGGATAGTGGAACGTTCCAGATCAGTCCAGCATCTCAAAGGGTTAGCAAAGGCAAAACTGAAATGAAGCCTTTCATCTCACTCTTCTGAATTTAAAATATTTTGGTTTTTTTTTTTTTTTTTCACTCTTGTGCTCCTTCTTCTCATTGCAGTGAGCTCTAACCCTTCCTTGGTTTTAGGAGGAGGAAAGGAAAGCGTGAGGCTAAGAACAGAGGTATTCCGTGAGGAACTGATTTTCTCTTCCTCATTCTGGCAGGAGAAAATTCGAGGACAGGAGAAAATGTGGGGACTGATCCTGCCATAAATGTTTAGCAGCATCAATGTAAGAAAATAGGACTTTTTAAATGTGCTACAGAACCTGGTTATGGTAGTTACTTAGTAAAAAAATAAATTACTTGGAAAGATTTGTGCTCTATTTATTACAGAGGAAGATAGGGGGAGAAAAAGGGAGAAAGAGAGGGAGAAGGAAGAAGAGGGGGGGAAAAGCATTGTAATGTCCTCAAGTACCTTTCAAAAAGATCTATAGGTGGACTTTGTTATTTTACTAAAAGACTCTTCGTTATCTTTGTTTAGCACATCAGTTAGGATGTTGCCTTTAAAGTTTACCTAAAACACATTTAGTTAGAAAAGATGCAAAACTAGGTGCATTATTTAACTCTCATAATAAATACCAAGACTACCTAACATTCCATCATAATCCAAGATAAGATATAAAAGCTAAGGAAGAAAAACGAACCATTGGCAATGTTTCATTCCCAGAAATTCATGGAAAAAAAGAAATACATCCAAAGTTCATTCAGCTGTTAAGTGCTTAACTTGAAACATATGAAACTGTCTTTTCTTTGTAAAACTGTTTCAAATTCTACTACTGACCTTTCCACATACCACAACATATTGTCGGTTGTTGTCAACGAATATGGGTCTGTATATAGTTAAAATAAAGACAAATATCCTCTGTTGGTGATCAGTCTAATCATTTCAAAAAGTTTTCTTTTATATTTTAAAGAATATACATGCAAAGTAAGATAAATGTCACAAAATGTGTGTGTTTGTGTGTGTGTGTGTGTGTGTATGCATGTGCATGCGTGTGCTGGTGGAAAAACACAGAGGCTGAGAAAGAGAAAAGGAGAGCGAGAGCTCTAGAAAGTAGATCATTATTACCTTAGAGAACACAGTACATTTCCTCAGTTAAAAAAATGCCCTTGTTATTAAAAAATTCCTCCAGGCCGTCCATGAAATCCAATTATACTTACACAATTCTTAAAGCTGCACTTAATACAAAACACATTCTTCCTATTTCTGGGCTGCTGCTCTCCCCTGGTATCCCTGGTCCACTTTGGGGAGAAAATCACTTTATCAGGGCTGGGTCCTGCTGCATCACCGGGGGGGAAGGCAGACACCAACAGGCAAACTGTGTGAACCGCTGTGGACACGGTTCCACTGAGACTACGTGCCCAGCACGGCAGCTGACTTGGAGCAGAAATTCCTTCACAAGTTTCCAAGTCCAGTAAGTGCCTTGGTTGTAGCAACACATGAGTGACAGCAAATCAGGCAGAAAACCTCCAAATGAGATTTTTATAATCTGCCCCCGCACAAATGAATCAAAATGAATAGGGAAACAAAACAGAGTTTGACAAAGTTAAATTCATGATTATCTGCCCAAGTAAGCAGTTTAACAAAAGCTTCATTTCTAAAAAAATAAAAATTGTTGGCCTAGCCTGGCTGGTGTTGCTCAGTGGTTGAGCATCAACCTATGAACCAGGATGTCACAGTTCGATTCCTGGTCAGGGCACATGCCCAGGTTGTGGGCTCAATCCCCAGTGTGGGGCGTGCAAGAGGCAGCTGATCCATGAATCTCTCTCATCATTCATGTTTCTATGTTTCTCTCTCTCTCTCTCTCTCTCTGTCTCCCTTCCTCTCTGAAATCATATATATATATATTTTAAATATTGGCCTTATTTCAATAAAATTTGCTGGAAGTATGTTTACGTTCAACACAAATATAAATAGACTTACTACTTTTCATTTGAATATAATTATGATCTGTGCTTATTTTTTGCTGCAAAGAAACAAAAGAAATGATTCTTCAGTGCTCTAGTTATCTATTGTTTCATAATAACAACTCTAAACTTAGGACCTTAAAGTAACAATATGCTGTTATCTCAGAGACTGTGGATTGACTGGGCTCAGCTGGGCGGTTTTCACTTTAGGTCAGGTAGGCAGAGAGATGTTGGCTGAGACTTGTCAATGGAAGGTTCCACTGGGATGATTTTATAATTACCCTCCAGGCCCTTCCCAGTCTTGTTCTCCATCACGAATCTATACAGATCCTTGGTCGCAGTGAAAACTGAATAGTCATTACAATACGAATGCTGCCTGGGAAAACTCATTCTGTATCTTTATTTATGACATGCCTGGAACACTCTGTTCATGCCTCAGCCACTTAGAATAGTAATTCACACGTGGCAAGGTCTCAATAACTACGTGTTACTTTTAGATGGAGCAGGTTGCTTAGATTACCACCACACCTGTGTATTTGATTATCACCTTTATACAGAAGCATCTGCACAGAGTATCTGTTAGGTGAGATTAAAAAATCCTCGAGTTAAGGATTCAAACTTATCTTGAAGATTTCTGCCCAGCAGAATTTCTTATGCTTTGCTATTATTGTCTGTGTTACAAGACAGGACATGGTATGTGAGATGTTAAAAATAACAACTGCTACTAATTGTTATCCATATGGAGATTCCTCTAAAAATGTAAAATGGAACCACCCTATGTTACAGTGATCCCACTCCGGAGGATATATGCAAAGGAAATGAAAACAGAATGCCAAAGAGATATCTGCACTCCATGTTCACTGCAGCTCCATTCACAAATAGCTACGATATGGAAACCATAAGTGAGTAAGTTATGTAATAATATAATCATAAAGATGCTTTTCTTTTCTGTGTTCTATAGAAGTATGTGTTATCTTCACTAATAAAAGAGAAAGATGCAAATTGACTGTACCTTCATGACGCCCACCAGCCAATCAGAAGTGAGTATGCAAATTAACCCAACAAAGCTGGCAGGTTAATTTGCATACATAGGCGCCCAGTTGCCAGGGGTGTTTCGCACTGCCTCAGCCACTCCAGGCCTCTGGGCAGTGTGGGAAGGAGGAAAGGCGGCTCTGGGCTGGAGCAAAGGCTGTGCCAGCAGCCAGGGTAAGGAAGGCCCATTCTGCATGAATCTCCATGCATCGGGTGTCTAGAACATAATAACAAAGAAAATGTGATATATGTATGTATATATATTACATTGCATACAATGAAATATTATCATGAGAAATAAGGGTATTCTGCCATTTACTACAAATGAATGTAATGTACCTTGGAGGCCTTTTGTTTAGTGAAATAATCCAGATGGGGAAAGCCAAATACTATATAATCACACTTATATGTGGAATCTTAAAAAAAAGTCAAAACTCCTAGACCAGAGGGTAGAAAAGTGGTTGCCAGGAGGTGAAATGTGGGGAGAATGGGGAGAAGTTGCTAAATGGTACAAACTTTCAACTATAAAATGAGTAAGATCTGAGGATCTAATGTATCATCATGACTACAATTGAAACCACTGTATTTATAACTGAAATTTGTTGAGAGTAGAACTTAAATGCTCTCAGTCTCCCCAAAAGAGATAAATATTAAAGAACAGTTAACTTGTATTAAAGTTGTCATGTTACTTAATGTAAGATTATGTAATTACATGAAAGATCAAATTTGACCCTCACAATTATCCCTTATGGTTCATATAGTTACTCTCCTGATTTGTGGTAAGGAAACAGGCTTGGAGAACGTATTTATGGTCACATAGCTATTAAGTTGTATAACCACAACCAGACATTAGTCCTTATTACAGATTTAATAATCTGTTTTAAAATATATTTTTATTGATTTCAGAGAGGAAGGGAGAGAGAGAGAGAAACATCAATGATGAGAGAGAATCATTGATCAGCTGCTTCCAGCACGCCCCACACTGAGGATCGTGTGCCCTGACTGGGAATCGAACCGTGACCTAGTTCATAGGTTGATCCTCAACCACTGAGCCATGCCGGCCAGGCCAGATTTAATATTCTTTACCACAGTGTTATATGGTTGGAAGTGTAAGGCTGTCCTCAGGAAACTGTGGAGAAGCCAGTAATTACAACACATTTATGTACAAAGTAGCACAAGGCAATCCAGGAGAAGACCCAAAATGCCATCCTACTAAATCTAATATGCTTAGGAATTATTAGATTGAATTATATAAAATTGCCATTTTGTACATCATAAACTTTGAGTGTTTACTATTTCACATGATTTAACTAATATTAAAAGTATAAATTCAGCATTATGTATAACATTGACAAAACTCTAATTACCAATTCCCTCTTTTAATACCACTGCACATAATGAGCAAATAAACCTGTTTGTTTGGTCAAAACGCTACCAATAATACTCAACAATTATTATATTTTCAGAAAGAATTAGTGCAATATTCAGAAGGAGGATCATGCAAGTGATAGCAAAACAGTGAGAGATTCAAGTCAGTTTGATCGTGTTCTTGATAACAGGTGATAACAAATGTTCTAGAAGAAGCTGAACTTATCCCTTTGTTGCTACAAAATAAATCTATTTCCACAAAACTCCTATAAAAATAAACATTTTCCAGAAATTTAATTTATACAATAAAGAACAAATCCTTAAAGAGAGTGTGTTTGTCTTTATTTATATGTGTGAATGTGTGTGTTGTTTATATAATCACATTGATAAAAACACATCGGGGGAAAAGTGATTGATAGGCCTGAAGGAAAGTCACTCAGCTAGGGAAGGTCAGCTTGCTACCTGGCTGTCAAGATCTCTCCAGTTGGCATTTATCTTTGTGACTTTGTCTCCTTGCAGTATCTGGCACTCAATTTGCTGGCTCAGAGACTTGAATTTATGCGATTCTTGAAATTGACAGAGGACTAGTCACATTGATTCAGAACAACAATTATATGAAGCAGTTTTAGAAAATGTATATCTATTTATTAATTGACATATGCCTAGTAAACCAGACCAGCATATTCTCTTTTCAATATAATTTCTGCCCAGCTGGTGTGGCTCAGTGGTGGACTTAGCTAAAAGAACAAGCTCTCTTACTTTGCTTCTCTTTGTAGAATGACTTTATGCTCCATTCTGACCAACATGACCTCTACTCTTCCTCCTTTCTGCTTACATTGACACATAAACAGTTTCATTTTCCTTAAAATGTCAATTTCACAAAGTAATGACATCATTTCTACTTCCATTCAAAAGAGGGAAAACTAACTCTCATCACATTGAACCAGGACACACATGGTGGTCAGACATGGCCAGCCTGGAGATCAGTTGTTTAGAGTCAGGTGCTCCCTTTTAATCCAAAATAGCTGAGACCAGTGGAGGGCGCAGGGACATGGCTATTGGCAACTGGGGGTGTGGTCGATGCAGATATCCTTAAGACCTATACAAGCAGAGTGGACAAAGATCAACATTTCCAGTTGAGTTTCCAGCCAAGCTCTGCATAGGAGAGACAGTCTTCTAAGATCATGTCTCTCTGACCCAAAAGGCAAGACTAATCCATGTATTTGGAAATATGACTTAGTCTTCCTTAATTTAATGCCATCAAGCTCATGAATCTTTAAACTAATTACTTTCATTAATCATGCTTTCCCTGTAAAATTCTGATTTTAATGTATGTTTAGCTTACGTACTATAAGAAAAAATATTTTTTTTAATTTTTACTTTTTAAAAATATATTTTTATTGATTGCAGAGAGGAAGGGAGAGGAAGAGAGAGATAGAAACATCAGTGACGAGAGAGAATCATTGATTGGCTGCCTCCTGCATGCCCTACACTGAGGATCAAGCCTGCAACCCAGGCATGTGCCCTGACCGGGAATCAAACCGTGACCTCCTGGTCCATAGGTTGATGTTCAACCACTGACCATGCCAGGTGGGCTCTCCATGCTTTTGAAGTGACTTTGTTTCTTATAACTTATATCCAAGTCAAAGAAGCACTGTCACAATATCCTCTATGAATTTCTTTTTTCTATTGGTTATCGCTTATAGATGCACATTTGTGATCAACACATTATTTGTATATTTACATCAAGTTTTCTTCCATTTCAACCACTCTCTCTCTTTCAATAAGACTTTGAATAATGTTATCACCGATTATTTTATGAGTTAACTCAAACGGCAATCCAATTTCTCTTACGTTCAGTTTCTTCATGACTGCATCTCCTGGTCTCCTCACAATTTGCCTATGGAATGTATAAACGTACAGATCCACATTCAATATAGCGATATTTATCCTTTGTAAATTGGCATTTACTTTAGTCCCGTTTGTTATAATTATTCTAGGAATGCATTTCCTTAAATAAAATCATCAGGCATGAGAAATGTACCACCTGGATGTTTGAGAAACAAAAATGTAGTAGAGGTTAAATAATATATATTATTTAAAAGTAATGTTATCTATATTATACTATTCACAAATTCTAAAATGTAACCTATCCTCAAATAATTTTCAACTATTTTATAATTATATATACTTTTGAATATTTAACAAACATTATAATATTTAATATGCTACAAAAACTGAATTTTAGAAAAGATTAAAGTATATCCATGGCACCTTATCAAGTGTAAATATAGTACTTGAAAGTGACATTAATGCTTGCTTTTATTCTAATCTATTTTGTTTTTGTTAAAAAACTTTTAATTTTCTCAAATATAAGACTCACAAAAGTCTAACAACATAGATTTAACACTGAAGTTCTTTTATTCCATTTTACAGTGAATAGTCTGATTTCAAGAATGGATTTCACTACTTTTAAAAAATAAGGCACTTTTATCCTTTCACTTGAGTCATAAGTCATCCTTATCAGGCTGGTGCCCTTTGAGTTGGTGCCTGCATGTTCCCTATGTGTTTCCGTTGCTTAAATTTGGTTCAGGGATGCTGGATGTACAATGATAAGTTTCCACCTGAAATTCTCAACTTCACATTTCAATTGCAGTGACTTTTATTATTGTTGGCTGTTGCACTCAAGTCTGAATTACTTACCAAATCTGAAGTGGCAATCCAACCTAACCCAAAAAACTGAACAACAGCTTAGTACAAGGTCTTAGTGAAGTTAAGATTAACTGGGAAGTCTCATTTCTAATTTTCTAGATGTTAAACTACGTAGTTAAATAGGTTATTTTGACTGAAGTAACAGCTAAGGTTTAATTTCCAGAATACCATTGAGACTCCTAGCAAAGCGGCATGCATATCATTTTGCACCCGGATCAGTGTTATACAGTTCTCCACTTCTGACGGTGAAAAGAGATATTGTTTATTGTTTATTAGTGTGCATGGGTAGCTGTCTACTGAAGCTAATGATATGTAGACTTTTCATTTGTTCAACACTGAATAAGAATTTGATTTTGATCCAAAATAATGACTAATTGACTTTCAAAGAAAATGGCACCATACATTTAAATATAAGCTATCAGGCTCCATTTCTTAAAATGGTAATTCATTTTAAAAATTTGTAGACAATACATATTTGTTTCTCATCATGTCTTCCTAGACAGGTTCTCTTAATTCCCTGCTAGTGCCAAATGACCAATCAGATAACTCTTTGTTTATTGGTGTCTAAAATAATCTAGATATATAAAAGCCTAAGCAACCATTATGACCGAATGACCCAGTCCTGAGTCAGTCTCATATGACCGAATGACCGGAATGACTGGAACGACCGGTCGACCAGTCGCTATGACCTGCACTGACCACCAGGAGGCAGACGCTCAATCAGGAGCTGCCCCCTGGTGGTCAGTGAGCTCCCACAGGGGGAGCACCACTCATCTAAAACCCGGGCTCACAGCTGGTGAGGAGCCTCTCCCAACACCGTGGCAGTGCTACCGAGCCACAGCGGCAGGTGCAGTGGGCCTGAATGAGCGCAAGCGGTGCAGCGCCTGGCCTCCTCCCTGGCCGCCTGCCGCTTGGCGCACTGCCACATCCCCTGAGGGGCCCCAGATTGCAAGAGAGCGCAGGCCAGGCTGAGGGACTCCCCACCCCCTTGTGCGTGAATCTGTGCACTGGGCCTCTAGTATTATTATAAAGCCTAGTCACCATTCATTGTACTGGCCAGTGATAATTTCAATACCAAAAGATATTCCTTCTTGCCTACTCATTTTATTAATAATTTTCATTTTAATGGTTGGTTTATGAAAAAATTCTAATTTTGAAAAAAAAATTTAAATATATATTTTTATTGATTTTAGAGAGGAAAGGAGAGGGAGAGAGATTGAAACATCAATAGTGAGAGAGAATCATTGACTGTCTCCTGCATGCCCCTTACTGGGGATCAAGCCTGCAACCCAGGCACATGCCCTTGACTGGAATTAAACCTGGGACCCTTCAGTCCGAAGACCAACAGTCTATCCACTAAAGCACACTGGCTAGGGCTGAAATTTGTTTTTAACTGGACTTCCCCTAAATTAAACTGTCTTAGTCTTGCTAATTATTTTATAACTCTCAGCAGGTAAATTATGAGGAGATACTGGTTTTAGAGTATATGATGTGTACCCCATGCTTCTAAGTAATCACTTCCTGCAAAAACAACAGAGTGTCAACAATACCTTTTTGGGTGCAAGTTAGAATTCTTATCTGAGGGCACCTGGCTGTAATAAGTGCTAAGTGCTGTGAGAAAAGAGAACTTACAAAGATGAAGTTACAAAGATGAAGACTTGGGATCTTTTTCCCAGAAAAATGAGGATCAAAATTGAATAATATGCACACTTAATTGAGGAGGCCATTGGGGGCTGAAAATTGTGCTCAAGATCTTGATTATTAGTGAAGTTTCAGCTAAATTAAGGGCCATTCTCCTACAATTTCAGGACCGAGAAATTGTTTCTGCATTGTTAGAGGTTTTGAATATATACACAACACTGTATATAGTATTACATGTGTGTATATAATACATAATACATATAATATATGTTGTATATAATATATAAAATTATTTTAAATACTCTAAAAGCACATCTAATTAATTTTGTTTATCCTTGTTTTCTCAAATTGTTTACCTGGGAATATTATTTTTGCCGAAGGCATTTTAGCATATATTATAAGAATCCCAAGAACACAATAGGAAGACTACTGTACTAATCTATACTTGATACAGATCACACTCATAAATCTAAAAGATTCCAGGTCTGAAAATGTATTTTTCAATGTTCAAAATACATTGTGTAGCATAACCTGGGATCAATACATAACAGGCATTTTGTGCAACTTCGTATTTGTTATAGATATATACATGTTGAGCAAAGAGTAAACACTAACTCTGATCTGACATCAGACATGGTTTTATGACTCAAGCACCCTTAAAAGCATGTTCTGATTTTACTGTTGCTAAAATGAATGAAAATATTACATGCAATGAAGTTTTCTATTAGGATTATCAAACAAGAGCTCCCATAACTCTCTGGTAAAATGTGTGCTTTGAAAAGCTGCAGATTTCTCAAGGACTAAATGAAGCCCTTTCTTAAGTGGATGCATTCATCTCTTCTGTGGTTTCGCTGACCCTCTCAGACACTTTGTGGAGGCTACTCACATCGGTGGTTTATTGTCCATAAGGACACCATTTAAGTCACGGGAAATAAACAGTTTCCAATGAACAGACTGGCTGAACTCTTCAGAGAGTTCAATCTAAGTTCCTGATTTCATACTAGGAATTGGAGTTTCCTTCGGAAGGAATGTTGGCACTAGCTAGGCAATATGATACATCAAAATCATTAACCAGGACGCCTTAACACCTTTTATCAAGTGGTTTTCTGTGGTAGAAGTTAAGCAACAACACAAATAGCTTTCTACTCTCTGCTATGAATTGGTGTGTATGCATCAAATTGAAGTGTTTTGAGCAGGCATTCTACCTGTTGCGGTAAAAAGTCGTATCTCCTGAATTAACTTGAAATAAATTCCTGTTGAGCAAACCCTAAACTATGTGCTGTAAACTAGACAATAAAAATATACTGGCTTGATATAAAAATGTTACCAACAGGCTTTAAATTAGTTTTCCAAATAAGTGAATGTAGTTATGAACATTATCTTAATTAGTGTTTCTTAATTTTTGTGGCCCATATACCCTTTGAAAATCCATTGAGGTTTGGTAATCATTTTCACCAAAAAATAAAAATTACAATTCCAAAAAAGTAGCATTTACTTTAGGAGTCTCATTGGTGCTGAAAACTATGCTTAAGCTCTCTAGTGCCAGTGTTGTTATTTTCACCAATATTAGGGTCCAGTCTCTTAAAACGACAGAAATTAGGAATTGGATATCGTTTCTCTACTGTTAAAATTTCCTGCCTGAATAGCTGTTTCTAATGTTCCTAACTGCAACTAGGTATCCAGATAAAAATCAAACAACATCTATATAATTTTGTATATAATTTGAAAATTGATTAATACTTAACTCAGAGGGAGGAAACACTTGCCGAGCTATCTTATAAAACCAGATAGAGTTTATAGAATGCTGCTATTAGACCCAAGGGTACTGAGGAAGTTACAGGAAGGAACTTCCCTGGGAAATGATGCATGTTTCAATGTCTAGATCTGTCAAGGTTTGTCTTGGCATTCCCTGGTATTCCTTTCCCCTAAACCCCATCTATGTGGCTAGTTTGAATTCAGATGAGACTGAAAGAATAAGGTTGAGTTGTAGCCCCAGCTGGTTTGGCTCAGTGGATAGAGCTTCAGTCTGTGGACTGAAGGGTCCCAGGTTCCACTCCAGTCAAGGGCATATGCCTGGGTTGCAGGCTTGACATGCAGGAGGCAGCCAATCAATGATTCTCTCTCATCATTGATGTTTCTACCTCTCTTTCCCTCTCCCTTCCTCTCTGAAATCAATTAAGATCTATTTTTTTTTAATGATTGAGCTTTAGAGTGTAGATGACAGTGATTTCTCTTGTCCTATTGGAGTTTCCATTGGAGATAGGAACCGGGGTGTGACATTTGAGTTACCTTGCTGGTTTCCCATCTGATACTCCAATAGGGAAAATAAATGATCCCAAGTTATTGAAATCAAATCATCTTTGTCTTCTTTTAAACTAGACACTCAAAGTTCTTGAATACTGTGCTAAAGGAGTGCCAGGCTCCTGATGGTAATGACGCTAAAATTTCCTTTTAAAAAGTGTGTTGAGCAATTGAGCAATCTTTGTTTTCCCGCACAGAGATTCCACGTGTGAATCGGGCGTCATCATCAACATCTTCTACTCAAGTGAGCTGATAAGATAAAGGATCAAGATTTTTGGGGTTTCCCATCTTACATTTAAGTCCCTTATCCATTTTGAGTTTAATTTGTGTATAGTTTAAGTTGGTGGTCTAGTTTCATATTTTTGCATGTATCTGTCCAATTTTCCCAACACCGTTTATTGAAGAGACGGTCTTGACTCCACTATATGCTCTTGCCTCCTTTGTCAAATATTAATTGAGCGTAATGTCTTGGGTTGATTTCTGGGTTCTCTGTTCTGTTCCATTGTTCTGTATGTCTGTTCTTGTACCAATACTAAGCAGTTTTGAGAACAGTGGCTTTGTGGTATAGCTTGATATCTTGTATTGTGATCCCTCCAACTTTGTTCTTCTTTCTCAGGATTGCTGCAGTTATTAGAGATCTTTTTATTTATTTATTTTTTCCAGATGAATTTTTGGAGAGTTTGTTCTGGGTCTTTGAAATACAGCATTGGTATTTTAATAGGGATTGTACTGAATCTATAGATTGCTTTGGGTAGTATGGACATTTTAATGATGTTGATTCTACCAATCCGGGAACACAGTAGATTCTTTCATTTGTTTACATCTTCCTCTATCTCTTTTTCCAATGTCCAATAGTTTTCTTAGTACAGGTCCTTTGCCTCCTTGGTTAAGTTTATTCCTAGGTATCTTATTTTTTTGTTGCAGTGGTAAATGGGATTGTTTTTGTAGTTTCTCTTTCTGTGAGTTCATTATTGGCATATAAAAAAAGCCGTAAATTTCTGGGTATTAATTTTGTATCCTGCTACATTGCTGAATTCATTTATTAAGTCTAGTAGTTTTTTGATGGAGTCTTTAAGGGTTTCTATGTATAATATCATGTCATCCATGAATAATGACAGTTTTACTTTTTCTTTTCTAATTTGGATGTCAATATAGCTCCAAGGACAATGGAAACTAAGAAGAATATAAACAAGTGGGACTACATCAAAATATAAAGTTTCTGAGCTTCTGCACAGTGAAAGAAACCATTAAAAAACAACAAGAAAGTCCACTGCATAGGAGAACATATTTGCCAATGTTATCTCCGATAAGGGTTTATCTTCCACATTTTTAGGGAACTCATAGAACTTAACAAAAGGGAGATAAACAATCCAATAAAAAATATGGGCAAAGGACCTAAATAGACACTTCTCCAAGGTGGATATACAGAAGGCCAAGAGACATATGAAAACATGCTCAAAGTCACTAATCATCCGAGAGATGCAAATCAAAAGAACAATGAGGTACCATCTCACACCTGTCAGGATGGCTATCATCAACAAATCAACAAACAAGTGCTGGTGAGGATCCAGAGAAAAAGGAACCCTTTTGCACTGCTGGTGGGGATGCAGACTGGTGCAGCCACTGTAGAAAACAGTATGGCGTTTCCTCAAAAAATTAAAATGGAACTTCCATTTGACCCAGTAATCCCATTTCTAGGAATATATCCCAAGAAAACAGAAACACCAATGAGAAAGGATATATGCACCCCTATGTTCATAGCAGCACAATATATAATAGCTAAGATTTGGAAACAGCCTAAGTGCCCATCAGCAGATGAGTGAATTAAAAAATTGTGGTATATCTACACAATGGAATACTACACTGTTGTAAAAAGAAAGGAACTCTTACCATTTGCAACAGCATGGATGGACCTGGAAAGCATTATGCTAAGTGAAATAAGCCATTCAGAGAAAGATAAATATCACAGGATTTCACTCATTTGTGGAATATAATGAACAACATAAACTGATGAACAAAAATAGAACCAGAGTCATAGAAGCAACAAACAGACCATCCAACCTAAGAGGGAAGTTCAGATGTTGAGGGGGGGAGGGGGATAAGAGATCAACCAAAGTACTTGTATGCATACATATGAGCATAACCAGTGGATACAGACAGTAGAGGGGTGAGGGCATGTGCTGGGAGGGGGCGGAGCAGCTGGGGAAAGGCCAATGAGGGGAAAAGGAGACTGATGTAATATATTAAGCAATAAAGAATTAATATATATATATATAAAGGATCATTCTGCCCATTGATTGGGAATAGAGAGCACAGGAATGGTGATTCCCACTTATTTGCATGTAAGTGCTATTTCCACAGCAGTCCTTACCTTCTAACCTCCAGTTATTTGGTTATCTGCCCAAGTACTGTTTAATTTTATGTATAAAAGGGAACAAAAACAAAACACTTAGTTTTTAAATTATTTTCACAGATGCAAGCAATAATCTCTTAATTCATGGAGATAATTTTTGTTGTTGTGAATCCTCACCCAAGGATATTTTTCCCATTGACTTTTAGAGAGAGTGGAAGGGAGGGAGAGAGAGAGAGAGAAACATCTATGTGAGAGAAACACATTGACTGGTTGGCTCCTGCACGCACCCAGACCAGGGCCAAGGATCGAGCCTGCAACTGAGATAGTGGGTCTTGACCAGAATTGAATCCGGGACCCTTCAGTTTGTGTGCTGACGCTCTACCCACTGAACCAAACCAGCCAGGGCCATGGAGATACATTTTAAAATGCCCATTTCTGTTCAGGTAACTAAAGGAACTGTTCGATTCAGATCTTAAAAAAATAATTATACAGCTTTTCATAATAAAAATGTCCCATATTCTACTTTGCATTAATTTGAAATCCATATCACACACACATAGATGGATTTATTTACAGGACATCTAACGTGACTAAATGGTTCTCTTTTGCAGGTAGGGCTTTGCCTGTATATTTATAAGGTATATAAAAATAAATTCAACTTCAGCACATACATATTCATAGAGTCGATGCATTTGGATATGCATACAGAAGCTGCCAACTACTTTGACAGGCAATGAGAGGTTAGCACATGCACTGCAAGGGCGGACAGGATGGTTACTCGGCATCGGTGCAGGTCACTTCCAAGACAAATGCGGTGCCAGTTCACAGAGCACATGCAAGCAAAGAACAATGCAGAAATGGATCAATTACAGAAGCTTTAGTTACTATCACACTGACCGTTATGTTAGGCTACAATAATCTCTACATGGTCATCTGGAGGCCCATTTAATTTTGGTGGTTTTGCAGATATAAAATCTTTTTTTTTTTTTAAGAAAATCTCGGTTTGGGTCTTAAATTCTGGCATCTCATCTCTGTGTACAGATGAGAAGCCCTTTCAGTAATAACATGGGGCAACACCGGCGTGGCTCAGCGGTTGAGCATCGGCCCAGAAACCAAGAGGTACTGGTTTGATTCCCAGTCAGAGCACATGCCCAGGTTGGGGGCTCCATCCCCAGTAGGGGGCATGCAGGAGGCAGCCAATCAATGATTCTCTCATCATTGATGTTTCTATCTCTTCCTCTCTCTTCTTCTCTGAAATCAATAAAAATATATTTTAAAAAATAATAACATAGGGTATGAGACAGGTTTTATAATAAAATCCCAATGTAATCACCATATGTGTGTGTGTGTGTGTGTGTGTGTGTGTGTGTGTATATATATTATTGATTATTGATTTCAGAGAAGGGAGAGAGAGAGAGAGAGAAACATCAATGATGAGAGATAATCATTACTTGGCTGCCTCCTGCAGGCCCCACACTGGGGATTGAGCCCACAACCCAGGCATGTGCCCTAACCTGGAATTGAACCCATGACCTCCTGGTTCACAGGTTGACACTCAACCACTGAGTTAAGCCGTCTGGGCATGTTTAATTTCTAAAACTCCTAGAACCGACTTAAAAAACAAGCTTATCCTCTGCTGAATCCTGCTTCACAATCACCGCTTTATCCACAGCTCTAATGGAAAACGTGCCATATGTAAAATGTAGAAAAATGCAGAAAAGTTAACATAAGAAGCATACTATTCATGTAATACTTAAACCTAAGAATTTAATCTCAGATCCTCCTGATTTGATTGTCAGAAGACTATATTTTGAACATAATACTTGCCTTTTGAATTTGCATGAGCTGATTTTAGTGCTGTCTTCAACATATATCAAAAGTCATTACATGACTTTTCAGTTTCCAATTCCATAATCATCACTGTTCAGCAAACTTCTACTCAGCATCCTTCTCTAGAATCGTGAAGTAGGAGCATATCCGCCTAGTGCCTGATTGGCTTACTCTGGCTTCCATGTCTGACATTTTACAAGCAATATGAACTTGGGAGATATCAAATTTCTCTGTAAAATAGCATAATAGTAGTGCCCATCTCATAGGCTGTTGTATCAAAGGAAGTAAAGCGAAACATTTAAACCTATGCCTCACACAGCTAACTCCCCCCAGAATTTTGGAATTCTGTTTGTCAACTCTGCTCTTTCCACTCCAAAACATCCCCCTGAGCAATCAGATGCAATCCTGAATATAAATGTGGCACCTACTCACTCATGATCACAATTATTAACCACTTAGTGCTACAGACTAATTGGGGATTGTTCCCTAATTGCTCTTTGAGAAAGAAATTTTCCTCCAGTTTTAAGAGAATTTGATCTGGTTCACCCTAGTGCAGTCAATCCATTCTTCTCTCTTGTTTCATTTTATATGTTAAGTCCGGACACTAGTTCTGATCTGGTGACAATCAAATATTCCACTTTTTTCTGTCACCATCTTTAGGAACATAGCCCTGAGTGCATATCCGTGTCCATTTCACACTCATCCACCATGCCCTTGAGATTTCATTTTCTCCTTCGCTGCTCTCTGGTCGGCCTTTTAAGATCTAACCCTCTCTAGCTATGATTACTTCTGTGTTTAACACCGAAGCATTTTTTCCCTAAGTGCTTTAGTTCCTCTTCGATTTTTCTGAATAAATGTAACCCCGGAGGCAGATTATTCAACACATAGGCCTTCTTAATGTCCTTTGCCTTTAGATTTGTAGGAGTTTCAGAATTTCATTTTTTGTTTCTCTACCAAAAGTCATGAAAATGGAATATATTGTTACAAATAATAGTATAGTATTTATTTCTTATTAAAAATTAACCGCTCTTTTGTTCATAAAGCTCTGACAAAAATCGTGAATGTGGCTTATAAAATTAACAAAGCCAGAATCAACTGTTCACCACATAGTTAAAATTACCCTAGCCCTAGTTGGTTTGGCTCAGTGGATAGTGCATAGGTCTGACGACTAAAGGGTCCCAGGTTCAATTCCGGCCAAGGACACATGCCCGGGTTGCAGGCTCGACTCCCCCTCCCCCCATTAGGGGTCATGCAGGAGGCAGCCAATCAATGATTCTCTCTATCACTGATGCTTCTATCTTTCTATCCCTCTTCCTTCCACTCTGAAATCAATAAAAATATATTTAAAAAAATAAAATAAAATTACCCTAACTGACCCGAATGATGTCTAAGATTATGAATATGGGTGAAATTCTACTATCAATCTAGCACAACTTGCTTATATCTTGAACTAGCATTTAAGTGCCTGGATATTCTTCCTCTTCCATAGCTCACGAGGAGCTTGGCTGTTTTTGAACCTTGAAGATGTAGCTTGCACAGCTGGCTGAGCCTCACTATGAAAACAGGAAACAGTGTTATCAAAACACCTTCCCTTTCCAAGTGTGGTTTCACCGAGTCTAAAAAACGCCCCTCGTAGGGTCCCCTCCCTCCCCCCTCCTTTTCTCTTTCACTGAAATTTCAGGAACAAGCACATGCTTTAAGGTCTCCTGTTGCTGTCCACTCAGTGAGGCTCCTGTTACTGTGTTTCCTAAGGTTTCCATGGCAGCCATTGGCCTGAACCCCAAAACCTGTTATTTTCTAATTCCACTGGAGCCAGCAATTGCTAAAGCTAACGTAAGGCAAACTGACATGCCAGAGTAAAAGTCCACAATGCTTGTTTTTACTAAAGCTTAAGGCTTAACATCACTGATGGCATCAGTTTAAAGACAAAAAACACAGAAGTGAAACCACTGATACCCCTGCCTCACTGTCTGTCTCCAAGGCCTCTGATCATAGGAGGTTACATTTGGTTCCTAGTCATGGTCCCCTAGCTCTGCTTGGCCAACCTCTACCCACGCCAGGACTCAGCTCACACCTTCCTTCTGGATGACTCTTTCCACTAGATCTGTTGCCTGTGCTTATGTGTATTATATTTCTCCTAGCATGTCACTTAGTCTATTCTTAATGTTTGGTGTGTTTTCTCTCTCCTTCATTATATTAAAATTATACACGGTTGTGAAAGGGAAACAGAGGCAATCCCTGTGGGTCACCAGATGAAGGGAATGAATTCAGACCAACAATAGGGATTCGGTAAGTAACATTCTCTGCTACATGGGAACATCGTTCTGCTAATCTCTACACCCCCAATGCATGGCAGGATTCTTGACCTATCATAGTACAGGTGCATGGAATAATTTTGAATGGATAAATGAATACAGAAAAAAATGCCCTCTATACCTCCACTTCCATTTCACTTTGAGATGACGTATGTTGCCTAAGACATATCTCTCATAATAATTCTACCCAGATTTAATTTGAGGAATATATTGGATTTCCCTCAGAAATGAGTGACATATTGATTTTACCTTTTCCATTTACTAGCCAGAAACATAAGATTAGATCCTATTCTTAATTCTTCAGGCCTCGCTTTCATAGTGGGAGCTTCAAGAGAACTGACCACATGCTCTGCACGGCCTCTATCCAGGCTGCTTAGCAACAGCTTTTTGCAGGCCCTCCAATGAGCGGAGGAACCTAGTCTCCTCACCCACTCCAGTCTGAGCCGGCCTGTGACTCGCTTTCACCACAGAAAGCAGGAGAGGTGGCTGCACGCCAGGCCCGAGCCTGCACTGGCAGAGGCTCACGGGCACTTGCTTATACCTCTGCAGCGCTGCTGAGCTGCCATGTGCACAGTCTCAGGTAGAATTCCGGATGATATGTACATGGTTCAGGAATGTGGGTCACCCCACTCAGGAGCCTGAAAATGTCCAGAGACCTGAGGGGGACTTCCTTCCATCAGCCAGTCGAGCCACCCCACCAGCCGAGGGTGGATGTATGAACGAGTCTAGCCAAAACCACCTGGGTATTGCCCGCACCTACAAAAGTACCTGAGTGGCCCAAACTCTCCTGAGCAGTTACAATTGTTTGTGGCTTTCGATCTTGAAGGGGTTGTTCCACAGTAATTGTTTCTTAGACCACTTCCCAAAGGGCCCGATTTTAAAATATCAACATCTATTCCCAACCTTGTCTCAGCATTCCCTGTCATCTCCCTAGGTTTCTGTGTACTGCCTCAGCAACATGTTGCTGTTTATCTAGACTTTATTTATCTTACAGTTCTGCCCAACTCTATATTGGAATGCAACTTCCATGTGGACAAGGATCCTGTTTTGTTTTGTTTCCTGTTATATCTCCCACACCTAAAAAATGCCTTACAAACAATGGACCTGCAGTAAGTATTTGTTTAATTAATTAATTAATTAATTAATTAATCTTGACAATTTAATTCATTCTTATATGTGGGAAATTGGTTTCTCTCACCTAACTAAAATGTCTCTCCCTTCCTAGCTCCACTGAGGTCTGTTACAGCTAGCAGATTTGTTGTTATCCAACACAGTCATTATATGAAACCATTAAGAATAAAACAAATGGATGCATGAGGAGCTTACATGAGTCACTGCAAGAATGCACGGAACCCTGTTCTAATATACAAAAATTATAACTATTCCTAAGGAGATTCAGGCATAACATCTTAATTAGAAAAATTAAATCTTTGACTTTTTCTCTACTTTCTCTTTAAGAAGCTAATAAACATTATAAGAGTCTTAAACACATTATAGGCAATTGATTATTTATTTTCAGTTCATTTCTGTCTGATGTACATGATTTCATCATCTCCAGAAATGGGGAGAATGGACGGGTGGATCTGGGAAGGCACGAGTGGTTACTTCTACCCGGTGCCCCACCCCCTTCAAGTAAGCGAGCACGCAGGTTTAGGGAGGGCACACATGGTCGGTTGCTGGATGAGTCAGCTCCAGAAACCCATTGGTGTTATGCTCCTCACTGATCACTTCCACATTGTTTTACACATGGCTTTTAAGGTGCAATAACTGGAACTTACTTTCCAAAATAAATTGGGGTTATAACAACCTAAAAAAAATCACACCATGAAATACCCAAAACTCATCAAATGAGGAAATCTAATCCACACAGAGCAAAGGTATAGAGTTAAAAAAAATGAAAGATATTATAAGGATTCCAGTTGTATTACTTTTATTATTCTATATAGATGTTATTATAATATTAAAAGGGCATTTCGAAAAACATTCTTGAATTTCTTTTTCTTAAAAATTAAACATATGAAAATTATGTTTAGCGACCTTAGAGAAGTTGTAAAAAACTGAGAACATCTCAGAGTTCATGATAGAAAAGCAAAGCACAATTTTTCAAGTCAAAGTAATTATGCTGGCTCTCACCCCATTACCGACATAATGTGAAGCTAATAAGCCAAGTAATTAGTATGTCTAGGTCAGAATTTTCACCTCAGTAATTGAAGGGTAAATGAAGACAAAGCAATGTAATATAAGCCAAAGAGCAGTAACATATTATAATGAAAATCAGAAAGATCCCTTTAGAGATAGTGTGTTTTTTATTTGTTCACTGAAGAATAATATGATAAATTGATTTAGTTTTTAAGCTTAGTGAAAGTTGAGGCATTCAATTGTGTTGCTAATAAATGTTAGTAAATCCATAAACACATTGAAATGTACTACATGTTGTACAAATGTATAAAATCATGCATTAGATAAATTATGTTCAATTGAATTAGCTATTGTAGTCTTAATGATAATTAAAGGAAATATCTTTTTCCTGTGTTGAAGAGGAAAACCCGATAAAACTTAAACCTCCATTGGAGAGCTAGTGCCCTCATCAAGAAGAGGGGGGGTGGGGCAGGGAAATGGAGCCAGATGTTGAGAGGAGTGCCCTCTTGTCTAGTAATAGTGAAGGACCACAAGCTGAGGGGAAGGAGCAAATTACTGCTAGGTCTATGTTCAGAAAGTTACTAGAGATGAGAAACAGCCTCCACTCTGTAAGACTTCCAAATGGAAGACTTCCTAACAGAACTGACAGTAAATTCACTAGTCCCCACTACCCCCTCCGTCTCCCCCCACCCCCAAAATAAGAGTGTCTCTTTGGGGAGCATAGTGTTCTGGAGAGGATGACCACTCTCCCCCCCCCTTCCCTGTCCAGAGTGGAGTGGTCTTTGACATTTTTCTTCGATATTCGGTCTTCGGTGTTTTTAGCACTTTTATTGAAGGGTGTTTTAATTATTGAGGGTATTTCCTCTCAGAGGTCATTGCATTGGAAGTATCCTCTTTTTCTTCCCTGAATGTGATCAAGGATACCTTAGTATATATGTTTTTTCTCCCATATCATAGACTTCTGTACGCTTTATACTGTGGTCTTAGAAATTTGATAGGCTTGGAAATATTTCTACTTAAACTCTCTCGCACTAGAAAACTATAAAAATAATGTATTGCAACCTTGAGTTGGACATGTATTTAAATAACAACAGCGACTATCCTTGGTTCTCTTTTTGAGAAACTGCAGTTGTAGGACTATCAAAGTCACTCTGAAATATTCATGTTATAACTTACATAGAACATCAGACCTTCCAATAACACACACTTTCCCTAGCACTTTATGGTTTCGGCAATTTTTTTTCTCTCTCTCAGTAAAATGAATACACCTTGGGCATTTCTATAAATCATCGGTAGAAAAATGTGTGTACCTGCCACGCTGAACAAATGTTCTACACCCCTTTCATTGCCATGAATCCACCAACCGACTGCTTACTTATTCATTGTGTTTGCATGTTTGATTTATACAAGAACAAAACTACATGATTGGAAACATTAGGCATTACATTATTTTTATAGTGAATGCATGAGAAGTCTGAGGGAACTTTCAACTAGAAGTAGATGGCAAGTGTCTTAACTCTCAAGTCAAAGACATTTGACCTAAAATAAACATCTATTGAAACATGATTTGAAAGAAGTCAAGATAAACATTTGAAGCGCGAGCGTCTCCTGGAAACGGAAAGGGAGCAAGATGCCTCGGGCAAAGAGACCACCAGACATAGCCCAGGCAAGCGGGAGAAAGCATGTAGACCCACCATGCCCACTCCAGCACTTCTGAGAACATGAACGCGATGGTCTGAGTGTGTACGTTCACATGATATGCTATGATTCATTTGGAATCCATTATTTGTTATAGTCCAAAATATCTCTTTTGCTTGTTTTGTTTTTACAAGAAATTCCCTTTATTAAAAATTAGAGTTGCATTAGGTTAATAATCATTATAAATATAATAGATCCCTTTTCAAAGAACCTATTTTAAAAACAAGAGTAATGGTTTGGATCCCCTGTCCTTCCTCTCCACAGCATCCAGCCCTGACTGATCCTCTCTCCTCCCTACACCATGCCGAGAATTGCATAGCAGAGCTAATGAAGCCATGCTATTGTAACTTTAGTTTCTTGCTAATAGATTCTTTGGGCAGAATTTAAGGGGAGAAGGAGATGAAAGGCTTAAGGCCTTTGGTGATTGACAGTACTTATCAAATGCAGAGCCGATTCATTGCTCTGCATTTCAATTTCTTCAAAGGAAAAAGTTCAGAAATGCCTGTCTATTAACCTCCAATGCAAATGTTTAGGCCATATGTGAAAAAAGAGCATTTAAGATTTATATGCATGCTAGAGGCCCGGTGCACAAATTCCTGCACCAGTGGGGTCCATCGGCCTGTCTGGCAATTAGGGCTGATTGGTGCATCTCTCCCAGTCCCAATCAGGGCTGATGGGGGCCATCCAGCCAGGGAGGGACTGCAGAAGAGCTCCAGAGCGTATCCGGCACATCTCACCCATTCCCCATCGGCAGGACCCCAGCAGCAAGCTAACTTACCAGTCAGAGCATCTGACCCCTGGTGGTAAGTACACGTCATAGCAACTGGTTGAACATTTAGCATATTAGGCTTTTATATATATAGATATGCATAACCCATGGACACAGACAATAGAGTGGTGAAGGTCTGGACACAGAACGGGTCAATGTGGGGAGAAAAGAAGGGATATATGGGATACTTTCAACAATAAAGATAAATTTTAAAAATATATTTATAGCCCAGCTTGTATGGCTCAGTGGTTGAGCATTGATCTACGAACCAGGAGATCATGGATTGATTCCTGGTTAGGGCACATGCTGTGTAGGAGGCAGCCAATCAATGACTCTCTGTTATCATTGATGTTTCTTTCTCTCTCTCCCTCTCCCTTCTTCTCTGAAATCAATAAAACCATATTTTTAAAAATCCCAGGAGGAAATTAAAACACAAAGTAAATAGAACATAAAAAATGATTATCACTTGATGACAATACCAGCCCTAAGTCAAAATTCTGCCTTTAAAATTGCACCAGCAGTGCAGGGTCTTACACTCCCTTCTGTTTTAGAGATACAGGTTCCACAAGATCTTAAGCATCCAGAGTGCATTGACAGTGATACAGTTATCTTAACTTGTCAAAGTGTCTGAATAATGTCTTACTTAGCATTTTTTTTTTTTACATATTGGGTGATGAATAAATGAATCTATTAATGGAATTGTGTTAAATTTACTTCATGACAAAAACTAAAAGAAGCTATCCTGTAGACATAAGAATATTAGGACAGACTCTGATGTCAATATTTGGTCCAGAAAAGTAGATTTTGAATTCATCAATTCATAGTGAAAGACTCGTGAATGAACCCTGGACTTAATTGCAGTTTCTGCTTTTGGACAGTATTGAGTGCTATTTATCTTATATGCACAGCATCACAATCATTTTAAATGAGCATTTAGAGATTATTTGCTTAGTCAAATAATATTTTTCAAAATTGGTTAAGAAATCAAATATCCACAATACGGATGAAATTCAGAGTGGGAAACTATCAGAGAAGCGTTGATTATATAAAACATTGTAAGTGCAATGTTCTGAAAAATTACTCATATAGGATTATGAGAAGGAGTTTATACAGATCCTTCGAGAAATGTTTAATAGGAAAGCATTTTGGTTGCTTTTCCACTCTCCCCTACAGACCTAACCCCACCTTAACATAAAACTGGAGCAGACATATTCGGTAATGACTATAAAAATCATTATCTAGATCTCTTATTTTTGTGAAATGAATGTGCAGCTGTTGAGCCTGCTTGCAGGAGAAACACTGAAAAAAAAGCATCTCTGGACAAGAAACAACAGATAATAAGGGACAAGATGGAAATGGAAGATAAAGAAACACATCTCTGCCAACCAATACATTGCACGAGGAAAAAAATGAGTAACCATCTTATCTGAAAAAGCAAGACAGCTACTATTTTGAACATTGTGAATCATATATTAAAGTATCAGAGAATAAGTTCATTTTTACTAGGTTATTGTAAAGCAGGATAGAATGTAATAATATATAATACAGACATATAACATGATATTAATGTATAATAGTGTACACTTAGCGCAATTGTACTTTATTTAATCTATACTTTCACTACGTTTTTATATTAAAGACATAAAATGTAGTCTCTCAGTATGTATACTTTCTAGTGATGTATTTAAATCATCCATATATAGTCATTTTCTTTGGCAAAACCTATTTTTTGCATGAAAGGCTAATTGGCTGTGTTAAAGTTTTTCACTTAAGAACTAGCCACTAAATTTGAAAAATGTTATGTCTCATCCCTGTTTTATCTTTTCTTTTGTGTAAAGTTGTCTATTTTATTATATACAGGGAATCTTTATGGCACCAAAAGTAAAGTTTTCGTTTATTTTTCCCATGATAACAAAAGAGCTGTGACATAAAAGAAACATGAACACTAACTCGATAGATATCCTTTTAAATTCAAATATATACCAAAGAAATACAAATATTGCACATAATTTATTTCATCAAAAAGGTTAAAATATTTACAAGAAAGAGAGAGAGAGAGAAAGGAAGGAAGAAAGGAAAGGATGGAGGAAAGGAGGGAGGGAAGGAGGGAGGAATAGAAGGGAGGAGAGGAAGGGGAGGGGAGGGGAGGAATAGGGGAGGGGAGGGAAAGAAGGGAGGAGAGAAAACAAGTGAGCTTAGAATATATTAAATTGAAAACAGACCAGAATAAAAGATAAGACTCCAATAACACTGAAAAGACACAGAGAATTGAATCTGTTATAAATGATTTATGCTCCAGGATCATGAGGTTAAAAAGGCAAAAGCTTTAATGCTCACTCATGCAAGAATGTCAAGTCACTGGTCTAGATAAAGAATTTGACAGTAATAAGATTTTAAAAGCAGGTATTCTCTGGTAGCATTGTCTGCCATAATAAATAGAGGTCATAAAACTTTGGTCTAAACATATTCAGCGGGGATTAATACTGCAAGCAGATCATTCATCTGAACTTTGAGAATGTACTTATAGGCCAATTTAATAAATGGATAATGACATAAAGACTATTTGTGAGTCTCAAGAAAACGTATGCCTCTTCCAAGATTTTTTTTATTTCACTATAATTCTTCTTCTAATGAATAATTTTATTGCAGATCTGAACAATGCCATGCCTCTTTCAGAGTCAAACATATAAATCACTTATATTAACTACAATAACAAAAATGTCACTACCACCAATGTTAATTCCCGCATGACAAAAGGTGCTGAGAAAAGTGAATGATGTCATGAAAATGCATTTATTTTTAAGAAAGATAAGTTTGAATTTGAATGAATTACTCATTTAAAAAAAGTGGTTCATTAATCTAGGAGTTCACCTTTACAGATATTGGTTATTTATACTATTTGACAAATAATCCTATTTTAAATCAATAAAGGGCAACATAGCAACTTGAAAATCAAGTTCGTTTCAAGGATGTGGATTAATGATAAATCAAAATATTTGACTCTATCTATAACATATAATGCTAACATCTGACATTCATTTAGTATAGAAACAAACTTGCCTGCAGCCCCAATATAAGATCAGGGTATTTTAATTCCTGGATTCCTCTTTTGTAACATATTTTCACTATATGAGCAGGCAATAGCTGGCCCTCTGGGAATTGGGCCTAGATAGATAATAGCTTATTACTATTTCTGTGAGTAATAAACTATTCAAATTCTTTTGGACCCAAATATACCAGCTGAATCTTTGGAAGTGTTTCAATGGTGAAACACTGAAAGATTTTCCTCTAAGATCAGGAACAAGACAAGGCTGTCCACTCTCACCACTCTGATTCCACCCAGTGCTAGAAGTCCTAGCCAGAGGAAGCAGGCAAGAGAAAGAAATGAAAGGCATCCAGATACGGAAGGAACAAGTCAAACTGTCACTTTTTGCAGACGACACGATTCTGTTCATAGAAAACCCTAAAGAACTCACCAGACAACTATCAGTAACCATAAACAAATACAGTACATTTGCAGGATACAAAATCAATGTACCAAAAAAATCCTTTGCATTTTTAGATACTAACAATGAAATTTCGGAGGGGGGGTCAGGGGGGATGGAAAAAGAAAACACCAATTCCTTTTGTAGAAAGATACTGCTTTACATTATACCAAGAATGCAACAGAGAGAATAAAATACCTGGAAATAAACTTAACCGAAGAAGTGAAGGACCTGTACACTGAAAACTACGAAGCATTATTACAAGAGATTGATAAAGACATAAAGAAATGGAGAGATATTCCGTGTTCATGGATTAGAAGAAACAACACAGCTAAAATGGCCATATTACCTAAAGCAATATACAGGTGCAATGCAATCCACACTATACAGGTTTAATGAAAATCCCAATAGCATTTTTTAAAAAATAGAATTTAAAAAATCATCGAATTTGTATGGAACCATTACCTAGTCTTTTAATAGCCTATTGTTTTCAGATACTTCTTTATTTTTAGTAATGGCTTATAAACAAAAAAGTGTATTATTACCTTCAAATTTAAGAAATCACTGCTTTCAAGAAGAAATGTTTTACAAAATACAATTACAGTAATACTATTAACACTTTCAAAATACCTGAAAGTTTATTACGTGCACAGATACAAGCCTCAGTTGAGTGCATTTCCTATAACAGATTTCAAAGGGACTCGCAGTGAGCTTTACCGTCTGACTCATTAGTTGGCAATGTTCCACTGCTCCTTCCTATAAGCAAATTTGTTAGCAGATGGGTTTTCTGCAATACAGCACCGCACAACTACCAGAGTCTTTAGTTTTATTTTTACACAATGGTATGAAGCTAATTCATGTACCATCACTCCACTGAGTTTAAAATGTGCTTCTCTTACATTCACTGTGCCAAATGTCCCTAGTTTTTTGTTTTGAGAGTTTGTAACTATGGCGAGGATTTTTTGAATTATAGATGTTAGGAAGTGAAATCAGAATTCCCATGTAAAGAGTTTCCTGGGGTTGAAGGGCAGGGAAAATCTTATCCCAACAACGTATATATCTTTGAATCCCTTCCCTCAAAGTCCTGTCCAGTAGGGAAAAATAAAAAGCTTCTTTCTCACATTCTGAAATATTGTGCTTCCACGAAACAGTGAGCAGTCTAAAGACGTGCCTTGCATCAGAGGTTCTGTCATCTTGCAGAAATAACTTAGCAATGAAAGGCATTAGTGGCTAAATCCATGCAAGTGAAAAATTAAGTGCTCAGGTCATTGTTCCAAGAGGCCTGTGTTAAACTCTGTCTCGGCATCCTGAAACGTCTTTGAAACTCACCATGCATTTAAAGACCAATTTCCTTTTCTCTGGAGTGAAAAACAGAGACAGAATTTGTGACTATTAACTATGGTTACCAAGTAAGGCATAGACAAAATATGTGTTCCTGTTGTGGAAAGATATAGCTTTATTTGATACCAATAAATGGAGTATGTAATGTTTAAAATCCCCTGTGAACATTTTTTGCTCGAATAAATTACTGCCTTGCTAGTTAATTTTTGTTGTTAATCCTCACCTGAGGACATTCTTCCCATTGATTTTTAGAGAGAGTGGAAGGGAAGGGGAGAGATAGAGAAAGAGAAACATTGATGTGAGAGAGACACATCGATTGGTTGCCTCCCGAGATGACCCAAATGGGGCTAGGGATGAAGCTATGACCAAGGTATGTGCCCTTGACGGGAATCGAACTCATGACTCTTCAGTCTGAGGGCTGAAGCTCTAACCACTTAGCGACCTGGTAGGGCATAATTCTTGTGCTAAAGAACTGACTTAAATGAGGATACAGATTTAGGGTTGGACATTATTATTGCCCATGCTATAACCCTAAGTTGAGTGAGAAGTCATGCGCAATTCCTTCTTCCTTTGAAGCAGATGACCAAATGGGAGCAAATGATTAAGGAGTCCAATCACCATGACTACCAGGAAAAGAGTAAAGTGTCTAAGGAAGGGCTAAAACCAGTCACTAGTATTTCCATGCAATATGGTATTACTAGAGTTCAGAGTAGAAGAGCCGCATTGGTAATCATTACACTGGTACCTGGGTACTCTGGTGGACCGAACTCTCCCATTTATTTCTTTCAAAATAAATAAAAAACTAAAGAAAAATTAGATTTAACTTAAGGAAAGGATGATTTATCTCTGTTATAAATATTGAAATATATATATGTATATTATATATATATACATGTATAATATATATATGTATATATATATATATGTATATTATATATATATACATGTATAATATATATATGTATATATATATAATTTGTGTGTCTCTGTGTACACTCTGTGGTCTAAATCTCAGAGAAAAGGCCACATGAATTAGAGCTGCAGCTGGTCACAAAGTATAATCAAAAAAACCTATGTTTTTGTAAACAAATAATATTTTGGGGTTATTTATTATTGTAAAAAACCTATTATTATAAAGCATTGATGTTATTAACAAGAATTCCAAATGTTAAACCTAACAGTGAGTGACTCTTTTCAGAAATTAGTCCTGTCTTCAAGTCCTAAAAAAACCATCTTCTTTTATTAGACCTTAATAATATTGGAATTAATCAGCAGCTTTGGAAAAAATGCAGAACAAAGCAGCAGCCCAGAATCATGCCAGTCATCCCACATTTATATACCTGCCCATTTAGAAGCTCATCATAGAGGTTGCTAACACATGAACCATTGCCACAGAGCACCCTGCCTTTATTATGCAATGAGCACACACCTGCCTATTGTTCAATTCCGGAATCTCACTTAGCTTGGATTTCAGTCATCCTATCACCTGCAGTTATTTAGACATCACACCTAGAGCTTTGTGTGCAAAATGTCACATGCACATGTAGTTCACGTTTCCATGGCAGTTTGCCACTTCGTACATACTTCCAGCTCCTCTTAGTGTGTTCCTCAAATATTTCTAAAATTTTGCTCTATCTTTTTCACACAGATCTGGCAAATACCAAATAACCCTCAGCATCCATTTCCTCTCCGCGATCACGTCTCTCAGCCTCTCTCCCAGGCCTCCGCCTGCTGCCCAGCGGGCTCTGCCTCCCACCGGGCTCTGCCCGCCCCCCCACTCAGACACGTGAGCCTGAGTGGACAGGAGGCATTGCTGGGGCCACTGAGCCGTAGCCACACGATGCTCTTGTCAGTTGGGTAGACTGTCTAAACACTGAGGAATGATTATTTGAACAGGTTTTTAACATTATAGAAATAGCTGCCATTTACTGCGCGTTTGCTGCAGACCTGACACTTAGCTAAGCCTGTCATACATCATCTTGTTTAATACTCACAATAATTGTACCAGGCACTAAAAGGGTGCCGTGGTGCCTATGAGGGAACTATGGCTCCAGCATAGTGAACAGCATGCTCGAAGTCATTCAACACAGCAATGGAGGGGACACGTGTACACGCCCCTTCTTTTGATCTAGATCCTATGTGCTCAGTCATTCATCGTTGCCGCCTCCCTCGTGCTTCTGACTCTTAGTTAACACCGGAGTGCATGCCTTCCTAGTAGGTTGCTCAGGTTCTCGTTCTAATAGAGTGCCGGTTGGCTATCCATTCTCTCAGGCTTCCACACATCTACCTGGATCCCAGCAGCTGGCTGAGTGTAGACTCGAAAAAAAATGTAAATTATAACTAAAAATGTGTGCAAAAGTGCCCTGAAGGAATTGGAAATATCCCAGGTTGCCAGGAAACTGGGGCACCTCGTCGACAAGAACATTTTAATAGGGCCAAATCCATTCAGTGAATTTTAACAATAAATGATTGAACACACCAGATTCTGCCACTTAAAAATATTAATTTTCTAAATGTTAGATACTCTAAAAAAAGTCCATGTCAGTAGCACACATTAATTAAAAACGTATTTACATATTTAAGAGTTAGAAATGATCCCATTAGTTTCCTTTTGAATTCATATCTTCAATTTTTTAACATTACATGACTAAAGCTTGATTTTATATATCTTGATAGCTCCCAAAATAAAGATAAAGGAAACTATGAAAATAACCTACAGTAAGAGAGATAATGATATAGAAATGACAAGTAAATATGTATGTTCACATTTATATTATGAACCATTTATCTCATAGTTTGTAAGTAATTCAGCTTTTAATGGTGCTTTCTACCAATCTATTCCTTATTGGTTGTGTGCTATTCTCAAGGATTGTGAAAGGTCTGGAATTTCACCTTCCTTGTAGCCTAAGGAACTAGCCTGCAATGATCTCACAGATTCTGGCAAAGAGCAGAGACTTCTGAGTGAGAGGTAATGGGCCTTATTATTCATGGCGCAGGTGCAAGCAAGAGATTCATGTTTGCATCAGCTACCCTTGACTCCCCCGTGTCCTTTGTGGGTGTTGCTCACAAGTGGGCCTGTGACGTAGCTGAGGAACTCTGATCTTAAGTAGGGCTGCTAGAAACTGCCAATGTTTTCCCTGATGGCAGACATTATCTTTATTATTTTTTAAACAAACAAATCTGCTTCCTGCTACTGAAGAGCACAGTATCTCTGTCTTTCAAAGCTGTTCGCTTTACAGACATTGTGAAAAAACAGTTGCGTACAAAAGCTGAAATAGCTCTTCTCGGAAGATATGTAGAAAAAGGAGAGAATATGGACAACTGCCTCTCATCAGATACAAAATTCTGTACTTGCCTTTAAAAATTTGATGTTACAGGAAAATAAAAGATATGTAGACCTGAAAGCATAAAACTCCTAGAAGAAAACAGAAGCAGTACACTTGTTGACACTGGTCTTAGCAATATTTATTTCTTCTGGATATGTCTCCTTGGACAAAGGCAACAAGAGCAAAAACAAACAAATGGGACTGCATAAAACTGAAAAGCTTTTATACAGCGAAAGAAACCTCCAACAAAACAACAAGACAACCTACTGAATGGGAGAAGATATTTGCTAAAGATCTGTGAGATAAAGGGTTAACATCCAAAATATGTAAAGAACTCATGCAACTGAATGTCAACATAAAACCCAACTAAATGTGGGCGGAGGACCCAGATAGGCATTTCTCCAAAGGGGATATACAGGTGGTCAATAGACACAAGAAAAGATGCTCAAATCACTCATCAACAGGAAAATGCAAATTAAAACCACAATAACACATCACCAGTAATGTCAGAATGGCTAATATATAAAGACAACAGAAAACACGTGTTGGAGCGATTGTAGGTTAAAGGGATCCCCTGGCGCTGTTGGTGGGATTGTAACTGGTGCAGCCACAATGGAAAACACTATGGCAGGTCTTTAGAACTAACATCTGACACAGCAATCCCACTTCTGGGTAGTCATCGGAAGAAAACAGAAACACTAATTTAAAAAGACATACGCACCACTTTGCTCATTGCAGCATTATTTACAATAGCCAAGATATGGGAGCAACTAGGTATCCATTGATAGATGAATGGATAAAGAAATCTGGCACATATATGAAATGGAATATTACTCAACCATAAGAAAGAATAAAATTTTGCCATGTACAACACGATAGATGGATCTAGAGAGAATTATGATAACTGAAATACTATATGATTTCACTTATATGCAGAATTTTAAAAAATTAACAACAAAACAAAACAGCAACAAGCTCACAGATATAGAAAATAAACTTTTGGTTGCCAGAGGGGCTGGTGGTGAGGGGAGAGAGGGAAGGGGATTAAGAAGTACAGATTTCAAAAATTAAAAATGTCACAGGATGTAATGTACAGCATGCAGACTATTGTTATTAATATCATAATTATGCATAGGGACAGATGGTTACTAGACTTGTGGTCATCACTGTATAAGACACAGAAATGTTGAATCACTATGTTATACATTTGAAACTAATATGTCAATTATAGTTTTTAATTAAGATGTCTAGTTATTTTAGCGAAGCTTTTGCAACTTTTGCCTACATACTGCTGCTTCTTTGAAGTGCAGCCCAAGTGTGCAGTCACTGATCACCCGAGAGATGCGAATAAAACAACAATGAGGTACCACCTCACACCTGTCAGAATGGCTATCATCAACAAATCAACAAACAACAAGTGCTGGCGGGGATGCGGAGAAAAGGGAACCCTCGTGCCCTGCTGGTGGGAATGCAATCTGGGGCAGCCACTGTGGAGAACAGTATGGAGTGTCCTCAAAAAATTAAAAATGGAACTGCCATTTGACCCAGGGATCTCACTTCTAGGAATATATCCTAAGAATCCTGAAAACCAATCAGAAAGAAGGTATGCACCCCTTTGTTCATAGCAGCACAATTCACCATAGCTAAGATCTGGAGACAGCCCCAGTGCCCATCAGTAGATGAGTGGATAAAAACGCTGTGGTACATTTACACCATGGAATACTGTGCAGCAGTAAAAAAGAAGGACCTCTTACCCTTTGAGACAGCACAGAGGGACCTGGAGTGTATCATGCTAAGAGAAATAAGCCAGTCAGAGAAAGACAAGTATTACATGATCTCACTCACATGTGGAATCTAAGTAACAAAATAAACTGATGAACGAAGTGGATCCAGAGACATGGAAGCATGGAGCAGAGTGCGGAATCTCAGAGGGAAGGTGGTGGGATGGAGAGGGATTAGCCAAAGAATTTATACGCATATATGCATAACCCATGGACACAGACAATAGTGCAGTGAGGTGAAGATGGGGGGGGGGCGGTGCTGGATGGAGGAGTCAATTGGGAAAAAGGGGACTTTCAACAATAAAGATAACTTTTAAAAATTGCAGCCCCATGGTTTAAAGCACTAAATTCCCATAAGATACATCTCCTTATATTTCCAGGCAACATCTTCTTCTTTCAACCTTCCCACCATGGCTCACAGGGAAGATTTTATTTCCCTCACTGTTCCCGCTCTTCTTTCCATCCACTGAAGAGACGCTACGTGGACAGAGAACCTGCTCAGCAGGGCTGGTCGAACACAGAGGGTACCTCTGAGCAAGGACCTCCGGACTCAGGGCAGAGGGCAGGCGGCTTCAGGTTGGAGACAGGTTCTGGAACAGGTCCCGAGGCTACCCACATCCTGAGGCTTGTCAGTCAGTGATGGCTACAAGGCTGAGGCTTTTGCTGCTCTCCCCTGCTCACTGCTGCAGTAGGTGCTCACCAGCAGCGTGTGGGACCCAATGATGCCATCCCCAGTGGGTGCCATGGCACCCCGTATGCAGCTTTCCTTGACACCCAGGAGGTTTCACATCCAGGGGGTGGCCAGAGGCGTGGCTTCCCAGTGAACTGGGCCAGCACCTGAGAGTGAGGTTCCCTGGGTGGCACTGAGGCACCCCAACTAAATTTTTTGGTAGTATCGCTTCAATCCTATATAATAAAAGGCTAATATGCAATCAACCGAATGGCAGAACGACTGGTTGCTATGACACGCACTGACCATCAGGGGACAGACGCTCAATGCAGGAGCTGCCCCCTGGTGGTCAGTGCGCTCCCACAGAGGGAGCACTGCTCAGCCAGAAGCTGGGCTCACAGCTGGCGAGCACAGCAGCGGTAGTGGGAGAGCCTTTGCGGCAGCACTAAGGATGTCCAACTGATGGCTTAGGCCCCTCCCCATGGGCCTAAGCCATCAGTTGGACATCCCTGAGGGCTCCAGGACTGTGAGAGGGCACAGGCTGGGCTGAGGGACCACCCCCCCCCGAGTGCACAAATTTTGTGCACCAGATCTCTAGTTAACTTAATAAAAGAGTTTGCAAAGGTGAGATTTTACTGATAATCTACAAATCATGAATGATAGAGGCTTAATCATTCCAGCCATTCATAAAGTCTGGCATTAAGCACCTCCGACCTTTTAATTTCCCTATCCATTTCTTCCATCACATTTTTAAGAGGAACATCCTTTGTAATATATAACCTGCATTTTTGTTTTCTCTCCATCTTTAGGTAAATTTCCTGCCATCATATTAGAAAATTCCCCCTAAAGTAAACAAAATTCAGATGTCAAAGAAAAACTTGCTGCTCCTTTTAAAGTACTCATTTTTTTGTCTAATGAGAAGAGGATATACGAAAATAGCTTCGTGTCACAATTTCTACATTCAGCATCTCTGTATGAATGTAAGAAAACCAAACAAAAACCAGACAGCAACAAAAAAGACAACAAAATGAGCCAACGAACAAATGATAATTTGAGTGTCATTCAAATTTTGTTCGAAGACAGCTTCCATTTGCATCCTGCTTTATATAGTGAGTGCTATGCCAAATTCACTTGAATCGTGACATTAATTTGTGGAGTTTGACAAATTCAACCAGAATATTTTACAATTCCTCCAAGCACATATATATATAAGCCCTCACTATTGTAGAGGAAGTTGTCATATACATCTGTTACTGTCTGCATCTGAAATAAATTAACTTTTTATGTATTACACTGTAATTATCTGAGAAGAAAAAATGCAGTAGTCATTTTTTTTCTAATGTTGCCAAGGAGCATGAGAAACGCCAGAATTCTTGGCAAAAAATGCTAATGAGCCAAACATTAATATTAATGTGATCCTTCGGGCAGGGAGGCGGATAATAGAGGCTCACAAACTTTTCTCCCAACTTAACTTCAAATACAAAAGTAACAGGTTGTTTCTTCAATGCATACAAAATACTAATTAAATGATATTTAGAGTATTTTATATTTTGTCTTCTTTCTCATAAGTCAGATGTGCATTTTTGCTGAAAAAGTAATTAGTCACTGGGACGGGGGCGGGGGGGGGGGCTCATCTTGTCGTTGTGGTTCAGTGAGCTGAGAATTCTACATTTCCTTGATTTCATCCACTAAGGAAGTGGAAAGTACATCTAGCAACACAAATTTTATTGAACATAAGAAAAAGCAAAGATTTGAACCAATTCAGAGATCATATTGACCCACAAATCACTGGGTTTAGAATATAATGAAGTGTAGATTTATAGTCTTTTAAGTCACTAGTGTGAACATTAGTAGAACTAACTTTAAATCCATATCCAGGATTGTGTGAAATGGGAGAAATATTTTCACTCAAAAAGTTTCATTCAGTAATATGTTAATCTAATCAAATTCCTTTAAAATGCATATTTTATGTCTAGATATATTTATGTAGAAGCAGCCAAAAGAAAGGCAACAATGAGAAAAAGAAAAAAGAAAAAAGGATAAAGTGAGTAAGTAAAATTACCTGACTCAGCAGATTATTTTCATAGAAGAGCAAACTAAAATCCAGGAGATTAAATGAATTGCCAAATGGTGCACACCTGCCTTTATGAGGCCCCACCTAGGACTCTGAATTCTCAATAAAGACTTGAATCATGCCCAGCCTGCATGTCTCAGTGGTTGAGCATCGACCTATGAACCAGGAGGTCATGGTTTGATTCCTGGTCAGGGCACACGCCTGGGTTGCGGGCTCAATCCCCAGTGGGGGGTGTGCAGGAGGCAGCCGATCCATGATTCTCTCTCAACATTGATGTTTCTATCACTCTCTCCCTCTCCCTTCCTCTCTGAAATCAATAAAAATATTTTTAAAAAAGACTTGAATCGTTTAAAAAGTTCTAGTACATGAAATAAGAATATAACATAAATATCTGAGATACGTATTTGAAACTATATCTAAGTCTGTCAGTGAAATATTAAACAGACCCCAAGGGGCGGTCCAAGATCGGCAGGTGTAGGAATGGTCCCACACTGGGTCACAGGTTTGGAATGTCACATGTTTCCATCAACACTGAAAAGGGATAAGGACGAATAGGCGCATCTTTTTAAAAGTAACTAGACACTTGGGGCCTTCCTAAATAAGGCTTTTACCTATAAGGAGCTATGAATATGTAAATTGCACCTAAATAACACTGAATTCTTACAGTTCAGGGCTACAAACTGGTAGCTAAGATTTCAGGGTTACAGTAGGTGCCCCGCTTATATGTGAAGATGTTACTGTGAGAATAAGTTGATTTAACATTACATCTGTTTAATGAGATTTAAAAACTTTCTTGAAACAACTTCAAAAAAGAAGTGCTAATGTCAGGGTTTGGAGTGGAATTGGGACCACGTGGCACAGCTGTACGGATAGATTAATGCTAACTCCAGCCTGCTCAAAATTCATACACACACTCAGGTTTTTATAAAAATTAATTTCTGAAGTTGTGTTTATCAACTGCTTGGCACAGTGTCAACTGAGGAACCAGCTTAGTTCTTAGAGCATAAAGTGCTAATTATGTTTTTCCCCAACTTTAATAAAGGTGAAAAATACTTGCAGTTATCAACAGTTTTGCAAAGTTTGATCTGTTTTTACTTAGCTTCACATGTTTCAGAGTGTTCAGATAAAACTTTATAGTTGCATACTTTCAAACTTTGATTTGTATACTCCTAGTGTGAATTTGAAGGCATGACATTTAGGAAAAACTTTTACTTATATTTTTTAATTTTTGTTGTTGCTACTATTACAGATGAACCCATGTCCCTCCCCCACTCTGAACTTCCCCACCCTCCCTTCCCTCTGGCCATCACCACACTGTCATCTGTGTCTATAGGTTATGCTTTGAAAGAAAAATATTAATTACTCTAAATAATGTTAGGTAAATAGAGGCATGGCTTTTAAAAATAGTTTATTATTATCTCCTACTTAAATGAACATACATCTAATAGTAACTAATTATAAAATAAATAAAAATATTGATGCTACCATATAAATGCACTTTCTGATTTTTAACATTTTAAAATATTTTTATTGATTTCAGAGAGGAAGGGAGAGAGTGATAGAAACATCAATGATGAGAGAGAATCATTGATCAGCTGCCTCCCGCACACCCCACACTGGGGATCGAGCCCACACCCCGGATCTTGCACTGTGACCTCCTGGTTCATAAGTTGTCAGTCAACCACTGAACCATGCTGGCCGGGCAGATTTTTAACTTTTAAGATCCCAGGGACCAATAGCTGGAGGTGACAGAGAAAATGTCCACTTTGCTCTTCTATACAAGTTTCCTAGGGCTTCCATAGCCAAGTACCAAAAACCGGGTGGCTGCAACAAGAGAACTTTGTCTCTCAGTTCTGGAAGCTGGAAGTCTGAAATCGAAGTGTCAGTAGGACCATGCTCCCTCCAGAACTTCTAGGAAAATTCGACCTTGCCTTTTCCCAACTTTGGTGATGTCCTGGCAATCTTTAGCATTTCTTGGATTAGAGAAACACTAGAGGCCCGATGCACAAAATCTGTGCAAGGGGCTCGGCCCTCGCAGCCCTGGCTTTGTTCTGAAGGTCGTCCAGATGGTTGTCCGGAAGGATGTCTGGAAGGTAGTTCTGCTGTTCGGTCTAATTTGCATATTAGCTCTTTATTATATAGGATCACTAGGGTTCTCTGCCTTTGCATGGACTGCTGCCTGTGTTTCTATCTTCAAATGGCATTCTTTTCAGAATAACAGCAGTCATATCAGAGCAGAGTCCCACCCGACTCCAGGATGAGGTCATCTTTATTCTGCAGCAAACCTGTCTCCAAATGGGTCACATTCTGAGCTGTTGGGGGTTAGTGCTTCACTATGTAATTTTGGAGGGAAACATAATTCAACTGGTAAAATCTTCCCTTTAAGAAAAGAAAATTAATATAGGTAAATGAGCGGGGCAGAATCTGAGTACCCCTCCATCCTTAATACTAAAGATTGGTAGATCCATGGAATAAAATCATTGTCAATATGCTATTTGGCTCTTACTCCTTCCCACTCAAGCTTTCACTTTCTCACCTAAGACACAGGGGCCAGGCTATGAAACTTACATTGTACGTATGTAACCTGCACTGTATAATTCCGTGTTTGCATTTCAGCAGGACTGACCTTGTCGCTATTAGAAATCAACAACTTTAATGGCTGCCTGAGATATGTTCTTATTATTTGACGATCGTGGAGATGAGAGTTTAAAGAAAGGAGCTTGTCACCTCTCTCTCTAAGCCGAGACTGCACTCAGAAGAGCCCACTCCGCACAGCCGTGTGTGCGATGGTAACTACCTACCAGCCAACTGGAACGCCAGCCACTTGGCTCCCCAAACACTGGCCTCAGGAGACATTTTTCAAAATCAAGCCCAGGTGATAACATGATTAATTACGACGCCAAGGAATAACATGATTACTAGCATCCTATGTTCCATTGTTGACGACACCAGCATTCTATTCAAGCTCAAGGTCATGGTAAAATTAATATCAAAATCCCATCATCGAGAGTCTATTTCCCGGAACGCCTTCTGATATGAATTTCAATGTCATGTAAGATCCAAGCAGAAGACATACAGCACTCCTCTTCAAAGGAGCACTTTTTATATAAGAAATTATCTACTAAACATAAAATTGTTGACTAAGTAACCAAAACATCAGTAAGAGAACACTGAGGTATCAGAGAGGAAGCAGCTACCAGATCTGGGCCGATAGGAGCAAACAAGAGAGAACAGAGGCAATAAATTGAGGGGGACTCTTCCAACCTGGACTTAGCCCTTTGAGGAGGCCAACCCGCCTGGCTGGTGCTGCTGTGCCCGGGATCTCAGTGCAAGGCACCCAGGGCTGGAACCCAGGACACTCTGGGGGTGGGGGTGGGGGTGAGAGTGGAGAGTAGGGGGCGTGTTGACAGGCTGGTCTGGCATCACAGGAAGAGGCAGGGGTTGCACACAGACTGGCCTGAAAGTGACCAGATATCTGAAAACACAGCTGCTGCTCCAGGAAGAAGCTGCCTCCGCTGGGGTGAAGCAGCTCTGGCGAGGCAACACCCACAGGACAAGGAAGCCGCAGGCAGCGGCTGGGCCCAGGAGCACGGTTCTTCGTCCCGCTGCGGCCTAGCCGTCCAATGCCTGCGGACAGAGACTGAGGAGGAGCCAGGGCACAGCAGAAATGTGCCTCCTGGAGTTCTGACCCAAGTCCCCAAGCAGAATGCAGTCTCGGGAGCTGGGAGCTGACAGGCAATCGTGGAAAACCCTTGCAGAGCCAGGTGCAGCCCTGTCTGACCGGCAGCACAGTGTTTATCGTGGCGCTGGTCTGAAAGAAGGCTGGTGTGTTGCTGGTGTGGGCTTTAGAGTTGTGTCCATGTGTGTACTCTTACTTAGAAAGCATAAGAAATAGTATCTTTGTGTTTTAGTTATGAATCTTTGCTTGCAGGCAATCAATTCTGGTTCTGAACAATTTAAGCAAAAAAAAAAAATAAAGTACTGGGTGGATGTGGAATAGTAAATATACTAGTAACTTCAGAAATTTAACCATCTAGATAAGTGAGACGGAAACCGAGACCCTCCTGTGAAAAACATAGATAGGTAACAACAGATAAAAATGATGACCCATGATGATTGTTTTGTAAGATTCACAATCCTATATAATAAAAGCCTGATGTGCTAAGTGTCCAGTTGTCCAGTCATCCGTTCAACCAATTAAATCGTAATATGCTAATGATATGCTAAGGCCACTCAACCACTTGCTATGATGTGCACTGACCACCAGAGGGTGGACGCTCAACACAGGAGTTGCCCCCTGGTGGTCAGTGCGCTCCCACATGGGGAGCGCCATTCAGCCAGAAGCCAGGCTCACAGAAGGATATAGCTCAAGAAAAAGAGATAACCAATGTATACATGCCCTTATGAAAATATTAACTATGTAATTCAAAGGTTTAATTTTTAATTAAAATTCCCTTGATTTTCAAAAGCAACTAAGGATATATAAGGCAGTGCTGAAATCAGATTAATATGACCAACTACTACAATTTTGCCCTCATTCATGCCTTAAACATGTCATATGTTTTACATTGTCAATTTAATTACAAAGAGATAGAAATACTAAGATTCCACAGCACATTTTCAAGTCAAGGGGGACGTTTTCAAAGTATGTTGATCCCTTTTCATAAAAGTTTTAATTATTTTATTAGCAAGAAAACTATTGCTGTAAAGTTCAAAATTATCTGTGGCAGTTTCAGAAAATGGTTGTTCTACGTTTTTGTATTTAATTCACAATTGGAAAGGATGTAATGGTTTTAATTTTATAAAATTCACTTTACGAAGCAAGGTATTCTTATCACATTAATGAAATCATCAATTATGCATTTCCAGAGGAAGAAGACAGGTCTATAATATGGACAATCACCTCAGTAGCAAATTTCTAAATTGGGTCACCAACTTTAATTTACTTCCCTTGCCTCTAGCTTCTTTTTTTCAACAATAAATGGAAAGATGAGAATAGGGTTAAAGAAGAACTGGGAAAGCATATGAGATGTTTTAAATGCCAATAAAGATATTTTCCAGTTTGAAATGTATGTTTAATTATGCAGTTTTCTGTGTTTTTTTAGAACAACACTTTATTGACTACAAAGAAGGAGCTATCTATTACCTCAAGTCATATAATGTTCTATCATTTGTTTTACAGAGTAGATTTATCAAAAATAAGTTGGGAGCAATTTTCTAGTAGTTAAATTATATTTTATCTTTAAGCAATATAGACCTTTAGGCATATAATGATAGTTCCCAGTCCAAGTTATTCTATCCTTTTTTATAAAATATGACTTAGCAGAGTATCATGTCATAATTATAGTCACATGACTACTTATTTTAAAAATGAAGGCATAGAAAACCAGTGAGAAAATATAGAAGTTTTGCACAGCAAATCCAAATTCTGTTTTGAGTCAGAGACAGAAGGTGGGGAGCGCGGAGACACAGAGATTTTGGAATGCTCGGGGCAATAGACTCATCAACCACTACAGACCAGACACACACAAGTTCACGAACACTATCTGCCTTAAGACCACCAAGGTCCAACTCATTCTGATGTGTATCCTTTTTTAGTACTGGTCATCTCTTTGCTTATGCCTATAGAAAACTCAAAGTTTGCAGACCATTTTTACCTCTTAAAATCTAAAATGGCTTATATCCATTTTAGATTGATATAAATATCATCTATTTTTAAAATATTATTCACACTCTTATCAACTCTTGAAAAATGCCCAGTGTCTGCCATCAAAAAAAAGCATCTATATGTTCAATCTCTTTTGTTCTAACTTAACTATGGCTTTCCCTTGAAGCTGAGAAAAATTAAGTAACGTATGTGCACGTGGCTAATAAAGGCTGCACTTGGGCGTTCAGATCCAAGCATGCTGTTTCCATAGTTACCCTAAAGTCATGCCTCACCATTTATTTCCTTGGGAATCATCTCTGGACTTCCCACACCATTCAGACTACACTGTGTAAGTCTATGCACTTTAAAAAAAAAAAAACACAAATGTAAAACCTAAAACTCTTCTGCCTTAGCTTTCCTATCAAAATACCACTCCACCTTTGTCTCCCTTCTTCAACTATAAAAACCACAGGACTCTTCCCAGCCGGCGTGACTCAGTGATTGAGCATCGACCATGGTTCGATTCCCAATGAGGGCACATGCCTGGGTTGCGGCTCGATCCCCAGTGGGGGGCATGCAGGAATCAACCAATCAATGATTCCCTCTCATCATTGATGTTTCTCTCTCTCTCTGAAATCAATAAAAATATAAACAAACAAACCACAGGACTCTCAAGTGTGTCATGATTAAAATCAGATATTTCCTATTCCTTACCATCTTGTTCTCAGTAATTTATGCCATATAGTGGTTCAAGCAAATGAATTACATTGTCAACTTAATTACAAAGAGTCAATTTGACTCTTCCTTCTCAGTCAACTCTCGGCATTAATTAACTGGACTCTACCTATAAAATGTTTCTGAAAGCTGCCCCTCCCTACCTCTCCTATATGTCCAAAGTCATTTCCAAAATTTTGACTCTGCATCCTTCCTACAAGAGTCTTTCAACACCCTACTCACTCACATTGCCAAAGGTAACCCACTTTATGCATCTCCTTAGATTCACTTGGCCACGGTGCTCTAATTTCTACTATTGATGTCATCCTCTGCTACCAACCACATTCTTGTAGGCCACAGAGGGGGAAAAAGGTATATTTCTTTGAAGAAACAGTTGGAGTTTCAACATGACTTTCATAAAAGGCTGCACTGCTATACTATTCTACCTGCTTATCTCACAGTACTCAGGGCTATGGCTGTTCCCCTGTTTATGGAATAACCCAGCCTTTAGAAGAGCTTCCCTCAGTAGTCCTAGCCATGGTGGCAGAAGAATTAAAAATAAACTCTGACATTCGATGGTCAGAAAAAGCAAATAAGTGATACAATGCAGTTCCCTCTGGTTATACTCCAAGCTACAAATACAAATATAATCACACAAAGATTAATGTGGACACCATAGTTGTAGGTGAGCATGACACAATGTTTTTTACATATATATCTATAACCACTCCAGAAAAATGTCTCAAAAGACATTACTTCACAGATATGTCACTAATCTATCCCAAAGAGTGGCATTGTATTGCATCCTCAGATTCCCTGTGTTTATACCATGGTTAAAGACAGCTGCAAACATCACATTTTTTTACCAGAAAATAATTATTTGCAGGATGGAGTACATCAGATACTATTTCAAAATACAGATGCCTGAATAAATCAGTTAAAGGAGAAAATCAACACACATGACCAAGGTTGGATGCTTTGTTTGAGACATCAGAAGTTATCCTTGAGATGTTTCTATGCAAATATGTCTCACTTGATTTTATCTTCTCTCTGTTCCAAGATCACACCCCCATTTATGATGATAACTTTCAATTTTCCTGTTAGAGCAGTATACAGAGAGAATAATTACACTTCATAGATGACTGAATATAAAATAGTAACCTTTTCACATTAAATGAATATATTAAAATTGAGTATCGCATGATAAAATGTGCACCACATTTACATTTCTGAACCCATAAAGAGATCCTAGATGGGATGAGAAGACCTCACCAAGAACTGCTTGTAGTGGAGTGTGTCAGAGGTGGGCAGCACTTTATGTAAAGTGTGGAATTGACCGCCATCCAAGGACTTGGGGCAAAATAGACAATAATTTACATAAGAACATTCAGGTAGCAGTCAGAGGTGACATTATTTGCTTTGAAGAAAGTTTTCTTTAAAAAAAAAAAAAGGCATTCGGGTTTCATGAGAGATAAAGAGGTGCAAGCGCCAGGCGAAGAGAGGACCTAGCTAAGTCAGAAGGCAGTGAGAGGAAAGGCAGAGCAGGAGACGACTGGAAAGCAAGTTGTGCCAAGCTTCTCTTTAGCTGGTACACCCCCAGCGGCATGCTCACACAGCTGTTATTGTACTTCCGGTAGACCTCTGTGCGCTCCTGAGCAGGTAGCTCATTAAGTATCGTAGCTGTAATTCATAGAGAAAAAGAACCCATCTGTTCGGCTGTATCTTCAGTTGAACAACCACGTACTGTGACCTGGAGATCCACTGTCACTCTAAACTCCACGTAAGTGAAAACTGACGCGTAATTATTTTCTTATAACATCTGTTCCAGATTTTCATATTTCTCTCATTAGCCACTACTTTTCTTCTATTTATCTAATTTAGAAAAAATTTCAATAGTCACGGACACACCATCTAATGCTCTCCCCAATCTCACTAGTCATAGATGTTGATTAGTCCTTTCTCATGCTACTTGCGTTCCTCTATTTCTTTCCCATTCTTATTGCTCTTAGAAGCACAGCTTCACATCCAGGCTAATGAATCACATCCAAAAAGAAATTACAAGACTGTGATTATATAGTTCTCAAATTAAACAGACCAAGTACAAAAGGAATAGTAGCATTTAATAGTGTCATAGGCCTGAGAACATTTCTTATACCTTAAAGCACAGAATGATCATCTGCAGAATAAATGCAATGACTTCTCCAACTTACTGAGTATCAACACAGCCTTCACGGAAGGCCAGATTACTGTGGTGCTCATAATATGTCTTAAAATCCCCTTTGAATTTTTAAAATATTAATCTGTGTAAATTCTGAATATTGGAATAAAAGTTGGGGGGAGGGGAGCAATGACTTTTTCTGGAAATAAGTCTGTTTTTATGAGACAAGTTGGCAGTTTTGTTTTGTTTTTTAAGACACTTGAGTCAATCCCAAGTTCTTTTGTTTGTTTTTGGTTTGCTTGCTCTTATTAAATTGCTTGGCCTGTAGCTTGTTCTTACAGTCCAAAAGCAATTGAACTTAGCCAAGATTTTTTTCAAAAAGAAAAAATCCTAAATTCTGTTCATGGAAAAACAAATATTTATTTAAAATATTTTAATGTGAACATTATCTAACACTTAATTCTGATTCCAAGTTTCAAAGAAAAATTCGTCACATTTATTCCCTCCATTCTCTCTCTCTCTCTCTCTCTCTCTCTCTCTCTCTCTATATATATATATATATATATATATGTATGTGTATATGTATATGCATATATATATGTATGCATATATATATGTGCATATATATGCATATATATATGTATATGCATATGTATATATGTATGTATGTATATATATGTGCATATATATATGCATATATATATGTATATGTATATGTATATATATATGTATGTATATGTATATGTATATATGTGTGTGTGTATTTTACATATATGCATATATATATTATATATAAATAAATTATATTATATATATATATATATATATATATATATATATCCAAAAGATAACTTCATCTCTCCAGAAACACATTAGGAAAAATGTATTATTGGTTTGTGAAAAAACAGTATAGTTTCATACAACATTCAATTCTCTCACTTTAAAATTTTCCATCAAAATATTACAAAAGCTTTAAAAGATCGTATACCATCTGTCCTGATTTTAAAGATATTTCTGCATGAAATATGGTACTTCGTATTAGTTTTGCCATTGCTGCTGTAACAAAGGACCACACATCTAGCGACATTAAATAACACAAAGTGCATTTTACAGACCTGAAGGTCAGGAAGCTGGGCTAAAGTGAAGGTGTCCGTGGGCTCAAGGAAAGGTCCATTTCTGTACCTGCTGAGGATTCTTGAGGCTACCGGCACCCCCTAGCAGGTAGCTCCCTTCCTCCATCCTTGTTATTTCACTTGATTTTTATTGTTGACACTATTACAGATGTCCCCATCCCTCTCCCCCTTGCCTGCCCTTGCCCCCCTCTCTTCCCTCTGGCTCTCATCACACTGTTGTCTGTGTCCACGGGTTATGCATGTGTGTTCTTTGGCTAATCTCTTCACCTTCCTTCATCCAGTCTCCCCCTGCCCCTCCTCTCTGACAGCTGTCAGTGTGTTTCATGAATCCATGTCTTTGCTTCTATTTTGTTCATCAGTTTACTTTGTTCATTAGATTCCACATGAGTGAGATCATAGGGTACTCATCTTTCTCTGACTGGCTTATTTCACTTAGCCTAATACTCTCCAGGTCCCTCCATGCTGTCTCAAAAGGTCAAGTTCCTTCTTTTTCACAGCCAAGTAGTATTGCATTGTGCAGATGTACCAAGCTCTCTGACTTTCTTTCTGTGCCCACATCTCTTTCAGACCATCCCCAGCAAAGGGTCCCTGCTTTGAAGGACTCCTGTGAGTAGGCTGGGCTCATGTGGATAATCCAGGATAATCCATACATCTCCAGGTCCTTGATCTTTATCACATCTGCAAAGTCTCTTTTGCCATGCAAAATAACATATTCATAGTTTCTGGTTCTGGGGATTAGATATAGACATTGGGAGGGTATTATTCTGCTTTAACACATATGTTTAAAGCACTGTAATTTTATATGCATGCTTCGAAGATATTCTGTCAAATGGCAGTATCTGGCAGAAAAATAGTCTTTTAGATCTACAAGTATTAGTAGTGTGTGTGTGTGTGTGTGTGTGTGTGTGTGTGTTGGAATTTTAAAAAAGATATATGCCTAATATATAAATTAAATTTTAAAAATTAATTAATGTCCTATGCTATTTTTTAAGCTCACACTCTCATGGCTGCCAGCTTTAGATTAATTTGGAGGACAAATATATCATCTAAAATAATTTAATTTTTTTACCTCTTATTTTCAGTTTTACTGCAACCCATTCATTTAATACAATTTATTTTCAACACATTAATGGCCACAAACACAAAAGCCTTATTTGGTTTTACAAATGAAGCCAAAAATATAAATAATCTATTGTAGTTGAAGGATTTTCTCTTCTTAATTGAAAACAAATGGAACCTAAGCTACATTAAATGAGTGTTTAATCTTTCATTCCAACACAAAGGTTATTAATTGGTGCAAATGTGGATATAGTTATAAAAAGAAGAAACAAGCAACTGATTAACTTTGGAAAAGTCTAAGCTTAACAATTTGAAATGTCAATAAGAAGAAAGAAAGAATTGCATTTGAAGCATTTCAGAACATTTACTTTAAATGCATATCTCACTATCTGCTTATGACTGTGTGGGTTTAGTAAAGAACAAGTGTATTCGCTTGTGATGGGCTCTTCATTTGATGTTTTTCTAAAAGCATAAAGTAACTTCCTATTGACATGAAGCAAAGTAGTCAAGGGTATTTAGCCAATCCTTGTCAAGGACAAAATGTTCACGCCATAATTCTTTTAAGAACTTCCTCATTATCTGCTGTGAGAAATATCAGAGGCTAACTAACACAATTTTACAATTGTAACTTCATTTTTCTATAACTGGCTAAACGTATGTCTTGAACCCAATTTTGCCAGATGGTTAAAACCCAAATCCCAGTTACTCACTGAGATGAAAATGTAAAATGCATTGGATCTTCCCTTCCAGGGAAGACTGGGACATCTCTGTTATTCCTTTTCCTTATGAGTGTGTATACATGTCAGTATCTGATGCGCATCAGGAGAGATGACTGATCCTTGATGGCATGGGCCATACGAAGATCTGAAGCATCTTCCATTCTCACAACTTGCGCTCAACCAGAGGGCTCCCATGAGATGCTCTGATCTTGCCTCAGGCCCCTCTCCTTCGGAGCTCCATGCAGCTGTCCATCACGAACCCACTGCCCTTCCTGCAGCACGCTGGCTTTTTTCACCTCCCAGAGTCCCAGATGTTTAGGAGAGCACAAATTTCCCTCGTAATTTTTATTCTCTGATTATTTTAGGTCAAGCTCAAGCAGTTCCATGTATGGCCCATACATGTAGCCCCTGATTATTGTAAAAAATGATCAATGTTAAGTTTAATAAATTCTTCTAGGTATCGAAGGTATGTGTGTGTGGCTGGGGGTGGGCAGAATGTGGCACTCTGGGCTCTCTCCCCGCCTGATCTACCGTCAGGAGACAGCATCCAGCAGGCCAGGACTTTGCTTCAAACACATGGCATCTGTTACCAGCCAAGGGGGGTGATTCCACTAGAGCAGTGGTCGGCAAAGTCATTAGTCAGCAGAGCCAAATATCAACAGTACAACAATTGAAATTTCTTTTGAGAGCCACATTTTTTAAACTTAAACTTCTTCTAATGCCACTTCTTCAAAATAGACTCGCCCAGGCCATGGTATTTTGTGGAAGAGCCACACTCAAGGGGCCAAAGAGCCGCATGTGGCTCGCGAGCCGCAGTTTGCCAACCACGGATCTAGAGGAATATATCCTCAAAGGCAAAGATAACACAAAACTGAGAGGCTCTGTGATCAAGGAGAGATAACAAGGAGAGAGAAAGGAAGGAAGGGATTGAGACTGAGAGCGCTATTAAAAGAGGAGGAAATTAAAAGAGAAGGAAGAGAGAGAGAGATACAGATAGTGGGATGATGAATAAAACATGGGGAAATACTGAGAGAAGTGAGGATTCATGGAAGCATAAAAAAGAAGAGAGCGATCTGGAAGAGGAATACAAAAAGTAAAGATGGAGAAGGATCTCAGTTGCATCTAAAGGAAGAATACCACTGTAATTAATGTTCTCTAATCAAATCTTCCTGCCACTAGCAGCTTGGGCATAAGTATATACTGTCATCACTTATCAGTGTGCTCTGAAGTGTTAATTTACTCTTCAGGGGTTTTAAATAGATTACTTCTAATCAGAGAATTATATTACATACTTTTATTTTTCCAAATGCATCATTTAATTGTAAGTAAAACCTCATTTTCCAATGAAATTCTGAAAAGTTAACATTGACATATGATTGACTAAGTATATGTTGTAAAAGTAAATGATTTTAAATACGAAATTAACTTTTTAAACTTTACTATTTCTGTCATTTACAAACATAGAGAAAAAGTACTTCTGACATGTGGAACCTGACAGATTGTCTTATCCTGCTGTTTAGATAGATAAATGCTACCTAGGTCATAACATTGGGGGCTACATTTAAGATATGTATTTATAGCATCACACTAAATAATTTATTTATCAGAAAAACACAATTCCTAAGTTGCAATAGGTTTCAAAGTCTGATGTATTCAGTGAGAGTACTGTGGCAATTTGCTTTATCTAAACCCAATTCTTCACCCTTTCCTTTATCCACACCTTCTTCTGTCATCACCCTTCCTCCAACCCCACGCAGAATGCCTTTCCTGTCCTTGCTGATGATAGGCTTGACCATGTCACTCATGTTAGCCCATGAGATAGGGGCAGAAGTCCCAACTCAAGCTTATCTCTTGGAGGCATCGTCGTTCCTGTTTATCCTGCGGTACTCTCATCACAGCTAGAGCATTGGTTCAAAGAATCCTGGGAAGTAGATGTGGAACTACCCAAAGCTTAGAGTCAAACCCAGCAAAGCACAATATATTTCCACAAACTCTGCAGTTCAATGAGGTGAGGACAAATAATGCCATTGAGTTCAAAGATGGTTCACACAGCACTATTGTGTCAACAGCTGACTGATACAAATTTATAATCAATGACAGGAATGGAATAATCAAGTCTACAGATTTCTAATCTAGACTCTTTCATTTTATTCTTCCAACGTTAATCCTGGTGAACGGAATATTACAACTGACTCCTACACATAAAACAATGACAGGGAAAACTGTATTTCTTGCACAGGATCTGAACCCAACATGACCCCTAAAGCACTAAAAAGTTACAGAAACAACTGGTTGCAATTTCCCAGTTTTTAATCTAAAATCTTAAGGCACTGAAGCCCTTTTATAAAATGGTGTTGTAATTGTTTCCTTATTTGTGAAACACAGTGTTTGAACCAGAACAATATCTAAGATCTCTTAGAGCTCTAATACTAGCAGTTTATTTGAGGTAATTAAAAATACGCCTCTTTTAAGAAATTTGAAAGAATTTAGTCAATTTCAAGTGGATTTTCTTTGAGTGTGACTTTCAATCATGAAGAGGAGAGGACAAGACAAAAGGAAGCCTTCTGAACAATGACGGTGTGAGATGCTACTTAGACCTCAGCAATTCACACTAGTTTATCTTAGAGTAGCAGATGTAAGACTCAATATTTTGCCTTCAACAGAATGAGATTATTTCATTAAAATGTAAAATATAAGTCACATAGGACATGGTCTGCAAAGTTTTTCAGTTGCTCTACTTAACCACGAGGATGCAAAAAGGGGCCAGAAATACAGTTTTGATCTGTCCAGTTATGCAGCAACTTATAAATTTAAAAATGAAAGGGTGGTCTTATGGAGAGTTCATGTCCAAGGTTGATCCTTCACTGGTTCTAATATATTACAAGAGGATATGGTCACGATTTAAAGTTATAATAGACCAAGGAGATGTGATTGAAACAAACAACCTCTCTAAAGAAATTTTTCAACTAAAATCTATCAGGTGTGTCTCGGTGGTTGAGTATCAACCCATGAACTAAGAAGTGGCTGGTTCAATTCCCAGTCAGGGCACATGCCCAGGTCTTGGGCTGTATCCCCAGTAGGGGGTGTGCTGGAGGCAGCCAATCAATTGAAGTCTCTGTTAAAATAAAATAGAGACCAGTCTTGAAAATTTCTGGGCAGACAAAATCAGTTTAATTATACCCACAGAGCTTAATTTATATTACTTTGCAAAACTAACTTGACATGGGCCATGTCTTGCATATGCTTCTGGAAATCGTAGCAAAACTTCAACTTTTCTCAATGTTGATATGAGGTCACCAGGACAAAGTCTCTATCGTATAAGAAAATTCTAACTTTATAACCAATCACCATGAAGAATAAACAGCGGCTGCTTCCTGACTTTATAAGAGCATACCCCTGAGCCTCAGTGCGTGTTTTGGTTTGTGTGCTCCTGGTTTGCAAACTGCCTATTTGGTGTGTGCACGATAAAGCTTTACTCATTGCTACTTCAATGATTCATTGGTTTTACTTCAGCTATTTATGGACTTTGACATTTTTATATGGATGCCCACTGACTATGATTAGCTGTTAACTCTGTGGAGGACACAGAAGGGATTCAAACTGCTCGAAGGTGAGTTTTATTTCATCCTGTGGTATTTGGTTTGGGCAAATACAGTTTTTAAGTAACTATAAAAATATAAAATAAATACAGTTTCTCGAATTTAATTCTTCAAACACACTCGGTCTACTATATTCTTACTTAACTAAGTCACAGTGTCAATCAAGTGAGAATTGAGAGAAAAGGATTAGTCTGAAATCCTTAGGCTATCCGTGTCCAAAATCACATTCATTAACCTATAGCCCCAAGAAGCATTCTCTTTGTGGCCGTATTCTGAGGCCCTAGAATCAACAAGTTTTCCTCTTATGCATTAAACCTTTTCATACATGCCATTTTCCCTCTTTTACAATGTTTCTCTTCTCACGCTTCTTTCTCTTCCCGCAACTCCCAATTGTCATTCATTAGGTTTTAAAAGAAAATGTCTTTAACTGGAAAGTTTACCTGCCTCTGTTCAGACAAATGCTTTAAGAACAGTCACTTAATCATATCACATCATGACTGGAAGGAAATATATGATGGACTTTTATTGCTTCTATGTTTTGTATAAATGTGTTATATATATATATATATATATATATATATATATACACACACACATATACACACATATATATGTACATATATATGTATAAATATATACATATATATGTACATATATATATGTGTGTGTATGTGTGTGTGTATATATATATATATATATATATATATATATATATGCGAAGGCCTACTCTTGCACGAATTTCATGCATCGGGCCTCTAGTGTGTGTGTGTGTGTGTGTGTGTGTGTGTGTGTGTGTGTGTCCTACTTCTTGGCACACACTCCTTTTTAACCGGGTGTTTTTGTTTTGTTTGTTTGTTTTCTTATTGATGTATGTGCCTTCCTTTAGGTGAGTGTCCTTTCTGCATATTCCCTCTTCCTCTCCAAGCCACCCGCATGACCTATCGAGGTCATAATTAAGTTCCATTTCTTCCAAGAGTCTTTCCTGGACCCCAATGGCATTGTTTTCCATGGAGTGGAATATAAGATTTGCCCCACAATAAACTGCTCGTCTTCTTTTTAAATAAATATTAAGCTCACTCCAGGTAAGAACCATGTTTAACCTTTTGTACTCTGATGTCGAGTGTGACTCGACACGGTTAGCATTAGAATAAAGGAATCGAGAAAAAAGCAAGCGAGTGCAAAGGGTTAAGCCTTTTCTGCATTCCTCATAACTGCTTCAACAAGGCTAAGGACTTAGCACATGCTTGATGTTATGGATCATCAGTGGTCATGATAATGATTTACTCTCTGTGAAATGAAGATTCACATTGTGAATGGCCCCTTCCATGCTTTCCTGGGACACACTCCTATATGTATACTGAGGCCAAGGACTGAATGCCTGTGAATCACTCTCTTATCATAAAGCAATGCTGTTGTCATTCACTGAATATATGTTAAGCTAAACAGAATTTCTAAGTGAAAAGACAAAAAGGCTGTTTTACATTCTCAACAAAAGAACAGTCCCCTAGATTTCCATTAATAACCACTGAAGAACAAACAAACAAACAAAAATGAGTGCAAAATAAATCTATGCAATTTGTAACATTTATGCAAGTTCCAATTAGATGATTCTTCTCTGAGTACTGATTAACGAAGAGAATAAACTCAGAAATGTTTCTAGATTTACTGAATTTGTATAAGCTATATGTCAAATTACTCAATTGTATTCTTCCTTGGCAGAATCCATTAATAGTTTGTAAGATTCTTCTCTTTAGAAATGTTAAATGTATTAGATAGCCCAGGGTTATTTTCACACATGACTGTTTCTGACCATTCTTTTATTGTTATTATTATTTTAATGTATTTTTATTGATTTCAGAGAGGAAGAGAGAGGGAGAGAGAGATAGAAACATCAATGATAAGAGAGAATATTGATCAGCTGCCTCCTGTATACCCACTATTGGGGATTGAGCCCACAACCCAGGCATGTGCCCAAATCACTGGACTTCCAACCGTGACTTCCTTGTTCATACGTTGATGCTCAACCACTTAGCCACACCAGCCAGGCTATTAGTAGTAGTAGTAGTAGTAGTAGTAGTAGTAGTAGTAGTATTTTGCTTTTGTTTCTCTCACTTGTGGAGCATTATTTTTTAAAACAAGTTCCTTAAGCATGATTATCTGACTGCTATTGCCTTTCATGGACTTTGCGCTGTTGTTATTACTGAAGCCACCCTTTGTGAGATTCTTTTGTATGTCTAACCTCTTTCTCCTTGAATAAAATTCACATTTTTCTTCCCAGATATGTATCTATCATTTTTGCTAAATTCTGTGACAGCGAACTAATCTATTTGTGTTTAGCTTATGAGATATCTCTAGCAAATTGCAGTACTATTTATAGAACAGGATATTGGCAAACACCTGCCATTTTTTCCACAAGAATATAATCTTAGTGTTGTTCCTAGAGGCAGTGTGATCCAGTTCTTACCTATCTTTTCACTCCATCTCACAGGGCATGAAAGAATAAACAGCTTATTAAACTTGTCTACTTCTCCCATCGATAACATTAGCAAGAAGGCACACTAATACATGTAAACATGCAGACTTCTCATTGAGAGGAGTAAGAGTACAAAGCATTATGCAACAACTGCATGCCCCTTATGTGTTAATCACCATAATGGGTGAAACATGAAATACAGAATTAAAATATACATCTACATAAACAGCAATGGGGTCTTTTTACTAGCGGAGTTCATAATCCAAAAGAGAAGCATATTTTAGAAACACACATGATTTTGAGGTTTTCTGCATATTTACACATGCTATTCCCAAATTATTCTCAGAGCTCTTGGTTTATTTCTGTCCTGAATTGTCCCATTAGGAGATTCTTTTCATTACAGGGTCATTAAAAATTATTTGCAAAATAAAACTCAGATTACACAGCAGTATAGTAACAAAATTCTTACGATAAAGGACGTTGTGAACTGCATCATAAATGGTAACAGAAGAAAGGGTTGCACCTTTGCTAGTGTTACTATATCTCAGCACATCAGACAGTGTTGCCTGTTTAAAAATATCAGAGACCACGTGGAATAACTTCATGGCTAGTAGACCTAAATATTTAGACTTTAAAACCATTTTCTCTGAAACATAGACATACAGACATGTATTTGAGTAACTGGGTATGTTCTAAAATATGTAACAATAGTTTAAACAACAAAGTGCATTTTATTAATGTTTTAATTTATGCATAACAGAATTATACATAACATTTTAATGAATACTGGTATGTAAGCTTAAAATCCAGAGTAAATACTTTTCCAAATAATTAAACATGTATAAGCTTTTCTTGATGAAAGTATATTTGTTTGGTATGTGGCTCTTTCTCCTAATTCTATTTTATAGTCTACTAGATAAATCCTCTTTTCATTTGTCTCAATGGAGCTGAATTAAGGTCATTGAAACAGATTCACCTTTCTTATCCTCCCGCGCTTTCCCATAATCCCCGCTTACATTGTCCAAGGATCGCAGCTTCCTTCCCAATATACCTTTTTAATATAAGAAGACAATAACATTTCATTACATAATCCTGAGCTGATTGGACTTTAATTGGACTTTAATCTTGGGGTTTTTTTGGTGAAAATAATAACATTCTTTTGTCAGCTCCAAACTGTCTCCCTGAACTTGCTGGCTATTAATTGTTTTGCAATTTTGGTATGCAACTAATACAGTATACATAAATGTTAACCTTTAGTAGTATGATGGAAATATTTAACGTTTAATGTTCTGATGGGAAATTTTTCCAAAGGCGATGTTTTTAATATCAGAAACTGAGATCTCCAAGTCATGTCTCCATCCCCATTGAGTCCCCTGACTTCCTTTACAGGGATAATTCTTGGTTAAATTATCTTTCCTAAAATATAAAATCTGAGCTGTTAACCATTAACTATATGTCTACAGGATGTAATAAATAATGAGCTCCACTTTTTCACTCTCATACAAAAAAAGCAATATAATGCATTTTATTTGTGCTGCCTGCCATGAAACCCTTACTTGCTATATGCTCTTACTCACTGTTGTTATGAGAACTGATATATGTGCAAGTTAATTAGTTTAGAAAATGTATTGATCCCCCTCAGTGTATGCCACACTGTGATAAACTCTAATGAGCAATTCAAATAGGACCAGACAAGTCATTCCGCCCCAGCTCCTCACTCCTTACATCCAGTTTCTAAGTCTGGCTTACAAATGCTAGGCTGCTCTCACCACAAGAGAATTTCACCTCTCAGCTGCACTGTATAAATCATTTCCATGGGGTCAGAACCTCACTCAGATCAAAATGATCAGTGCCTGTTCCCTTTGTCAGTATTCCTCAGCTCTCGAATGCTGCCTAGTTTCACATTTCCTGAATGCAAAACCTTGCCCACAAGTCCTTTTGTTTAGCCACGCTGACTGACACCAGATAATCATACATTGTCACCCACCCAACAGTCATCCCACTCCTCATCTTTGCTAACTGAACCCTGATTCTGGTTTGTTCTCTCTCCTCTGAATAGTCATGTCCCTCAGAGATGACCAATATGCCCAGGGAATGAAATGAAATGCCCTAAGGTAAATATAATTGGTTTATTACTCTTATCAAGTTCATGCATATGGAATAGTTCTGATCAATACCACACACACAGAAGAGGTGTTTAGTCTGCTTCCTCTTTCGTTGTCTTTGCTAATTAGTATATGAATGTGTGATCCTTGGAGCTGCTCAAGGTATCTTTCAATGCTGAGTAGCTAAAGCTAAGAGACTGCGAATGGCACCATGGAAAGATGGGAGGGGACAGTAAGCTGTCATTTATGATTGTGTGAAGCTTATGAACAATGTAGGTGGGGTTCAGAACGAGCCACCCCAAGAAGTGCTTCTGCGGTGTGCAGACTGTTTGAGCGAAGGGCAAAGTTAGCTGCAGGCTCCAGAGAAACGGCTGCCCCTCTCATAACTACCTAAAAGGCCTTGAATGACATTATCAAAGATAACCTCTTTGACCTATCCATAGGGTAGGACAAACCTCTATTTACTAAATGTCTTTTCGGATTATGATCCTGCAAAGACCCTCTGAAGCCCCCTCAGTGCACTGCTTCAAGCCTAGCTCAGGATGTCTTACAAGCCTCAAACCCCCTTTCTATCTCTGAACTACTCCTCCATGTGGGGTCTCTGAATCGCACCTGTACGTGGGCTCCCCCCACTTACGTATGTTATTAAAATTGGTTATTTTCTCTTGCTATCTGTCAGAAGAGCCAGGAGAGTAGATGGGTGTTTGTTCCTCTCCCACGTGTGCAATAATGCATTTTCTCCTATGTTTCCTCTATGTTTCAGGCATGCGGAATTGCTTCAGTTTATGCAGCCAACACCATTTCTATGTTCATTCCACTTTTCAGCGGATATGTGCTCTGGATATAATGTCTAACTTTCTAACCAGAATGTTGACAATCTGAACCAAATATTTCTGAATTTGCTTTGTATTCCAGAAAAAGTACAGAGTCATAATTGTCTCCCAGAGTATTCAAATGCTGACCAAGGAGTTGTCCACATTTAAAGGTAGTTTCAACTATTTCCCAATAGGACAAGATTTACGTTACTCATAGTTCTAAAGCTAGCATTGTCTGGAATATCTCATAGCAATACATAACCACCTTTAGATGCAGGTAAGTTTCTCTTTACATGCTACAGATGCAATTAATTGTGTATATTTTATTTCAGTCTTAACATGGGTGGCTATTTTTATCCCAGACAAAATAGTTCTTATAGACCTACTATATTATAATGAAAGATGACAAATAAATACTACTTGTTACAAATTACAGCCATTTATACATTTTAGGAAGAAAATTAAGGAAGTCAATGAGTCTAAACATGATTTATTTGAAAGCACACAAAAACTTCTTAGCTATAAAACATGTAACAGCTAAAACGTCCCAATATTTTCAACATCTGGCACAGACATTCCCCTTCATGATTCTCTGTCCAAATAGTGGTTAAAGGTTTTGCTATTGTATTTATTGCACATGTGTGAGCTTGTAAGGGGAATTTCCAATTCAGAGGATGAAGGTTTGGTATCTGGATTCTACGAATGCTTTTCAGTAAACCTGATGCATACTTTATTTGAAAACTCATTGAAAAGCCCATCAGCACATTGAGGGATAATCTATGAACCAGGAGTACTGAGTATTAAAAATATTCAAAATAAACAGAAAGGGGCCCGGCCACAGTGGCTCAGTGACTGAGCATCAACCTATGAAGGGGATCAGGGCACATGTTCAAGTTGTGGGCTCCATCCCCAGAGTAGGGTGCAGAAGGCAGCCAATCAATGATTCTCTTTCATCATTGATGTTTCTATCTCTCTCTCCCTCTCTCTTCCTCTCTGAAATCAATAAAAATATATTAAAATAAATAAACAGAAGGAGGAATGAGGCTAATCTCTAAATAGGTCCCTGAATTCAGGGAAGCTAGTTATGTTTTATTCTTGCTTATTTTTTTATTTGTTCCTTTTATCAATAATAGGTACATTTCTTTTGGGACTATAACATGTCTCATTGTTCTCTGAGCAATAAAAGCCTTAAGCGACCGGTAGCTATGATGCATACTGACCACCATAGGGCAGATGCTCAATGCACAGGCATGGAAACATGGAACAGACTGATGATGAATCTCAGAGGGAAGGGGGGAGAGGGGAGGGCAGGAAGAGATTAACCAAAGATCTTATATGCATACTAGAGGTCTGGTGCACCAATTCGTGCACCAGGCCTGGTCTGCAGGGATCAGGCCGAATCTGTGCACTGGGCTTCTGACATCCCCTGAGGGGTCCCGGATTTCAAGAGGGTGGAGGCCAGGTTGAGGGACCCCACTGGTGCATGAACCCATGCACTGGGCCCCTAGTCCTTTAATAAAAGCCATCGTGTCCCAGAACCAAACACAAATGTGTGTGTGTGTGTGTGTGTGTGTGTGTGTGTGTGTATGTATATATATATTATTGTTAGTCCTATTGCCTGGAGGTTTTTTGGTTAGGCCTAACAATTAAAAACTTAGAGTACAATATGTAATTTATATTTTGGATTTAAATAAAATGACAAAGAGGCAGAAGGACCTAGTGATCCACATCTTTAGAAAAGGAAACACTATCTCAGGACCAGACCTCAGAGAGGGTCCAGCCAACATACTAGCTCAGAACAGTCTATGCTACTGGGTGGACAAGGGGTCTCGCTCTGTCTCCAGATTGCTGGCCATGCTTGCAAAAAAAAAAAAAAAAAATAGAATTCAGTTGCTGTTTTTAAAATATACCAACATTTCCTTTAATCAGTTAATTCTAGAAGTATTTCCTCAAAATAGTGAAATACAATAAGTGCAATGCCTAAGCTTATAATTCCAAACAGTGGAACAAGGGTTCATGCAGTGAAGGAAAAACACACAGTGCTATAAGCTTATATAAAAGACAAACACAGTCCAAGGAAGCCATTGTCTGAGGAAGCTTCCTATCGGGAAGTGGGAGTTCAGCTGAGCTCTGAAGGAGGAACAAGGGACCAGAAGATAAATATAGAGGGGAGGGACAGAGAGGAGCATAGAAAGGCAACAGAAGGCACAGTCTCTGCGGTAGCTAGGAGCCCTATATACTTGAGAATATGAAGAATCGAGGGGACCAAAACAGTGATGATTGAACAATAAAGATACATTTCAAAAAGTAACTTTTGGAAACTGGTTATTCCAACAGTTTTTGGAGCTCATATTGGCTGAGAGAGGTATTTGGACAAGGAGAGGAGCTGATGTGAGATTATAAACCATTGAGATGGTGTGAGCTATGATATTAGCAATGAAGAGAAAGAACATGTTTTTGTTTTAAATATTTTTATTGATTTCAGAGAGGAAAAGAGAGGGACCGCCAGACAGATAGAAACATCAATGATGAGAGAGAATCATTGATGGGCTGCCTCCTGCACAGCCCCACACTGGGGATCGAGCCCACAACCCGGGCATGTGCCCTGACCGGGAATTGAACCAATGACCTCTTGGTGTGTGGAATGATGCTCAAACCATTGAGGAACATTGGCCAGGCCCTAAATTCAATCTTTAAAGTAAAAAGTTTCCTTTATATGGAAGCTTTTCAAATGACACTTTTATTGCTTTAGCTATTTCTATTCCAATGCACAAATTCACAAATTTATGAAATACTGTAAATTCTCGATGTGTGATTTCCGTGTATGTCTTCTACTTGAAAGTGGCTGTGCATATCACTCTAAAAATATCTTGCACCCAATACATACCAAAGTTTCATTGACTTTAGGTGGGTACTGCAAGTTTATCATCTAGATTAATATTATTGAAAGAGTTTCCTCATTAACCAGAAACATCTCTACATACAAGTATCAATCATTGTGTTGCACACCTGAAACTATTATAATATTATATGTTAATTCTATCTCAATTTCTTAAATAAAGAAGCTTATCTCTCTGATTGCTTCCTTTCTCATACTCCCAGATGACCCTCAAGTTCAGAAATTGGGATTTACTCTCCTATTTGCTGTTCCACAGACTGTGAGTATAATGATATGTGGCATGCAGTCAGTATGGATCACTGAGAAGGGAGAGAATAAACAATTTCAGGGTTTTAGACTTAGCTGCTGCACCACTGCCACCACGGTTAGCTGTGGGCAACCACAGAAACTGCCATGTGTCCTAAGAACAGGATTTCCCCATACACGTGTCAATTAGCACAAATACAGTTTGTGGTCCGTGAGGTCCGAAAGGTTGGCGACCACTGGTTTAGACAACACCCACCCTAACGTGAGTGCAAACTGAAATCATACGACTTTATGAGTCTGGTTTTGGTTATCTTGAGGCCTAAGAGAGGGTATTGAAGATTTTATAACAAAGGAAAATTAGTCCTACCTACTGCCTCTTTATAAACATAGGGACGTTTATCTAATATTTATTAAATTTTATTCCTTTTAATTCTCAGATAGTTGATTCTCATTATTCACAATAGTTACCCTATATAATAAAAGGCTAATATGCAAATTGTCCCCTCAGGAGTTCGACCACCTGGGAGTTCGACCACCCGCTATGACATGTGCTGACCACCAAGGGGCAGTACGTAATGAAGGAAGGCCCCAGCCCAGCCAGCAGCTGGGGGAAGGAAGGCCCCGTTTGGCCCTGATCGCTGGCCAGGCCTAGGGACCCTACCCATGCATGAATTTTGTGCACCGGGCCTCAGTGTTCTATAAAATCTCCGCAAACACTAAACCATTGCTCCTAGAATAAATGCAGGGTTGGGTTTTACAAACCTCTGGTCACAGTATTTTGTCACTTGACTGATACAGCACCTCGTTTTGTTTGCATTTCCTTAAAGGCACCTTATCTAGCATCTATCTTTAATTCATTAACCTTAACTGATGGCCAATAACACAAACAACGCATGTCTGAAGGAAGCTCATCTGGCACACAGCTTTTCTCTGAAGGCAAAGAATTCTTAGGAACGCCAGTCTGCACTTCAGCGCTGCACTCGGGGGTCATCTTAAACAGTGCACCGCCCGCTAAGCAACACAAACATGCTAAAAACACTGCACTGAAAAGACAACCACAAAGGACATTCGTCTCTAGTGTTAGGGCTCACACAGGAAGTCAGTGTCTCCCAGAGCTTTAGGCTCCACCTCAGCTGGGAACCAATAAATCAGGAAACTCAGTTTTTGCTGCTTCTCTGTGCATGACTGCACATGTCTGCAAATGACCTCAAAAACGTCATGAGCATTGATTTGGGGTTACAGACACATTTCAGCAAGCAGTTCCATTTGCAAATACAGAATCTGGAAGTAATGGAATCCACTGTATTTCAGTAGATGATAAGAATATGCGATACCGCTGTAATCACCTGATAGTTAACTAACTGGAAATGAACAGAGGGAAAGGAGAATATATAGGCATGTCCAATGAAGTCTAGTGACGCAGGGAAGGTGATTACTTGTCAGTCACACCTGGGAGGAGGTCGTTGGCCAGAACAGGCATGACCACCGCAAGGGAGCAAAGTCTGAGATCCATAAGCTCCTAAACTAAGGGAGTTCTCTCTCTCGCTCTCCTGGGACTCGTGTGCAGGGGGAGTGCTCTCATGCTCTGCCCTTGCCCACGTGGCCCACAGCCATGTGGACCCCACACACAATGGACTAATGCTGTGGTCGGCAAACTGCGGCTCGCGAGCCACATGCGGCTCTTTGGCCCCTTGAGTGTGGCTCTTCCACAAAATACCACGGCCTGGGCGAGTCTATTTTGAAGAAGTGGCATTAGAAGAAGTTTAAGTTTAAAAAATTTGGCTCTCAAAAGAAATTTCAATTGTTGTACTGTGGATATTTGGCTCTGTTGACTGATGAGTTTGCCGACCACTGGACTAATGGATTACAACCAGCCTGATGCTGTGCTGGGCTCAGCTCCACCAAGGAACTCAAACTCTGGCCCCTGGCTCTCCTTCCAGCTCTGCCGAAGCCCCAGCGGCACCTTTCCCAGGTCTGGTTTAAGGGAGATGGGACTGTGGAAGCCAAGGGATGTGATTCCATGCGCATACACCTTTCTACCACTTCTCACGCTCCCATGCGAGTCTTAGAAAATTCTTTTTTTTCTCAAGGTATCATAAGAAGCCCGCTCCCACTCGCAACAAAGAAATTCCACCTGTGCAACTCTCCGACAGCGGATGTACCTCCTTAAAAATATATTTTGGTGGCCATATTATTCAGGTAGGGAAACAGTGATTAATGATGTACTTCTCATGCAATAAGAACAAAATATACATTTATTAAAAACAGCGCAGTCAAGCCCCAACTAAACTTAATTGTATGTTGATTTATATCATACAATTAGAGTAGTTGTACATCAAACAGAGTAAAAATCAATTACAGCTTTATGGTTTCCCTGAAATAACAAACAAAAGGCACAACAACAACAAAATTGTTGATTCTCTCCCAACAGGTTTTCCACCAACTAAATAACTTCCCGTTTCTGCCTTGGTACCAACTGCAATGATTCTAACTCTGTAGGAAATACGTGTTTGTCTGATGTTACCAGAAACAGGGATTGTACACTTCCTATTACCCCTTTCATGTATATTTATATATCAAAAGCAATATTGATCCGAAGAGTGTGGCCCGGTCGGCTAATCCTCGCTGACATAGTACACATGAGGAAACGGAGGTCACGGAAAGTTGAATGATGAACAGGTCCGCAGAGAACTTTAAAAATGCATGGCTAGATTACACATGTGGCTAGCGTGAGAATAAAGCATCTTATTTTTGTGAATTTGTGTTTCTAGACTACACTAAATTGACCTTGGTTTAAAAATAATACCCAAACCACTGAGAAGCCAGAGGCAGCGCGGGAGCGTTCATTCTGCCTCTGAAGGCACACCCGAGTCAGGTGACTCCCCTGGCAATCCCCCTGCTCCCCAGGTTCCTCGCCTGACATCTCTGCTCGTTTCCTTCTCGGTGCACATTCCTCTCCGTCGTGTATTTTTAATGCAGAGCTTGTGCTTTGAAAAAGCACCAACTGGAACAAAGCAAGTTGATACTCCCTAAAAGATTGGATGTGAAAAACAATCACGGGTGACTGCCTGGTTTGCCTGGAAAATGCACCGAGAATAGGGTTCTACTTTCTGTTCATTATTAGTTGCAAGGTGACCGGGAAATAAACACAGGCCCATGACTTCCCCATTCGGTCTTGTCTTTTTTGACCTTCTGATGCATAATGGTAAGTTGCCGGCACATGGGAGTTATAAAAGAAAATGTTTGTCAAGTAATTGTTAAATGGCCGAACAGTGGCATTGATTGAAATGAGACCTTGAAGTGCGTTGGTAGGCACAGCTGGTTTTTCCTTCTCCATCAGCTTTTTAATTCAGATTAATCACTTGAGCCACAACCTGCCCACATTAGCGTAACAACCAGTTTCCCATTCCTGGGACCTGAAATGAACAAATAATGCTGGAGTTTTCATCAGGCCAGATCCAAGTTTGTTTCCAAACACTTGAAAAAGATCGAGGGCCTTGTAATCCAAATGCAGATACCGACTTCCAGCTGTCCTTCTTGCCAGAGAAATCGGTGGGTCCAACTTCCCCGACACTAGCGGGGTGGCTCTTGCGACAGCTTCAGAAAACGTGTTTTCCAAGACTCACACAGAGAGTCAGTGAGATTATTGGCGTGGAATTCTATTACTCAGGTTGCAAAGCCCCAAAATATGCAGCGTGGGCACCAGCAGAGCCCGAAGTGGGGCCAGTGTCCCGAGCATCAGGCTAGATTCAGCTCACCAGTGCATTGCGTGGGTGCACGTGGGTGCAGGGGAGCATGTCCCCTCCAACAGGAGTCCCAGAAGTGCAGGCAACCAGGAGAGGCCAGAGAGAGAGAAGTCCCTTTGTTCAGGAGTTTAAATATGACTAGTAAACTCCCCTCCTTTGCAGTGGCCATGCCTATTCTGGCTACTGACTTGCTCCCAGGTGTGACTGACAGTTAGCACCATCCCACATGACCCAGACCTTACTGGGCACGCTCTAGTCCAGTCCCTTCCTGCAGAGAGCTGCCAGGAACAGACCTGGAGAGTGACAACTGCAGCTTTTTGGCAAAGCTGCATCAATGGCATGCCTTTATTATCTAGTCTCCCCTTGACTCCTTTCCTATTTAGTAATAACCAGATTCTTAGAATGGAATCACTTGTATCTTTCTTGGTGAAGCCCTTGCTTACCCATGTCCCCTCAGAGAGTGCAGTAGTCAGTGAGAAATGTGACCCCATCTCCTGGTTTGGCTGAGTTTTATTTGATTGGCACCTACAGTGAGAGCACTCCAGGGTGTACCTTTTGCCCAGCCATTGCACCCAAATACGGCCTTGAGGTGGGGATGTCTGAACTAGCCCCAGGGAAGACTCTGGTCACCCACAGCCTGGCACAAACTGAGCCCCCCTGTACTGCCCCTAAGACCTTGATATCAACCAGAGGATGCCAGCCAGACTCCCATTTCCTTCCTGAGGAGTTCCCTATTGAAGACCTGGGCACATTGATAGCCAGCCAACTCAAGATTAGCTCAAGATCACAACTGTTTATCAGAGAACATGAAAACACTGAGCCTCAGAAAGCAGTCTATTTTCCTCCCATCCAAGGAAGTTCCTTTGCATCAGTACAAAAATAACCAAAAAAGCCATCACAAATCATAAACTACCCATCACAAAGATCTCTAGGACTATGGGTCAACTGTCCTTAGACCTAGATAACAATAGGAGTGCTCGAAATGGCTCTCCAAACACACGAGATCTGTCCTCCAGATGACCTCCTGAGCCCACTGGAAAGAACATTGGAGAAAGCGTCTCAGGGACAGTCTCTTGAAGTCCGGACCACCTCAGCGCTCTGCTTCATAAATATTGTTTAATCGTTAACTGTTATGCAATGACACAGCCCTGAGTTGTTCCAATTCTGATTTTTCTTTATAACATTCCCTCCTGTTCTTCTCTTCTGTGTTTTCTCTATCTTTACCCTGGACTGAATCCTCAATCAGCCTGTATCAAAATGTGTAGCTGATATTTGCATTGTTTCATGGTCAACAAAGCATTTGTACATTATCTTTTTATTTTTTACTGATTTCAGAGATGAAAGGATAGAGAGGGAGAGGGAGGGAGGGAGGGAGGAAGGGAAAGAGAGGGAGATCAATGATGAGACAGAATCACTGATTGGCTGCCTCCCACACACCCCACCCTGGGATCTAGCCCACAACTGGCTGGGCCCGACCAGTTTCACAGGTCGATGTTCAACCTGTGAGCCGCACCGGCCCAGCACATTTTCACACATCTTACCTCACTATAATACTCACCACTAAAGTGAGAAAACAGGAGCAACGACACTGAAAATGTTTCTACTACTTTATAAAAGCTGCACACCTACCTATACCTACAGCTGCATTTTCTTTATTACTTAAAATTTTTCTATAATTAATATCTAATAAAATTGCCGAGAAATTGGGAAGTGTTAAGTAAATTATATATTAACTGTAATCTAGAATGGAAGGTGACCCATTACTGTGATGATAAAGGAAAAAGTTGGATTCTAATAAAATAATTAATAGCATTTTGAGTATTTATAAAGTGCCTGGCACTGCTATATGATCGTCTCACTTGCTATTCATAAGAAACATATTTATCATTACGTCTACATATAGGCCAGAAGACAGATTTGAGAGCCAAGTTTAAGCAAGGCCTTCGGTGAAGTCAGATTGTCCTGCTGGCATTGTAAACGCAAGCACCCGTGAGTTTGAGAGCAGCAAGGAAATGAATTTGCCAACGACAACGTAAGTTTAGAAGACTTGGAACCTGGATAGAATCCCCAATCCTGAAGGCCCCTTGTTACCCTGAGCAGGGGACCAAGACCAGCTGTGCCTAGACTCCTGATCCACAAAAACGTGAGGTAGTAAGCGTGTGTTGCTTTAAACTGGAAGATGTGTGATAATTTGTTATATAGCAATAGATGCTGTACACTTGCTGCAGTTCTCAGTTAGCAGGTGTTGGGATCAGAAATGCTAGATCACAAAGACCACCTTGTCTTTCGAAAGAGTAGTTGCTATCATTCATATTTGGTGGAAGGAAGAAAAGATGATGGAGATAGATGATAAAAAGGCAGGCAGGCAGACAGCTGGGTAGGTAGAGAGGAAACACATACAGAGGCACTTTTATCAGACGTGGAAGTAAGGGCTTCCGAGCCTCTAGGCTAGAAAAGGCTAAAGTCACTAATGCCAGAGGAGCAAAGGCCACTCATAGCACTTTAACCAGCGACATAAGTTTAAAAAGAAAAATTTAACGTTAGGATATAAAAAAAGAATCCGAACTTAAAAGTAACCGATAATGCCTGTGAGAACCTGATGTAATAATTTTTTTTTTTAAGTAGAAGATGAGAATCCATCTTATTGGGAATTCTTAAAGTCATGCTTTGAAATTGTAAGTTAATTTTTCTCTAAACAAACATTAAGTTGACATTTCCATTTTGAAAATTGTGCTTTTTCCCAGGCAGCCCTGACACCCTTTCCAAAAAGAGAAAAAGAAAAAAAAACACATTAATTGTTGGCGACTAGCCCTGATGCAGTGCTTATTGGATGTGAGTATGAAATCTGGGTCAGACAACACTGATTCAAGTACCAATGCTAGCACTTATTGGCATAAGAACCTAGAGTTTCCTTTAAGTACCAAAGCCTCCCTTTCTCATTTGTAAAATGGAAATGATAATAATAGTTTCTACCTGCCACTGTTGCCATAACAATCAAATCTCTTTAAACTGGGAGATGTGTGTGCTATATGTCTGTGACATCAAATGGTCATCAAGAAGTTTAATTTTGGGCCTGGCTGGTGTGGCTCAGTGATTGAGCGTGGACCGTGCACCAAGAGGTCAAGCATTCCATTCCCACTCAGGGCACATGCCCAGGTTGTGGCTCAATCCCCAGGAGGGGGCGTGCAGGAGGCAGCTGATCAGTGTTTCTCTTTCATCGATGTTTCTATCTCTCCCTCTCCCTTGCTCTCTGTCTAAATATCAATAAAAATGTTTTTTTTTAAAAAAGCAGTTTACTTCTGGTATTATTTTTATCATGGGTGGCTATTTAACACATAGACACAAGAACGGAGCGCAACTGGCATATACAAAAATCTGATTTAAACAAGTTTTAATGATTTCAGTGTCAGAAATCACCACAATCCTCAGATAGATTTTAAAGATCTCAAGAGCAAATGTATATTTAATTACCATCTGCTGTGTGCTAGGAACAATAGGAGACGTGTATCTTGTGAGCCATTTTAAGAGTTAATCTCCACCCCAACTCTCTGGCATGTGCATTAATACTTCATTTTATACGTGGAGAGACACCAACGATGAATAGCTCCCAATGAGCTAGGATAAACAAAAGTACAAAACTACTGTTTTCTTGGTTTCTCTTGTTTACACACAGCAAACAGCCACCCCTAAACTCAAATCAAGATTTCTTGTTAGCATCATTCCCAAAGCAGTGTTTCCCAAACTTGTAACACAAGCAAAGCACTTGGAGCTACTGCCAGGTTGCTATGAAAAACGTGTTGGATCACTTATATGCTGGCAAAGCTGAGCTAGTGGTGCTCAGCACTCAGCTCAGAGGCAGCTCTAGAAACGTACCGAATTAGGGCTGGGTTCCCAGGCTTTTAATCCAGTCCCTTGCTAATGGGGTTTCCACAATATGAAAAGCAGCCAAAAGATGGCTTAAGCAGTTAGCATTTTTAAAAGGTAACTTGAGATGCAAAATGACACAAATGACTTAAATATAGTACCCTCATTTATCAAATGAGAATGTCCAAACTTATACTATCTGTACGTCCACAAATCCCAAGGCAGAAAAATAATCCAGGACCAATGTAATAGTTAGAACCCTTTAAAGAGTTGAATGCAAAAGTATTTTAGGAACATATTTGGTCCAAGCTATATTACCATGGAGAGATTGAGAATGATTCATGAAAAGTGCTTGGCCCTGAGTATCCCATGTGTCCTGCCTTAGCAATACTGTATTTTATGTAATTCTGCGACTGACGTATTTCATGCAACATTGCCTGCAACATATACCCAGGAAAAACTACATGCTAGACTATCCAAGATTTCTATACAGGCAGTTACATTTATTCCAGAATTGTTGAGAAGACTGATACTCAGAAATTACTCTTTGGAATTGTATTCCTATTGCTAAGGCTTTCAAAGCTAGAAATCTTTCACCTCCCTTAGAAAAGGGAGACTACTAGTATACTATAGACTTTTGTCAAGACAATCTTTGTTCAGACATATTATCCTTAAAGTTATTAATATTCTAATATCCAATGTTAGCCTACAAGAGGAAATCACTACATACTTTACTATATAATACTTTACTATATATTTAAATTATGTATATATTTAAATTACACAGATAGAGACACACACAAATTTATTTTTCATTGAGTATCTTAAGAAGCTTGAGTTTGGGGCAAGAAATTTATATAACATTGGCTTAAGCTAATGATGCTCAAACTCTGGCTTTGGGATTCCATCCAGTTCCAAATTGCAATTCATTTTTCACTTGGATTTTGTATCACTGTGTTGTTGGTCTTACATTGTGGTTATCTTTTATAAAAAAACATGGCATGTTTAACTTTTCAAAGTGCTGACACTTAATAGAATGAATATATGTACATTGCCTTTGAAATTTACATCTTTAACATGTACTTAAATATCTTAATTTCCACTGGGTATTTTAAATATTTCATTAGATCTTCGTTGCATGTGTTTTCTGCTAAATAAATGAATTTTCAATCATGAGAAGTTCAGTACTTTTATTTAACAAAGTTGGGGACTACTCTAATGATGTTATGATGAATGAATATGCATCATCTGTAGTGTAAAGCACAAAATTTTACAACAGTTAACATGCAAAACATTTTAGAGGTGCAGTCCTTGACACAGCAGATATATAATGATTTTCCTCCTCTCACAGATTGAGAATTAAGTAAACGCTAGGGTCTTGAAACGCTTGTCATGACTATTTCTTAGTTTTCTATAGTATACCTCATTGATTCCCTAACATAATAATTGCTTTTGTCTTGGGAAAAAATGGTGACAAACCATTAAACATCTATAATAATAAAAGCGTAATATGCTAATTAGACCAGACGTCCTTCTGGACGTTCTTCCAGGTGACCTTCCAGATGAAGCCATGGCTGTGGGGGCCGAGGCAGAGGGAGCAGAGGAGGTAGAGGTGCCAGGCTGCAGGGAGGGTGGGGGCGAGGCAGCCGGGAAGGCCCTTGCACAAATTTCGTGCATCAGGCCTCTAGTTATGTATAAAAATAACAAGACAATTGAAATATGACAAAAACAATTATCAAAAAAATGTGTTCAGCTTCCCTGTTGGGTTTTGTGGACTTTTAACTCACTTTTGAGTTAGAGCAGATTTATTAGTATGCCAAATGGATCGTTTTCAATACAGTTTTAACAAACATTACCATGTCCTACTGCATAGCAAGGAAACGGAGCTGAGCATGCCAATGTTTCATTCTCAGAAGGGTGGGCAATGCAAAAATAGCCTCCTCCCCTGGGTACAATGTTTGAGAGACTATAAAATTCTTCAGAGAACGGTCAGAAGTCACTTTACAAAAGAAGCGCTCAGTTTTGGCTTTCAACCTGCATCTCAGTGTTTGTTCCCAGACTGAAAAGCATGTCTGCCTCCCTGGCTGTGCTTGGCGTGGCCATTCAACATTGCGCAGGAACGATGATGTGACCATCTGCCACTTACCTCTTGGGCGCCCATCGCCTCCGCCGTCATCACTATTGATTGTCCAAATGAGCCCACCATAAACTGAATGCAGCAATTATTACTCTTGGGTTCGAAAGCGCCTTTGCCACTGCCCGTTCTCTCTGGATGACTAAAGAATCCGTCAAGAACAACTATAAACTGAAAGCGTGTCCCCGAGCCATGGGATTTTAAGTTGCTGTAATTACGTTTACGTCTAGTTACATCATTAGCCCTCATTTTCTATTTTAAAAAATTAGTTAGCCACCCAAATCCCCACATTTAAGTCCTAAGCACATGCGGACACAGCAGTCCTCCCAAAGGCACTGATCAGATAATGTTTGAACTTTGGGTCTTTCTATTCAAAACGGAAATATCTTTCAGGAGAAAGAACTGGTTAACATAAAGAGGTATTTGAGTTAAAATTCTTTCTCTTGAAAGGCAATCCTATTGAGAGAATGAAGTAATCAGTGTTTGCCAGCATGTAGAAGGTCAAGGGAAGTAATGGGCAGGTGGAGCAGGATGGGTTTTGGGTGCAGAGACATTCTTAGGTATGATATTATAATGGTGGGTACATGACATTACACCTTTGGCAAAACCCATAGATGTGTACAGCACAAAGAATGAAAACTAATGTAAACTATGGGCTTTAGTTAATATGTTGGCAATGGTTCATCAGCCTTAACAAACGTACCACACCGATGCAAGATACTAATAACAGAGGAAATGGGGGGGGGGGGCGGTGCATGGGGTGGGGGTCAGGGCAGGGTGAGGGGAGGGAATAAATGAGAACTCTGTACTTTATTGTAAATTTTCTCTAAGCCTAAAAGTGCTCTAAGAAATAATGTCTATTTTTTTAAACCCTCCCTTTCCTTGCATCTTCATGCTTCTCTATGATTCTGTGTGTCCATCCCTAAAATTAAGGTTGAAATATATGATGAAGAAAATTTTGAAAGACTGCTACTGAGGGAAATGGTCCAAACTAAAATGTCACAAGGAAAACTCAATGAGAATTCCTGTGTTGGTCTGTCCACTTAATTTTATTGTGGGTAGAACAGGGCTGGTGAGCTGAAATTTCCATTCAGACCTCCTGAGGGAAACCAATCAATTGATAAGCAGGTGTGGGAAGGCTATCTTGCATTCATTGAAACAATCGCTCTATATAGACTACCAGCCTTTCCTTATGTTCTGGGCTATGTATGACCAGAGACCCATTATAGTTGTTGTTTTTTGTCCTTTTACAGTGTCGCCTCATTTTAACGAATAAAATGTATGTTTCAATTTTTTTAATTTAAATTCTTTATTGTTAAAGGTATTACATAAGTCTCCTTTTTCCCCCATTGACCTCTCCCCAGCCACTCACACCCCCCAGCATATGCCCTCACTCCCCTACTGTCTGCGTCCACTGGTTATGCTTATATGCATGCATATAAGTCCTTCAGTTGACCTATTACCCCCCACACCCACCTTCCACCCTCCCCTGCCTTCCCTCTGAGGTTTGACAGTCTGTTTGATGTATATATTCCACAGTATTGGTCCCATATTTTGGGGTTATTAGAAAAAAAAAATAAGTGCCCATCAATGGATGAGTGAATAAAGAAGATGTGGTTTAGATATACAATAAAGTACTTTTTAGTCATAAACAATAATAAAATCATGCTACTTGAGACAACATAGATGGACCTAGAGGGCATTATGTTAAGTGAAATAAGTCAGACAAAGGAAGAAAAGTAAATTATTATCTCTCCTATGTGCAGAATTAAGAAGGAAGAGGAGGAAGAAAAGGAGGAGAAAGAGGAGGAGGAAGAGGAGGAGGAGAAAAAAGAACAAAAAGGAAGGAAGGAAGGAAGAGAAGGAAGGAAGGAAGGAAGGAAGGAAGGAAGGAAGGAAGGAAGGAAGGGCAAGCTCACTAGGATTTAATGGATGGGAGAAAGAGTAGGAGGAAAATAAGAAAAAAGGTTTAAAAAAACAAGCCATACCACTGACACTTCTACACTTGCATGTACTGAGCTGAGATCTGAAAGGGACGTACTTATGACACATTCATGAGAGATGCTACTAAACACCAGAAATGCGCCCTAAACGTGTTTCTAACCAAGCCTACGTTCCCCATATTCGGAGAAGCTACTTTAACCAGGGGCCATCCTATTCTCTTATTTCCCAAATCCTACTGTCATCTCTGATAAATGATGTTTCAGGTAATTAAGTGACAGAGAAGAATTTAATGTCTCCTTAACCATTCCATTTTTTGAATGGAAGAAGAGAAAGAAAATTACTTTGTTTAACTAGGCACATGATGTGTAAATGGGAATGAACAAGCCCATTATCTATAACCCAAGGGCATTTAAAAAAAAAAAAAAACACCCACTATAGAGTCACCCACATAGTCATCATTTCCAAGTTGAATTGTGAAACTTGTTAAAGTATAGATATGAAAAGCATTGCCAATATGTCAACCACCCTAATATCATCCAAACTTTCTGCAATCGCTGCATTTTCTTCTGTAAGAAATGTCAAGATTTCATCAAAAATCTTTTAATTTGGATAAACTCCATACAGTTGTCTGGCTATTTTCACTCTCTGGTTTGCAACTTCTCTTATACCAGTTGTCATTTCTGTAACCTTTCCAACAGCAACTGTGCAGTCTTGGGACCAGGATGCAGAATATCTCACTCAACTACCCTCCCACAAGCCATCTGTTCCTAGAGGCATCAACAACTGTTGGCTTCGGGAGACTCTCTGCAAAATGGGGAAGTATTGTTCAAAATGATAAAGTCAAACTTGCTCAGAGATCCTAAGTCCCTAGCATAATAGACAAATAACTGTCATGTAAAGACCAGTATTATTCAAGTAAAAAGAGTTCAGGTCTAGAAAAATAAAATAAAACCCAAAACACCAAACCCTTTCATTCATTCTTCTTTAGCATTCACACAAAGTTTCACATCAAAAAAATTCAAATTATGGTATTAATCTGTATGAACGCTTACAATATGCAAAACAAATGTCTACCAAAAATGTGCAAACATTTACAATATTGACCCCACCAAACATGGGAAGATGTATATATTTTATATACACATCTACATATATATCTGTATGCATAAACACACATATATAAAGATATAAATATATATACCCATATATTTTTCTATTTCTGAACTCTCCACTCCCAACCCCCAGCTCAACTTCATTCTTTGTCATAATTTTCTATTAGTAATTATAGTTAAAAACAAACAAAGGAGAATCCCTTCCTAATTACAAGAGTAATGGCAAAAATGATTTTCCTGTCCTTTCTGGTATTAAAGGTGTGTGTGGTGGGGGATGAACTTCTGAGACAAGTACCAATAAAAAAAATCTACATAATAAAAACCCCGGGGTCATAATGCCGTAAGACCAAAGACCGGTCACCTAGAGGCTGCGTGCACAGCACGGCGCGTGCGGGTGGCGGGGCTGTATGCGAGGTGAGGCTTGTGTGGGTGGGCAGGGCTGCAAGCATGGCGAGGTGTGTGTGGGTGGGCGGGGCTGCACAATTTCACGCACTGGGCTTCTAGTAAATAAATAAACAACTAAGTGCAGTTCCAAATGTTTCTGCTAGTCCCCGAAAATATTTCTGGCCTTTCATTACAATGTGCCTACATCAACACTGTGCAAAAGCATGAATGGAACTTTATTATTATCCTTCTGCAGCTTAATTTGGAAATCTTACTGCCCTTGAGTAATGAATGATCACCAATTATTCAGAGTTAATTCAACTCACTTTCATGAGGCAACTGAATTGTTTTGGACAGATTCAGCGAGAAGAAAACACCCTAAAATGTCTAATGAGTTTTAGAGTTGACATTGTGATTTCTTATAAATTTAACTAGAGGCCCTGTGCATGAAAATTCATGCATGGGAGGGGGAGTCCCTCAGCCCCGCCTGCCCCCTCTCATAGTCTGGGAGCCCTCAGGGGCGGGAGGCAACCCAGCAATCAGGGGAAGGCGATGCCCCATCACACCTCTGCTGCTGCCACAGCTGGCAGCACAAGCCTTAGCCGGCCCTGGTTACCTGAGCCTTGGGAAGCCCTGGGCGGCTGGGCAGCCACCATCAGAGGCTTGTCTGTGTCTTGGGCTGGCCCTGGGCTGCTGAGGGTCTGAGGGGACTGGGGGACTTGAGAGGCAGGCACGCGGAGCACCTGCCGCCTTGGCAGGACTGAGGGGACTGGACACTGCCATCTTGTGGCTGTGGGCACTGCCAACTTTGAGGGCATGGCAGTCAATTAGCATATTCCCTCCTTACCTTATTGGCTGTGGGTGCCGCCATCTGTGCAATGGCGTAAGGGTCAATGAGCATATTCCTTCTTTATTAGATAGGACTAGAGGCCCGGTGCACAAAATTTGTGCAAGGGGGCATGTGTCCCTCAGCCCAGCCTGCACCCTCTCCAATCTGGGATCCCTCTCACAATCCAGGACTGCTGGCTCCCAACTGCTCACCTGCCTGCCTTCCTCATTGCCCTAACCACTTCTGCCTGCCAGCCTGATCACACCCTAACCACTCACCTGCCAGCCTGATTGATGCCTAACTACTCCCCTGCCAGCCTGATTGCCCTTAACTGCCCTCCCCTGCAGGCCTAGTCACCCCTAACTGCCCTCCCCTGCAGGCCTGGTCACCCCTAACTGCCCTCCCCTGCAGGCCTGGTTCCCCCCAACTGCCCTCCCCTGCAGGCCTGGTTCCCCCCAACTATTTTCCCCTGCAGGCCTGGGTTCCCTCCCAACTGCCCTTCCCTGCAGGCCCGGTTGCCCCCAACTTCCCTCCTCTGCCAACCTGGTCACCCCTAACTGCCCTCCCCTGCAAGCTTGATCACCCCCAACTGCCCTCCCTTGTAGGCCTGGTGCCTCCCAACTGCCCTCCGCTGCTGGCCATCTTGAGGTGGCCATCTTGTGTCCACATGCGGGCAGCCATCTTTGACACATGGGGGCAGCCATCTTGTGTGTTGGAGTGATGGTCAATTTGCATATTACTCTTTTGTTAGATAGGATATTTCCCAGATAAACTTTTGAAATTTGTAGGACAAATATTATCTCTAATTTATAGAAAAGTATTTGGTGAGTCATTCAAAGTCAGATGCCAGAGACAGAACTTAGATTTCACACTTTAGATTTCAAATCAGTCTAAATTCTATTAAAAAAAATTGTCTTGTTTGAGTTTTTTTAAATAAAATGAGGTTTTCTCTCCTAATTTTCCAAGATTACTTATCATCATGTCACCTGTGTGCATAAATGATAAATGGCTTGAATATAATATACAATTGAAAACAAAAATTTTTAATTGTCTAATACAAATTCTAGGATCTTAAAGCTATAGTATTGTAAAGGTCAAGTACCACATCTAGTTAGTCTTCCATAGAATATAATAACAAATAGTATGATAAAGTTTAAGTCTTATTTTATTTTTTAAAACTTATCTTTATTGTTAAAAGTATTACAGATGTACTCCTTTCTTCCCCTATTAGGATATATTCCTAGAAGTGGGATCACTGGGTAAAATGGCAGTTCCATTTTTTATTGTTTTCCATAGAGGTTGTACCAGTCTGCATCCCCACCAACAGTGTATTTGCCAATGATACATCTGATTAGGGGTTAATTTCCAAAATATATAAAGAACTCATCCAACTCAACAAAAGGAAGACAAACAATCCAATTAAAAAACGGGCAGAGGACCTGAATAAACACTTCTCTGAAGAGGACATACAGATGGCCAAGACACATATGAAAAAATGCCCAACGTCACTAATCATCAGAGAGATGCAAATTAAAATGACAATGAGGTACCACCTCACACCTGCCAGAATGGCTGCCTTCAACAAATCAACAAACAACAAGTGCTGGTGAAGGTTGTGGGGAAAAGGGAACCCTTGTACAGTGCTGGTGGAATTAGTCATATTTTAAACCCTGTTTCTAAAGATCTAAGTTGCCACACAATACATTCATTCTGGAAAAGAACTCATAGTTATTTTAATACCTTTCCTACTTCTTTCCATTTTAATGAATTCTTTTGTACTTTGACTGAGTTCCCAGCCTCTTAAATTTCATGTCATTAATGCCTAATAGTTAATGTTTTGGTCTATTTAAGGCCTGGAGCACAGATGACTTGGGCTTGGTGATCAGCAATTCTGTAATAGTGTGGCGTCTCTCTTTGGATCGCAGGTCTGTGAACCAGAGTCGGCGCAGGTTTTATCTTGTATGTATTATTCATCACTCTCTTACTCAGAGGGAATTTTCACAGACATAAAAGTACTTCGATTTTTCTTTTTCTGAGGAAACATTCATGTCCAATTGGGCTAATTACCACAGCCAGTTAACTCTCAATTATGTAGGCACAACAAACTGTGTCCTTTAAAAAGGTGTGATTGTCACTACAAGTGATCTTTTTGCAAATGGGTGACTATGTCAGACTTACAGAGTTGCTCTCAGAGGGTTGAGTAATTTAAATCTCTCACTTGTTAGCAAACTTCGCCCAAGTGATGTCAGACATGAGCAGGCCATTCCAGTGTTTGAGACCACTGGTTCCAGTGAGGGGTAGTTCTGCCTCTGCAGGTGACACATGGCAATACCTGAGACATTACTGGCTGTCGCATTGGGAAGGGGTACCACGGGCTTCCAGAGGACAAGGCCGGAGATGTTGCTAAACATTTCACAGCGCCCAGGATAGCCCCTCACGCAAATAATTACTTTGCTCCAAATGTCCTAAGTGTGGAGGCTGAGAAACTCTAGCGATTAAACATAAACAATGGCTAATTATAACCCCGATAAATGTTTTAAATTTTAAAAGCTGAGTGAATTAGCTCAAGTTAACCTCTCACCCTTTAATATCTGATTTCATTTTTTCCTATTTATTTCCACTTTACATATGCTTCTAGACTTTTGGTTGAGTTACTCTTCTGTAGTTGTCAGTGCCTAATGAGTTAGAGAAATGGCATTTATGATTTCTTTCTTTAGATTGAGAGAGGATGCCCTGATCATTTTGGCTCAGTGAATAGAGCATTGGCCTGCGCACTCAAGGGTCCCAGGTTCAATTCCAGTTAAGGGCATGTACCTTGGTTGCAAGCACATACCCATGAGGGAGTGTGCAGTAGGCAACTGATCGATGTTTCTCTTTCATCAATGTTTCTAACTCTCTATTCCTCTCCCTTCCTCTCTGTAAAAAATCAATAAAATATATTAAAAATAAAATAAATAGATTGAGAGAGGAGATCCATAAAGGACTAGTTTTAGATTCAGGTCATGTGAATTTCGGCAAACTATTCTACAACTCTTCTCCACTTATGTTGGTGCACATAAAAAGAGGGAAATTAAATAGATAGATAGATAGATAGATATAGATAGATAAATAGATGGATAGATAGATTGATAGATGATTGATACATAGACATATTGATAGGTATATATAGTAGATAAGAATGGTTTGAAACCCAGAGCCAGACACCATAATGTTTATGCCGATTTCACTACTTATTAGCTGTGCACTTTGACATATAGCCTAACATCTTAGGAGCTTATGATTTTAAATATAAAAAATTGTAAAATATAATATTACCTACTTCATTAGTGTTGTTCTTAGGATAAAACACACCAAGCCCTAAGAACAGTTCCTTACATATAATAAACATTCCAAAATAGTAACCCTCCATATATTCATTACCTCTAATAAGCACTTTAAAATCAAAGAATTTTATTAATTAAAACCATTTTATCTTTTCTAAAACAGAAGTTTTGAAAATTACATTTTTAATGGCTTAAATTGATAAACAGATGTATACAAACTTGCTCCTCTGTAAAACGAATCTAATTCTTGATGTATTTTTGATCATCACTGGAAATGAGGGGTAAACATAAAATGAGTTCATTGCTAGCAAATAACGAGATTTACAGCTCCTGCTTTCTAATGTATATTTATTAAGGTACTTTTTGATCATCATTTGAAATCTAGAGTGAAAATAAGATGTCTGTATCATCAGAAAATAGCTGAATTGAGCAATGTTACTTTTTCATTTATAGCTATTAGTGTTTTTATGCTTCTGATCCAAATTGCTCAGGCTTCAGTAATTTATTTTTCCAGGCTTATGAAGTGCTTTGGGTGGTTTTGATTGAAGTTACTCATTTTCCCATCACTGTCACTGATCAAAGTCTTCCTGAACTTCTCTTCTCCACAGTGACTTAAAAATGTATCCCTGGCTCCAACTTCCTGCTTTAATCTTTTTTATCTTCAAATGTCTATCTCACTCTGTTTATGTGGTTTGTTCCAAATGACTCCTACCTGAGGATTATTCTCTGTTATTTACTCCTAAGTGATTAAATTTAACAGATACAGGGATATACATTTCTGTTTGTAAATATATAATTTAACTATATCAAATATATTTAGTAAATATTTAAGACATATATCTAGAGAGTTGTATTTTATTATTTTTCAATATATTTTTATTCATTTCAGAGAAGAAGGGAGAGGAAGAGAGAGATAGAAACATCAATGATGAGAGGGAATCATTGACTGATCTGCTGCCTCCTACACACACCCTACTGGGGATCGAGCCCACAACCCGGGCATGTGCCCTAGACCAGAATTGGATCTGAGACCCTTCAGTCAGCAGGCCAATGTTCTATCCACTGAGCCAAACCTACTAGATCTAGAGCTGTATTTTAAATCTATAGTCATATAAATAATGGAAGAACTGGTTGGGAGAATCTTTAGGTTTGCCTTATATCAATTTTGATGTTTCAAACAAAGGATTCCAGGATTGTGCAGTGCAGGTTTATGCAAAGCAAGTTTGGGAGTTTTCCTCCATTTAAACAAGACGTCCTCCAAATCATGTTGATCAAATTATTTCAAGAGTAAATTCCGCAACTGCCTGGAGGATTGACTGCTAACAATCTCAGGCTCTACATGGCGGTTAACTTGCAATGGGAAGGCTGGGGCGAAGGGGTCCTGGGTGGGCAGAGTGGGCGTTTGGAGCAGTGAGAAACGGCTGCTCTATCCTAGGGGATGACAATCATGCCATTCGCTCTGCTGGGCTGTGACAAATCAGTTTTTCAACACAACATCTGTAAGGAAATAAAACAGTATTTCCTAAATGTTCAGATGTGCAGGGAGGTAACCACACACAAGAGAGATAATAAAGCGGATAAGGAAGCGCAGGCGAGGTAAATTGCTATTTTAATATATCAATACCTAGACAACATGTTTTCAGAAACCTTTCTGATACAAAACTTCCTGTACCACGTGCTGGCTGAATGGGAAAGTCCCACAAACCCTTCTTGAAATACCAGATGCAATATGTCATAAAACAAGAAAGTTGACCTTGGCAATGTCTAACAGTATTCCTTGTTCTAAGTTGACATGATCTTATATTAAACTAGAAGCCCGGTGCATGAAAATTCGTGCAAGAGAAGTCCTTCCTTCCCCAGCCGCTGCTACAACCGGCTTTCCTCCGGCACCCGGGACCCAGGCATCCCTGCACCTGAAACCTGGTCTGGCTTCCCTTCAGCCCCAGCTTTGTCAGGAAGGACGTCCAGAAGACGTCCGGTCTAATTTGCATATTACCCTTTTATTATTATAGATTAAATATAATGTGAGAGCTGTAAAAGGTGCAACATGCATTGCTTCATTAGTGTGGACTCCTTTTTTATTATCACTTTATAATCAGCTTGGAGTAAAATGTAGCATTTTTATCCTGGCTATAACTTCTGATACCTGTCCCACACTCTCAAGGATTCTGGCTTAAACTTACATGTTTTAACTATGTGTCTAAAAACGACCAGCCTGGTCTCTCTACAGAAAAAGTGCTATTACCCTATCATCGGCTCCAGTGCATACAGGACAGGAAGCCGATCAAGACGCTTTTTCTTCCTCCAACATTCACTCATGTGCTGGCTTTAGGTAAGTAAATCACTTATCTGGGTATTTATTCCCTCTCCACATTTTATATTACTTGGAAAGTAACACTGCACAAAGTTTTTCAGGATCCATAAATGCAATTATATGTTTTTAAAGATACTTTGGTGTGCGTTTTTAAAGAGAGTAAATAAACCACAGCATTATGAAATGTAATTCAATGTGATTTAGTCCATGTTTGATTCATGAAGTTTTGCAGTGGAGCATTTAATGTGTTTTGGTAATGCTTTTATTTGCATATCTTTTATGTAGAACAGCCACTCAAATTCATGAGCCCTTCCTTAAGGTTCACCTTGTTTAAGAATCATAGCAGGTGCCCACAGGCTAGTAAAATATTTTGGGGGAGCCCCAAAAGATCAGCCAAAGCTTTGGAAATCTTTAGGGAAGTGCAAGTTCATTGCTGCTCTCATTATTTCATTTATAAGGTCAAACAAAATGTGTAGATGAGAAGAATCTTATACTTGAAGGCATATACACAGTTATAACCCTGTACGATGTAAACCAAAGATTGCTTTTTTTTTCCCTGCATTTTCAGCAGCAACCACAATAACAAATGTTCAGTAGTTCATATAGATTATGATTTCTGCTCAATTATTCAATTAATAACATGAACAGCATGGGAAGTATGGCTTCAAAGTGCAATTAAAATTAATAACTAAGTATTCTAAGATTTAAAAACACGGGCTAGCCTGGCTGGTGTGGTTGAGTGTCAGTCTATGAAACAGGAGGTCATGGTTCAATTCCCGGTCAGGGCACATGTGTGGGTTGCTAGCTCCATCCCCAGTAGGAGGTGTGCAAGGGGCAGCCGATCAGTGATTCTCTCTCATCATCGGTGTTTCTCTCTCTCTCTTCTTCTCCCTTCCTCTCTGAAATCAATAAAAATATGTTTTTAAAAAAGATAAATTAAAACAACAATAACAACAACAAAAACCCTTAAGGTCATTTCTAACTGGTGGCATGCAAAAGAGATGTTTTGCCACACTCCTCTCTATTTGGTTCAGATTATAATAAACAGAAAAAAAAAATTTTAATCTTTTTAGGTATTTATAGTTATTTATATTTGTAATCCAAGATAATTTACTTTTATGTACATATAAACATCTTGCTTATATGCAGATTACATAAGTATAAATCCCCTTATGTGCTAAAGTTCTTCCTGTTATCTTCAAAACATCCATTTCAAGTCAGCGCTTCTACCTGCAGAATTCAGGTCAATGTAGTATTGATTTAGAGTGACTTATTTGTCAACTTGTGCAGATATTATCAGTCAAAATTGCTGAAAAATAACAAGACTACACTCCTATAGCCAGAAACTATATTAAAAAGTCTAGGCTTCTTATTTGCACTATGTATTCATATGTACTATGGTCTTCGCACATTTTATGTAGTGGCCAATTTAATAGTAAATATAAGTTTAGTAATGAAAGTTTCTTCTTATAGTTCTTATTTTTAGTATTATTTTATGCAAATAACATGGTTATCTTGTATTCTGTAAGTCATTTCTATCTTAGGATTCTTGAATCTTTGTTAGTATACTACTGGAGAAACAATTGAAATTAAAATATAAAATACTAAAATTTCTTTATATGTGTATATTAATTATTTTATTTAAAAAAGGAATAAAGAAATTTGGCTTTGCCAATACTTAATATATAGGTTAACATCAGGCTCCTTGCTTAAATGTTGTATGTAAGATGGAGTAGACCCAAAGTATTTGGAAAAAAAAGTCCTAATTGCTAAAGGACTCATCTGGCCACAGAAAGTTAAGTACATTTGGAATTAATTAAAATTTGAAAGTGACCAAGCATTTAAAATAAATCCAGATGCAATTTTCAAATTCAAGCTTCTTTTTTCCCCACTTGATCAGCCTTTGCAGAGATCGGTTCCTAGTTTCTGTATACATACATACAAATCTGTATTGCAATGCTTGTTTCTGGAAATAGGATGAAAACCAGGGAGAGCTGCAGAGCATTTGATTAGTGCAGAAACACAATTAATTGGATGGCTAGTGGATTGGAAGCCAGTCATTTCAGGAATTTAATCCGGTGAGGCACAGCTGCCAAAAGCATCCTATCACATATTAGACAATGTTTAATTAATAGATTAAAGGTAAGCCAAGCAAATCATAAGCAGTACTCAGATTTATATTTTGAATAGTCAGATATAATGTATGGCAGGAAAATTATTATGCTTATTTAACAGGGAGTTACTCAATTTCAAGCTAACAAGCAATTTGCTAGTTTGGGTCAAAATCATTCTATTTGAGTCACCATTAATTTGGGTTTATATTCACTATTTACTTGGAGCATCATATAATGCTATTTATGATATATTATAGCGGCTATTATTCTGTGCAAAAGTATTCTGGCCTGATATTTTTGGATTATATATTAAAAATACTTTCTAAATGAAAATTATAGAGGGCATATTTATGAATATTTGAGAAGAGGCATGTACAATAGTATGACCTTTTTCTTTCTGTCTTAGTGACTAGATGATTCATATTAACCAGTGGGTTCTATAGTTCCTTACATTAGCATCCTGTTTATTGCAAAGAACTGAAAAGTCCTAAAGATGAAACATATACTGTGGAAGGAAACATATGTATGCCTCCACTTTCTAATGCCTATTAATGCCGTATTGTCAACTCTTTATACTAGGCAGATTGTGGTGTGCTCCACAATGAGTCAGCTCTGTTACTAACACTTAAGGATGCTGAACAACCACAATTCTAAAACCCTTAAAATGGGAGTGTTCGTGTTAAAAGCCACAGTATAAAATCACAATTTAATACTCATCATTTTTCCTCACTGCCCTTTCTAGATTCCCCTCACTTCCAGCCAACATTTCCACAGGTCTACATTTCTCTCTGCAGGTGTTACCAAACCTTCACCAGTGAGATGTCAGTCCCTAGTTACCTTGTCCTTACTAGAACATAGCTCTTATAGTAGCCCATGTATCTTTATTATCACACGTGGAAGCATTAAGAGGTCGTTGCGTGAATCTTTTGAGTTTCAGACACATCCTTCTTCTACCCCATCTATATATATAAAAGGCTAATATGCTAAGTGTCCGACCATCCGACCAGTCGCTATGATGCACACTGACTACCAGGGGGGCAGATGCTCAAGGCAGGAGCTGCCATGACGTGCACTGGGCATTTACAGAGAAATGGCACCACAGACCTGGCGCCCACAAAGCAACACTCAGCTTCCTCCAAGTGGGACACAGGCCCTGCCACCACCCTGGAGTGACAGCCCACCAAATCGCAGCCAATGCTGCCAAGACCCCATGGCACAAAATGTGGCCCACTGCCCAGCCCAGCCTGGAAATGGTCGCTGTGGGTGTCGGGTAATGACGTCACATAGTAATGCTCGGCTTCCTCTCCCTAGCAGCTAGCCTCCTTGGAGTTTCTTCAGTCCAGGAACACAACTTGCTTTATAGCCAGGTGCAAACATTTTACACTTTAACCAAATGTCTGTGAAGCATTTTCCCAAGCCTCATCTCATTTGATCCTCACAGAAGTCCTGGAGTAGGTAGATAGGAGACTCGGTGGAATCCTATTTTCTTTTCATTAGCCAGAAAACAGAGATTTAGAAAGTTTAGAAACTTGATCTGACTAAAAAGAAGTAAGAAACCGTGGACCTTGAAAATAACATCAGGTTTTCTCCCTGCACAGAATATAGTCAAATACTGCTGCAGTTAAGTATTTTACCCTTTGTTCTCCCTGTGTGATCTACAATAATAATCTGCTTCGTGTTGACATTTACTGCTGTGTTGCTGACAATTACCTGAAAGTGAAGTTGGGGTGTTTCACTGGGCTGGAAAAAGTTTAGCTAAATCAGAAAGCAGGTCAAATTAAGCAAGTTTATTTGATATATATAAAAGGCTAAATTGACTTGTGCACGCACAATACATATAAAGCTATCACTGGCACCAACTGCACGCGTGTGTTTTGATCTGTCATTGCCGAACATGAATTTGGTTATGCTGCTATTATAGAGAAAGGGCAAATAGCTATATTAAAATATTTCTTCTAATTAATTTCCTTTCAATGTGCACATATTCATGCACCAGCCCCTAGTTATTTCATAAGAACCCTAGTTTCTTGTGATGATCATGTTCAATCTGACCCCTCCCCCCCAACTAGGTAACTACTTTTATTTTTCATACTGCTTGTCTCTCAGTATAAAGAATCCCAAATTAAAGGGTGGAAAATGTAGCTCTAACTTCTTCAGTCCCTGATGGAAATGTACTATCTTGAAGATCAGAACTTTAATCCTTTAGAACCCCAAAACCTGGGGAAAAGAATTACATAGTCTTCAAGTGGGTACCTTGGCTAGACAGTGAGAGCTTCATTTCACTCTCCTTGCCACCTGTTTTCTGGACTCATCTAGTTTTTCATGAATGTAGCATATGCAAGTCATCGGTTCAAAGGATACAAAATGTCTTGAATAATAGTACCCAACCTTATAAAGGGTCATTCTCAAGATAGTGCCTTAGCTGTGACTTAATAATTAATAATCTTCAAAAAATGACCAGGCCCACAAGCTTGCATGATACATTTCGCCAAGTACCTCAGGGGAAAATAATACCAATCTCCATAATCTCTTTCAGAAAACAGAAGCAAACAGAATACCTCCTAACGCATTCTGTGAGGCCAGTGTTATCCTAACACAGTGGCTGGCAAACTCATTAGTCAACAGAGCCAAATATCAACAGTACAACGATTGAAGTTTCTTTTGAGAGCCAAATTTTTTAAACTTAAACTTCTTCTAACGCCAATTCTTCAAAATAGACTCTCCAAGGCCGTGGTATTTTGTGGAAGAGCCACACTCAAGGAGCCAAAGAGCCGCATGTGGCTCGCGAGCCATAGTTTGCCAACCACTGCCCTAATACAAACCAGAATCTCTCTTAAACATAGACACAAATGTCCTCAACAAAATATTAGCAAATTGAATCCAACAGTCCATAAGAAGGATTATATACCATAACAAGATTTATTCCAAGTAAGCAACACTCAGAAATCAGTCAATGTAATCTATCATATAAGCATACTAGAAGAAAAATCATGTAACAATATCAATTCAGGCACACAAAAAGCACTGATAAAAGTGCAATGCATATTAGTGGTAAAAACTATTGGATGACTAGATAAAGAGAGGAATTTTCTCAACTTGATAAAAAAAATTCTATTGAAAAACAAGTAGCTGACATCACACTTAATGGTCAGAGATTGGATGCCTTCCTACTCAGATCCTTGGCCACAAGAAAAGGGTGTCTTACTTCACCATTCCTATTCAACATTACACCACAAGTCAAAGCTAGTGCAGTGAAATTATTAGACAGTTTCTCACAAAGCTAAGCATCGCCTGTCCATAAGACCCAGCAACCATACTCCTAGATGTTTAGCCAACCGGTTTAAAAAATTATGTCTACATAAAAACCTGCACATGGATGTCTACAGAAGATTTATTTATAATTACTCCAAACTGAAAGCAGCCAATATATCCTTAAGAGGTGAAAGGATAAAGAAAATATAGTATTTCCTATGTATTGGAATACTATTTAGCAATAAAAAGTAATGAGCAAGCAAGCCATGCAAATACATAAATGAATCTTAAATGCCTATTTATAAGTGAAAAAGTCAGTCTGAAATAGCTGTATATTGTCTGATTCCAATTATATGACATTCTGGAAAAGACGAAGCTAGACTTTAAAAGCCACTGGTTTCTGAAGGTTCAAGGGGAAGGAGGGGGCTGACAAGGTAAATAGGTGGTTCATATGGGATCCTTTAGGGTGGTAGAAATTATTCTGCGTGAAGTTGTAGTGGTGGAAACACGATACCAAAGATTTGTCAAAACCAATAGGACTTTACAGCACAGAGTAAACTTTATTTATGAAAATATTTTTTGAAACATTTGGGAAGCCAGAGGATCCCAGGATGGAACGCAGGAAGTGAAAAGAACATTCTCGCTATATAACAAATGAATGAAACAATCTCACTGAAGATTCTGACCTCAATAATTTTGAAAATAAGTGAAGTCTATAAGATAATTGCAAAAGAAACTGCACATAAATTGTAATCTGGGTGGTAAAAAATTCTCCCCACAACTCTGAGACAGCTATATGTGTATATTGGAAATGAATGCTTAAATAAGCAGATGGTGGATGGTGGGAGTCAGGTTTCTCACTTTTGGAGTGGGAGGTTATAGACCAGCAAGATAACTCTAGAATAATCAATGTGGTAATAAATTAGCATTTAGGTCATTGTTATATCCTAATGTTTAGCTTAATATAGACACATGTTGCTACACAAAGATATATATATATATATATATATATATATATATATATATATATATATATATATATAAAATAAACGCATAATATGCAAATTGACCAAACGGCCGAACAGTAGAACGACTATCCGGACGAAGCCAGGGCTGCGAGGGCCTACCCTTGCACAAATTCCGTGCACCGGGCCTCTAGTATATATATGTGTATATATGAATACTGAGAGGACATAGAAGTAATGACATGCCAATGGTAACAACCATGCCTAGTACCTAAATCTTAGTTTCTACTATCATTCTCAATAAAAGGAAACAGGGTACCTTGGAGAGATGTCTCTTATGTCTCTTTCTAGGGCTGCAGGAAACACACATGATGAGCTTGAAGCATCTTGTAGTTCCAGAAAGTACAGGAGTACTAAAACAAACAAACCAAGACATCAAATGAACAAAAACCAACATTGAAGGTATGCCAAAGGGACACAGGAATCACCTGAAATGTCTACAAAGTCCCATAACCACCTGAGCTTCTGAATAAATAAAGTGGTATTGGACTATAAACCAAAGTACAAAATAAAGATCCGATATTGATATTGACATCCAATAAATACCTCTATTGATAAAAAGAAGTTATTGAACAAAAAATATACATGAGTTTCAATTAATTTATGTATATACCCAAGCATGGGAAGAATAACACCCTACAACTTCGGTGTGGACTGGCATAGTGACTTCCTTCCAACGTGTACAGCATAGAAAGAGAGGGGAAAGAGCAACCTAAAAACACTGCCTCAGCCAGGTGATGAAAGTCAGCATTAGCAGTGATGAGTCACGTTGACATGTGTACTCCTGATATGAATTAATGAGAATGGCAATTTACCTTCCTCCCCCGACCCTTAACCACAGTCTAATCATAAGGAGAACATCAGAAACATTCCAACTGAAGGATAGTCTACAAAATACTTCAAGATCGTTAAGGTCATCAAAAACCAACAAATGCTAAGCAATGTATTGATAGAGGAGCCTAAGGAGACTAGGTAAAAGCTAAGGAAATCTGTACCCTATGGAGGGACCTGGAGAGCAGTGTGCTAAGCAAAATAAGCCAGTCAGAGAAAGACAAGTATCACATAATCTCACTCACATGTGGAATCTAATGAACAACATAAACTGATGGACAAAACAGAAAAAAGAAAGCTAAGGAAATCTGAATAAAGTATACATTTTAGTGACCAATAGTGTATGTCTTTATATTAGCTCATCACTTGTGACAAATGTACCATAAGCTGTCAATAGTAGGGAAAACTAGCTCTGAAGTATATGTAAATTCTCTATACTATTTTCACAATTGTTCTCTAAACCTAAAACTGCTTTAAAATAAAAAGGTTTACTTACAAAATTAAGCATATCATTTCAACAATTGAAAGGCACAATACTGTGGAATACTTTACAAATAATACAATTAAAATCCATTAGTAAGTTATTATTTCAGAATGTTGAGATAAAATATATTAAAAATGAATAGAGATCCAGTCATCTGCTGACGGGCACCTAGGCTGTTTCCAAATCTTAGCTATGGTGAATTGTGCTGCTATGAACATAGGGGTGCATATATCCTTTCTGATTGGTGTTTCTAGTTTCTTCGGATATATTCCCAGGAGTGGGACCACTGGATCAAATGGGAGTTCCATTTTCAGTTTTTTGAGGAAACTCCATACTGTTCTCCACAGTGGCTGCACCAGTCTGCATTCCCACCAGCAGTGCACAAGGGTTCCTTTTTCTCCGCATCCTCGCCAACACTTGTTGTTTGTTGATTTGTTGATGATAGCCATTCTGACAGGTGTGACATGGTACCGCATTGTTGTTTTGATTTGCATCTCTCGGATAATTAGTGACATTGAGCATGTTTTCATGTGTCTCTTGGCCTTCCTTCTGTCTTCTTTCTACACAATGGAATACTATGCTGCCATAAAAAAGAAGGAATTCTCATCATTTGCAGCAACCTGGATGGAATTGGAGAACATTATGTTAAGTGAAATAAGCCAGTCAATGAAAGAAAAATACCACATGATCTCACTCATTTATGGATAATAAAGAACATTATAAACTTGAACAAAAAGACAGATACAGAGACAGTAAAGCATCAAACAGACTGTCAAATTACAGGGGGAAAGTTAGGGAAAGGTGGGGGAGATAAGAGATCAATCAAAGGACTTGTATGCATGCATATAAGCATAACCAATGGATGCAAAACTCTGGGGGGTGAGGGCATATATGGGAGTGGGGTGGGGGGTGGCAATGGTAAGATATGTACACGTATAATACCTTAATTAAAAAAATTGGAAAAAAAAAAGAATGAATAGAGAAACAAATAATTGACATTCTGCACAAATATAAGGTAAACACTTAAAAACAAAAAGCTACAAGATAAAAATTAGAACAAAATAGAAACTCTAGAGAGATAAGGTGATTGTGAGAAGCTGAGAAGTGGGAAGCTAGAAGCCTAATGAGATAAATATATGCCTAAACAGAAAAAAAAAAATTAAAAAGAAGCATGAATGAATGGATAGGGAGAAAATTCCAGGTAGAACCAAACCACACTTGTTTATGAGAACCAGGGAGCTTTTCTAATATTTATCTCTCTGCCTCTGCTTTATGCCTGTTCTTCAAATCCCTGGAGACGAGCTTAGCTTTTCAAAGTCCTTTGCTCCTATACCTAAGCTAAAATTGAATGGTGGCAAGGAGGTTGCGCATGATAATGTTCAAAGAAGTTATGAATTTCCTTTTACTGTTAAAATAAAAAGAAAAAGAATAAAGAAAATAAAGAGAATTTTGATGTGTGAATGTATACTTAAAGTTTTAGATGTGGCATTTTTGAAAATGAAATCAAATTAAAAACTATGTTTAATTTTTGATCATAGAGACCATATACCATTTTGAAGATAAGAACTAATTAAAAAGTTGAGTAATAATTATTCCAAATGAATATTTAGCACTGCATATGCATATGTGTATGGTCTTCTAATAATTAAAAAGAGTCAGAGAGACTTGTTTATCTTCTAAATAATCTGATCCACTTTTCAGAAATGCTTTTTTGTCCTTACAGTTCTCCTGTACTATCTTCAACATGTTTTAATGAACTTGGGGAAAGATTAAAAGTTTTTTATAAAACAACTGCATCTTTTTCTGAGCGTCATCATCAATGCAACGCGCTCCTCAGCAAATGCTTTCAAGTCCAAGTACCCCAGAGGCAAAGCTCTAAAAAGGCAAATGGGAACCAGAGAATCTGTTCTGCATCTAAATACTTTAATAATTCATTAACTTAGAATACTTTTATCCTTTCCTTTATCATGCAATACAGTATTTATTTGGGAAAGAGAGAGAGAAATAAGTATTTCATATAAAGATAACACTAATGTTTTAAAACAACTATTTGAAATCTTTGTTACATAGGAATTGCTTTTATAATGAACATTGACATTTTTGAAAGTTATTTTATATAAAAGTGCAAATTACTCATTTATGCATATTTCAAAAAGAATATTAAAGTCATTTGACAAATTAAATGTCTGAGTCTTTTTTCACATAATCTATTTTTATTAACATTCCACGTTTAAAAATATTGATTAACATCTAGTTTGAGAAATGAAGAAAATTAGGTTTTGGGAGGTAATATGTTGAACATTTTTATATATGTGATAAATGTCTTCCTTTAGTTACATGCAAAATTTGCAATAATTAACAAAAATAACATGTAAAAACTTGTTTTGGACGTGAACGTCCTTTGATACTGAACACACTTAAAAGAACTGTAGTTTATCCAACGCTCGGAAAATCAAAACACAGGCGTCCAGTCTAAAATGCTTTGTTTTAAAATCTTTTTAAACTTCTTTATTAACAGCTAGATGCTTAAAAATTGGAGTAGGTTGAAAACAACAACAAAAATACCTAGTTCCTAAATGAAAACAACTCATCACACAATTATAATTTCTGTTCATTTAGGACCTTTTTCTACTCCAGCTGCTTTTAAAATCAATTTATAAAGTTCCTTAAGCAAGAACATGTGTAGTCACGTGAAAATAAATGGCAAGTTACTTCTTTCTTTCTCAGCGTCTGCACTTCTTTTCAGTTTAATCCAAAAGAATCATTCTCTATTAATATAGTGACCTATGCTGGGAATTAAGGGAACCACAACATTAAAGAAAACAACACACAATATCAAGAAAAGCAAGTCCATGAATAAAAGAAAGAGAAAAGAAGTGAGGGGGAGTGTGGATGGAGAGAGGGGGCCTTGTCTCCCTGGATGCTGCTGGGAGTGGATTCCTGAGACTTGAGTGGGAAAATGGGTGATTTTATTGTCATGCAATCACTCCGCTGAGCGACCCGGTCCCATTTCCCTTTGTCCCGCCAGACAAAGGGTGTAGCTGGGGTGTCAGCGGAGCTAACATCAGAGACAGGGTGCAGTTTCCTCTCCACGTCTACACAGTCCAATGCAGCATCAGGCGAGCTGTGGGCCCTTCGCCCACTGTGTGTGGGGCCCACATGGCCAGGGGCCATACAGATGGACACGCGGGAGGCGTGTGAGGGATACACACTTGAAAACCTTCGAGCAGGTGGCTGAGTATTGGTGACTGAAAGACACATTTACAAGTTGAGTTTTCCTTTTCTTATAATGCATAGATTTTCTGTTTTTGTATATTTGATCCAAAAGGAGAGACACACAAATCCTCCCCATGTCACTGCCTCAGGACCAGAGGGGAATGGGGAGGAGGAAAGCTGAGACGCTCTGCCGTCTGGTCTAGTGTGGAAGAACCACAGGAACTAGGTGATAAAGAAAAGAGGCCATGCACGAATGTCCTCATTCAAGCTCTTTGTTATCACTTTATCCATTACCTGCATGGCAGAGAGCAAACAGAACATTTAAAGATGCTTTGCCCACAAAAGGAGAAAATAAAGCCATAAATCAAGGCAAATTAATGTGTGCAAACTATTATGCTAATTGCATTCCCTGAGTAGGAAACCAAATTGAAATAAATGGGTAAAATAAATGTGATTTTGCCCTAGCTGGTTTGGCTCAATGGATAGAGCATCAGCCTGCAGACTGAAGGGTCCCGGGTTCGATTTCAGCCAAGGGCACATGCCTGGGTTGCGGGCTCGATCCCCAGTAGGAGGCATGCAGGAGGCAGCCAATCAATGATTCTCTCTCATCATTGATGTTTCTATCTTTCTCTCCCTCTCCCTTCCTCTCTAAAATCAATAAAATATTTTTTTAAAAAAATAAATGTGATCTTATAGAATTTCAGAATAAGCATATTAGCAAAAGCACCTTAGCAGGCATAAAATATCTTATTATCATAACTACATTCTGACCATAAATTGAAACATTAAGTATTACCATTTTGTTTGGGTGTCAATCTTTCTAACTATCTGGATAGGATGTATATTTATACTTTTCTGCTAAGTTCCCAGTAGAATGAAAGGATAGCACATTGCCTACTAATTCTCAAAGTTAGCTATGAGTTTACTGTCATTGGACCTCAAGCTATACACAACACACTGATGTAGAAAACAAAACAGTGTTTCATACAGAACACAGATTTCCTAGGTAAGAAAGAAACTAAGGTTAATGAGGCAATAAATGGCTTAGTGTGTAGAAAACAGTTCCCAGTGGGCATTGGATGTCTCACTTTATAGTTAACATATAGCCTTATATTTTAAAATATATTATATCCCATAGCCTCGTTTTCCCACAGCCTGCAATTACCACCTATGGATCACTGGTAGCCTATAACCACATGCTTTATTTTACTCAGATAAATGAACTGCAGTCTTCTTTGATTTAGTCTTAAATCAAGAGAAGTAAATACATACATGTAGTAAAAAACACACACACATACATACAGGAGTGGGAAAAAGTTGTGAGCATGTGACACAGTTTATTCTTATATTAATATTTATATGTTTATTTATTACTTTATTATTTATTATTACTAGAGTTTGTTAAATAGTATGTGTTCAATAACTATTATCACTGTATTAAAATGATAATGGATCAAGTTGCTAATGACAACGTCATAATGCTTATTTTAATTTATAATTAGTACACTTTCTCTGAATAATGGGGAAAATATACGACAAAAGATTTTAAGAAGTAAATATTCGCAGAATTGACAATAAACTAGTAGTCAAGAGGATACTTTGAAATAAAATACTCATTTAGAGACAGGCTGTCGTTTTCCCTAAGCTTTTAATATATATATAGTCCTCCCTTATTCAAAAACCTTGGTGATTCCTCGAAGGAGAAGTCCTAGCTAATAGTGGCCCTGTTCAATGAGTCTTCACCTCCCTCCTCCAATGGGTCATCTTGGATCACTGAATAAAGCAAAGACTGTATTCTTGGTGCTAGGTCTAGTCAACAGCTATATTTTGATTGGTTCACTGAGAATTTTAAAACATTTAGATTAGTTGCTGGGATTTGAACATGGAGGTCAAACAAATCTGGATGTTGTGCCTCTCTTGAACGGTGAGATTTGGCTACAGAGAATCTGCTTTCATGCAGGTTAACAATTAGCTGGCGCTCCCACATTTAAATGAGTGCATCCTTCTGTTTATGACAGCCCCTACCTGGTTCCTTTTACCTCCTCTCTGCTTCTGCTTGGTCCTCGGAGATATTCGAATTTATTATTCTTGGACCACACCCTCTATTCTCTACCTCCCCAAACACTACCCTCTCCCAAACACAAACACATCACATACCCTCCAGTATAAACTGAGTGGCCAGATTATTATGACCACCCCATCAGCACTTCGTTGGGCCACCTTTTGCCTTCAATACTGTGGTGATTCTTCTTGGCATTGACTCCACGAGATGTTGAAAGGTGATGCGAGGAATCTGACACCATGCCTGATGAATAGCACTGTCCAGTTCTGTGAGATGTGATGGTTGTGGAACCAGCTGCCTGATGGCTCTTTTAACTTCGTCCCACAAATGCTCAGTTGGATTGAGATCTGGTGATGGTGGGGGCCACCTAAGCAAGGTGAAGTCTCCCTCATGTTCTTGAAACCACTCCTGCACAATACGAGCACCGTGGCATGGCGCATTGTCTTGTTGGAAGAAGCCATCTCCATTGGGATACGCCATCAACATGATAGGATGAACTTGATCAGCAATGATACTTAGGTGTGTTGTGCTATTCAGACGTTGTTCCACACGAATTAAAGGACCCAAATCATGCCAGGAAAACATGCTCCAAACCATAACACTGCCCCCACCAGCTTGAAGGGTTGTACTCATGCATGTGGGGTGCATGCTTTCAGGCTGTTTCCAGGAAATTCTCACTCTGCCATCTGCATGATGCAACTGGAAATGTGATTCATCAGAGCACATGACTTTTTTCCAATGCTCGACTGTTCAATCCTTGTGTTCCTGTGTGAATTGGAGACATTTTATCTTGGTAACTGCAGACAGCAAAGGTGTTCGAACAGGACTTCGGCTTCCATATCCCATACGATGCAGGGTACGGCTAATTTGCCTACAAACGTCAGGTGGTCATAAAAATCTGGCCATTCAGTGTATTTCTACTCCTGATTTGCTCATCAGCAGCAGATAAGTACAAGCAAAATTATAACTTTTTAATTATTTCTTTTGTTTTTCTATTAAATAAAGTTTTAAGTTGGATATCTCATGTTTTGATTTGCAACAACTTAAACATAGCTTCAAGATCTTTTAATAACATGAAATACCAACGTATACATAAGGAATAATTTAGGATACAGACTGGTTAAGTTTTATAATTTAAGGTCAGTGTGCCTTATTTAACATCTGACTTTAAATTGAGCTTAGTTCTGGGGAGCTGACAGCTGACAAAAGCAGAAAGGTCATCTTTTTCAGAGATGGTAAAATGACCATCACCTTGAACGATAAACTACATAAATAGTTTCAGAAAAAATTTCACAGTAGAAACCAGGAAGCCTCGGAATAGATATTTGGGTTAAATTTCTCAAAAACCCTCGAAGAAGAAAAATAGGTAATGGCTTGATATCTTCAAAAATGACTATTTGAAAATGTCAGTAACAGCTGCCCCTGAAAAGTCCTTACAGTTAGTTTTATGCCTCTGAAGTTATCTCCTTACCTTCCGACGTGTTACAATAAAGATGTGAACTATCAACTTGAGAATGTTATATATACTAAATGTTATGATGCTTTAACATGTTAAAGATAACTCCGTGAGGCAGATTATCCAGTTGGGCTAGTAAGAGAAATCTCTTCAGGAAGTGAAAGCTATCAAATTTTTCTTCCACACTTAAATTGGTCAAAAAGAAATTGAAAACTACCACTAGTTGGGAGCTGGGATTTCAGGTAGGTAACTTGCCCGGATGGACACAAAAGCTGATGTCATTTCTTCTACAGAGAGTTACTTTAATGTAGCAAATAGGGTATCCTTCTACTAAAAAGTTGAATACTGGGAGTATAACCATGATCCGACTCTTGCTGTAAGATAGTTAGATTTACTTATTTGATTTTGAATTTTAGCACATTTCAAAGAGCCGAAACACTAAAAAAATAATCATAAAACTATTTCAAGGCATCTTAAGTTCTATCTGCCTGAACAAGAGGTGAAAATAATCTGTCTTTTTTTTTTTTTTTTTTTTTAAGAGAGAGAAACAGAATAGTAGGTGGTTAAAGGTGTTGAGAAAACTGGCTCAAAATCTGGATCCTCCACTGGCTAACTCTGGGATGGTTCCTTAACCCCTCTGTACTTCAGCTTTTCATCTGTAAAATTAGCACAAAAATAGTGCCAAACTCCTTAGACACAGATTAGATGAGCAGTATATGCAAAATAATGAGATTAGTGCAAGCACTATTCAATAATAACTAATCATTAGCTGGTATTATTTTCAATAACTTTAATAAGCTTAACTGAGTCCAAATAGTACAGTGGTTATATATTATATTCATAACGTCTTTGTGCTATTTATTTATTTATTTTTTAAAATATATTTTATTGATTATTTTACAGAAAGGAAGGGAGAGGGATAGAGAGCTAGAAACATCAATGAGAGAGAAACATTGACCAGCTGCCTCCTGCACACCCCCTACTGGGGATGTGCCCGCAACCAATGTACATGCCCTTGACCGGAATCGAACCTGGGACCTTTCAGTCCGCAGACCAACGCTCTATCCACTGAGCCAAATCGGTTTAAGCTCGTGCTGTTTATTTTTTTTAATAAACTTTATTTCTGTGTACTATGTAATAATCTGCAAAATGCAACATAGAAGGAATCTACTCAAATGCAAATAAGTTAATGATTTATTTCTTCTAATTATGCTTATTTCTCCAGATAATGCATTCACTTTATAATAAATTGGTATATTAAAAGGTATCCAGAATCATAAAGAACATTTTAAAGTCTAAATTTCTGATTGAGTTAAATCTCATCATCTTGTTCGAGCTTGGAAGGCTTTGAGTGACTTCAGTGCAGATAGTGGAGACAGGGAGGAGAAACATGGATAAAATAGCATTTTGTAGGTTATACTCTCCTGATACAGAATAAATTGTACAAGATGCTACAAACACACTATATAACACAGAAACTACATAATATAATACATATCTATTGTGTTAGCAATAAAACAGTTTTTTTTATTAGAATTAGAATATAAACATTGGATAAATTCTATTATTTGATTTATGATCTCCTGTAAAGTTCCATTGCAGTTTGTGTATGTTAGTATGATTTAAAGGCCCCTAAGAGCAGATCATTTATCTTATTGATATAATTCTCCCTTGTAATTTTAAATTTTTATCTTTATGTTATATGAATATTTAGATTACATGATAGCAACTATATTTACAGGTAATTGAAGGCTTTTTTAAATAAAATAAAGATATTTGCATGGGCACTTTTAGCAAACAAAATGATTGCCTGTCAGTTATTTCTTTACTGAAGATTGTCACAAATAAATTCTAAATAGCCATTACTGATTCAGCAGAATAGAGCAGATCAAAGCGCTACATTCTAGTTTTCAGGACAATTATTCATGATTGAGTAGGATTTTCTAGAGAATGTGCTCATCTCAGTAGTACATAAAAGCAATCCATTGAACTATAATACAATAAATAGACTAAGCCCTATTAAAATCTTGGAACTTGTTATCCTCCCCAGAAAATAACAGGCACAATTTAGAGAAAATTGGGAAGTAAACATAAGTAATCAGAGATTTCTTTCTAAACTATGGCTAAATCATTGCGTTCATTCAAAAAGGGTGTGTGTGTGTGTGTGTGTGTGTGTGTGTGTGTGTACTATAAACCAGGCACAATTCTAGATGCAGGGAATACAATAGTGAATTGTATTGGTAGGTAAATATGTGGCCAAGCTCAGGTCCCTGTGATAAATGTTGGGTGAGTGGTTTGGGAAGGGTCTGTGGAGTGCCAGGGCAGCAAACAAATCCATTCTCAGGATGTCAGGAAACAGCCCCGAGTTCAGCAGATATTGAAGAAAGACAAGAGAGTGTGGGGCAGAGAGAACTGGGTAGATACCGGTCCCTACATGAGTAAAATAATGGCAGTGACAACAGCACAAGAAATAGAGTTAAGGAGGAGAAAAGTAGGTAGATTCAAGAAATATATGGGTTTTAAATATTTACTTAATATCCTATATAATAAAAGGCTAATATGCAAATCAACCGAACGGAGGAACGACCGGTCGCAATGACGCCCACTGACCACCAGGAAGAAGACGCTCAATGCAGGAGCTGCCCCCTGGTGGTCAGTGCGCTCCCACAGGGGGAGCAACACTGAGCCAGAAGCCTGGCTCGCCTGTGGGCTCACAACTGGCAAGCGCAGCTGCGGTGGCAGAAGCCTCTCCCACCTCCGTGGCAGTGCTGAGGACTCCTTGGGGGATGTCCACCTGCTGCTTAGGCTGGGGAGTGGGCCTTTGCTGGCAGGTGGACATCCCCCAAGGGGTCCTGGACTACAAGAGGGCACAGGCCGGGCTAAGGGACACCCCCCCTCAGTGCACAAATGTCGTGCACCAGGCCTCTAGTTAAGAATAAGTATAGTTTGAAGGGAATTACTCAGGCTTCTGTTGAGAATGAGAATAATTGTGAGAGAGATAAGAAATGCCAGCAACAGGGCATGTTTAGGAAGGTTCTCTCTGGCATAACTGAGGAATAATGATGGTAAGTAAGCATGAGCAAACAAAGATGCTCTCAACCCTCATGATACTTCTTTCTGGACTTGACGTATTACACCTGCATCAGGCTTCTGCTTAGAAGTTGAATGATAAACATTTGTAATATAAAGTACTTTTCAATTCTAAGAAGTGAAGATTCTCTGGGATAGAAAATATACTTCTAAGATAGCATGGCAGAATACTGGAAAGAGCTCTGAAATATTTGCATAATAACCTTAATCTAATCAAGATTCTAATATGATAATTGTGTGAGTCAAAGCAAGTTAGTTAATTGCTACATGCCTCAATTCGCACATTGTAAATGTAGGAGTTCGATTGGATGATACTTGGTATCTCACTTGAGTCCAGCATCCTTCTATAACATGTTCATTTTTTTATGAACTCATGAAAGTGGTCATCTTTCCTATTGGAAATGCTCTGATGTTGTCATTTATATATTAAAATGTTTTTCCTCCTTTTTATTCAATTTGAACCAACAGATGTTTGATAAAATTCAAAGGAACAAGGACTGAACCATATGTGAATTTTAATATCACCTTCTTCTACAGCTCTTTCATTTGTGTTCAATGAGTTTTACTTAGAGTTATTATGTGGGAATTATGAAATATAGATTAATGGTTGCATTTTTATGCTTTTGATGTGTTGTTTAATGAGGTATGTGCTGTTTTATATCTTACATCAAAGAGACATCTGCTAGAAACCTTCTTATCATACACATCAAGTGATTTTTAACTAATAAGCATAATCATCTGAATAATGGACTATCGTTATCTTTTTTTAAATTATGTTTTTTTTATTTTTAAATCACAGTGTACATATAATATTATATTAACTTCAGGTGTATACCATGTGGTTGGACATAATATAACTTACTAAGTATCCCCCAATAAATCCAGTAACCATCTGACACCATATAGAGTTATTGAAATATTTTTTACTATATTCCCTAAGCTGTACCTTACATCCCCTTAACTATTCTATAACTACCAATTTGTACTTCTTAATCCTCCTCCCCCCAAAATTTTTGTACTGTTGAATTTACCTTATAAATTTAGTTCACATTTTAAACCATAGCTTTTAATTTTCAACTTTATGCACAGTTATTATTGGGCATGCCTTTCCTAAAATAAATGTAAATGTACCATTAGAGAAACAATAAAAAAAAAAAATACAAACATTTAACACTCCTATAGGTCACAGAATTATCCCTTTCATTTCCAAGTATAAAATGACAGTAAAACATCTTTTGGTGTTAGTATGGGAAATAAATGGCTTTGTTTAAAGAATGAGAACCCCAAAATAACCCTATAAAAGTAGTTTGCTTTTATATTTTTAAAAAACTTAATTGGTGTTTATAAAACTACATACATACTTCACTAATGGAAATATTGCCTTACCCGGTTTGGCTCAATGGATAGAGTGTTGGCCTGCGGACTGAAGGGTCCTGGGTTCGATTCCAGTCAAGGGCACATGCCCAGGTTGTGGGCTCGATGCCCAGTAGAGGCAGCCGATTAATTATTCTCTCTCATCGTTGATGTTTCTATATATCTCTCCCTCTCCCTTCCTGTCTGAAATCAATAAAAATTGATTTTAAAGAAAGAAATATTATATTAGATCAGAAATTTTCCAGAAAATAATAACCAGTTCAGTGACAGAACACCACAATGGTTCACATTTCAGCCCTTCCTTTAATGCGCTTTCTGGCCATGCTCAGACCTTAGCCACTCCGGACCTCACTGTCCTTTTCTTTGTAGTGACAGATGCTGAGTGAAAGGAGCCTACAGTCATTTCAAAATAACAAAGATTCCGTTGTCTAATAATCCACTCCGCTGTTAACTCACAGGCAGAATATAGTTTCCAAAATATAAATGTATACTAGCTCTCATTTTCCTGTGTTTTAACAATTTTTCAAAGCCTGCTCTGTACCATTCACACTTCTACTGAAAGCCGCATGTAAATAACAGGTCTTTAATTCCAACTAAGCACATATATTAACCTCACTGTTCATTCAAACATGCTCTTTAGTATGAAATAGTCCTATCAATTGCCTGTAGCATGCTGTATTACTTTAACTTTGTTGATCTTTTTCTGTCTGGGCATTTCAGATATATTACTAAGTCTCAGATGACATTTAAATTAAAATTTCACTATGTCTTGTATCTACGTATTTTTGGAAAAGGTTTTGAGAGTCCAAGGGATAACAGTTTAATCTTACTTCTGTTTGACCTTGGTTACCTAACTCAGAAGAATATACAACATGTCATCAATCTCAATTCATAAATTCTATGCCCTTTATCTTATTTCTTATGTAATAAATTGCTTTTTATACTTTTAGGACTGAAAAATGACTTTAGAAGAAGAGAAAGATTAGGTTTTGAAACTAAGGATGGGGCAAAAACTTACTTTAAAACAAAAAATAAAATTTCCTCATAAATGTCAGGGAATAACTGAGAAGTTCATGTAATAAAAATGTTTTTGTTAAAGGGGAATATAAAAAGACAATAAACAGTTTTTAAACTTTTTTTTAGAAGTGGAGAGAATCATTATTAGAATAGGTCACCAAATTTTCAAATAGCATCTTTATATGGCTTCATTGAGGAAAATCAATCCCAAATATATGTGTATGTCTGTGAGTTGTGTGTGTATAATGTCACATTTTAAAGGCATTTCACTTTCAAATGTTAAATAAAAGTCATTTTAAAAATTATTTATACTCTTGCAATCTTCATGAAATATTTTTTAAGCCTCAAATGAGGATATGTTTATTGATTTTAGAGAGAGAGGAAGGGAGACAGATAGAAACATCAATGTGAAAGAGAAACATTGTTAGCTGTCTCCCTTTCATGCCCCAACCAGAGATTGAACCCACAACCTAGATATGTGCCCTGATCAGGAATTGAACCTGCAACCTTTTGTTTGTTTGTTTGTTTGCTTGTTACTGGACAACACTCCAACTGAGCAACCCAGCCAGGGCATGAAATGTTCTTGAGTAAACTAATCCGGCCTGATTAAGAACAAGCTTCTAGATTTAATTACAGAAAATACATGGGGCAGAAGGATAACTTTAAACAGTATCACAGGTAAAGAATCTGAACAACTCATAATATGAGAAAATCTATAGGAAAAAGAACACAGTTCATCAATTTAAAAAATTATAAAATGTATTTGCATTCTGATTAAAAAAAAATATATATACACATATTTGCATTCTGATTAAAAATATATATATATACACATATACATATATATATATATATATATATATATATATATATATATATATATATATATATATATTAGAGGCCCGGTGCACAAAATTTGTGCACGGAGGCAGGGTGTGTGTCCCTCAGCCCAGCCTGCACCCTCTCCAATACAGGACCCCACGAGGGATGTCTGACTGCAGTCGGACATCCCTCTCACAATCCAGGACCGCTGGCTCCAAACCGCTCACCTGCCTGCCTTCCTGATCGCCCCTAACCGCTTCTGCCTGTCAGCCTGATCACCCTCTAACCACTCCCCTACCAGCCTGATTGCCCCTAACTGCTCTCCACTGCAGGCCTGGTCCCCTCGCAACTGCCCTCCCCTGCAGGCCATCTTGTGGTGGCCATCTTGTGTCCACATGGGGGCAGCCTTCTTGTGTATTGGAGTGATGGTCAATTTGCATATTACCTCTTTATTATATAGGATATATATATATCTCAAGGAAATATATATAAAGGAAAATTGAAAGATTCAATTAATATTTAATAATCCTAAGAAATTACTGTCATTCTTTACAGAAAAAATATCTATAAGGCTGATATGTGATATGTTTATTGTTAACTAATTTAGAACCAGTCATGTGTGTATTGGTATACTGCCTAACAGACTACACACACAATAAACTTTTGTTAAATGTTTTTATTAATTAATATTTTAATATATAGACTATAAGTAAACAGTTCAAGATATTTTGCAAGTATATGACATTTAAAAAAATCATATTCAGTCCAAGAGTCATGTCACATTAATTTGTTCAAATTTGCATGCTACATCAAAATAGTTTAATTTCTGTCTCAGCCTTTCTTCTTTATGGTGAAGGTCAAAGGTTTAAATTTATATGCTCCTATTTCTTTTTGAATTTCAATGTAGTCCTAATTGAAATTTGACATATATGCCTATTAGTTGAAATTATTCCTTTTCCATGCTTCATTAACAATGTACTTTACTATATACAACGATAATGCTCATAATAAAAGTCTCCTATGCAATGTGGATTACACTGAAACATGATTGATTATCTCAAATGTAACATGGAATTTATATTATAAAATTTCATATGCTGCAATTGAGCCTGTGACTAGAATTTAAAGATATAGCAAAAAAAAAAAAAGCAAAATCAGTTTTCCTTGTATGAAAAGGAACAAAATGTTGAGAAACAATTAGCTTTGCTTTGGGTATGTACCAATTAGAATTAAATATAACATTCAGGACTTTTAGTGAAAACATTTTCTTTTAAGAATGTTTTATTTTTGTAAATTATAAATAGTTTCTATTTGTACATGTTTCTTTATTATGACTTTCTATTGAGTCCAAGCACTGTGCTTTGCCATGCTACAGCTATTCACAGTCTAATTCAGGGGTCCTCAAACTTTTTAAATGGGGGGCCAGTTCACTGTCCCTCAGACTGTTGGAGGGCCAGACTATAGTTTTAAAAAAACTATGAACAAATTCCTATGCACACTGCACATAGCTTATTTTGAAGTAAAAAAACAAAATGGCAGAAACACCCGCATGTGGCCCGCGGGCCGTAGTTTGAGGACGCCTGGTCTAATTCTTCTAAGTGCCTTTAATAACACAGGTCAGAATGACTATCTACAGCTTTCCTCTGCAGCGCGGGTTGTCTTTCTTTCCTGCCAAAGGCGCCCTGCCCTGGCTTTCCTTTGGTGGGGTGTGCCTTGCCATGGGTTGTAGCCATCCGGAATGCCCAACGGGCCTGAGCCAACTGGCAAAGGAAATGATCCCAGTGGTTAGTTTGAAGGAAAACATGAAAAATACATGTGCTGAGATTTTGTGGACAAGAAGTTTCTTTAGTCTTCTAAAACAAATGAACAAACCAGAACTACTAAAAAATGCTCTCTAGTAGGTGTGATGTAAGAATATGTGATATCTGTGAGTGTTGAAGGCATTTTTGTAACCCAAGGGTGAACCTGATGTTGGAGAAGGCAAACTTGTGAGAATTTTAGAAAAAATGGACACCAAACCTGGACTAAATATATACCAGGTGTACAGGTTAATAATGGTGGATTTTGTAATCAAGGAAAACACGATAATTTCAAGAGAAATATCACAAGTGCTTTATTCAAATGTCCATCGCTAGCTACACATTTCCCCATCTTTCAGGTAATTTGTGGAGACCGTCCCAATAGAATTTTTCTTGTTTTGAGGCAAACCATTCAGAGACCCAGTGTTCCACTTCTTCATATGTTTTGAAGTGCTGCTCAGAAAGTGCATGTGCCATCGATCGGTACAAGTGGTAATCTGAAGGAGCAAGGTCTGGTGAATACCGGGGGTGGGTTAATACTTCCCAGACAAGATCTTTTAACGTGTCTTTAACTGGTTTGAAGTGTGTGATGGTGCGTCATCATGAAGCAAAATTACTTTGCCGTGTCTTCTGGCCCATTCTGGTCATTTCACGATCAAAGCATGGTTCAAATTGACTATTTGTTGTTGGTAGCGATCAGTGACAGTTTCACCTGGTTTTAGAAGCTCATAATACACCACACCTTCCTGATCCCACCAAACACAGAGCATTGTTTTCTTTCCGAAGCAATTTGGCCTTGCAGTCGATGTTGATGGTTGACCTGGATCAACCCATGATTTTGTGCATTTGGGATTCTCAAAATAAATCCACTTTTCATCACTAGTCACAATTTGATACAAAAAAAAGACTTTCTTTTGTGCCATTGAAGCAACATTTTACTGATGACTTTTCGGTTTTCCATTTGTCTTTCATTCAGTTGATGTGGCACCCATTTTCCTTCCTTTAAAATCTTTCCCATTGCTGGTAAATGATCGGAAATTGTTTGCTGAGCAACATTTAATCTTTCTGCAAGTTGTTTTTGAGTTTGACACGCAGCTTCATCCAATAATGCTTGTAATTGTTGGTCTTCAAACTTTTTCAGTTGACCGGGACATTCTTTGTCTTTCACACTGAAATCATCACTTTAAAAGCATTTAAACCAGTGTTCACAAGTATCTTTAGATAGAGCATGTTCACCATAAGCTTCCTGAAGTATACGATAACTTTTTCTTCAAAATAAAGTAATGAATTAAAACTTCCCACAAATGCTCTTTTTTTTTGGCACAAAATTAGACATTTTTAAGCGTAAAAATATCTATGATGTTAACACCTTCAGCAAATTTGACACATGAAGTTTTGAAGCTTGCTGTCAATATAACAAAACAGCATACATATCAAATCGCATATATATCAACAGATGTGTAACTCCATCTATTGAAATATATATGTTTCTTTGAAAAGTCAGATTTTTAAAATGACTTTAACAAGGCCAGAGCTTAACTGTGGGCTGCGAGATGATTGATTGGGGCCTTCCAAACAGCTCCCCTGTGGCTACAGAATGCAAATATCTGGAGAAAGACCTAGGAATGTGCATTGTCACAGATACCGTTAGATGGCTGTAAAGTCACCCACCACATAATTTGTTTTGAAGTTTCTCTTTGTATCAAATCAATGGGAACTTTTAAAAATGCAGATGCTTAATCCACCCTCTGCTCTACAGACCCACTCGCATCCGAAGATTCCAATTAGGTGGGATGTGTTCTGTGAGATGGGGTTCAGGTAACAGTAGTTAAAACCACAAGGCAGGGCTTTAAGGTGCAGACAAATCACCCAGAGGTCTTGCAGAACTGCAGATTCTGATTCAGTAGGTCTCAGGCAGGGACTTGAGAGTTTGCATTTTTAACAACTTGTAGATGATGTCATACTACTAGTTCACAGACCTCACACTGAGTGGCCATGAATAATATCCTTTGCAATGGTGAGTCAGGCTTGACAGAGCCAGATCTGTCACAAATGCAGCAGATAAGAAACTGGACAAGTGTTAAGAGCACAGATCTTGTTCAGAGTTCTAGGAAAAGCCCAGTTTACCTACCAAGGATGATATTTGAGGCTTATGACTTATATATGACTCATGGCTCAGTGCCAGCACTGAGGAGCCCACGAAAAGATAAATGCACTGTGGTAATGGGAAATGATACCATTAAATTTGTTATTCCGTTTGCAATAATAGCAAATGCGCATTATTTGAATTTATTTTAAAAGACACAGACAATGGAACCCACATACTTTAATAGCATTTTTTTTTTTTGTCTCACTGACTTTTTAAAAGATAGGAAAGTCCATGTCAATGTTGTGCATTTGAGAGAGAAACGAGGCATTAGAGGAACTGACATTTAGCAGTTGGAAAATATTGACTTGGTAGCAGGGAGTCTTATTCTTGCTGTTACCCTGAACATTTCAATTTCACAAAGTTGCATGACTTTCGAATCTCCTCCATGTGAGACGTTCTGTTTGACGGAAAGGTTTATTTCTGGCTTTCCATCAGTTTCTAATTAATAGCACCACTGTGTGCCACATGATGTGAGCGCGGAAAACCTCTAAACAGGGCCGCAGGAGCGCCGCGCTGCAGGTCTCTGAAAACACACCTGATCGGCCCCCCAGCTGCTGCCTCCAGATGTTGTCTGCAGACTCAAAGGTCATCGCTTCACTAACGCGGAGATGAATTTGACTAAAAAGTACAACTATGAGAACCAAGTTTTTAAATAGCCACAGATAGAGGCAATCACAACTTGTAGAATTTATGCAATATATGCTTCTTAAAGCACTTTCTGCTTGTACAAATCTAAATGCAAAAATATAGAGGCCATAGGATTTATAAATAAAATGTGTAGTGACACAATTGTTTTCTGTTTTTAAGAAAAGGCATTATGTGCCCTTTAAATAAACTCTCAAAATCTAAAAAAATACCTAATATTTGTGCAGAATAGTGACAGATTTTAAGATGAAAAAACTCAGCAAATGGTGGCTGCTTTTGAAATGGAAAATAAAACATCAGTAGATTCTCTTATGCTGATAAGAGATGTTATGTTCACTTTGTAAATCTGCTAAAAAGAGGCCCTGTGATGACCGGTCAGTGTTGCTCAGTGGTTTGGCATTCACCCATGAACCAGGAGGTCACGGTTTGATTCCTGGCCAGAGCACATGCGGGGTTGTGGGCTCCATCCCTAGTAAGAGGTGTGCAGGAGGCAGCCAATCAATGATTCTCTCTCATCATTGATGTTTCTCTCTCTCCCTCTCCCTTCATTTCTCTGAGATCAATAAAAATATACTAAAGAGGTCCTATGATATACCAGCGTGGAAGTAAATTAAGACCAACCAAATGAGAACAAGCAAAGGCTATTTATTAAGAGTTTGCTATAGCAAGGATCGCAGACACCACCATTTACATGTTGGCAGCACCTCAAAGGCAGGCAATGGAGTGGGAAGGAATCGTAGTAGCAAAAGGAAGGCTTCGGGTCTTCCCTTATTGGAGGCTGTGGGCAGGGAGGAGCTGTCGGCAAGCTAATGGCAAGCAGGGCATCCCATGTGTTTGGTTATGGGTGCATCTTGGCTTTCTCTACCCGGTCCTAAGTTAGAAGCAAGGACTAAAGGAAACTGTCTAGTCATTAATCAGGTTCTGGCAATGTGGGGCCAATTGTTACAGGGGCATCTTGTAGTTGCCAGATTGTTGGTAGAGAGACCAGTATGAACTCTGACAAGCAAGAAAGTCCAGATATTTTCATTTCTATCCTCTCCGTCCTCCTCTTACTTGTGTAGCTTGGATGTGAATGCTTCCTTCAATAAGTAGACTAATCACCACAAACCCCAAAGATGTTCACATCCTAACTCACAGAGCCTATGAATGTGTTGCCATCCATGGCAGAAGGGACTTTACGGATGTGATTAAAATCTTGAGATGGAGAGACTACCCTGGGTTACCTGGGAATGTCTCATGGAGGCTCCTGTATGTGAAAGGGGGAGGGGGACAGTGAGAAGCTGTTGATTGAAGAAGAGGTCAGAAAGGTCAGACTGCTGCCGGAAGGAGGGCAGGAGCCAAGAAGAATGCAGGCGGCTTCTAGAAGGGAAAGGAAAGGGAACCGGTTCTCATCTGAACTTCCAGAAGGGAGAGAGCCTCGCGGATACCTGGGTTTTAGACCGATAAAGCCCATTTTGGGTTTCTGAACCCAGAACTATCTATATATGTAAAAGCGTAAGCAACCATTACAACTGAACGACCAGAACGACCAGTCACTATGATGCTCACTGACCACTAGGGGGCAGACGCACAATGCAGGAGCTGCCCCCTGGTGGTCAGCCAGAAGTCGGGCTCACAGCTCGTGAGCGCAGCTGTCGGGGTGGCAGTACTACTGGGCAGCGGTGGCAGTGGTGGTGGTGGCAGTAGGTGCAGTGGGGCCAGGATGAGTGGCCGTGGAGCTGTGCCCACCCCCAGCTGGGGCTCCACCCTGGCCACCTGCCACTTTGGCACTGCTACATCCCTTGGGGATCAGGCCAAAACCCGGCAGACCAATATCCCCCTGAGGGGTCCTGGATTGCGAGAGGGTGCAGGCCAGGCTGAGGGACCCCACCGGTGCACGAATCCCTGCACCAGGCCTCTAGTAAGATAATAATTTATATGAGTTTTTTGTTTGTTTGTTTGTTTGTTTCTTTATTTTAGAAGAAGGGATAGGGAGAGAGAGATAGAAACATCAATGATTCCACACTGGGAATCGAGCCGGCAACCTGGGCATGTGCCCTTACCGGGAATCAAACCATTACCTCCTGCTTCATAGGTTGATGCTCAACCACTGAGCCATGCCAGCAGGGCAATTTATGTTGTGTTAAGCCCCTAAATTTGTAGTAATTTGTAACAGCAGCAATAGTAAGCTAACAAACCATATTTAGTCTATACCAACCCCCATCCCACCACTCCCTATACATTTAGCGCTCATGCTTGCTGGTGACTTCTTCACGGCTGCTTCTGGCATCGCACTACAGCCTTAAGAGTCCCATTGCGTTGGCCATAAGGACTATCTTCATGTGGCTGAGTAAAGGTCTTTGTGGGGTACAATCGACACATCTTCTTTTGAAATTGTATTTATCACGCTTTACTCCCCACAGGTGTAACTATCTGGGCATGAATTCTGTCTCCTCAGCGCACCATCAAGATACTACCACATTGTCTTTCTGCCTGTAATGTGGCTTTGGGGAGACAATTAGTCAGAGTGTAGCTTTCACTTTTGGTCTATAAATTGCTTCCTTCCATCTTTTTTAGTTAATTAGCTACTAATTCAACTAATTCTTTTTATAGTTAATTGGCTACTAAGGAAGCTAATGAACTACCGACAATTCTCTAACATAAAAGAAATTCAAAAAACAAAACAGGTTATTCTTGGGGTGTAATCACTCCTACTTATATTAAAAATTCTATTGACAGCCAGTGTCTCAGCACAGTTATTATTTTTCTCTTTTTTGACATCTTTCTCTAATTCTTTCTTATTAGCTATAGTGTATATTTCTATGTTATCATTTCCAGTGTCCTTTAAAACTTATCTATTATAGTTCATCTAGTATGGCAAAATATTTAATTTTTCATTTGCTTATATAAATACATTTGAAGAATTAAAATACATAGTGTATTTTAAGTATTATATTAATTTGAATATGTTTGTATTTTTATGATCATGCTGGCTAATGATTAATAAGTTTTATTGATCTTTAAAAAGTATTTTATTTTCATTGATTCATTCTATTGTTTTTGTTGTCTATTTCACTTATCTTCGCATTGATCACCATTATTTTGTTTCCTCTATTTACTTTGCAGTTAATTTGATCTTCTTTTTTCATTTTTGCAAAGAAGACCCTGAGGGCTTGGACTTGTGACTTTTCATCTGTTTTATTACAGGTGTTCAGTGCTATGAATTTCCCACTAGTTACTGCTTAGGGTTCATACATTCTTTTCCAGGTGAACATATGGAACGCTGTGAACATGGTCTTAGTGACCTGGGCCGAGTGTGTGTTAGTTCTGAGTCAGATTCACTTGATTGATTTTTCTTCTCGTTCTGGGTTGTATTTTCTTGTTTCTTTGCATCACTAGCTATTCCCCCCACCCACCCCCCAGTGTCAGCCTTGTGAATTCCAGCTTCTTTGGGGTAGGGCAGTTTGTCTCCCTATAAAGAGTTTTGATATTGGTTCTGGGATTCAGGTGGCAACCATCTGATCGGGGGTGGCAGTTGTGGTTGGGTGGAATTGGAACAGTAATCAGTCTCGGGTTCTTTTGCTCTGAGACTTAGACAAGACACTCTGTCCACTAGACAACGCCCCATGGCTGGCCTGTGGAGGTAAGTGGTTCCCGGCCCTCTGTGAGCACCAGGCATGGCGTCTCTGAAGTTCGGGGTTGAGCTTTCTCCAGCCTCAAGGAGCTTTCTCACAGGCGCATGCTGATCAGGACTATCTTCAGAATCACAGCTGTGCGCCACGTTCTTCTGTCCAGGGCCCTGACCTGTGAAGTCCACCTGCTTCCATCTTAGCTGGAAGGAGAAGGTCCACTTTCAATAAATCCTAAACTGCTGAACTTGAATGTAAATCACACTGAGTTTCCTGCCCGTATGCAAAATTATCTTTGTCTGTACTTTATCTGTGTTGTGCAAATCTATCAATGTATGTTGCTTTATTCCTTTCTTGCTTTAAAGTTATAAGCTAATCCTGGCTCTTTATTTTATTTTTTATTTCTTTTATTTTTAATTTCTTTATTGATTAAGGTGTCACATATTTGTCCTCATCCCCCCATTCCCATCCCACACCCCTCCCCACGGATGCCCCAACCCCCTGTTGTCCTTAACCATTGGTTAGGCTTGTATGCATGCACACAAGTCCTTTGGTTGATCTCTCCCCCCTCCCCCCAACCTCCCCTACCCTCCCTCTGAGGCCCGACAGTCCAATCGATGCCTCCTTGTTTCTGGTTCTGTTCTTGTTCATCAGTCTATGTTGTTCATCATTTCCCCTAGATGAGCGAGATCATGTGTCACTAGAAATATACTTATAAGAACTGAATGTGAGACGAGCAATAATAGTTATGCTGACAGGCAAATGAATCAGGCTGTAGTGAGTTTCTTTCTGGACCAACAGTTCTTTTGAGACCCAATATCAATGTCCACCAGTTCCTTATGTGTACATGTCGGCACTGACCCCTCAGCTCTGGATGGTGGACAAATGGTGGTAATGCAGGTCCGACTCCCTCTGGATTGGTCTCGGCCGGACCCAGGGGCATGGCTTCACCCGGACTCAGGGGCGCATGGCCTCACCTGGACCCAGGGGCGCGTGGCCTCACCTGGACCCAGGGGGCGCGTGGCCTCACCTGGACCCAGGTGCACATGGCCTCACCCGGACCCGGGACCCAGCCTCACCCAGATCCAGGGGCACACGGCCTCACCCGGACCCGGGATCCAGCTTCAGCCGGACCCAGGGGCGCGTGGCCTCACCGGGACCCAGGGGCGCGTGGCCTCACCCGGACCCAGGGGCGCGTGGCCTCTCCCAGACCCAGGGGCGCGTGGCCTCACCTGGACCCAGGTGCGCGCGGCCTCACCCGGACCCGGGACCCAGCCTCACCTGGATCCAGGGGCACACGGCCTCACCCGGACCCAGGATCCAGCTTCACCCGGACCCAGGGGCGCGAGGCCTCACCCGGACCCAGGGGTGCGTGGCTTCTCCCAGACCCAGGGGTGCATGGCCTCACCCGAATTAATCCTGGCTCTTTAAAATGACTGAGAAAAGTGTACAAAAGAAGTCAATTATTCAATAATTGCAATTTTTATGTGTGAACTCCTCTGTGCACATAGTCACCCACTGTAATCCTATCTAATAATAGACAAATATGCAAATTGACCATACCTCCAACACGCCCACAAGCCACGCCCACCATCCAATCAGAGTGAGTATGCAAATTAACCCAAACCAAGATGGCTACAGCCACAGAGAGCAAGGTTTCCTAGGTAACAGAGGAAGCCAAGCTTTCTGCCAGCCGTTGCAGGCCTAAGCCTCCACTCAAGCTACAAAGTTTCAATTATAGAAGGTAAACAAATTCAAACAAACGGCGGCAGAATGGAGCTTGAGAGATCAGGCCAGGGTTGCTGCCGGGAATAGGGGAAACAAAGCTTTCCGCACACCCTGGCCGGGCCCACCCGCTTAAGGCAACAAAGTTTCAATTATAACCCCAACACAAATGGCTGCTGGGCCTCAGAGGGAGCCCCAGGCTTGGCTCTGCTCCAGGCTACAAAGTTTCAATTGTAGAAGGAAAATAAATTCCAGATACCAGGGCCTCCGCTTGCGTTGCCAGGGGGCATGGCCCGCCTGCAAACCACCACAGGCCCCTCGCTTAGGCCGCCCCACGCCCCAAGGGAACCCCACTCTGATCAGGGACACCCTTCAGGGCAAACCAGCTGGCCCCCACCCCTGTACCAGGCCTCTATCCTATCTAATAAAAGAGTACAATGTAGATTGATCATCACTGCAATACACAATATAGCTGCCCCCATGTGGTCAAAGATCCTGCCCCCATGTGGATACAAGATGGCCACCACAAGATGGCCAGCAGGAGAGGGTAGTTGGGAGGCACCCGGCCTGCAAGGGAGGGCAGTTGAGAAGGACCAGGCCTGCAAGGGAGGGCAGTTGGAGGTGATCAACCCTGCAGGAGAGGGCAGTTAGGGGTAACCAGGCCGGCAGAGGAGGGAAGTTGGGGGCAAACAGGCTGGCAGCAGAGTGGTTAAGGGGTGATCAGGCTGGCAAGCAGAAGCGGTTAGGGCAATCAGGAAGGCAGGCAGGCAAGCAGTTGGGAGCCAGCAGTCCTGGATTGTGAGAGGGCAGTCGGACATCCCTTGAGGGGTCCCAGATTGGAGAGTGTACAGGCTGGGCTGAGGGACAACCCCCCCCTCCGTGCACGAATTTCGTGCACCGGGCTTCTAATTTATTAACTAAAGTGCAGCATGAATAGCAGGAGAGAAAAAGAAAAAAATACACACACACACACAATTCAAAAAACAGTTATTCTACAGTGAAATAATGCTAATTCACAAGGCTTTATTAACCTGGCCTTCTGATAATTAAATGAGATTGTCCTTGGCATAGAAAAAAATTACTGTCCTTTAACAATACACAAACACAGGGTCAGAGCCCACAGGACTTCCTCCATCCTCCCTCTTTCTAAATTCCTGGATGATCAATTCTTGGGACTGTAAGATTTTGGTTTTCTAAATGACGGTTAAGCATTTAAACTCCAGTAGAAAAATTAATTTTAAGTCTTTGTCAGTTAACATTTCACAGTGACTAGAAGGCCTGAAAGCTGTGGAACACCAGTTATCAAAGGGTCAAGCCCAAAACCACTGAAGGGAATGTAGGACACGGTGAATTTAATTTCTACCACAGTGGCATCAAATCAGGCTAGCCCATCTCTTAATTAACTGATGTACTATAGAACTATTTCAACTTTTGTCACACAGCGTTATTCACCTTGTTACTTGAAGGTTCAAGGCTATTTTCGGCCTCAATACCACTGTACAAAGGACACATATCATCCAACTTTACTAAAGAAGAAAATGATCTGTTAGTTCTTTGCCACCTGCCTTTGAGAGGTTCCAGCTACCAGAGAGATACAGGGTTCAGATAGTTCCTGCCTCACATGCAGAGTCTCACCCACTGGCATCAATTTGCTACTCCCACCCAAATATCTCATCGGTGAACAATAACAGTGAAAGCCCTTATCTAATTTAATACATGGTGTCCTTCTAACAGAGTCAGAAATTAAAGTCAATTTAAATTAAATGAGAAAAAAATGTTTTGTAATTGCAAATACAATGTCATTTGAAGTATAAGTGTAGAACAGAAAGCACTGCCTAGGTTAGCTTTGCAACTTTCCAGCAGAGGGTATAATTTCTGAACTCATTTTTATCACTTGATAAAAATAAGAATTCTAGTCCTAGCCAGTTTGGCTCAATGGATAGAGCATTGGCCTGTGGACTGAAGGGTCCTGGGTTCAATTCCGGTCAAGGGCACATACCTGGGTTGTAGGCTTGATCCTCGTCTCTGATCAGGTTGTGTGCAGAAGGCAACCAATGGATGTTTTTCTCTCACATTGATATTTCTGTCTTTTCCTCTCTCTTCTACTCTTTCTAAAAATCAAAGGAAAAATATCCTTGGGTAAGGATTAAAAAAAGAAAAGAAATGGAATTTAGTTTCCCCCTGAGACCAGAGCCTAAAACTAGGTGCTGCAGCAGCAAGTTTATTGATTTCAGAGCGGAAAGGAGAGGGAGAGAGATAGGAACATCACTGATGAGAGAGAATAATTGATCAGCTGCCTCCTGCATGCCCCATAGTGGGAATGGAGCCCCCAACCCGGGCATGTGCCCTGACTGGGAATCAAACCATGATCTCCTGGTTCATAGGTCAATGCTCAACCACTGAGCCACACATGATTTAAAGTGTTTTGTTTTGTTTTAATGTCTATTGAATCTATTGGGATAATATTTGTTAATAGAATAGGTGTACAATATTGTATTGTGTGTTCACCATCCCAAGTCAAATCTCCTTCTGTCACCATTTATCCCCCTTTGCCCTCCTCCACCTCCCTCCTCCCCCTTTCCCTCCAGTAAACATCACACTGTTGTCTGTGTCATTGAGGCTTTTTTTCCCTTAATCCCTCACCTTTCATCCTGCCCTCAGCCCCGCTCCCTTCTAGAAGCTGTCAGTCTGTTCTCTGTGTCTCAGAGTCTGTATCTACTTTGTTGATTTATGTTGTTCATTAGAGTCCACCTTGTCTTTCTCTCACTTGTTTATCCAATCATCCCTGTTTCTCAGGAATGCCTAGAATTCTAAGGTTTAATCTTCGTTATCATTTCTCCACATTTCCTCAGACAACATGCCATCATGTTCATCCTTTTCTCCCTTTGGTCAGCATTCTGGAAATGTTATTTAGGTTTTTACCCCATAACGCTGATTCAATATTTATCAATGTCACTTTGGCGCTTAACCTCTCCTACAAGTGATTTCATTTCTACTGATGAGATTCAGGACATGCTATTCCCTAATATGACAGACTTGTATATTGAATATTTTAAGCTGAAGGAGTCTGAAGAAATGGCAGAAGGAGGAAGGTCACTCTGACCTCCTTCCCCTCACCCTCCTTCCCTAAAACCTACCTCTACCAGGAGGAAAGAAGCACCCTTATCTCTCAAGACAAAGGTTCACCAAAAAGCATTCTAACAGGCAGGCCTTGCTAATTCCACCTCCTCCCCCACCCCCAGTTTGCTATTTTTACCTTATACTCCCTAACTTAACATACCCCCCACAACTGTCCATTCTCCATGAAACCCAGCATGAAAATACACACTTCTAATGGTTTCTTTGGGTCCTCATTTCCTTATGAAGGTTCCATTGTCACTTACAGCAAATAAGTTTATATGCTTTTCGCCTGTTAGTCTGTCTTTGTCATTTAATTCTCAGACCCAGCCAGGGAACCTAATAAGGTTGAAGAGCACACTTCCCTCCTTTACACTGTTACATGGTGTTTTGTTTTTTTTTGCAATTTTTTATCTCAGTCTTTCCTTACAAAAAAAAAAGTTAAAACACACACACACAAACAACTTAGCTTCTTGTCTTTGCTCCTCATTCTCCTTTGTTGTTCTGTAATGTATCCTGTTTATGCCACATACACACTCATGTTTTTATATTCGATTGCCAAGGGTACCGGACCTCTCCATGTGTCCAGTGGAGTCCTGGTTTCTGGCTGTCTCCTGGGCCCCTTTCCATTTTCAAAGAGTCTCACTTCACATGATAGATTATATGGTCGTCCTAGGGATACCAAACAGATCTTCCAAAGCTTTCTTGTCATCTTTTCACTAATTAATGTGAAGAGTTTTCTGTTCTTTTGAATATTAAAGTTTGTTTCTTTTCTCGTTTTTTTTTTTCTTTCTTGTTCTTCCATAAGATCTATTTGTCCTAATGCTTACTCATTCGTGAATGACAAAAGATCTACAGAGAGTATTTTTGCAGGGTGTATATTTGATCTTCTTTCTGTTCACAGAATTAATTATCTGTCTGTTATTTCAACTACTAGTATTTCTGTGCCTGTCCTCTCTACTCAATGTTACAGCGATTGTTCTGCATTTCAAAAGTACAAGTGCATCCTTAAAAGTCTCTTGTCAAATATGTTTCTACCTATATACAAGTATGAGCATAGATTCTTTCTGGAAAATACCAAGAATAGAATGATTTCTGTCCCGATGGAAAGAATTTCATCAACTCATCTTACTTTCAGATGGTAGATATATTTTATAGAGAACTAGAGGCCCAGGGCACGAAATCGTGCCGGTAGGGTCCCTAGGCCTAGCCTGCGATCAGGGCCATCTTCTGCCCGCTCGCCAGTCCCCAATCCCACCCCACCTCGCTGCCATGCACCCCGGTTCCCCGTGGTTCCCCATTTGCCATCCGGTGGTCGGAGCCTGCGGGCTGCGGGGAGGACCGAGAGGTGGTCAATGCACCTCATAGCGACTGGTCAATAGGTCGTTCTGGTTGCTACCCCATTATGGTCGCTGGCCTTTTATTATATTTACTCATGATACACCCTCACACACACAACACACACACATGCTCCCATATTTAAAATTAGACCCTCTTTCTTGCTGGTTATTTCTATGCATTATGAATGTCAATTCTCTTCAATCAGATCTCTATAAATTGTAAGGAGTTAATAAAATCATAAAAATAGTGAAATAATGATTGGGAAAGGAAGGGAAGATGCCTCCAGTAATTTTCTAGTGCTGGTTGGCCTAAAATACCTTTTATAAAATGATCTGCTCCAGTGTAATAAAATGCTCAATGGTTTTTAAATCTCTCCAACACGTTCCCTTTCCAATAACAAAGACAGAGCATTCAAAGATAACAAAGACAGAGGATGAGCACAATAAAATGCACACAAAGTGGACATATGGACTGATAATCTTACTCAATAAAGGGATATTTCATCTATGTCATATTCTTTGGGTTTTTATTTTTTATTTTTTCCATCAAATCATTGCTGGTAACTAGTCCATAGCTCTTCAGTATTTTCAAGTTGATTGCTGACACCTATCAATGGGCCTTTAAGCATTCATGTCTCTTTTCTCTTGCTTATATATCAGAAAATGGAATGACAAAAGAGCCCCCACAAAACATTCAATTTATTTTTATACTTAACATTGTCAAAATACTTTACATTGATGGTAATGAGATAACTCCTGTTTCATTGCCTGTTCACTATTTTCAAAGCACTGTAACAGAGAAATTGTCAAGTGGTTAGGTAGTTTTAAGAGGAGGAAGGAAGGATGGGAAGAAGGTAGGGAGAAAGGAAAGAAGTAGAAAAAGGAAGGAAGAAATAAAGAGGGGAAAGGGGGAAGAAGGGCTGAGAAAGAACTGCACACAAATTCAGCTTTCCGGGTCCAGAATGCTAGCCACTACACCACGGGGCCCAAGCGCAGCCTTCATGTCTGCCTCCGAAGACCTTCCACAGCACAAAGCAGCACTAACAGTAACGACCTGCGAAACAGGGAGAGTGACAACTACAGGAAGTGCCCATAAGCATCTCAATCAGTATCCTCCCACAAAGACAAATAAAAGATGCTTCTTTATCCTATTTATCCCCCTCCTTGGTCTCCAAGGACTTTCTTAAACAGCTTTTTCTAGACATAATGATAACAGTAGCATTGGTTATTGTTCTATAGTTTCTTCAGGAAAATAATGAAGAAGTGTCATAGGAGCATCAACAATGAGAGAATGCAAATGCCAATGGCCATGCGGAGGCAGCCACGCAATGGCAGGCCCCACGGTTTCTCCGTGTTAAAGCCGTGGAGACAAAGGAAACTCAATTGCAATCACATCTCCAGTGTCTGGTCTAGGTTTTGACGTGATTAGGAAATTTCACGCCTTGTGTCCTAAAGAGAAGGCAATCAGGAAAATAATTTTGCATGCTGTATAATAATGAATGTCACCACATTAATACACGTAAAGGCACAGACCGCAATTACTTTTTGTTTCTCCAACTCCTCATGCATTTAATATTTCTCCCTTAATAAAATAGATTGAGTACATTTTTTTTGAAGAACACAAAGTGACATAATGCCTTCTGAAAATCCTCTTTTAGTATAAAAACATCTTCATTTATAAATTTAAAAGATAAAACTTGCATGATCATTTGAGAAGAATCTATCTGAAGCTGGTAAAATGATATGCAAATGAAGAAATCTATTAGTACCATCGTGGTGGAACCCATGATGAAGAATAGTAAGCAATATAATGATATATAAGGATCTCAAATGTGAAAGTCCTTAAATTAATGCAGAAAATAGATAAATGCTTGGAATGAAGATGGAAGGATATAAAATCAAACCCTGATAGATTTCATCAAATAATAAATGAGAGCAAGCACAATAACTTACTTCAACAATGACAAATTACAGAATATATTCCTTCAACAAAAATAAAAACGAATGTCGATACTATCTGTACATGCTAATGCATTTGTGTTTTTCTCAGCCACTTAAGGCAGATATAGAAGTGATTATATATTGTGGCATAATGGACATAAAAATGATAGGTTTTGTGAGGTAGCACTGACTTGGAAAAAAATAAAAATGAAAATGTATTGGTATTTGAATGTAAAATGATTGAATCTATTTACAAGATAACAAGAACGTATCATAACTGTTTGTGTCTCCTACAAGACATTTGGAAACAACTATAGAAACGGCTAAACAAAACAAAAGGAAGATAGAGTGTGAAAGATGACCTTGCATGTTCTCCAGTGGATATCTGATAGGATCTTTCAGATTGTTTAGCTTATTCAAGCTAGAGATAACAAATAGATGTGGCAGCTTAGGAAGCCAATTGTGGGTTAGCGTAAGGATATGGAGAAATATAGGGGAGACTGGGAAAGTGTTCTAGCCTGGCCTTCCAGTGCAGTGGATGGCTTCTTAAGAAACACAACAAGCAATCTTGCTGCCCTATCTTCACAGCAGCAGCAGAAGACACATTTCGCTTTTTATTCAAACTGTCTTCCATGATGACAACTCAGATATCTTCTTCTTTATCAATTTCTCCCGTTGCCCTCACTATAAACTTCATGTACAGTTTTTCTGCAAAATTCACAAGAGAACACCTATGATTGGTTGATAAGTCATCATCCAGTAAATAGTGATCTGTCCCTTAATCCTGGAACATCATTGGCCAAAGCCATAGAGGACCTTCTTTTGATGGGTCATTGATTCCAAACTAAACAAGAATAGCCAGATGGGTTCAATTTATGGCTCATTAATAAAGACGGCTTGGAAAAGATTTTCTTAAAAGGAGGTCATATGAAACAGCATTAGGCAATTCTGTTTCTGGAAGAAGGCAAATAATTGGGCTGAGCCAATAACAGGTATGAGAACTGAGGCAAATAATGTATTATGAGTCTCAATTTCCTTATCTGTTAAATGAGTATTTGCCCAAATATTTTCTGGCTCTTCCATGATCTGTGCACTGTAATTGAAATAAATAAAAATAAGTTGGGAGGAGTGTTGAGGGGGTAGTACCAGAAGACGGAGTAAATTCCCGGGAAAAATGCAGTGGGAGCAAGGGTTTCCTCTGAGGGGAAAGCCCAGTGCCTCCAGCTCTGAAGCAGCCTGGCTGGTGGGAACCCACACGTGGTTGATGTGGAAAAAAAACAATCACAATTCCAATGCTAGAGACTTACCTTATATAAAAAATAAGCAACTTTCCTTATTCACTGCAGCAGTATTTATAATAGTTTTTTTTCTTTAGAAATGTTGTAAAAATATGTATTTATTTGTATTTTATAAATGTTTTTTTTTCTAATTGATTTGAGAGAGAGAGGAAAGGAGAGGGATAGAAACATAGAAACATTGATGAGAGAGAGCGTAACATTGATCAGCTGCCTCCTGCACACCCCTACTGTGGATCAAACCCACAACCCAGGCATGTGCCTCGACCAGGAATTGAATTGATGACCTCTTGGTTCATGGGTTGACACTCAACTACTGAGCCACATGGGTATATTTAAGTTATTTTAAAATAACTGTTTAAGTAATGAAATACTCTCCATTGCAATTATATAATTTTACATGTCAACATAGAATGTACTTTTAAATCTTAAATAGCACTTCACATAACAGCCTGTATAAATTGATATTAATTTTGCCCATATAAAGTCTGTTCTGCATATGTGCATGTATGCCCATATATGCATGTGTTTAATTGTTGTTCACTAAAGTATACACACCAAAATGTTTATTATTGTTAGCTCTGGGGAGCCAAGATTGAAGCAGAAGTGAATGAAGAAAAAATTTTATTTAACTTCATAACAGTTTCCACTGTGAATTCTTTTATTGCAGTTAGCATTCATCATTAGGTAATGTATACTCCCAATCTGCACAAATATAAACAATATAAAATAGTACAGAAAACTAATAAGCTGTTTGGGTTGGCCATTTAAAAATCTATTTTAAGTTGTTCTAATTTCTCTCTCATTCAGTAAAATATAAATGCAAAACACTTTTCATAGATCCAGAAAGGAATCAACCTACTACAAGTTAGAATTGCCACTTTATACTAAAGCCCGGTGCATGAAATTTGTACATGAGGAGGGGTGTCCCTCAACCCAGCCTGCACCCTTTCCAATCTGGGACATCCCTCCCACAATCCAGGACTGCTGGCTCCCAACCACTCACCTGCCTGCCTGCCTGATTGCCCCTAACTGCTTCTGCCTGCCAGCCTTATCACCCCCTAACCACTCCCCTGACAGCCTGATTGACGCCTGGTCACCCCCAACTGCCCTCCCCTGCAGGCCTGGTCCCCCCCCAACTGCCCTCCCCTGCAGACCTGGTCACCCCTAACTGCCCTCCCCTGCAGGCCTGGTTGTCCCTAACTGCCCTCCCCTGCAGGCCTGGTTGCCCCTAACTGCCCTCCCCTGCTGGCCTGATTGCCCACAACTGCCCTCCCCTGCTGACCATCTTGTGTCCACCTGGGGGCAGCCATCTTTGACCACATGGGGGCAGCCATCTTGTGTGTTGAAGTGACGGTCAATTTTCATATTACCTCTTTATTATATAGGATTACCTTTCATTTTTTCCTGGTTTAATAATGATACTTTTATTTTGAGAGGAAAAAACGGTCTGAGACATCAGGCTGTTCACAAAAAATAACCCACAGCATCACGTTTAGAAAGCCAATGCTAAGCCTATTACACTAGTTATTTCCTAGAGGAAGCACTGGCATGCCCACCCTCATTCTCAAACACACATCGTCACACAGCACCCTTCCTGTGGTGTGACTGCGCCTAGTCCTGAATTCTGTTAAGTCTGACCCTGTCTTGTTTGCATCTTTGCTTTTAGCAGAATCCAGATTTGAGCTTCAGCCGTTGGAGTCTAGAACCCAACGCTCTTAATGTGAAAGTGCCCCCAATATACCACTTTCTGACTGACCAGTAAAAAGGATGTAGGGTTTTTATCAACTCTCTCCAAAACCATCTTGTTATGCAGGGAGTACGGGTCCCTTCATTCATGATGAGCCCCGCTGCTGCTCCCCTCCCTGCAAAGGCCACCTCCTTACTAGTAGCTGAGCAGCACGGAGGGCACTTTGAGTGAGAGGGACGGCAGGATTTCTTCTGAATGGAGAAATCCTTCTCTACATCAGCGTGCAATTCCAGCACTCCGTTCCCGTCTTTATAAAGTCGAGGCGAGGCAGAAATGGTCCAAGGGAAAACTCCAGGATGTGTTTCATTCTCAGACTGGATGATCAGCCATCAAAACATCACATTCACTGAAGCTGGGATCCCCTAGGGCAGTGGTCGTCAAACAGCGGCTCGCGAGCCACATGCGGCTCTTTGGCCCCTTGAATGTGGCTCTTCCACAAAATACCACGGCCTGGGCGAGTCTATTTTGAAGAGTGGCATTAGAAGAAGTTTAAGTTTAAAAAATGTGGCTCTCAAAAGAAATTTCAACCGTTGTACTGTGGATATTTGGCTCTGTGGACTAATGAGTTTGCCGACCACTGGGGCATCTGGTTCAAGCTCACGGAGCCTTCTATTCCGGGTAATATCACAATGCGGACGGCCTGCCCACGCTCCACCAGAGTGACTCTGTGCGGCGACACCTCGCCAGCCCACTGCAGGAGTCCCCCTCTCACCGACGGCTGCACATCCCAGCTGCCAGGCGTTCCTCTCGCTGTCCTCTGCCACCGGCGTGTGGACTTTTCTGCTTCGCTGGCAAATTAAAATGAAATTCCCCACGGGGTTCCCCAGTCTGCGTGGCATTCTGTCACTCCAGACAAGAAGTTGTTCCTGCTGCAAAGCCCTGGCTATTCTGCGTGCGCTCCCAGGAGCATTACCAAACGGAGTGGAATGGGGACCAGGAAAGCGGCACCTTGTTTTAAGACTGGGTTCGCTTCAAAACCATTGGTAAGCCAGGGGCTTGAAATAATTCTGTATTTTCAAACGCTACAGATGTGGGAGAGGAACTATGACGGCATTCCAGTTTCCCAGCTCCTTGTAGTTATCCCATGTGATTTCACAAAAAATATTTAAGACCCTGCATATGTCATCTGGCATGTCACCATTTCTCTTACTGAAAGGTTACTAGATTTTTTAGCAGAGCATCCTAAGAGTACACATGTTTCGATTTCATACACTTAGACCATGTGTGAACACCTCAAACTTATATGAATGCACAATTATTTTTTGAAATCACTTATTTGGCATCCAGTTAAGATATTAGAAAGTGTTGTTTATTATTAAGTAAGAAGAATGAACATATAAGTAAAAAAAAAAAAAAAACGATATCATTTATGGGGTCCTTCCTGTATGTCAAATAACATCTGAGTGCTTTAAAAGTATTATCTGAGCCCAGCCAGTGTGGCTCAGTGGTTGAGCATGGGCCTATGAACACGAAGGTCACAGTTTCAATCCTGGTCAGGGCACGTGCCTAGGTTGCAGGCTTGATCCCCAGTGTGGGGTGTGCAGGAGGCAGCCCATCAATTATTCTCTCTCATCAATGATGTTTCTCTCTCTCTCTCTCTCTCCTCTCTCTCTCTCTCTCTCTCTCTCTCTCTCTCTCTCTCCCCCCCCTTCCTCTCTGAAATCAATAAAAATCTTTTTTTAACTGTTCTCTGAGGCTGCCCTAACTTAAGTCTCAGACATTTCTAAGTGTGCTGTAGAAACCCTTACATGTGAGGCACAGAGAGAGCAGTGACTTGTCCCAAATCACACAGCTTGAGGAGCAGAAGGAGGACTTGAGCTTAAGCGTTCTGATTCTGGAGCCCAACGCGCATACTGTGCCAGTTCACCTCCTATATAAAGCACTGCCCCAGGTTCCGGGGCGCAGCCGCTGCTGAAAGACATGCAAAGGCCCCAAGACCTGCCCATGGGAGCTAGGACGGCTGGCCTGGAGTGACGTGTGGGTTGGAACCGCAGCGCTCCGCACGCTGCCCCAGGTGGTCCAAGTGGCCTCTGCTCTAGATCCAGGACATAATGCCTTGTAATTATTGCGGTTTATGGTAACAGTTTTATACAAAAATTACAGTCAAATGGGGTTCTGCCGGCTCAGTAAAACATCTGGTAAACTATCAGGACTTCCCTTTATCATCTGTTACAAACTGAGTAATCATTCCAATAAACCAATGCATAATGCACATGGATTTCTTTAATTTACTGGCCACATAGATCACAAAAAGAAACTGCACGGCAGCTGTAATTCCATATCGGAAAGAAGTGTCATTTTCTTGGATAAAAGGCTTAGGTTATTCTCATGGTCTGAAGCACAGAAACTTCGAAGGATCCCTTAGATTTTTAACTACTATACAATGATCCACCTACACCCGGCAGCTGGCTCCGATGTGCCTGCCAGCTTCAATGAAAACTGTCGTCAGCAGCCTGCCATGCCTCATGAGCCTGCTGCAGGGAGAGTCATTTCAAAGCTCATGGCTGACATGGGTCTGTTCTGTAAATATGCTGGAGATGTATGATCATGCTAGTCCCCAACCCTGTCAGCTAGCCCCTTGCTTTTACCTTAAATCAGCTCCATGACCTTACGTCTTCTTTCCTACAAACTGTACTCCTCATGCTTTCCTGTTTTCTGCTTCCACTTCTAACGACTATCCTCTCTCCTTTCCCTCCTTTGCTTAATTCCAACTCCTCCTCACTTTCATTGCCACTGTTACATGTTTTCATTAATACCACCAAGTCAAATTGCACTTGTAAACCCATAAACCTTCTTCCGGATGCAAATTGGATAGTAGACTTGTCAAACGGTAAGCAGCATGTGGTTCTAGTGATTATTCTGTTCTTGAAGAAGTCCTTTGGATTCCAGGCAACTCCACTATTGGATTGTCCTCCCACATCTCTGATAATTTTCCTCAATCTTGTGTAGTTTCCTCTTTCTTCTGCTAGTCTTTGAGTGTAGCTGACATTTAAGTCTCTTCTACGTCTCCAGGTTTCCTCTTTGACTCCATGGTTTCAATGGATACCATAAGCCAAAGCCTATCAAAACCTTTCTAGATTAAATGTCTCCCAGAGTTCCAGACTCACATTTCCCCATGCCCACTTTCACCTCACTTGGATATCCCACAGACATTTTGCATACTTCAACTTAAAATCTATCACCAAACCTCCAGTCCCTTCATCGCTCATGCCCACCTTCACACAGCAGCTGCTCTGCCTGCTGCCTCTTTTAGTTAATGACATAACTATTCACCCAGCCACTCAGACTAGACATTAAAAAGTCAGGTTTGATATTACCTTCTCAATACCCTTCCTCACTAATTGTACTTCCAGTCAGTCTAAAAAATTGACTCTTCTATTTGAGAAAAAAAAAAGTATTCTTTCTATCAATAGTATTGTTTTCTAAACAGAAACAATAATTTCCTAAAAAAAATCCTATATTATCACTACATTATTTTACTACAGAGAAAACTAGTACATTTGCAGGTTATAAATACTCTGTGTATTTAGAATATTTGATGATTCTTTCTGACCTATAAAGCAAAATCCAAAGTCTAGGTTCCTTCAGGAGCCACATTCAAAAATGGTTCATAATCTGCCCCACAGACATGGCTCAGTGGTCGAGCATTGACCTATGAACCAGGAGGTCAAAGTTCAATTCCTGGTCAGGGCACATACCCGGGTAGTGGGCTCGATCCCCAGTTGGGGGCGTGCAGGAGGCAACCAATCAGTGATTATCTCTCATCATTGATGTTTCTATCTCTCTCTCCCTCTCTGAAATCAATAAAAATATATATTTTTAAAAATGGTTCATAATGTGGTATTTCCAGTCTCACCTACTCTAATTCTTTCCCATATGATTTAGAATGAAGCTTTTTTTAGATAACTGTAGATTCACATGCAATTATAAGAAATCATACAGAGAGATCGCACATGCTCTTTGTCCAGTTTACTACAATGATAATATCTTGCAAGTCTATTTCACAATATCACAACCAGGATATCAACATCATAACAGTCAAGATACAGACATTCCCATTGACACAGGGATCTCTCCTATTGCCCTTCTAGAGCCCCACAAACCTCTCTTCCAGTAAACCTGAAATACTAATTCAAAAGAAATTGACTCAGAGCTTCTGAGAGGTGACTAATTTGAAAGAATATATGCACCCATATGTTCACTGCAGAGATATTTAGAATAGCCAAGATTTGGAAACAGCCCAAGTGTCCATCAGTGGGTAAGTGGAGAAAAAAGCTGTGGTACATTTACACCATGGAATACTACTGGGTTGTAAAGAAAAGGAAATCTTACCCTGTGCAACAGCATGGAGGGACCAGGAGAACATTATGCTAAGTGAAATAAACCAGTCATGAAAGACAAGTGCCATATGATTTCACTCATACATGGAACCTAATCAACAAAATGAACTGTTAAGTCAAACAAAATAGAGACACACCCATAGACAGTAGGCTGACAGCTGTCAGCAGTGGGGGTGGTGGGATAGAGAGGGTAATGGGGTTGGGTGGAGAGAGTGGAGGGATTGAAAAAAAAAGGGGAAAAAAACAACTCAGACACAGACAACAGTGTGGGGATACCAGGGGGAGCCGGGGTTGGGGGAGATGCAGGAGGGTAAAGGGGGGATATTTGGTGATGGAAGGAGACCAGACTTGGGGTGATGAACACACAATACAGTGTACAGATGATGTGTTGTAGAATTGTGCACCTAAAACCTGTATAATTTTGTTAACCAGTGTCACCCCACTCTTTCTCGCTCTCTCTCCCTTCCTCTCTAAAACATAAATAAAACGTACCTTCAGGTACAGATTAAAAAGAAAAGAGTGGGTGTGGTCATGATGTATACTCCAGTTGACTCATACTTCCACAGAATGATAGGAACAGTGGCTCAAAGCTTCTGCGAGGTTACTAAGAACTTCTCTAAATTAACCTACTGTGGCCTAAATTGGCTCATTTGCAAAAATTAAACAGCAATAACCAGGAATGAAAAGCTAATGACGCATAGTTTGGAGATACTCTAATAAACATGTGGAAGAATATGATTTTTTAAAAGAAACCTCTAGGACGTTCATAACACTAAATTGATCAGCAGAGCCCTTTTATCTGGTAACACAATTATGTCAGATTGTCAGTCAGCAGGAGCCTAAGAAAATGTTGCCCTGATAAAATTAAATAGAGCCCAACAGCCTTGATTTGTACTCAGTTTGAAAGTGTTTATAAATTTTTATTAAGATTCCTTCCTTCGCCTTCAGTATTCAATTTTCTATGTCTTGTGGATATATTATTACCAGAGGTCCTAGCCTGGATGGCAGCCAGCCTCATTAGAATGTATAGCATTTGGTTGTCAGTTTTCCTACCTGAAACTCGCCATGCCTCCATGAACAGACACGGTTTAACCCTAAGGAGAGTGTGAGGACTCCTCAAGGCAAGTCACAGAAGTGTGACTGAGTGTAGAGTGAAAAAATAATTATCAGGCATGAGCCTCTCAAATTATTTGGCTTTAGAGATAAAATTTTATTTAGCCAGAATGCCTGGGGAACAGGACATTCTAATTACATTTATTTATTTTACCTAAATATGGTAAACTCACAAACATTTTTCATCCATTATATAAAAAAAGAAAGTGCACTGAACTATTAATAAAAATCAAGGAAGAAATGATGAGAGTAAAAGAATTTATTATTTTTGTCATTTTGGAGGCATATATATGACATTCAAATAGATATGAACTTAGAGATAAAGAAATAATATAAAAATCATTCTACACAATATTAGACATAAATAAATTGATTAAAGGCCACACCAGTGCTTCTGAAATACAAGTACCGCATACTCAGGTAACAAGAAAGCGGGGATGGCTGGCCATTGGAAGTAGTCCTAGGTGTATTTTTCAATACATTAAAACCTTTCTAAATGCAATTAGAGTTATTTCTGAATTATAGGAAAGTACAAAAGAGTAAAACTGCTTTCTTGGTGCCTGAGGATCCAATAAGTAAAGCCTCATGAGTGATTTTCAGAAGATCAATAATTACTGAAGATCCAAGGTAGCAAAGAAAAAAACCTTCCAAAAACAACTATCAAGGGAAACTCCTACTTTTTTCTCAAATATGTCAAGCATATCCTAGGGATTCAAATAAATCAATTTTCTATTTTCCACTCCCTGCCCTATCAAGTTTTAACAGGAAATGTAATTCAAGTTGATAGCTTTCAAAAACCTCCAATTTCATAAATATACACTTACAATACTACCCATCACCTGTAATTTAGTAACTGTAATTTCATAACGGTATATTTTAGGTCTTCATTTTCTTTCTCTCTTTTCATTAATATTATTGTTTTGTGGTGAGAACATTTAAGATCTGGTTTCTTAGCAACTTTGAAATATCTAACACAGTACTGTTGACTATCACAATGCAGTGCACTGATTTCCAGAAATTATCCATCTTTGAATGGAGAGTTCACACACTTTGACCCATTCCTTCCCAATTTCGCCACTCCTGCAGACTCCTGGTAACCATCATTCTGATCTGCTTCTACAAGTTCTGCTTGTTTAGATTCCACATATAAGTGATACCATGAACTAGTTGTATTTCTCTGTTTGACTTTTTCACTTAACGTAATGCCCTCAAGGTCTACCCATGTTGTCACAAATGGCACACATTCCATCTTTCTAATAGCTGAATAGTATTTCATTTACATACAGACACCACATCTTCTTTATCCGTTCATCCAATGACATCACACAGCAACTTGGGTTGTTTCTGTGTCCTGGCTTGCCGAGGTTCTTGTTCCGGCATTAAGAAGGGTTCAGCAATCTGGAAAAAGGCTGTGTGCAACTGAAGTAAGAGTCCAGAGATGAAGGATAATTTTGAAAGGCATTGGGGGTCAGAGGAGCCTAGCTAAAGAAACTAAGTTCTCCTTGTCTCAGGACCCCTTGCTTTTTATTAACACAATTTGTCCCAAGGCAAGGTGGAGATATACACTTCAAAGGGTAGGGTTTCGGCTACAGAGTCCATTGTCAGATTGGGGAACAGCCCATGGCTATTCAGGTGTTTGGCCAGTAGGAAGCAATAACATGTAGATTAAGATGCCTTGAACTGTCTGGCAGTAAACAATCATCCTTTTCAGGTTTGGGGAAATGCCCTCAGACATTCCCAACAGGTAATAACATATGTGACTCAGCCCTTGTTGAGTCCCCAAGTTCCATCAACCTTTTGATGAAACTCTTGCAATTATGACATGCTGGAACTGGCTTCCAGACATCACATCTTCTTTATCCGTTCATCCAATGACATCACACAGCAACTTGGGTTGTTCCCGTGTCCCAGCTGTTGTGAACAATGCTGCAGTGAAGGTGGCATACAGGTGTCTCTTCCATATTTTGTTGTAATTTCCTTTGACTATTTTACCCAGCAGTGGGATTGCTGGATCATGTGATCATTCTATTTTTAAGTTTTTGGGTAACCACCATACGTTTTTATTTTGTTTTTTAGGGGGTTTTGTGTGTTGTTGTTTTTTTTGGTGGCTACACCAATTTACATTCCCTCACAACAGTGCACAAAGTTTTCCTTTTCTCTACATTCTTCCAACACTTATCTCTTGTCTTCTTGGTGAGAGACATTCTGACAGATCTGAGGTCATATCTCATTATGGTTTTGATTTTCATTCCCTAATGATTAGTAATGCTGAGCATCTTTTCACATACCTATTGTCCATTCTGATGTTGTTTTTGAAAAAAATGTCTACTCAATTCTTCTGCCCATGGGGGTTTTGTTGTTGTTGCTGTTATTGTTTTGGTTACTGAGTTGTATGAAATTTTTATATATTTTGAATATTAAACCCTTATAGGAAAAATTATTTGCAAGTATTTTTTCCTATTAGATAAATTGCCTTAACATTCTGTTGATTGTTTCTTTTGCTGGGGAGAGGCTTTTTAGATTTATGTAGTTCTATTCATTTATTTTTGCTTTTGTTACTTGTATTTTTGTTACACTAAAATCATTGCCAAAACCAATGAAAAGGAGCTTTTTTTCCCCATGTTTTCTCCTAGGAGTTTTATGATTTCCAATCTTGTGTTTAAGCATTTAATCTATGTTTAGTTCTGTGAGCAGGATAGGATAGGAGTACCATTTCATTTTTCCTGCAGGTGGTTATCCAGTTTTCCCAACTCCAGGTATTAAAGAGACTGTCCCTTAACCATTGAGTGTTCATGGTTCCCATGTCAAATATTAGTTGGCCACATGAGTCGGGGTTTACTGCTGGGACCTCCATTCTGTTCTATTGATTTATGTGTTTATATTTATGCCAGTTGCCATACTGTTTTCATCACTAAAGTTCATTGTATAGTTTTAGTTTCAAGCTGGGATGCCTTCACTTTAGTTTTTTTCTCAGAATTGCTTTAACTATTTGGGGTCGTTTGTAATTCCATAAAAACTTCAGAATTCTTTGTTTCTATTTCTGTGGAAAAAAACCATTGGAATTTTGACAGACTGGATTGATATATGGATGGCTTTGAATAGTTTGGATATTTTAACGAAATTGTATCTTCCAATCCATATTATTGTTTTTTGATGCCATTGTGAAAAGAATTGTTTTCTTTATTTCTTTTTTAGATATATTTTAAATGTATCTTTATTGTTGAAAGTATTACAGGTGTCCCTTTTCCCACCCATTAACTTACTCCACCCTGCTCCTGTCCCCTCTTTTATGTTTTGTGATTTTATCTCTTACAGTAAAATTGCCTTACAACTAGTTAGTTATTTGGCAAAAATGCTAACAGCAAATATGTTTACAACAAAGATGCTTATGGCAAAACTACCTAGAATCCCTCGTTCCTAACTTTTTAAAGTCATCTTTTACATTCTAAAGCTTGAAAAACATTAGCAGAGCCTATGCACTTGTGAATAGTATATGCTATAACATCAGGTTATAAAAATCTATTTGACTGGGCCATATGTATGAAGTGCACTTGCAGAAATGATAGTTATTGCCAAAATCTGCTTCTATGTTGCATGTTGATTTTATGATAACAGCCATAAATCAGTAAAATAAAGGCCATCTGCTACTATATTTTTAATTGTGATCCTCAGATATGACCTCTATTTTCACAATGGTAATTCCTCAATTGGTTTTACATATAAAACAATTGAAAACTGTATATGGGTTCCTATTTTATCCAATCTGACTACTTTAGGAGCTGACTTATAATCCCTATGACTGCAGGTGACAGCCCAAAGCCACAGAGAAGTAAAGTATCATAAAAATTCAATTTATTACAAACATTCTTGAACATTCCTCGATAATATACAAGTATATTTAGGTCAATGAAATGTGAATAATACACAACAGTTTTTAGGATCTAGGGTTATAGTCTATTTTTAAGGTTGAATTGTCTAAGTAATTAATTCTTCAGTGGTTCATGATGATTTATCATGTGCCACATGTATGTATCAACTAAAAGGACATCACGTTTTAAAATAAAGTTCTTTGTAAAATTGTGTATTTCAGTTTTAAAATCCGTGTGCAAGTTGTCTTGTACGGATCTACCTGTTCATCATTCACCTTCCATACTCAGTATGAAAACTGGCTGGAAACTGACAGCTCGTGTTGGAATTGTTCCTAAGCAGGAATAGATAGCTTTACTGAGAACTAAAGCAAAATAGCAAAATGCAGAAGTAGGGCACTACTTCACTCTCTCCTGGTTAATATGGTGCCTGTCTCCTGCAGATCTGGCATTTTATGTTCTACTAAAGAAGACAAACAATACCCTTCCCTTACGAAAATCTCTCATTCCTCAGAAACTGCTACGTTGCTCAATGCAGCAGAGCCACAGAGATGAACGTAATGGTTGTCGTCAGCCTGGAAATGCCAGCATTGACATTTTCACCACGAATATGAGTATTGTGAAATAGCAGAGACAATAATGTCCCACCGGTAAGAAAGGTGACATTAGTGCCCTAGCCAATTTGGCTCAGTGGATAAAGTGTTGGCCTGCAGACTGAAGGGTCCCAGGTTCAATTACAGTCAAGGGCACATGCCCAGGTTGCGGACTCGATCCCCAGTAAGGGGTGTGCAGGAGACAGCCAGTCAATGATTCTCTCTCATCATTGATGTTTCTATCTCTCTCTCTCTCCCTCTTCCGTTCTCTCTGAAATAATCATTGATGTTTCTCTCTCTCTCTCTCCCTCTCCCTTCCTATCAATACAAAAACAAATTATAAAAAAAGAAGGGTGACATTAGTGATGCTCTTGATGACTGAAGGAATGATATGTAATTGATGCCATTGATGTTGACTCGTGACTCAGAAGAGTTGGACCCTGTATGTTAAGAAGTTTTGAAATAAGCTATCTAATTTATTTCACATATTTCTCCTTCTCAGTGTATGCACAAGAGGTATACTTGATTAAAATCTATATCGAAGTAAGTGCAGAAAAGCTCTTTCAGTAACTATAAAATATACATTCCGCGTCATAAAACATGTTGTTGTGGTTTAATTGGCTGGATTTTTTCCCTTAGTGGTGCATATAAAAAGAGTGTATCTTATAATCAATAGCATCTTAGATTCAATTAAATAAGAAGTGATAATAGACAACTTTTATTGAGCTCTCCCTACATGCCAACCACAGCACTTTGCAGGTAATAATTTCATAGAATCATTACAAAAACTCTATATTGTGGAACCTAACACTCTGGCCATCTTACACATTAGAAAACCAACATACAGAGAGGTATATAATAATTACCTAAGGACATATGGCTAGTATTTGTAGAAATGAAGCTTTGAACCCAGTCTGACTCTCAACATAGAAAACTTAAACTCTACACTATGTTGTAACACTCAAGATACACTACTTGGAAGTAACCATCTTGTTTGGGGTAAAATAAGTAACCTTAGTTCTGAAACTAAAATAGAAAATACTGTCACTCCTTAGAAAAATCTCAATACTATCTCTTATGTTAGAGATTTAATGGCAACCTGTAAAAGGTATATTTTTTAAAAGGTCTGTTGTGAAACACTTCAAAGTTATTGCTGAATAAGAAATATTGACCCAACTTCTACTACTCCTTTAACAACCACACTTTTATCTTTTATGTATGAATGTGGGGCCAAACAGACCTACATTCTGTATGGCTAGTGAAGGAAAGAAACACATTAACCAACACCAGATTCATTTTTTATGGGAAATTCTTTTTAGTTATCATTGGCCATAAAATGCAGTGTTTGTAGCATTAAATTAAACCTAAACAGAGCTTATAACAGCACCACTTTCAATATTTAGATATAAGCTGGCTCTGAAAAACATTTCTAAACAAAAATTAATTCTGTATATACATGTGGGGTAGTACTACATGATATGGTATTCAAAGAATTATAAAAAATAGAAAAACTATATAGAAATAATGTGGAGAGTACACAGTATTAGAACAAAGGTCAAGTTTATATCTTGTTAATGTCATTTATAAATGTGATTTTTTTAAGTTTAGAAACATTTTATAAAATTTATGTTCAATGTGTTATTGTTTATAATTCATAGAAAACATTCTTAATCACGGAACAGTTTCCGACACTTTCGGCAATGAATGCACATTTTCGCTGTCAGAATTAATTGAAAAGTCTCTCTTTGCCAATTTGCATTTCTGTCTCATCATATATCAAAAATGCAAGATCACTCCTAAGCACTCCAAGGATGGAGGAAATACAAACATATTACCTAGGTTTCTTTAGCTTTTAAGATACTCATGTGACCAGGTTTGAGCAGACCAGTTTCTCCAGGGTAGAGCCTTGCTATCAGTGCATGTGTATTCCAGCTGCACTCCTACCTACATGTAATGACATTGGAAACATCAGCCAGGCTGAGGTGTCTGTGATACTGGTTAGTGTCCCTTACCTGAGTAACAACACCACGTCTTATGTGAGTGTAGCAGATAGGTGGTGAAAAGTACATGAGCTCCCGGGACCAATCAACCTGTGGAAGAAGGGACCAAGTTCTGTACCTCGAGTGAATGAATTTTATTGGAAAAGAATCATCCTCTGAGTCAGAACCATCAAAACAGAATTTTTCAGTGAATAAATGGAATGGCTTTGTCAGACTTTTAGAGTATTTATAGGAACAATGAAGTGTAACTCAGTTTATCTTGAAAATATAATTTATAAAGCACATACTATTTACCAGGACTGCGCTACATGATGTCCTAAGAAAAAGCCCTACTTCCTGCCCTCAGGACAGCCATGATGAACTGTGGCAGATGGACAACTGGAGTTGCTCAGGGTATCACCTGACAGACAGACAATGACATTCCCACAGTAGAACAATGAGTTCTCTCTTGATCAGAAGTAATTTTAAAGAGTCAAACAATTTTTAATGAAAATGCTATTTGCTTATGTTTGGGTAACTAAACATATGAATCTGCTTCTCATGTAAGATTCTGAAATAACTGTAGGAGCAGCTACATCCTGCACAACTAGCTATTACAGCAAGCATCAGACTCACCATTAAATAGAAGTTTATTTCCTAGTTCTAGAAGTTATCCTATATAATCAAAGAGAAACATGTAAATTGACCATACCTCCACTACACTCACCAGCCAGTCAAGAGTGAGTATGCAAATTAACCCGACAAAGATGGCGGGTTACTTTGCATACACAGGCACTGGGCGGAAAGCAGAGTGGGAGAGCTGGCAGAGAGTGGAGCGGCTTGGGGAACTTGGCTCCCCAAGCCGCCAGAGGAAGAGCAGAAAGGTAGAGCTGACAGTTTGGAGGACTTGGCAGAGCAGGAGGCCGTGGGATGGAGACAAAGCAGGAAGGGAAAACCCAGAGCATGGGAGCACTAGGAATTCTGGGAGTAGTAGTTCTGGTGGCAGCCCCAGGCCTGGAAGTGGAATCCCAGAGCACGGGGAGCACCAGGAATACTGGGAATCATAGTTCTGGTGGCAGAAGGATCTCTTAGACACTAGAGCAAAGTGAGCCTGAAGCAAGTTACTGTTGTGGTGGGGGATGGAGGAAAAGCAAAGGTGAGAAACGTAAGTAAAATCAGAGTGTCTAGGAAAAATTAAAGGGAAGATATCCTAAAACTTCCAGGAAATCTTCACCAATGAAGCAAAGGAAAAAAAAAAATGCCTCTATTATTCTGTGAGCAACAAACCAAACTCGGTTGGGGTCTCAGACAATGGCTCACATGATTTCAAAGACAGACAGAAACTCCCAGATTGGAGAGGATGCAGGTCCGGCTGAGGGACCCACCCGCCATGCACGAATCTTCGTGAACCAGGCCCCTAGTTCAATATAAAATGTCAATGTGAAAATACAGAAACATTGTAGAAGCAATATCAGTGTCTTTTTCAGAAATAAGTTTTCTCTCCAAATTCACAACTTGATTTCTAAAAAATAATTTAAGTGTAAATATCACTAATTCTCTGTTATAACTTATATTTCATATATATACAGTAGTATACACACACACACACACACACACACATTATACACACACACTGGAAGGAGATTATGTTTTCATGTAAATTCAAGGTTTTCAAACCAGCCAAGAGTTGTTAAAATTTATGTGTGTAACATGGTGAAACTGGAAAATTGAACTGGACCGCATGATGTTCCTCTGGGCAGGATGGTTCCTGGGTTCTTGTCCAGGTGGAGTCAAAGAATGAAACCACGGACAAAAGATGATATAGTAAAAGATGGGAATTTATTGAGAAACAAGCACAGACTCCCACGTGGGGAGCGGGAGAGCGTCCCACTGAGTCCTTTTTTCCGCGGTTTATGAAGGCTGCAGTTCTTTGAGCCCTGACATCCCTCTGATTGTTCACTATCCCCTCTGATTCGATCACTACAGCAACATTAGAGCTCAACTTTAGAACCTCACATGAGGTTCCCCTGTTCTTCTCCTTTATTGTTTTCCCATTCTCTTTGGGCTTTTCTCTTCCCTCTCTGAATGAGGGGCTTCCTTCCCTTTATTCTGTAAATGCATACCTTCTGCAGCTCCCAGCTCCCTTATTCTATGGAAATGCACCTTCTGCAGCTCCCAGCTCCCTTATTCTATGGAAATGCACCTTCTGCAGCTCCCAGCTCCTTTATTCTATGGAAATGCACCTTCTGCAGCTCCCAGCTCCCTTATTCTATGGAAATGCACCTTCTGCAGCCCTCAGCTCCTTTATTCTATGGAAATGCACCTTCTGCAGCTCCCAGCTCCCTTATTCTATGGAAATGCACCTTCCGCAGCCCTCAGCTCCCTTATTCTATGGAAATGCACTTTCTGCAGCTCCCAGCTCCCTTATTCTATGGAAATGCACCTTCCGCAGCCCTAAACTCCCTTATTCTATGGAAATGCAGCTTCTGCAGCTCCCAGCCCCTGATTTCTATGGAAGTGCACCTTCTGCAGATCCCAGCTCCCTTATTCTATGGAAATGCACCTTCTGCAGCTCCCATCTCCCTTATTCTATTGAAATGCACCTTCTGTAGCCCTCAGCTACATTATTCTATGGAAATGCACCTTCTGTAGCCCTAAGCTTCCTTATTCTATGGAAATGCACCTTCTGCAGCTCCCAGCCCCCTTATTCTATGGAAATGCACCTTCTGCAGCTCCCAGGTCCCTTATTCTATGGAAATGCACCTTCTGCAGCTCCCATCTCCCTTATTCTATTGAAATGCTCCTTCTGTAGCCCTCAGCTTCCTTATTCTATGGAAATGCACCTTCTGCAGCTCCCAGCTCCCTTATTCTATGGAAATGCAACTTTGGCAGTTTGGTAGCCCTGTGCTTTTCCATGGACTCTTAATTCCTAAAATCTCCTAAACCTGCCTATTTTACCCCTAAAAACTCCTTTCAATAGTCTCTCTAAGGGCTTTCTACTCAAGTTCTGACTTTTTTTTTCTCTTTGCTTCCAGGAACATATTGGAAAAACAAACATTAAAGAGAATTCTCAAGTAAGTCATTTACTAACTGAGAATTTAATTATGAAGTTGCCAACCATATTTTGATTTCTCATCATCGTGTTCCAGGGTTATAAACCTATTAATCCACTTATATTTATAAATAATCCCCACCACATTATGTACATAGATTATTGGGGATGTTTCCCAATAGAATGTTGTCTTCTTCCTGCACACAATTAATTAAAAGACCTGGTTCATTTGTTATCAAACTTTTACAGTGGCTTAGACCACCTGAAATGTAAACGGAAAGTGTCTTTTAGCCCAAATGACTACTTATTCCCTGGTTTGGAAGGCTCTTTATTTCATGGATTTGAAAGGGGAGATTAAAGCCAATGGAGAAATCGCCTTGGGCAGAGTGTGGTTTTGCTGATAACAAAACGATGTTTCACAGCAAAGGAAGCCAGGACCTGCATCTAATTAACAAACCCACTGTGATAAAAACAAGTCAAAGGAGAAAACATCTGGTCTAAAATGATGATCCTACCTGCCAAGGAATGGAGAAGGTGTGACCGCTGACCCCTGCTTATTCAACATTGGCACACCGCATTGTCCCTTTAGAGGAACTCAGGAAAGCTCAGCCTCCATATCTTCTGCAGCAGCGCACTACCCTAATCCTCACATTTTCCCTCGCCCAGCTTCCTCACAAAGGCACCTTTGAATCACCTACGAGCTTTCAAACCTATCAATGCCTGGGCTCCAGCTCTCAGAGATTCTGTTTTAATTAAAACAGGATGGGAATGGAGAATAGCTTGTTTATACTGTATTTCCGTGGACATATCTCCAGGGGATTGTACTAAGTAACCGGGGTTGCAAACTTCCAAGTCCTAGTTTGTTCATTCAGAGAAATTTGCAGTCTTTTAAAAACCCATGCATTGTGTTAACCTTCATAATAGTCACTTCGCTCATCCCATAGGCTCCTCAGCATCACTTTAAATTTTGAAAGATCCCCGTGCTCGTGGTGTGAAGGTAGACAATAGACCAAACATGCAGAGGAGGATAAAATTGACAATGATGATACGTGTTTATTTAAAGCGCACTTTACCGAGTCAAGGACTTGAAATTTCAAAGATCTTTTCATACCTATTGTCTCATATGCCCATTGGTATTTTTGTTTGTTTGTTTGTTTTTAGTTTTAGTTTTAGATTCAGATGCAGAAACCTGAGTTAATCACAGTCCCAGTATCAATGGCAATTTACCTCCTAGTCCCATGCCACATCCTTCTGTTTATTCAATCTCTTAACGCTCTCCCATTTCCCCCACACCGTAATTGGCAGCCATCCATTCCTAAATAGTGTGTAATATTTATTACATATTAAATACTTTAAAATGAGGTAGAGCACATTCTATGATTCTCATTTTACAGCTTGGAAAGCTGTGAGTCAAGTGGTTTTTTTTAATGCATATTTTTTAAAATGGAAATATTGGTTCAGAGGGTAGAGATATTGTAAGGTTTTAGAAACACATTTCTCAGGGATAAATGAGTTCTTCCTTTCACGTACAGTTGCTAACACTAGAAATTATCGCTCGTCCTTTCCTCTTCCTAATCAGATAGAGGGAAGATTATGTCACACTGCTGCTTTAGTTTAGAACACTTGATAACTGGTGAGGTTGAGCACATTTTTATACTCTTAGTGGCAATTTGTGTTTCTTCTATTTGAGTTGTTTGTATAGTTTCTTTGACTATTTTACACTTAACATTTTTTAGTCAGAGATAACTAACATTCTATAAGTCTGAATATTCAGCCAGATGAATTTGCACAACTGTATAAATATGTGTAACCACTAGACAAAGCAAGGTATAGATCATTGCCATCCAACCAGAAAGATTCATGTCTCTCTCCCACTAACGCCCCCTCCTACAGGTACCTCTTCCCATGACAGCTTTTTGATTTCTAGCACTATAGCTTAGTACTTTCTGTTGTTCAACTTCACATATAAATGGAATCACTTTTTATCTGGATTCTTTCAGTTAATATGTTTAAAATTCAGATATATTATGTTTAATATCCTATATAATAAATAGGTATATAAATATAAATATATATATATACATACACACTGAGTGGCCAGATTATTATGATCTCTGAACCCCTAATAATCTGGCCCCTCAGTGTATATCCTATATAAGAAAAGGCTAATATGCAAATTGCCCCTCGACCAGGAGTTTGATCAGCAGGCAGGCCAGCCAACTGCCCATGTCCCCTCCTCCTGGCCAGGCTGGCCAAACCCCACCCATGCATGAATCTCATGCACCAGGCCTCTAATATACATACACACTGAGTGGCCAGATTATTATGATCTCTGAACACATCATAATCTGGCCACTCAGTGTATATCCTATATAATAAAATAATATGCAAATATATATATATATATTGCCATATATATATATATATATATATATATATTATATCATATATATAAATATATATACACACACATATACACACACACACATGCCCTATTGCCTAGCCCAGTGGTCGGCAAACTGCGGCTTGCGAGCCACGTGCAGCTATTTGGCCCCATGAGTGTGGCTCTTCCACAAAATACCACATGCGAGCGCACATGTACAGTGCGATTGAAACTTCGTGGCCCATGCACAGAAGTCGGTTTTCAGCTCTCAAAAGAAATTTCAATCGTTGTACTGTTGATATCTGGCTCTGTTGACTAATGAGTTTGCCGACCACTGGCCTAGCCAGTTTGCTCAGTGGATAGAGCATCAGCCTGTGGACTGAAGGGTCCCAGGTTCAATTCCAGTCAAGGGCACATGCCTGGGTTGTGGACTCGATCCCCAGTAGGGGGTGTGCAACAGGTAGCCAATCAATGATTCTCTCTTATCATTGATGTTTCTATCCCTTTCTCCCTCTCCCTTCCTTTCTGAAATCAATAAAAATATTTTAAACTATATTCTTTTTAAATAATTATTATTATTCCAATATATAAATATACAGCAAGTTTCTCATGCATTTTTTTATTGATGACATTTTCCCCCCAATATTTAGGTTATCACAAATATGACTTTTATGAACATCTTGGGCAAATTCTTTTGTGGACATACATTTTAAATTTCCTTGAGTAAAATACCTGAAGAAAAAGGTAGAATTATGTTGAGTACTGTAGACACATGTTGTATTTTAAAAGTGCGATAGTTTTCCAAAGTGATTGAACCATTTTAAACCTCTGCCAGCACAGTTTGAGAGTGTCAGTTGCTCCACTGCCTCACCGATATTGAATACTTAGGGTTGTGTGTGGGTTTTTTTTTAATATATCAGTCATTTAAGTCAGTGTGAAATGATAGCTCATTGCCATTTTAATATGTATTTCCCAGAGACCTATACATGTGATGATTGAGAACATAGTCTCTTTTTCTAAGAAAAATTTTAATGCAATCACCATTAAAATGTCAATGACATTTTTTAAAGATATAGAACAAAAACAAATCATATTGGTATGGAAACACAAAAGACCCTGAATCACCAAAGCAATCCTGAGAGAAAAGAGCATAGCTGGAGGTATTACACTACCTGATTTCACATTATACTTCAGAGCAATGGGATTCGCAGAAAAACACACACACAGACCAATGGACCAGAACTGAGAGCCCAGAAATAAAACCACATACATATGGGCAAATAATGTTTTACAAAGGAGTCAAAAACACACAATGGAGATAAGAAAGCCTCTTCAATAAATGGTGCTGAGAACTCTGGGAAGCCACATGCAAACTCATGAAACTGGGTTACAGTTTGTTCTCATGTACAAAAGTTAACTCAAAATGGAGCAAAGGCCTAAATATAAGATCTAAAGCACTAAATTATACAGAAGAAAACATAGGTACTAAACTTATGGACCTTGGTCATAGAGAACATTTTATGAATTTGACCCTACAGGCAAGGGAAGTGAAAGCAAAAATAAATGAATGGGATTATCTCAAACTAAAAAGCTTCTGCACAGCAAAAGAAACCTCTAACAAAACAAAAAGACAACTGGCTGATCGAAAAGCGATATTGGCAAACAACAGCTTCAACAAGGTGTTAATATCCAAAATATGTAAAGAACTCATACAACCCAACATCAAACAAACAATCCGAGTAAAAAATGGGCAGAGGACCTGCCTGGATTTCAGAGGTCCCTGGACAATAACATAGAAGAACAAATCCTTTCACTGCCCAATTTTTCAGAAGTTGGTTGTGTCCTTAACACATTCATTCAATCAATGTATAAAGACTACTTCATAGCCTTTGGTGTATATCTGTTTTCTTAGAAAATCATTGGCATTAACCTCTATACCTCTATCTCTTAATCATATCCAAACAGTAAAAACAAGTTTTATACTTCTTAAATTGAATTTTAGACTACTGATTTATTCCAGTGGAAATATAGAATATTTATCACTTATTTTCATGCTCCTACTCAATCTCACACTACTTATCAATCCACAAACCTAAGGATTTCCTGTTGAAAATCCCAAATCCTGGGCTCATAAGCCTTTTAAACATTACTCTTTATATCTCAGAGAATTGATAAGCTCTAGGCTAACACCCTCTGTATGTTCTAGTAGCAAACTGTGTGCGTACTGATGCCAGCATGTGCATTAGGTTCTCAGCGTTTATAGGTGAACTAGTTATGGCTTCTACCTCAAGGAGCTTAATGATAACACCTTTGTTCATGAAGCTGTTTCATACATATTACTGTTATTTAATCTTCATAATGTCCTTTGATATTTTACTAATAATTACATTATGATCTACTGAGTTATAGTCTATAGTGAATTAAAGAGCTGACATAAAAAATTTTTGATAATATGTAATTATATGTACAGTATGATATCTGCTTAAAGACTATAATCTATATATATAAAAGCCTAAGCGAACCATCTGACTGTCCAACTGGTAGCTATGACACGCACTGACCACCAGGGGGAAGACGTTCAATGCAAGAGCTGCCAAGCTGCAGTGACTTGGCAGCTGTGGTTCTAGGGTGACGCACCTGGAACCAGAGAGGAGGGAGCCCGATGCCAGGGTACGTCACCTGAGAACCACCCTCTTGCAATCCAGGACCCCTCAGGGGGTGTCGGAGAGCCAATTTCAACCCAATCCCTGCAGGCCAGGTCGAGGATACATATAATCTGGAGGTAACTATCACAGTTTCACCTTGCTGGTAATCAGAATTTGGTAGTGTTTTCACATAGTTGTTTGCATGCATAAAAGAAGTCGTTATATAATGGTATACATTTTAAAAAATAATTAATGTCTATTTTCTCTTGTGTTTTCACCTTTTTTATATTTTTTATAACGTATTGAACTTATGACCAGGATTATATATATATATATATATATATATATATATATATATATATATTTGAAGTATACATATATATATATATATATATATACTATATATATATATATATATACAGATACACATATATATATGTAATATGTATACACACATACACACACACACATATATATATACATATATATATATATATTAAGTGTCTATCTCAGAATATGAGAACTATATATATATATATATATATATATATATGAGAACTATATATATAGTTCTCATATTCTGAGATAGACACTTAATTCAGAAAAGCTAAATGAGGTCACATAAACCTATTTATTAGTGATTCTGTCGCAGACAAAAGTAATTGACAGAATCCCTGACTCACAATTCAAAACAAAAATTCTTCAATAAATTGATAAGCCAGAGCCAACCAAAGTTTTCCCAGGTTGCTTTCACCACACACACAAAAAAAGCATTATACTTGGTGTTTTGTTTTTTAAAATGTTTTTATTGATTTCAGAGAGAGGGAGGGAGAGAGAAAAAGGGATAGAAACATCAATGATGAGAGAGAATCATTGATCGGCTGCCTCCTACATGCCCCCCACTGGAGACTGAGCCCTCAACCCGGGCATGTGCCTTGATCGGGAATCACACTGTGACCTCTTGGTTCATAGATAAATGCTCAACCACCAAGCCACACCAGACAGACATTATTCTTTGTGATTTATATACACCTTAGTACAAAGAATGTTTAAATTACATTTTTCTCTATAAAAGAAATAAAACATAATTTAATCACGTGTCCATAAAAATTTCCCCAAATAAGCAATCTATTAATCTATCAGTCTTATCAAATATTACCTAAAACCAAACTAGTTATCTGTATTTTTTCAATTGAAAACATTTAAATAAAAGTAAGTGCCTAAAAGTTAAAATTATTTTATTAGCAATTTTACTTGGTCATGTACAGATCGCCCTATTACAAACTGTCAGATGACACTATTTCCACAGATAATTACTTTTGGGTTAAGAGAAAGCACATTTATAGACTGCAGAAAAAACAGAATAATTATACTAAATATGATTGAAAATGAGTTAATGTGAACTTGGTTTGCTACTAAAAATGAGAAAAAGACATTGCAAATATTTTATTGTGCTACCAATGAAAGCACACAGATTTTCTGTTTATGAAAGTTTTCTTTTGATACTTACATATATAAATATGAGTGTATTTATGCATGTATGTTTTTTATTTTTTTTATTTAAGAGAGGAAGGGAGAGAGAGATCAAAACATCAATGATGAGAGAGAATCATTGATCGGCTGCCTCCTGCACGCCCCCTACTGGAGATCAAGCCCACAACTCTGGCATGTGCCCTGACCAGGAATGGAACTGTGACCTCCTGGTGCATAGGTCAACACTCAACCACTGAGCCACACCAGCCAGGCTATGCATGAATTTTTATGTTTGTATGTGAATCTGCCTTTCTTACTTTTTTTTTGAAAGGAAAACCTCTTGATTCCCTACTGTGGAAGGTGTGTCTCCATGAATTGGAGGATTAGGCCATCGGTGGTGAGATTTTGATAACAGTGGTGGAATTCTATGATCTCAAAGAGGGAGGTGTTTTTAAAGCTCAGCCAAGATAAACATCGGTCTGAGAAGCTGGGTTTCCATGGAAGAAAGAGACCACAGGCCTGCTGTTCCTAAGTGCCAAGCAAATACAGATGCAGGCGGAATCACTCGGTGGGTGTCGGAAAGTGCCATGGTTTCTAGTAAAACAGTGCTTGAAATTGTGAGGCCTTCCTTTCTTTCCTTTTGTAAAGATCGCTGGAGCCTGCGGAGGCATTCTTAATGCTCAAACAACAGTTTCATAAAGAAATGCCTTAGAATCAGACAAGTAGATCAACTAGTGTTAGCACTTCAATAAGAAAACATATGGCCATAAAAATACCCTTCGGCCTCTTTCTGACTGCGCGTCTTGGGCTTCTACAATTAATGCCTGGCTCAAAGTAACCCTAACAGAGCCACCTCCAAAGGCTCGGCCTTCATTAAGTCCCCTTCGCATCAGGACAGTCACCCTCTTCCTCCCGCCTCTAGAAGACAATCCAGTCCCAGCATGCGCCAGCAGATGCTGACCTTCTGTCCTTGAGTGCCTCGCACTGACATACTGAAGGCTGCCTCCCATGTCAGACATCAGCTTGTACACCTTCGGAACCCACTGTGGCTGACATGAACTCCAGGCTGACATCCAAGGGGCTTCTTTATTGGAGTGAGGACCAGCAAATGTCTAATATGCAATTGCCCCCTAGTGGAGGAAAAAGCTCTGACCATGCCCACTTTTAAGGATACGGGTGAGAGGAGGTATGGTAAGTTTATTTCCGTCCTCTCACTTTCCATGCAATGTAGGGCTGTTCAGAGAACATAATAATACATGTGACTAACTGAATCCGGCCCTTCCTTAAAAAGCAGGAACCGAATCCCACTCCTCAGTCAGGGGAATCTGCCAAGGCATCAACCAGCTACTTAACTTCCAGCCTCTTCCATCCCTTTACTCCTGGCAACTTCTTTGTTAAAATTCTGTTCAATCTGACACATAAAGCGCACTATAAACGAATAATGGTATCCTGTCAAAGACTCAACAGGCCCAAACTGGAGATTCTATCTCTCTTTATTAACATGTAATCAACAACGCTCTGCTGTAAAATTAGGCAGAAGGACAGATTTTGTCCTAATATAACTTTTTAATATTACAGAAATACAATATTTTCCCACAGTGTCTTGAGAATTCCATTTTCCAAAGGAAATTTTATCTAATAAAAATAACAAACTGTAAGAAATGCTATAAGTGCAATCTATTCATTTAATGAACTAATTGCTAATGTCATAAAATAGTTTTCCAGATAATTAGCAATTTTTAAATATTTTAAAAGAAAGAATGTATAAACAATTTCTGTTCCTTTTAGTCCACAGAAAAACATAACTCATGGCTACCCTCATTAACTAGCTAAGAAATAAAAACCAACAAGATGATATATCTTTCTCACTATTATTAGACTTTATAGTAACGTCCTTATAATTGACAATTAATTAAAGTGAGACTCCATTAGCATATACTATATTTTTTTCTCTCACTCTTTTATTTTTCCTCCTTTTCTCTCTTTTTCTTTCTTTTAACAATCTTCCCTATTTCCTTTTCTTCTACTAAATGGTTAGTAAAACTCCTAGGTATTTTTTTTACAACACTCATATTTCAGACATTGAATATTTCATAACAAACTAAAATTCCAGACAGAAATATTATTGGATTCACAACAGTTTGTGATCATGAATATGTTTTCATTATTTCATCTGTGTCCTTTATCCCTAATACCTGTGAAATATTTGCAATAATAGTGTTGTAGTCAGCTTTAAACATATATAAAATATAAAAATAGAGGAGTAGGAAGTAAGATTTTAGATTTGGAGCAATTTCTGCTAACTTGGGCATTATGGGTAATAGTACGGCTCGCCCTTCCTACGTGAGCCATAAACAGACAGGAGCCAGACACAGACGGGCAATAAAGCATCAAGTGTACAGACAAGGATCTTTTCAAGGGAGAAAGAATGCAAATGAAAGGACTGCTTTTACGTTTTTCAGAAGGTGAACAGAAACCTACAGGAGGGCCACGAGAAGGGATTCCTGCTTGTCTTTTTAGTCACCTCTCCAAACTGCAAAAAAAAGAGTCCTAACAAAAGTGAAAGAACAGAGCCGAAAGCTTGACTCATTAATTTCACCTGCTTATAGTTGAAAGCATACAAGCATTAGGAACCGAGACAAAAATACACATTCTCTAGCAAGAGTTAGTAAATGAACTGTTGGGAGGGAGGCCAAGAAAAACAATTGAATGTCATTTTAAAATTACTAAATTTGCAAAGGCCTGAAATTTCTATTTTTTTCATATCTTGTTCCAAATATTTTTTTGTTTACCCATTTCTCCCAGTTTGTGATAAAGTCTATTTTAAAAATCATTTTATAGATCAGAAATAAGAGGATGCATTTTTAACATAACTGCTTCATCGGGTACCCAAGATAGCACTGCTCTTGTTGACCAGTCCCTAACATGGGGGCACCTTAGCTCCAGCGGGAGGCCCAGAAAAGACTCAGAATTGTGGTAGCAAATTTAGCCTTTAGTAGTGAGGTCCAGCCACATGAACAATGGGTTTTACAACGTCTAGTTTCAGTGCAGTAGCATTGAATAACTCACTGAGGTGTCTTATAATCAATGGCCAATTTAAAAAGTGGGACCACGGCAATTAAATCCTAGAAAGTGATTATGAGAAAATGGGCTTACACTTGTACAACTCAAGTAGTATGGGCATACTTAGCAAAAGGAAGACATACAATCCAAAGACTGCCGTATTATAGACCAGGGAACAGTAAAAAGTAGGATTAGTGTGTAAACTATATGGGACACAGAGCACAATGTTAAATGATGTTAATATCCATAGATAACAGCTGTAGATCAATCAGAAATAAAAATTTAAAAAAACTCGGTAAAAATCATAAAATTTAATTATAATGATTATAATTAACTGGATTATAAGAATATTTTAGAAACATATTCCAATGAATAAATAAATGCAGATGTCAGTCTATGTAGAGGGATTATAAATTTTGTAACATTTTTCCACATAAACACCATTACACCAGATTTGAAAATCAGGGTCTGTTTATCATTATTAATGCCCTCAACATCAAATCCTTTATTATTTTAACAAAATCTATGAAGATGAGATAAAATAGAATACTAAACAGCAAGATGGTGGGTTGAATTTAGGTATCTGCATTTTCTTGTTCCTTAAATACTTTTATCTAAATGCTGATCGGTGGTTTCTTGGTTCCTCTATTTATGATTTTTGTACCAGGCTTGCAATTTTAAAAGTTGTGTTAATATAATGTTAAATGCAGCAAAAATCAGATTGTATCTATATGTATAAAAGCCTCAGTGACCAAACAACAGGTCAACCAGTTGCTATGACATGCACTGACCACCAGGGCTGGCCAACCTCCTGCGGTCCCTCCCCCTGGCTGGCCAACCTCCCATGGTCCCTTCCCCTGGTGAGCTGGCCTCCCCCAATTGGCTCTGATCACCAACCAGGCTGAGGGACCCCACCTGTGCACGAATTCGTGCACCGGGCCTCTAGTTATAACATAATATATTTAGAAAAATTGAATATTTTTAAGATCAATTTAGATGCAGTGTGGTTAGGAGGTATAGCCTCTGAATCCTGACTTACTGGGTTTGATTTAGCTCAGTAACTTAGTAGCTATGTGACATTAAAGATAGTTAATTATGCACCTCAGTCCCTTCTTTTATAAAGTGCACAAGTAATTCTCTATTTCCTTCTTTGCATGTTTTTCATGAGAACTAAATGATCTATAGCACTTAAAGCAGTGGCCAACACAAGATAAAAACGCATTGTATGTTAGGTCTTATGTAAATGATGATTTTTTACAAAATGCTTCCAAAATAATGATAAGCATATAACACTTAAAAATATTTTAAAAATATATTTTTTTGTTGATTTCAGAGAGGAAGGAAGAGGGAGAGAGAGACAGAAGCATCCCTGATGAGACAATCATTGACCGGCTGCCTCCTGCATGCCCCTTAGTGGGGATCAAGCCTGTAACCCGGGCATGTGCCCTGACCAGGATTCGAATCATGACCTTCTGATTCGTAGATCAACACTCAACTATTGAGCCATGCCAGCTGGGCAAGCATATAACTTTTAAATGAAATTTATTGAAACAACTGCAATAACATTTCTCTAAAACCTAAATGAGAAGATGTTGCGATTACACACCGGCATAGCCGATGATGAACTAGTGCATTTCACTTTGAAATGAGAAGCTGAAATCCTGTTTACTCAGTTTAGAGACCCGAGGTTCTCACGTCCTCAGGAGAGGGTCTCAGCTATTACTACACCTGTCAGGCTCTGCTTTCTTGTTAGCAAGAAATACACTCAGTCCTTCCTCTTCTGACTTTTTATGAACCTGCCAACTGATCTCGGCGAATCTCATTAGAGCCATCCATCTGAGAATAGACAATTTTTTTAGAAAAGTATCATAATGCAGCAGGGATGATAACCAATATTTCACACAAATTCAACATAATTTTGAGAAACCTCTAGATTTATAGGAAAGCAAGCAAGCACTGTTGTGATGAATATATTGAAATTAGAAACATGTACATACCATCAAAACATTCAAAGGGGAAGGGAACATTTCAGCCCGATTTCCAGATGCTGACAGTACATGTCAATGAGCTACAGGTCTCTACAGCATCATGTGCTCCCCTCACAGCAACAGGTATCATCCAAGTGGTTAGAACCCTGGGTACAAACCCAAGCTCAGCGCCATTCAGCTGAGACCGTGCTGGGCCCACTTTTGTGTCTGTAGAGTCACTTCTATTGCCAGAATAGGCGCTTAAACATTCTGATGTAATAAATAATTGACATCAATTATTAAAATATCTGACCACTTAGCCCGGTCAGCATGGCTCAGTGGAATCATTGGTTGAGCGTCAACCTATGAACCAGGAGGTCATGGTTCAATTCCCATTCAGGGCACATGCCCATGTTGTGAGCTGGGTCCCCAGTGTGGAGCGTGCAGGAGGCAGCCCATCAGTGATTCTCTCTCATCATTGATGTTTCTATCTCTCCCTCCCTCTTCTTTCTTTCTGAAATCAATGAAAATATATTAAAAAATATATATCTGTTCTCTTGTAAAAATAAAACACTAAATAAATACAGCTTTTAACTCTTTTATCTTTACATCATTCTATTCAATATAGGTTGTTTCAGAGGTCTGACACATGAAATGTCAAACAAGGTAGCCAACATCCAGAAAGTTCAATATCACTGATTTAGTGTTCATATAAATTTTAATCGAATAGTATAAATTTTGGCTAAAATCAAATAAAAAATACATTCTTATAATTTCATTTTATGTGTGTATGTTATGAACACATGCACAAAATTTTGCAGAGCATAGAGACAGAAGAAAAAAATAGTTTATTTTACATTGTTTTGTTGTTTGATACCAGAAAACAGTAACGGCAGAAATATTTGCACAAAATTCATGCTGCTACGTATGTGTGTTCTTAGGTCAAATTTGCACTTTGTGTGTGAATTTCAAGAGCAGTAACTTAAATCTGAACAACCAAAACAACTTTAAAATGACAGATTGGCCGAAGAAAACCAGTTAGAAAGATATGCCTATCATCCCATAATGTGAGGTGTTTCTGACTTTTCTCACAATCTTATTAAAAATTGGGTGAGTACATCATATAATTTAGAAGGGCTTTCTTATGTGCTTGCACCTCCGGAGGAGTTAATATTTGTTCTGGGATCAGTGAGCACGAGAGATAAAATTAAAGCTAATGCGTAGACCTCTTTTTCATCTAAGAAATCCCTCCTAAGCCTCTTTGACGGAAGAGCCAGGGTATGTGTCAGGATGTGGGGAACAAAGAGGAAAATAAAAAACTCAGAATTCAGTCCTGCAAATTCAATCTCCCACTTTCTATGACTATATACTAACTTGCTATCCCCCATAAATATATGTGTTTTTTATAAAACTAAGTTAGAAAAATGCAGTATGTTTCTAAGCATAAAAACAGAAATGAGAAGAATTACCAATTGAGGTATTACAATGCAGGTAAATATTAGCATAACTTATTAAAAGAATATGCGGCTCTCCTTTTCATTTGCAATAGATGTAGGTAGACACAGTATTGTTCATGAACTGCTCTGCTGAGCTTGTTTTCTGCCATGATTATGTGATAGCCACATGGGACACAAGTTCACTGAAGCATGTTTTTATTCTTGCTTATTAAACTTCCTACTTAAGCAGTAGGAAAATTCCAAATTAACATTATTGTGAAGATAAAAAGTTGGCTGTTTATCCATCAACTTTTAAAGAACATGTTGAATAAGTCATTTCTGCATGAGCATATTTCTATAGCATAATAGGGATTCTCATTTACATGTTTTAATTCATTTTTAATTTTATGAAAAGTGAATTAAAAATTAAACTGCCTTTTGACCCAGCGATCCCACTTCTGGGACTATATCCAAAAAACTCTGAAACACCAATTCGAAAGAATATTACGCATCCCTATGTTCATAGCAGCGTTATTTACAATAACCAAGATATGGAAACAGCCTAAGCGTTTATTAGTAGGTGAGTGGATGAAAGAAGCTGTGGTACATTTGCACCATGGAATACTATGTGGCTGTGAAAAAGAATGAACTCTTACCTTTTGTGACAGCATGAATAAACCTGGAAGTGACTGTGCTAAGTGAAATAAGCCAGTCAGAGAAAGACCCAAACCACATGATCTCCTTTAGATGTGGAATCTAATGAACAAAATAAACCGATGAACAAAATAGAAACAGAGGTATGGATACATGGAACAGACAATTGTCTGAGGGAAGGTGAGGGGGACTGGATGAAAGAAGGAGAAGGGATTAGTCAAAGAACACACACACATCACCCACAGACACAAACACAGACAACAGTATGGTGCTGGCCAGAGGGAAGGGGGGATGAGGGGTGGGTGGAGCAGGCAAGGGGGGTGGGATCTGTAATGGTATAAACCAGTGGTCGGCAAACTCATTAGTCAACAGAGCCAAATATCAATAGTACAAGGATTGAAATTTCTTTTGAGAGCCGAAAACCGACTTCTGTGCATGGGCCACGAAGTTTCAATCGCACTGTTCGTGCGTGCCCACACGTGGTATTTTGTGGAAGAGCCACACTCAAGGGGCCAAAGAGCTGCATGTGGCTCACGAGCCGCAGTTTGCCAACCACTGGTATAAACAAACTAACAAACAAACAAACAATTGATTGAGTTAATGCTTGATTTCAATTCAAACTATCAGTATTCTTACCTTTACTTTAAAATAAAATAAAAACATTTCTCTGAAATATCACAAGTGCCAGTAGAATAGATTTTTTTAAAAAGATTGTTCATAAGAAATAAGAATAGAAAAGAGTAGCCATCTACACAGACCTTGATTAAGAAACACTAACTTTGCGCTAGCCGGTTTGGCTCAGTGGATAGAGCATCATTGGCCTGTGGACTGAAAGGTCCCAGGTTCGATTCCGGTCAAGGTCACATGCCTGGGTTGTGGGCTCAATCCCCAGTGGGGGGCGTGCAGGAGGTGGGCAATCAATGATTCTCTCTCATCATTGATGTTTCTCTCTTTCTCTCCTTCTCCCTTCCTCTCTGAAATCAATAAAAATATATATTTTTAAAAAAGAAAGAAATACTAACTTTCATGGGGACTATTACTTCCTTGTCATTCAGGTCCCAAAAACTCCCATTCAAATCCCACCAATGCCCTGTCGGTCCCCCACTGCAGGTGATCAGTTCCAAAAACAATGCATCTGAGCACAGAGAATAACACTTTCTCTCAGGTACACTGAGAGGGTCACACACACATCACCAAACCCAGTATGTGAACCGAGAGTCAAACACTCAATTACTGGCCAGTCACAGCCATGAAACCTCAAATGCAACAGAAACCAGTGGGTCGTAAACGGGTAGAAAATCGCCTGAAAGGCTGTTTGACATGGTAGCTAATCCAAGTCCCTTGTAAAAGTCTAGTAAAGTAGTTTTATTTCTTATAGTTGTATAAAAACAAAGTGATTATTGGTTTATCTGAAAGACACAGACAGGTCCTTTTGTAAAATAATGTGTCATTAGATTAGTTCTATCTCTTCATATCATGTTTGTCGCTGGATTTGATTTGCTTAATTCATTCAACAAGCTGATTCTCCTGATTAGTTGCCCATCTCACCATACAGAGAGTAGCACGTTAATGAACAAAACTCCAGTGACTTCAATAGGCGCCATGTTGTAATTCAGTGAGTTCAATCACAGTTAAGAAAATTTACCGAAGTTGTTTAGTCACTGTCTTCTATCTCTCGTCTTCATTTATGAAATAAACAAAATTGATTTGTAAATTAAGAATATAAGCTTCATATTTTACTGCGCAATTTTAAATTGCTCTAAAAAATGTTATGACTATCCAGTGGAATAATCATTTTTGGTATCATTAGATGGTCTTTCAGTGTAATTTAATAATAGAAAACTATGATTTCTTCTATTTTATAAAGAGCTATATTTTAAGGTCACCCTGGCCCCTTAGATACTTATGAGAAATATTAAAATAGTTCATTTTTATTCCATTATTTTCTGAGTTTAACTGGGCACAATCTTATGCTAGCCAGCAAAATCTAATATGTGCATTAGGAAAAAGATGGAAACAACAAATGAAAATTACTTATGATGGTTGACATCCACCTTTTTTAAAGTGTTGTCTGGAAGTCAAAAATGAGCAGCTTTTTATTAGAATATTAAAACATGGTACAGCAATACCTTCATTGAACTTGTATGCAGAAAACAGTTTGTCACTAAAGACAGTATCTTCGTCTGGCCGGTGTTGCTCAGAGGTTGAACATTGACCTATGAACCAGGAGGTCAGGGTTAGATTCCAGGTCAAGGGCACATGCCCCTGTTGTAGGTTCCATCCCCGGGGGGAGGGGGACAGAGCATGCAGGAGGCAGCTGATCAATGATCAATGATTCTCATCATTGATGTTTCTATCTCTCCCTCTACCTTACTCTCTGAAATCAATAAAAAAAAAGATAAAAAAGACAGTATCTTCCAGGTTATAACAACTTGTTGGGTGGGGGTGCAGTTCCTCTTTCTCAGAATTATTTTCAGGAATGTGACCAATACTTCCAAATACTGCCTAGTTCTTCATGCTACAATACATTTCCCAGATGCTTAGATAATGTTGCTATAGTCAAGCTTGTGTTTTGATGATATTATGCAAATCAAAAAATTAAAGTTGACCATCTTGGAGGAACAAAATTATGGGGGAAAAAAGGAATGCATTAAATCTAAAGGTATTTACATTCTATTTTTTTTTTCTGAATAAGAGTAGATGATTCATTATTTATTCAACCTAATGTGTAGAACATAAAGGAGAACAAATAGTAAATGTTAATTCCTATGCCAAAGAAATGAAGCAAGCACAGTAACCAATGTCCTCATGCTTGTAGGGAGGTACATAATTCCTTTAGTCCTTGAGTGACAATTTTGAGGATAAAACTCAGCATGGGTCTTATAAATGGATGTGAGGGACTGAGAGTATTTTTATGGGTTTCCTAACTTGGATACAAGCACGGTGTTGCTTACTGCTGGGTACATTGGGGAACTGTGGAGACGCCATGTGTGTCTGATGACCCTCCGTTTTGGCAGCGGGGCCGGGTGAACAGCTGAACGATAGCCGGCTGACACACCCCCAATCTGTCGGGAATGCAGCTACAGCTGGAACACGGGCACGGGGTGGCGCTGAGTGTTGTTTTGCTCAAAACCTTTAGTGATTTTCAAATGACAGTTAATAAGCTGTGAATCAAAGAAGGCTGGGAATTCATGTTCTTCTTCATCTCCTGTGACCTAAGCATGTCTCATGATCATTCATGTCTAAATACTCTTCATGTATTGAATTGTTTATATAGGTTCATTCAGTTATCAATGGATCATTCTTGGGCTATTTGAGTATATTCAGATTTTCAGATTTTAAAAAAAAATGTTTAATGAACAATTTGGCTTCCTAACATTCAGACTCATTTCAAGATAAAATGAGCAATCTTAGATAAAGAATCACTGAAAAAGCTCAAATATCAGCTGCATGGCTAATTAGCAAAAATATCGGTTTGATGTATGTAACTTTAAATTAACCTTTAAATATCAGGAGGAACACTCTGTAAACCACTATGATGTATACCTGAAACTAATACAAAATAATATTGAATGTACTCTGTAAGTGGGGGGGGGGGGGAAATTGAAAATTAATATTTTAGGATTTTTCTCACTAACTAGATTATTTCATTTAAGGGTAATTATTCTTCCTCTTCATTCTTTCAATATATAAATTGGTAGAATTTACATTTTTTAATAGTGGAATTAAAATCTTGATATTGCATTTTTATTTTTAAAATGATCATTGCTTTCTGAAGCTATTTCCACAATGGTGTCAAAAGCGTAACATTTTTTCTTTTAAGAAACTTGCTGAAATTGGTTAACTTGATCATTAACTTGGTTATTACCATTACACCTGATCTTTATATTATTAACAACAGAGTTTCTATTAAAATTTATAACTCTAAGTGTTTTATTGCCTCTTCTTTGATACATATATTAAACTCTACTAATATCACATGATCTTACTCATTTGTGGAATATAAAGAACATCATAAACTGATGAACAAAAATAGATACAGAGACAAAGAAGCATTGAACAGACTGTCAAACTTCAGCGGGAAGGCAGGGGAGGGTTGTGGGAGGGGGGCGGGTAAAAGATCAACTGAAGGACTTGTATGCATGCATATAAGCATAACCAATGGACACTGGCACTAAGCGGGTGAGGGCATGTGCCCGGAGGGTGAGGGAGGCAGGGGGGGAGGGCAATGGGGGGACAAGGAGACATATGTACTACTATTTGTAATACTTTAAACATTAAAAACAAAGAATTTTAAAAGAAAAAAACCCTAGATTTGACTCATGTATTTACTTTACAAAAGAAAGAATAGTATAGTAAATTAATGTTTTGCTTTGTTCTGGAGAAATTTTGTTATGCCGTAAAATAAAGCATTTTTACAGAAACAACCTAGTACTCAGAGCATAAGTCATGTTTGCCAAATGTAGAATCTCTGAGCTTCTGAGCTAAATTCTACTAGCAAAAATTTATTTTATGATTCCTATTCTATTCATTGAATCGTCTAAGTGATCCTAAGTGGTTTTTGTTGTTTTGTTTTGCTTTGTTTTACCTGTACTATGAATCTCCTACTGGTTCCGTTTTTCTTTTTAAAAAAAATATTTATTAATGAAAATGTTACATACGTCCCCTTTCTTCCCCCATTGACCCCTTCAAGCCTGCCCCTGCCCCCACCCCAGGCCTTCACCCCCCTATTGTCTGTGTCCATGGGTTATGCATATCTGCATACAAGGGCTTTGGTTGATCTCTTCCCACCCAGGACCTGGAGAGTGTTATGCTAAGCAGAATAAGCCACTTAGAGAACGACAAGGATCCTAAGTGTTTTACTGAGATACATTTAAGGTAATCCTATCTACTCTACCCTACATTGGCCCAACTTCCACAAATGAATTAGGGAAACAATAGAAATCTAATTCCCCCACTTCATTTGTTTTTGACCTTGCTTATATTTTTCACCTTTATTTTATTTTTTCATATAGTGAGTGCTACACTGACACTCATATCTTAAATTTCTGGTTCTTTCAGAGATGATCAACCTCTTAGCTGGTAAGTGCGGTCACAACTTCTCTGTGGCTCAAAGTAGCTGATAAATTGACTGTTGTAAATATGGGGTGAAATCCAGAGGTCTAAAAATTACAGATACTAACATGTTAAAAACTTCCCGAGTTGAGCACAAGAACTTTGTTTTCTTTTACTCATTGATATATATATATATATATTTGGTCCTCTATTCTTCTAGGACAAAAAAACAAAGAAAACAGCCAAGTTCTTTTGAGGTCTAATAACCCTAAGAGTAACTGATGACAACGGTTTATGGTAAAGACTTTCTCTATAAAAATCTGTTAAATCATTAACAAAGAAAAACATACCTCAAACTTCAAAAGCAGAGAAATTTAAAAATGCTTATAGCAGCCCTACTCTAGAATTTCCATACCCATTGCTTACATATGAGAGTCCAGAGAAGTAAAATGCACGGTCAAAGCCACAAAGCAAGTCAGCGGTCCATCAGAACTAAAACGCCTGGCTTGATTCTTGAACTTGGAGTCTGGACAATTCCGTAGTTTCCGTGTCACTACCTGGCATTTCAGTGCCTTTTGCTTACACAGAGAAAAGCTTCTTAGCTAGGCACCTAAGGAATTCACTAAGTTATGCCAAAGTCACAAATAATTCTTTCTGCAGGAGTAAACGGGCCAAATAGGTTGTTTTTTACAGTAGACCATACTTTAGACAGAGGCCGTGTGTCAGGAATTTACCCTTCCACAGGGTAATTATGCAGAACTAAGTCTTAAGGAGTGTATGGATGATAGAAGAAAAAGGGACAGAATAATTTGACTTCCTTTAAATTCTCTATTCTCTTTAATCAATTGACAGCCAGAGTTCAATCTTTGAAGTTCAAATGAGTTTTTTCAAAGATGGACCAAAAATGATACTTAGGGAAAAAAAAAAATTGAGCACATTTCCAAAAGTTAAAATTAGTATAATAAACCATAAAAGAGAATTAAGTATAACAAAAATAAAATGTAATGGTTTTTATTTAAGGTCACCTTATAATCAAACTATGAACCAATAAAATAGAATATATTACTTAAAGTTTTCTTCCTTCATTAAGATTTTTCCATGTCAGGAATAATATTTTGCAGCTGATGATCTTTTAATGGTATACCTTAAAAATTGAAAGTACATCAATATCTAAAGAGTATAGTTAGTCACAAAGGTATGAGAATTAAAAATTAAATTTTTAATTAACATCAAAGGCAAATTTAGAAAGAAGATACAGTAAAACTTTGACTAACAGAAAGTCCTAGCCAAGGCTTCAATTAATCAAGATTTTGCTGAACTCTAACATGAGAGCCATATTATAAGAAAATGATGTCATATTAAAAATTTGGTCAAAAAATAATTTAAACTAAATTTTCGAATAACTATGTTACTAGTCAGTCTTCTACATCATATACCACCTAAGAACAAGTGATATAGAGATCATCAGTCTATAGCACTGTCAACCCTTATTCCTAAGCAAAGGTCTAAACCATCTTGTTAGAATATCTAAAACCCCGTCAATGATTAGTGCTCAAGGTACTTGCAGACGGTGATGTCTGCTCCCCCGGGTTAATGCTGATTAACGGAACTGATAGAAGAGAACTACCTGCAGGAGCGTTCTTAGAATATCAGGCACGATAAAGCCTGTGACTAGTAGAATGCTAAGTTAACTGGACACATTTTCACCAATTACACATTGAAATGTTAAAATAACATTGAGAGTCTCACTAAGCTTCTCATGGAGCGCTAGGTCATTCTTCCACCTTTGTTAGAACTAGTAATACAAAAGACCTCATTTCCACTAGAGGCCATGGAAGCCATGAGATAGTTGATTTATTTGCTTTATTCAAAATCAGGAAAGTGGCAATATAGGGGGCTGGGTGCATGCTTGCTCTTGTAGAAACCAAGTATTCATGGGTGCCCCAAGGACCAGACATCTGCCAGAAGATGGGACAGTGTGGAGCCTTCCCAGAAGCCACCTGCATGCCGTGGGGGAGGCAGAGACCCCAGCAGCGGCTGTGTGGAGTGCATGACCAGGATCCAAGTTGAGGGGTCTCTCATTAACCACTTTCCTGAGTTTCCACTCTCTCCAGGCGTTCTCATGGGAGCTTCCTCATGGTATTTCTGTCAAAACAGATAAAGCCCTCTCCGCCTGCCAACAGGAGCCTGGGTCTTCGCAGCACAATTTTCTTTTTCAGAGCTAGAGCTCTTATAAAATGTCCTTTTCCTCTCATTGCCCACTCTTACCATTTCTACATCTTGAAATGGGTGAAGGGGTTGAAAAGTCATGTTTTTTTGTTTGTTTTTAATACTTTTCTCTGCAAATTCTGATATGGAGATGTGACTTCTTCATCCTTTAGTGTACCTACAGAACCAACTCCTCCATGAAAAGAAGCGGAGGCAGAAATAGTTTCATTCGAATATCCCATTACATGGATTCATTGCGTTATTTATGGTATTTACTTACTTGTTCAACATAATTACTAAGCACTACTTCCATGTAAATTTCTGAGAATAGGATTGTGAAGAAAATAAACAGGGCCCCAACTTTCTGTACCTACAGCCTCACTCAGCAGTAGCACCCCCAGACAACAGCTTAGAAGGCACAACTAATTGACCCATCTCTCATCTCAGTACAGTTTTCTAAGGAGTCACTATAAATCCATCCAAATCGTCATCAGATATACAAATGTTTTACTGTCATTTGTTAGTAGGTGACTATAAAAGAAAGCAGAAAGCAAACATCTACCATTTCATGCCACAGAACACATAGCACCACTTAATCCATAAAGATTTCTTTATTTGTACAGGTATTTCTTGAGTTAAATGGTTTTGATGAGTGTGACTTTTATGTTAAAGTAGTATCAAGCATCTACTAAGTGACTAATAAATTACAGGAAGAGACAAGCATATATATATATCCCTGAGTAAATTTGGGAAAGGTAAACAGGGAATGGATGCTCTAAATGTAAATGAATGATACATGTCTTCTCTCATTCATTTTATTGAGCACCTAGGTTGAGGCCAGCCCTGTTTTAGGCTTTTGGAAATCACCCGTGAACAAGAGACAGGACCCTGCCCGCCTTATGGTGGGAGAGAGAGAGTACACAATACACAGAATTGATAAGCAAAATATATAGTGTATAAGAAAGTGGTAAAAGCAGGAAGAGTACCTGGCATACAGGGTGGGGAAGAAGGAGGCCATTTGCAGGATTAAATTTGCATTATCCCAGGGGGGCTCGAAGCAAAGACTAGAGGAAGTGGAGAAAGTAGTAGTGGAAGAGGAACAGTCCAAGCAAATGATCGGCTAAATGGATTGGGTGCTGACTAGGAACAGCATGGGCTGGGGGGCAAGATTATACTCTAAATTGTACCTGTCTCCTGTCAAGTTATTGATAAAATAGAGAATAAGAAATTGAGGATAGGAAAGAAAAAGTAGGTAAGGTTAAATAGCTGAATAAAAAGTGTGTAAACAAAAAATGGGTAACGAGAAACAAAATATCCCATGGCCACATGTCTAAATGTTCAGATAAGGGGGCTGAGATGTGGATATTTCCATGGGCTTTGACATGATCTATTATGAGGAGATTAAAAATGGTGGCAGAGTAAGTGGATGCAACACAGACACGGTCCTAGGACTAACTGGAATTACAACTAAAATACAAAAAAAAAAAAAAAAAAAAAACACATCCTGAATAATCAACTGAAGACTACTGGAGAGAGCCCTGATTACTGGGATGGAAAGTGGAGACCGCACAGAGACTGGTAGGAGGGGCAGAGGCACCAAAGGGCTGTCCTGTCCGGAGAGATATCTCAGCTGTGGGGGGTTGCCACTGAGAACTCCGGGGTCTAAACCCCAAGGTGGACCCCCAGCATAGAGAGCCCCAGAACAGAGAAAGGTGCCCACATATCATCTGGCTGTGAAAAGCTGTAGGGTTGCTGTACGCTAAGGGAACCCTAGAACAATGGATAAAATGGAAAGTTCTGTGCAGCATTGGAAGCCAATAACAGTCCAGGGACTAGAGGAGCTAATGCCGTAAGCGGGTAAAGGCCACAGGAAAGGTTGTCTGAAGATGCTGGAGACCCCATCTGCCTTGCATGTTGTCTTCCATGACAAGGAGTGAATGCAATTAAAAACCTAGGCGTTATAATGAATTGCGGGCCATGGAAGGGCATATAACCAGTAGGTAGCATTCACTCTCTATTCAGCAGAACTCGTACTGTTTTACTGTATTTTCACAGATTAGCTGCTCGGCCAAAGCCTGCCCTGGACAGTAAAATGCATGGAGCCAGCAAGCAGGATGGTTTTATGCATCGCTGCGCAGCAGAACTCTGCAGGCACCTGTCACCGGAGCTGTCAAAGGCACACACTGAATCAAAAGAGGCTCCCAAAGTGCTCAGCTCTCGGCACCTCAGGGCAGCAGTAAGGTTTGCATGGCCCCTTTAAACCAAAAGAAACAGCTAACAATTTCGTTTATTACATAGGCCCCAACGTCTTAATATTAATGTCCTAACATCATGACACTGTTAGTCGTTACATAACATCTACACTCTCACTCCCTGTTCCATGTTGATTTTTATGCCAGACTTTCTTCTCAGCACAACAGCTAAAACCCCAGTTGCCCCGGACATGGCATCGCCAGAAAGAACAGAGCCTTCTAATAGAGAAACTACGTGGAGCTAGTAGTTTGCTGGATGCCCGACAGATGTCTAAGAAAATACAGAAACACTACAGTCCCCAGTGTTCCCATTATCAAAGGACATCGATTGGCTTTCAAAGACGAACCGATATGGAACTCCTTTAACGTTGAGTAATGTTTATTCATTTTGATCCTGTACTCAAATATCGTGAACAAGATAAAGCACCGATTCCACGTTATTGGTGTCAGCACCATCGCGCAGTATGGCTCCTAGGGGACAGCCTGCCGTCCTGACCGGCTCAGTGACGCTGTGGCCGACCAAACAGCAGCAGCCGGTAGCACTGGCTGTTAACCACATCACCAACATGTCCACACCTCAGCAAAAGGCTTATCCTGCATGTGCTTCTTATGTGCCCACGGTGACAATTTCCCAGAGGCTGTAATTCTAAGTAATGGCGAGCTGATTTTCTAGTACTATTCAGAAAAGGAAAAAAACAAAAACTCAGAAATACTCAGATAGCATGGAAAAAAGTTGGGGATACAAACAAGGAAGCAAGTTTTTTAGAGAGTGAGAGCCTAGTTCAGCGATTTTCAACTGGTGTGCCCCCAGAGGTACCCTGGTGAGCTGGGAGATTTCTTAAAACACGCAGTGACCAGCTAGTCAGGGGCACTGATCTTTTTTCCTTGGGCCCCTATTTGTCCAGGAGCTAGGGTTACAAAGACATTTTATATATATTTCCATTTGCTATTTTCTAAATGTATCAAAATGGTTGTCATTTTGACAAAAAAAAATGAGTCATTAAATAGTTTGAATTCAATTTTGGTAAAATTTTAAAATCTAGAATAGTTTTACTCTAATAGGTAGGACACTATGTTCTGCCTAGAAATCAAAATGAGCTTAAAATGGCATCAAGAAACTAAGGCTTACTCCCACTGAAAACGTTTTTCCTACTGAAGTAAAGTACACTTAGGCCTGTTAATAAACAGTACCACTTAGCTCAGTACCAGCTCAGCGCACGGAGATGAAACTCACACAACTTCCGCTAAATTCTTCAGCATTTCTACCACAGCTGCACTATGTATGTATCAATCACCTGTAAAATCAGCAGAATACGTTCCATAAGCGCCCGCTTGGCATATATTGTACACAATCACACATTTGAGCCACACCGTTGTTTATATCATTTTATAATGATGCTAATAATTACCAGACAACTAAATTATTCAGCAAACTGTAAATGCTACACTTAATTACTTTATCAGTGTTGTATGTTGCCATGGCGATTAAATTGCTAACTTAACTCATAAATTATCTTATAATTTCCATCTTTATCAATATGAATGTGAATGAGTTAATAAAATTCAGAAGCTGGGCAAACCAGTTAATATTTTCTTGATATCTTTTCTATTCACACAGCTTCTATATGATGCTGTGAAAATTTATCAGGTTCTCTAACATCTCCAAAGCATTCCTGAGCTCAGAAAATTAAAAGGACAATAAAATAAATCTTTCAGAAGATACAATTTCCACCTTCTGTCAGAAACTAACCAGTCAGAAAACTCTTTATAGCTTAAACTAGCCGTTATGTTTTTATGGTTCTGTGTATTTTCAAACATAAGAATAATACTTTCTCACTGTAAACTGTCCCCATACAGTAAGCCCTGGCACAGTCCACACAATAGATCGTAAGTCTAGTTGTGTTTTTCCACAGCATCTTTTTTATAGGCCTGCAAATATCCCTGAGAATGTTCCTGGCATCTAAAACCACTTACAATTTAAAACTACCTCTACCTCGTCATAACTACTGAATGTGGGCCAATCCTTGGCGACCATCCTACAACAATTTGCATATAAGAAATTGGGTCGTAATTTCTCTGTGTGAGAGTTCATTATTGGGGTATAAAAATGATACTGGTTTTGAATATTAATCTTGAATCCTGCTATTTTGCCAAATTCATGTATTAGGTGAAGTAGTTTCTCGGTAGATTCTTCTGAGTGTTCTGTCTGCAATATCGTGTCATCAGTGAATGACAGTTTCACTCCCTCCTTTCCAACGTGGATGCCTTTTTCCTTCTTCTTCTTGTCTGATTGCTGTAGCTGAATAAGAGTGGTAAATGCAAACATCCCTGTTTTGTTCCTGATCTTAAGGGAAATACTTTTAGTTGGCTGTAGGTTGGCCATATTTGGCCTTTATTATGTTGAGGTCTGATCCCTCTATTCCCACGCTGGTGCGAGTTTTCATCATAAATGGGTGCTGGGTTTTATCTAATGCTTTTTCTGCATCTATTGATATGATCATGTGATTTCTTATCCTTCATTTTGTTTATGTGATGTATCACATAATTGATAATTGATTTGCAAATATTGTACCAACCTAGCATCCCCAGAATAAGTCCCACATGACCATGGTGTATATATAATCTTTTTAATATATTGCTGGATCTGGTTGAGGGTTTTAGCATCTATGTTCATCAGGGATATTGGCCTGTAGTTCTCTTTCTTTGTAGTGTCTTTATCTGGTTTTGGAATTAGGATAATGCTGGCCTCATAAAAAGAGCTTGGAAGTATTCCTTGAAATTTTTGGAATAAATTCAATTTTTTTAAAAAAGAAAACTAAATTGGGTCATTAAAGTGAGTTACTCTTCTATAGGTAACAGGCATTGAAAGGATCCAAAGGCACATGCAGATTAACATCAACTTGAAGATTCCAGGTGCACTGAAAAATTTAGAACTTTATCGCAAGTTAATCAAACCTTTACATATACAATTCTAACATGCCAGCATTCTCTATGGGTGATAGAAACCACCAAGATTCTTGGGCTTATCTCTCAAGTATAAATTTAGAAAGACATTCATCTTAAAATGCCCCAGTGCATTGCTGGATTGTTTATGAATAGAGCAAGTTTAAGAGACTAGAGAAATCCCAATTTTTCATTGGATTAGGTGTACATTAAAGCTATTTATGAATTCATTCATAAATAGTTCTTTACCCAATTATTAACAAAGCATGAATTTTGATATAATTGGTAAAATGATAACATACCCATTTCAAATTTAAAAGAACTTTTACAGATATTTCTTCAATACACAGGCAAATGTTCAGAAATTGACAATACAGGACTCCAAAATTTCATCAAACATTGGGGAAAGGGTCTACATGAATGCAAGAAATCATAGTAGGATGTGGAATGTTCTATTAATGCCACAATATAAACAGCATGGATAGACCTTGAGAATATCACACTAAGCAAAATAAGTCAGACAGAAAAACTCAAAAACCATGTTTTCACTCATATGAGATATATAGAACTGAAAGCAACATACGGACAAACAAGACAAACAAAAACTCATAGTCTCTAGTACTTACAAATTATATTTGGTGATTTTCCATAGACCCATGATAGCAAATATTATACCAAATATTCTAACTATTACTATTTTTATTTAATAAATGTTAAAATACAATAAAAATTAACAACAATTCTTCCACTAGATTAAAGACACTTAAGTCTAAAATCTGAAATTTCTAAGAAAAAGAAAATTATCATGTAAATGTTATCCACCAGCACCTAAGAAGCATTATGCATCCTTAATTATCTTAATTATCTGACTTAGGTATACAGCTAAAATATGGAGGGATGTGCTAGGCAGTAGATTACAATTAATTTTGTACTTAAGCAACATATAACTAAGCAAACAATTATTCATAATAAAATAGGCTCAGTACTAAAATTAAGAATCAAGATATTTATAATATTATTCCTTATTTTATTGATATTTTAGATTTAATTAGGTAACGATAAGCAAATTAGTAAGGAAAGAAAACATAACACCATTGCGGCACAGACAAAAGAGTTCTTGATTGTTTATCAATAAAATTATTGAAAATTGTGTAATATCATTGAAAGCTATCTGCATATACTTTAGAGCAATGCTGACTAAATTTGTTAATTACATTGATAGCTAATAAATAACATTGTATCCTAACTTTTCCCATCCCAATGTTTCCCTCTCTTCAGATACCTTTTTTTCCCATTTATTGTTAAGAAATCGAATAAACTTTCTCATTGTCCCTGGAGTTTTCTCTGTGCTGTGGGGAGCCAGCCACTCTCAGCCAGCCCTGGAACTTGGATATTGATGTGTCTCTCCAGGAGCTAAAGAGAAGATGAATTACTAGTTGTCATTTCTTAAAAGTGCCTTTTAGTTCTTCAGGCTTTGGTAAATGAATAAAATGACTTGAAACAGTAAAAATATTGGGATTATCATTAATGACATCCCTGCAGTTGCATGTCAATATCAAAGGGCACACTGGCCAAGAAAATCACTAACACTGAACTTCAAGCTGAGAGCCAGGGAATATTCATGCATCTTGAGTAACAACTGAGGGGAAAATTGAGCATCATAAAGAGAATAGCAAGCGATCAGCAGGAAAACTAAGAAGTGAATGGAAACCCATAGAATTTGGGAAAAGGCAAATTCCATGTTTAAGTTCAGAATCAGGACACAGAGCCCTTTTTAAGTACCATTGACAATTCAGGTGCTTCCATCAGAGAGGAAGATGTCAGCATACACCCAAGCTGTGCAAATTTCTACCTGCTGAAAAGTTGGTTTTCAGTAAATACCGCTGTAATCATTACATCAGAAACGTCTGGAATCCCACCAGGGATCTATTTAACCTAAGGACTTGCTAACGTCCCTGGGATGAAGCCATTCTAGATGGAGGTGGGAAGTTTGGATGTAATCTGATGACCTGTACTGAATCACTGGAGACTAAGATCCCTGGACACATATCTGATTCCTGAGCAAGAGAAGCTGCACATATGTAATAAAAGGGTAATATGCAAATTGACCGAACTGTGGAACGACCGGTTGCTATGATGCACACTGACCACCAGGGGGCAGACACTCAACGCAGGAACTGCCCCTGGTCCACAGGCTCCAATCGCAGGATTGGGGCCTGCTGGACAACCTCTTGGTCCTTGCCCCAGCGGGCAGGCTCCAATCCCTGTTGACGAACAGGGAACCGGAGGTGGGTGGTGGTGGATGCATGTGATGTCAGGCCAAGGCCCCCACCCCACCAGAAGCCCCACACACAGAGGGCTGGTGAGCAGAATGGCCAACCTCTTGGTCCCTCTCCCCCCACCCTCCCTTCCTGCCGGCAGGCTCCAATCAGCCAATGGCAAATGGGGAACCGGGGGTGGGTGGCGGCATAAGGAAACACTTCTTTGGGTCTAATGTTAAGCAAATGAGGTGAGGGGAAGAATTCTCATCTGCATAGCTGGTATGTGTCAAGGGCACCACCGTGCAGAGTGCACACTGGTATGTGTCGGAGAGGTGCAGCAACTCCTAAGGAGAAACCTAGGGCCCATCGATTCTCTCGTGGTATGAGACAGCATTCCTGATGCAGGTCACTAGCGATATACATGCGCAGTGGGCAATTAAGAGACTAATGTGCGAGAAAGTGCCTGGAACCCAGTAAGGTCTCAGTGCTATCACTGTCTTTTTCTTCTTCTATCTATACACACTCCCTTAGTGTTACCATTAGGTTTCATAGCTTTAAAAACCATCGGTAACCTTAGGATTTAGGATAGATTTTTTTTTTGTTTTGTGGGTTTTTTAAAATATATTTTTATTTATTTCAGAGAGATAGAAACATCAATGATGAGAAAGAATCATCGATCCGCTGCCTCCTGCACACCCCACACTGGGGATCGAGCCCGCAACCCAGGCATGTGCCCTGACCGGAAATCAAACTGTGACCTCCTGGTTCATAGGTCAACACTCAACCACTGAGCCACACCGGCTGGGCCAGGATAGATTTTGAAGGTAAAATTAACAGCAATTGCCTGGATTGGCTATGATGGTTTGTGAAGACAGAGAGAACTTAAGAATGACTCCAAGGTGTTTTGCTTGAGCACAGGAAAGATGGAATAGTCATTTCTGAAGTAAATAAATAAAAAGAAACTGTAGTTGTTAAGGTTGGGAGATGAGAACAAGGTTCCTAATGGGACTATGTCACTTGAGATGCCTATTAGAGAAATAAGAACTGGAACATCGAGCCGAATCTAGAGTTCAAAGCAGCCACCAGTGCTGTGCATCCATGTGGAAATCATCAGGCATGAGATCGCCAGAGAAGGGTATGTGGACAGAAAATGAGAAAAGTTCCAAACATCTGGGTGCAAAGATCAAATGTTCTGAGAGGTGAGAAGAAATCTGTTTTGTTCATGAAAAAGTGAACAACGGCCCGACAGGAATGGTGCGGGACTAGAAGTGAAGCAGGAGAGAGGGCCCGCCTCTGAGAAATGCACTCGTACACAGAGAGGGTTTCTCCGAAGCAGTCACCGAAGCTGGTAAGGGAAATAATCACCATGATCCTCATTGGTGCCACCCACCAACAAGTCCCGCCTGCACTGTGACTCTGCACAAAACCAGAAAAAGCAGCACCATGTGTGTGGGTGGAAGAAGGCCCACAGGAGGTGCGGGCTTTGGTGGGGAGAGCAGTGCATCCTCGAGGAGTGAGCACATGTGGAACCATAAGCTGCAGCCACGCAGGGAATAATGGCTTCAGTGGCGTGCTGGTCCAGAGAAAATGGTTGGGGCAGTTGGAAGAAAGAGTATCTACACTAAAAAAGAGAAAGATGCAAATTGACCATACCTTCACGATGCCCACCAGCCAATCAGGAGTGAGTATGCAAATTAACCCAACAAAGATGGTGGGTAAATTTGTATACATAGCCACCGAGCAGCCTGGGGCAGGATGCAGGCATTCAGCACCGCCCCAGCCGCTCTGGGCTTCTGGGCAGCGTGGGAAGTCAGAAAGGTGGCTCCAGGCCAGAGTGAAGGCAGTGCCAGCAGCCAGGGGAAGGAAGGCCCATTCTTGCACGAATCTTTGTGCATCGGGCCCCTAGTGATGAAATAAAGTAGAAACATAATATGAAGGATTTATTAAAAGGGATTTTGCTGTAGGGCATAGAGGTCTCAAGTAAAATTTTCATGTTGAGTGTTTTGAGCAGATGCTGCCATGTCCTCTCTGTAGACCTGCACCCTCACCTGCCTCTGCATGCTGCTGGCTTTTCATGACAACCATGGCTCTGCCCAAGGCCTGGTCTTTCCGGCAGGAGCCCCTGAGTCAGATGAGAGGGGCTGGAGAGCATTGCCCAGAAGGCTGTAGTCAACCAGTGGGTGGGGGCTGGTCAAGGCCCTAGCGTCCCAAATTCTTGTTTTATGGCCAATGTTCAAACGCGGGTATTTTCTTAAAATGTATTGAAAATGATCTCTTATCATTTGTAGCAGAGCACGGCAATAGAGCCTGCAGTACCTGGATTGTAGCTGTTATCCCAGCAAATGAATTCTTATTCATTCCTAGATACATAGAATACCGTAAGCAAAAGGGTATTCCATTGGCAAAAGCAGATGTATGTCATTCTGCCTCAGGGGTGCATCCGATTTTTGCTCCGAGCTCCATTAGTTTGTATGGATTCGGCTCTTCGCCACCCACTGAATATTCTTAGGAAATCACTAATAGGACCCGGCGAGTGGAGGCAGCCGGCACTGTGGGGTCTGTGGGACGCTCACTGATGGGAGTTAAGCACTTCCATGGAAGAGGCACCTTCCCGCTCAGTGAGGTTTCCGTGGATATAGCGGGACAGGCTGAAATTCTTTCCTCCAAACAACAAACATGCCAATAGGATACAAAACTACATAATTCAATCTATGTAGCTATACCTTTGTGTTAAATATGCGTTTGGGGTGTTTTAAAGCATATTGTTAGTGATAATTAAAAATATTCAATAGCATGAAGTAAGCATAAGTGCCTGGACGATTTAAAATTCTATGTTTTTATTTTATCCTGAAGTAAAATAGGTTCTGAAAATGGGATTTCCTTAGCATGTGGCAGAGCCTGTGCGTACTTTACGTCCCTGTAACTATTTCGTAGCATTTTTGCACGCCCCCTTCCTGCTGCCCAACATCCTCATTGCCTAGGGACTTAAAAATCACTGTCAACGCCCCTTCATTACATTTGGCTTTCCGTGGGCCTGTTTGTGATGTACACAGCCCGGTGTGACACACATGCACACAGAAAGTCAGTATAACTGTGTTGAAATGTACTAAAGCGCACATTAGAACAGCCAAAGGGTGAGAGCTCCCCCCAGCAGTGCACGAGCAGTCCAGTTTCCCAGAATGCTTCCTGCCCCTTGAAACTATCCCAGTTTCATGTTTGCGAACCCATCTATGGCTGTTAACAGGATGTCGCAAATGGATATTACATCTGCATTCAGTTACTTGGGAATCCTAATCATGCTTTAAGTATGTTTATTCATGTCTATTTTTTAATTCATTTTTATGTTTATTGATTATTTGCAATTACGTTTCTTAGAATTACATTTCTTCATGCATTTTTGAAAATGTCTTATTTTGACTTGAAGTTCTTTGTTGTCCTTTCTTTCTCTTTCATTCTCTCACATTTCCATGTCCCCCATTGTGGAATCGCTCCCCCCGGCTCCTTGTGTACTGGGTACAAAACCAGATCTTATCTAGGCATTCCAGACCCACAGTGACATCGGGATTATAAGAAACCGAGCCACCAGGCCAGGAGGTATTTAGGTACCAGGACCTTGTCCGCTAGGCTCCCAAGGCGAGTACTTTCATATTAAATATACTCCCAGGCAATGCTGTAAGAGTTAGTTTCTCCCCGCCCCATTCCTGCTTTTTAGCAGTGATCTTATCTCTAGCACCCCACTTTCTGAGAAATGATGAATAGAAACCTTTACCATCCTTTAAAAATTGGAATATGTAATAAACATCACTGACAGATTCAAAATGAATAAAGAGCAACTGAATAGTGAATGAGTAAATATACAATTATACATTTATAGCTGTTGAGAGGCAGGCTGGTGAAATACAGTAGGTAAGAAGAAATCATTATGATTTGACAGCTAAATAGGATGTGTTTGATTATCTTCTGAGTTTAGGGAAGACTTAGTGGAGAATGTGGAGCTGCGTGAAAGAGGGAAAAAGAGCTGAGTATGGTAATAAAAGATTTCTTTTACCATATTATTTCATACATTTGTATTTACTTCTCTGTTAGTTTTGTACCAGTTTGCCTTATGCTCTGCACTTTTTTGCTTAGGTAAGTATTTCTGAAGTTATAAAGTCCTTAAGATATTTTGACAAAAGGAGGGAAAAAAGCTTTCTTCTAACTAGAATTGTTTCATTTTAACCATTCCTTCTCTTTTGCCTCCAGAATAAAAGCCCAAGAGCATTGGCTACTAGGAGACTTTGTTCCCAGGAGGAAACTCCCAGGCGCTGGTGGAGGACACAGTGGGTGCCATTCACTCCCCGAAGACAAGGATACATTAGGTCGACAGTTCCATTGGTCTGGGCTAATTCGTTTTAGGAGAGAAAAACAGTAAGCCTTATATATATTGTTTTCTTTATCTTCCTTAATGAGTGATATTTCTCCACAGATGGTCATGTCCAGATATTGGAGCTGCTTCAGCAATAGTTGGATTCCAATGCTACCTGGCTGAGAAATCATGAACTTGGCATAAAATGGTTTACAGGACAGGATGATTTTACAGAGTCTGTAAACCATCAAATTACATGGTACTTCAGATTATCTGGCACTGTAATGCGGTGAAAGGAACAAGAAATATGAAAACCTATTGCATCTATATTTGCTCCATCATTTACTAGTTGTATAAGCCTAAATTTCATGAGCTATTAAAATCACTGAAAATGAATTATATTTTTTCTCCTCTCTGAAAAAAAAATTCAAATTAGAGAATTTTGGGTAATTTAGAATTTAGATAATTGTGGTATTTTTTTTCTTTTTTTTTTTTTTTTTTTCACTGTCTTCCCCCATTCAATCTTGGCTGCCATGATCAGACAGACAGAAAGCGCGAGGAACCTTTTTTCTTGCATCTGCACTGGAACCTTGGCAGCAACAGAATTGTGGTATTTTTAAGTTATTGAAATGTAATTAAAATATTGAAACAATCCACTGATAAATCAGATAATGGAAAACACATACAGGTCTCAATCTCTTTCACCCTTTGACTCTCTCTCTCTGTCTCTCTAACAATAACAACAGTACCTTTGAGTATTATTTTAATAGTGTATTTCCACCTCCTCCCTTCTTTGATAATAGCTCAATTTTGAAACTAACAATGGTTTCTTTATTTATCATTAACATTACCACTTTAGTCCCCTGTTGCATTTCTTATTACTGACTTGACCAATCCCATGCTATGTAATATGGGGATTAATAAAGAAAATTTTATAATAAAGTTGTATATATTATAAAATAGTTTCCCTTAGAAATATCTATTGTCCTTGCTGTTCAAAATCTGACACCTCATCTAAGATTGCACGGCTTATTTATTATGCATTTATCTGTATTGATTTGAGAGAGAGGAAGGGGAAGGGAGAGAAAGAGAAATATCGGTAGGTTGCTTCCTGTATGCACCCTTACCAGGAATCACACCCCGACATTTCAGTTCACAGGTCTGTGTTCCAACCAACTGAGCCCCAATGGCCAGGGCTGGGTGGCTTATTTATCCACTCCATTGGTTTGATGGCCAATGGCTCATCTGCTGATTGTGAACGGAAGGAGCCACATGCTAACCTGACAAGCTCAGGGGAGGCCTATGTGGCCGTCTTGCAAACTCAGAGACCTGAAATAACCACAAAGGATGGTTTGAAAATTAAATATTTAACTACAAACAGGTTATAGTGGGCAGTCATGTCCTAGGCCGATTTCTTCCCTGACAAAGGTCAACTTAGATCTTTCCTGAGCCCATTTGCCTTTTTGCCTCTAAGATAACATATCTGTGAGATGTCTGGGTAACTTGTAACTTCCTTTTTACCCCGGACCCCTCAGGGCACAACAAATGGCACCGGGACATTCCTTCATTGTTATTGTTATCAAGTTAATTGTCAACTGTTAATTACGTTAAAGTATCCTGTATCTATCTCTGTAAGAGAAGCACATGTCCATCATTTCACTTTTCACCCAATCCCAGAGGTTTCCCCGCTTTGCTTTGTCCCACCTCCCTAATCTGTCACCAATGGATTTCATGTAACTCACCTACGTCCCTTTTCTTTGATTTCAAGGTATAAATATAGATGTAACCCTGCATTCTCTGGAGCATTATCTCAATTCATTGAGGTTCTGCTTCCCGGCATATGTCGACATTTTGGCTCAAATAAACTCACTAAAATTCTTTACAGGTTTCAATGGTTTTTTCGTTAACATTTTTGGCGTAGTCATGGCAGGATTCCAAAGAAAACTCACCCGGGATCATCCTTTGGACTTGGACTTGGAGCTAGGATCCAGCAAAGGGCCCGTTGAGCCCACCGGTTCTCCGCCCATTGGGTGAACGTGGGTGAGTGATCTCTCGGATCCAGGACCGTCCCTTGTTGGTAGAGGGTCTCTGACTTTATTTGAGCTGTGTTTTAAAATCCTCGAGGTGGAACCAGGGTTGACAAAACCCCAAGTTAAGGGTTGGCAGAACCCAGGCTTAGGCAGGACTGGAGGAAAAATGGGTGGCTGGTTTTGATTTTGGCTTTTTAATTGGAATTGCTGAGAGTCTGAGCAAAAATAACCTTCGCCGTATAAATGAGCTGAACTCATTCAGCTCCGAAGATAAAGGGGCAACACTTTTTTATTTTTAAAGAATAGTCCGATTCTGAGGTGTTCTTAGGTGACTAAGAATTTTGTGGAAGTGTTGGAATGCAGGAGCCCCGTCTGGAAGTTCCGACTGTAATTAACTAAATGGTTTTTCTAGGGGGCCACCATAAAGGCTTGGTCTGCCCGGGCCCCAAAAAACTTTTTGTGGTTTTAGACAGCCGGGAGAGAAACTGAGGCCACATTTGACCTACTCCATAACATATCTAAAGTTTGCTCAGACTACAGATATCCAAAAAAATAAAAAAAAATTTAACATGGGAAATTGTGCCTCCAAGGCTAGAAGCTCCCAAGACCCCAGCCCTCATTTAATACTCCTGATAAGAAGCCTTTACTTGCAAGTACTTACCAGAAATGAGAAAATTTAACTAGAACATATTAACTGAGGAATGGCCAGAAAGAAAAAAATGCAGTTTGTTTGGGGTACCTATGTTAATATTTTGCATGCAGGAATTAAAAAAAAAAAATGCCGGCTCTGAAATTAAAGTGAATGAGTATATGGGAAGCGTATCTTGATTTGGAAACTAGAAGCTTCTAAGAAAAAATTTTTTTCTTCCTATAGATGGAAATTAATAAAAAAGATTTTCAGGGACTGTCTCAGAACTATTCTGAAGTTAACAAATGTCTACAGCCATTTTTGAATAGTCCTTTGGGAGTGGACTGAAATTCTAGAGAGGGGCAGTTCCCGAACCGGGGACAAAGACACTGCTTTGGTAATTTTAATGCTAGACATTCTCTGGTGTAAATTCTTAGTGTGTTTTCTGCGCGCCTGTATAACAGTGTTGATGTTTTTGTGTCTCTGTTGTTGTTTAATTTGTTGAAAGAAAAGGCAAGTCCCACTTCGGGGAAGCCTAGTTGTGTGTGGTGGGGTTGAAAGCGTGAGAGAGATTGCAAGAACGTCCCAGCAGCTGCCAAGAATTCTTAATCTTGGGGGCTCTTCTTGCTCTCCCTCTCAGGGTTCAGCTTCCAAAAACAGCTAGTGAGATTTCTGTCTATTTGTCTGAAATATAATTGTGGCTGTCTATCTCTTAGGGATTTCGGTTTGCTCTTTCCTTTGTTGTGAGAATAAACAAATCATCTTTTCTGTCTAAGAATAGTTTAGACAGCCTCCATTTTGGACTGTGACTTGGCAGCCGCCATGTTGGCCGCATGGCTTGATGCTCCCCTTGAAAGAGCAAGGGCCAACCCCTCCCTTTGAATTAGCCAATCAGGAAAGACTGTGTGCCTGAGCTCCAATCAAGAGCAAGGACAGGTCACGTGCGTTGTTAAGGCACTCTGCTTCAGAAAGAAACTTGCAGAGATTCTCAGAGCCAAGTTCAAACAGGAAACTTTAGGAGGGTAGCATGTGTCCAGTCAGGGACACCGGCAAGCCAAGAGTCATGATTCCCTGTGGGGGCGTCTGCCAGTGATACTCTGGGTATTTGCGTTTCACATATTGGGAGTTTATGTATTATTTTCAATGCTCAATATACTGCTTGCAATAAGCCTTGTGCCTCATTTTAAACTCTTACATATTATTCTTTATATGTTGAAATTATAATTGAATCTAAAGTTATACAAATTTTATATTATTCTCTATGTCATTTTACAGGGATTATTACTTACCAAGAAGTTGTTGTCTTGGAATGTTATATTTTATAGAAAAGCAAGGTTTTTATCAAATCTATAACCATGCTACTTTTAAATTTTTGTCATTTGTGGACCGCTTTATTCTGATGCATTTGTAGGTATATATATATATGTCTAGAAAAATCCATGAAAAGGACTCGGATTTACTCTAACTTGCAGGCTTCTAAGAAGGTCATATTTTGAACTGGATGAAGATTTATAGAACTTCAAGGAATAAAAAAAAAAAAAAAAAACTATGGGACTAAATGAATTGAGGATAATTATTCTTATGATTCTATTTAAAATATTGTTGACTCTTAAATCTTTTGTTTCCTGAATATAGGGAAAAGTAAAGAGCAGACATTCTGCATTGTAGGAACTAACAAATTGGTAACAGATTCATTTCACAGTGTGCTCCCAGGAGACGAAGGGTTCAAAGATCATGGCTTACAACCAGGAGATTTGGTGTATTGGAAAAGACACCAAATAAAAGACTCTCCAACCTCATTGGAGGGGACCTTACCAGGTATTACTAACTAACCCATGTGCAACTAAACTTAAAGGAGTTAGCTCATGGATTCACATTTCTCATTTAAAAAAGGCATTTGACTATGAATGGACGTCTACTCCCATCTCTGACCCCATCTCCATCTGCAGCGGAGATCAAAGACTTTTCAAGGATAAGGAACAGCTGGGACCTTTCGAGGACGAGAAGTCGCCGACCACGGAGGCAGACAGCTATCCCAAGATGACATCAACAAGGCCTGTATGATCACAAACTGATACTGCTTGAACCTTGTTTTATACCATCTGATTGTTATTGATTGAATGTATATAAAATGATTTTCATATTATTATTATCCTCCTTATGGTTCCCTAGTGGAAACAGTATCTGCCTCCCCAGACCTCCTCCCTTATTAGATATGAAAAATTTAACTTGGATGCCTGCTAATCTTTCCCACCTAGTATACAATGATGTTCTGATTATCAGGTATGATCGTGAAATTAATGCTTTATTGGCCACACATTGGTCTTCTCCTACTATCAATAAGCTTTGGTTGTTGTTGTTTTCTGGCTCTATCTATTATAAAGGACCCACCTTAGGCAAATACCTCCAAGAACACCTCCCTGATAATTCCACTGGTAGAATTGTATATGGATGTAATCTGGATGAATATTGTATGGCTATAGAGATGGGTGATGAATAACTAAGAAAAACACCTGGATATGATGGCCAAAGGCTTGCAGCAGCCTGTGCTATCTGTCATAGAATATCATGTCCTCAGATTCACCAGCCATGCTCTTATGGCTGGATGTCTGTGAAATAAGAAAGAAATCAATGGGTCCCCATTTCAGAAATTATTGACATCATTTGGTGGGTAGATATGTTTATAATTACCCCACCGTCCTTGTGTCCTGGACGTTTGAGGAGCCCTATAAATACTCAAACTCTAGCCCATTTGGGAGTCTCCTTCACCCATTTAACTATGGCATGGGAAACTCAACACTTTTGGCTCCACTCAGTATACCCTAACTGCTCCCAAGCCATAGCTACCCAATGGCAACAATATTTCTGGTGGATCCAACAACATTGGTCTCCCTAAAAGAAGCAAAAGGGGAATACTTGGAGGAGTAGGGGCTGGCCTTGGTATCCTGGGACAAGCTGAACTTGCAGCTAATGAAGAACGTCATTCATTAGAAAAAGATTCTTTATCTCAAATAGGTCATCTAGAGGGAATGCTGTTTCAGGAAGAAGGAAAAACAGGGGGAAGCAGCATGGAAAGACAATAAAGCCTTAGTTTCATGGATAGAACAGACTCTAAAAACTTATGCACAAACCCAACAATGGGAACGTGCCTGTGCCCTAACTCAACAGGGCCTATTGTCTATGTTAATGCAAAGAATCTGAAGTGGCTATGCAACAATGGCCAACTATAATGGTTGCAGAAGCCCAGGCCAGACACTTATGGGACTCATATGGTTCCCCAGGAATTTGGAAAATTTTAAATGGGAAATGTGATCTACGATATTGTGTTTTTAAAAGCCCAGGTGTGAGTTAAATCCTAAGCTTAAAATTCCCAGTAGTTCAACTGGCTGGCGTAAGGACTATCCTCTATAATACTAGAATACTTCCAATGGGAAGTTGATGGGCCATATTTAAAAATAATAAACAATGTGAACCCATCTCACTGTCTGTGAAAATTGGAAAAGTGAATGGTTATGCCCTCAATCCAAATGGAATACTGAATTCACCCAGTCCTGGCTTATTGTATCTACCCCAACAAATAACAATATAGTATATGGAAAAGGGGCGTTTTTGCTGGGAAGGGTTAAAAGCAATCTTTACTGTAATATCACCAAGTTTACATTAAATAATACTAGAATATAGTGTAATACTGAAATTATAGGCAGAATGACTTTGCCTGATTTTCATAAAATCTGTGATAATATTGATACAAAAAAACCAATGTATTGGGAAATTGAACTCCTCCCCATGAAGCCATTTTTATGGGAACTAATTGGCCAGAAGAAAATTAGAGCTTCTAGATAATGAAATAGCGGAGTCTTAATTCATTTGGCCAAACATATCATAAGGTACAAATGACAGTGGATGAAGGAGGAAAACATATAATTAGCTTAATAAAAATTATGATAATACATGTAAAGGGTTTTTCGGTTGGCTGTGATGCTTGTTCCCCTTAGACTTTTCCTTGTCTAGTATTAGACATTTTCTGTTCCTAATCAGTGTTATTGGTTTACTATTGTTACTTTTGTTCATAATATGTAAATGTTATATTAGATGCAGAAAAGCAGAATGTAAGACAAACAGCAAAAAGACTCGGATCATGGTGGCTCAAAATTAGAAATGATCCAGAATACTTTTAACAAGGACATATAGGATCTGACTGCCTCCCATTTACCTGCCTTTTTAAAATATATATAATTCGACCTTAAATGCCATCTAAGGTTATGGTCTCGCCCCCATCCCCAGTGGTCCACCTGTTCAGCAAGACATGCTGACACTGAGACATCCTAGGAATGAGCCTTCCTAGCACCGTGGGACTCCATTATCCAACCAAAAGGTTGGTCATCAATGCATCCTTTGGATTGATTTATGACCAAAAGGGGAATGTGTGAACGGAAGGAGCCACATGCTAACCTGACAAGCTCAGGGGAGGCCTATGTGGCAGTCTTGCAAACTCAGAGACCTGAAATAACCACAAAGGATGGTTTGAAAATTAAATATTTAACTACAAACAGGTTATAGTGGGCAGTCATGTCCTAGGCCGATTTCTTCCCTGACAAAGGTCAACTTAGATCTTTACTGAGCCCATTTGCCTTTTTGCCTCTAAGATAACATATCTGTGAGATGTCTGTGAGATGTCTGGGTAACTTGTAACTTCCTTTTTACCCCGGACCCCTCAGGGCACAACAAATGGCACCGGGACATTCCTTCATTGTTATTGTTATCAAGTTAATTGTCAACTGTTAATTACGTTAAAGTATCCTGTATCTATCTCTGTAAGAGAAGCACATGTCCATCATTTCACTTTTCACCCAATCCCAGAGGTTTCCCCGCTTTGCTTTGTCCCACCTCCCTAATCTGTCACCAATGGATTTCATGTAACTCACCTACGTCCCTTTTCTTTGATTTCAAGGTATAAATATAGATGTAACCCTGCATCCTCTGGAGCATTATCTCAATTCATTGAGGTTCTGCTTCCCGGCATATGTCGACATTTTGGCTCAAATAAACTCACTAAAATTCTTTACAGGTTTCAATGGTTTTTTCGTTAACATGATCAACATAGCATTTCCGGTGACAACAGTGGCTAGTCATTGGCATGCCACTTTATCAGTCTTTTTAAAATGCGTGGTCTGCTTACCGTCATAAAAACTCTATTAAATAACAGATGCCCAGTGACCATATCATTACATGACATCAAAACTTACTTTAGCAATACAGGAGATTTTCTTGGATATCCTTTTATAAAAATAGGGAAAGTTCTTGTTTTTTGGACTAAAATTTAACTCATTGCTTATTATTTTTCATCTTCGAAGGGAACAGAACAATATTAGTTGTGATTTAATTTATCACAATCAATAGAAAGGCTGCTTTCCGTGACAAACCATTCAAAAACCTTTATAAAGAAATGTTTTGAACTAGCAAAAAGGAATGATAGGATGCCGAAAGCACCACACAAATTGAGACCCTGTGTTGTTACAACATTGATAATGTTGTCGTTTAATGTAATTCTCAGAACAGGCGCTGTTGTTCCGCTTTTCACAGAAAAAGACACTGAGGTAGAGGAAGGCTAAGTCAGGCGCCCAGGGCCAACCCCGCACTAACTGCTGCCGCTGGGATGCAAACCCGGGGAACCGGCTCCGGATCCAACCTTTTGAGTGCCTCGTAGCCGCACCCCAAAACAGACCACACACATGTATGTGAAAACATCCCCCCACCTTCCCGGAACACAGTAATGCTCAATGAATCTGAATGCACGCTTACCTTTCAGGCTCATGCAAATCAGAGCTTCCTTCAGCGGCATAATCTTCTACCACGAAGATTTTTATGACCAAGACTCCTTCATAAGTTTCTGAAAATAATTGGGAAAAAAAATAATTATTGGAAAGATAAGTGGTTTAAGTAGTCACTGTGTCCTCACAAGAAAAAATATATATATATTAAAAAAAAAAAACACAACTAAAAATCAACAATTCTTCCTGGACGCATCAGAGAATTGAGGGCACCAGGCAAACTAATGCCCCAAATCTGGAAAGATGAAGTGGACAGCGAGCATCCCAGCTTACCGGAGCAAAGCTCAGGGGGTAGCCTGCGGGTGGAATATCACAGCTGGAGCCAATGTTAGTAGGAAGACTTTACAGTTTACACCATAATCAATGACCTGCTGTAGGCTCAGGGCAGACTAGCTTGAAAATTGAAAACTCAGAAAAGGCCCAGTATTTCTCCAGCCCCACCCCCAACCCCTCATGCTTATGAGTTTTACCTGCGGGAGTCCCATTGTTCTCATTGTAAAGATGAAAGAAAAATCCTTTAATGCTTCAGGCCAAGAGGGAGAAGAGGTAACTACTTTAAAATACACTGAGAGTTCTCCCTTCTACCAAATAAGACCTGCCCTCTACGAAACGTAGCTGGAGCTCCAGGGGTTTTGCCAAAGATTAGCCAGCCTTGGAGAACAGAAATCCCCAACTCCAGCCACCTCCACCCAGCCCTCCACCTAGGGGAAAAGAAACACCCAACTCAGGCTCAACTACACACTGACACCTGGAGGACCATGGACCACTCCCCTCCCCACACCCACCACCTGGCCCACAGGGCCCCTGTCATAACAAGGGATTGCAGCTGAAAGGACTCCAAGCCTCAGACTCTATTTAGGGAACATCTTGAAAAACTCAAGGCCAATAAACAGGCAGAAACAAGGATGCTAGGAGAAAACATAGCCTCTGACAGCAGGCACAGCAAACAACACACCTGACCTAACTCCCAGAGAGATTAAAAAGGAAATCCCAGAGGCACCCAGAAGGCAGCTTAGGCAAACGCCTGTACTCCCCGCCTCCCACAACCACATCAAAATTACAATTAAAATGCAGAACAACCATCATCCAGAACCACCCGAAAGCTGGCTGAATGGAAGTCCTCAAGAAGTAAAGAAGGAAGTGGACTGAGACTGGTCAGAGGTGCTGAGGTGTGGAATGGGCAGACCTGGCACCCATGGGGGCCGCTGTTTGAATCTGGAGGGAGAGAGTCTCTGGTGAGGCTGCTGGAGGAGCAAGGGGTCCCAGCCCCACACCAGACCCCAGCCCAGGCTCCCAGAGCTGGGAAAAGAAGTGCCTACGGGCATTAAGAACTGCAGCTGTAAAAACTAGTTCGGATTGCGGCTCGGTGACACAGAGGCTGCTGGAGACCCAGCTGTTCCTCTTAAAAGGCCAGCACCACAAACTGAACTTACAAGGTCTGCTTCCAGCACCAGCGTAAGGCTCTGGGGAACACGGACACATAGAAGGTGGGACTGGATTATCTGGCATCAGGGCAGGAACTCAGGGTGGCTTTCTCCCAGACAGAGGTGCTCACAGGGATCATTACTCCTATGGTGGTACCTCCCCAGTCGCAGGGCTGACTGGCAGCCATTTCTGTATGCAAGCCCTGGTGGTTCCCTGAGACCCCGCCTCATCCAATTTACAACCCCACCAAAGCTGTGCAACTGCTTTTGCATATGAATGGCCTGTCCTTGCTCAGGCTTAAATCTTTCAAACAAGCTGCAGCTGGGTCATGGAGCCCCAAACCTATCAATAAAAGGATCAAAACCTAGCACCAGCACCAGCCTGCCTTGCTTCACTGCTGGACCTCATCTGGGCACTTCCAAAGCTGATTCAAAAGGAGGAATCTGCAGATCTCTCTGTATCTCCTGCTGGGTGGCCCCAGCAGTGGCCAACTTTGCACCTCCCTGGAGACCCAAGAGCCAGTGTACACAGTGGTCAGTGTGAGACCATACCAGACTACAACTCTTCACAACCATAAGTGACACACTCAGGGGGCAGGCTCAGTGAGCACCAAAGCCCCATTGCAGCAAGTCCTGCTCCATTCAGGTGTCTCCTGCACAGCAGCTCTCCCACGGCAGTCACAGCTGGTCCTCATAGCCAATTGGCCTGGAGGTCAATTCCTCCCAGTGACACCAACAGCAACCAAGTTTCAACTACAAGACTGTGCTCACAGCCCACAAAGGATGCACCTAGAGCTCCCAGCTCAGCTGACTGGGGAGGCTGAGCCACTGGGCCCTATAGGATACCAACCATACAAGGCCACTCTATCAACTCAAGGAGACATAGCAGCTACCCAATACATAGAAATAAACACAGAGAAGCAGCCAAAATGTGGAGACAAAGAAACATATCACAAATGAAAGAAATGGAAGAAAGCAAACTACTGGATATAAAGTTCAAAACCATGGTTAAAAGACTACTCAAGAATCTTCTAGAAACCTCCAAGGGACACAGTGAGACTTTCAAGGATCTTAGTGAGAATACCAAAAAAAAAATGGAAAAGGGTCAGTCAGAAATTAAGTATACACTGACTGAAATAAAGAATAATACACAGGGATTCAACAGTAAAGTAGAGGATCCCGAGAATCAAGTTAAAGATTTGAAATATGAGGAAGCAAAAAACACCCAACCACAAGAGCAAAAAAAAAAAAAAAAAGATTCCAAAAATATGAAGATAGTATGAGGAGCCTCTGGGACAACTTCAAGCATACCAACATTATGAGGGTGCAAGAAGAAGAGAGAGAACAAGATTTTTAAAACCTATTTGAAGAAATAATGACAGAAAATGTCCTCTACCTGATGAAAGAAATAGACTTACAAGTCCAGGAAGCACAGAGTCCCAAGGAAGAAGAACCCAAAGAGGACCACTCCAAGACATATCATCATTAAAATGCCAAGGGCTAAAAACAAAGAGAGAATCTTAAAGCAGCAAGAGAAAAGCTGTTAGTTACCTACAAGGGAGTCCCCATACGACTGTCAGCTGATTTCTCAACAGATATTATGCAGGCCAGAAGGGAGTGGCAAGAAATATTCAAAGTGATGAATAGCAAGAACCTACAACCAAAATTACTCTACCCAGCAAAGCTATCATTTAGAATTGAAGGTCAGATAAAGAGCTTCACAGACAAGAAAAAGCTAAAGGATTCATCATCACCAAACTAGTATTATATGAAAGTTGAAGGGTAGTCTTTAAGAAGAGGAAGAAGAAAAAGATAAAATATACAAACAACAAAATGGCAACAAATACATATCTATCAATAATTGAATCTAAAAATCTAAATAAACATATAAGAAATGTAGTGAACAAAAAAAAAAAAAGAAATGTAGTCAACAGAATAAACTGGTGAATAAAATAGAATCAGAGGCATAGAAATGGAGTGTACTGACAATTCTCAGAGGAAACAGGGGGTGGGGATGGGAAGAGATTAAACAAAGATCTTATATACATGTATGCATTACCTACGGACACGGACAATGAGGTGGCAAAGGCATGTGATGGCAAAGGCATGGGGTGGGGCAGGAAATGGGTGGAGGGGATAATGGGGGGAAAAAAGAGGGACATCTCTAATAATCACAACAATAAAGATTAAAAAAAGAAAGCAATACACTATTTATGTGAGCATTAAAAAAATCCACCTGCTAAAGGCTTATCTAGCTCAGTTCACTTTGCCTAATATAGAATTGATATCAATCTAACAATATCAATAATTACTTTAATACAAATAGTCTAAATATACCCATTAAAAGACAGAGACTGACAAAGTGGATTAAGAAAAACAGGACCCAACTATGTTACCTTCAAGAAAGATAATGCTTAAGCTTCAGATTCTTATTCTTCAAGGAAAGATGATTTATGAATCCCTCACAATACTGACTTTTTCTTTCATAAATTATTTCAGTGTTTTTATAGCTAGTATTTTTTAAAATATGCTGCTTTGCAAATAACAGGAACCCAGCTCCAAGTGATTTAATAAGAAGTAAACATTTCAGATCATGGAATTCATTTGTTCAAAACTTCAGGTCTTGGCTCAATGCAGAGCTCAAACTATATCACCAGAATCGAGTTTCTCTTTATTTCTCCACTATGTTTCCTCTATGTAATTTCATTCTCTGATGGGTTTCCAGAGGGCTGCTAGAAGTGCTCAGGTTCAAAGCCAACCAAAAATAGTGCGATTCTTTCCCCACCACGTGAAACCAAACTCATTTTGTTTCATAGTTCTAACTGGCTTCGGGGACCATAGGTAAACCCACCATACTGGCCTGAACAATGTGTTGAACTGTGTGGGTTGGATCTATGGGGGTTAAATGCCAGTGGAAACATGTGAGACAGGAAGGAGGAGAATGTGTGATCTTTTGGAGGGAAAACCTGTAGTTCCAAGCAAAGGGTGTTTGATAATTGATGTCCACTACATGTCATTGAAGAAAATCATCAGGTATTTTTCTTCATTGTGCTCAAATAATTTGCTCATTGTTTCTTTTCACATCTCACACACACACACACACACACACACACACACACACACACACTAGGGGCCTGGTGCATGAAATTCGTGCACTGGGGGGTCGGGGGTCCCTCAGCCCAACCTGTCCCCTCTCACATACTGGAAGCCCTCAGGGGATGTCCTACTGACAGCTTAGGCCTGCGCCCCACGGTGAGCGGCCCTAAGCCACAGTCTGGCCTCCCTTTGTGGGAGGCAACCGGACTGATCAGGGGAAGGCACCAGCCACATCACCCCGATGCTGCAGCACGGTCAGTCACTGCAGCCACCAAGGTGTTTTCATCAACACGGACTCCAGTCCCTTCACCAAGAAAAAATGACAACTTTCTTTAGGCATTTTCTAGATGTGTCTTTCATAGGATATGCATTTCTTTCTTTATTTTTTATCCTCACCTGAGGATATGTTTCCATTGACTTTTAAAGAATGTAGAAGAGAAAGGGAAAGACAGAGAAACATCAAAGTGAGAGGAACACTTTGATTGGTTGCCTCCTGCATGAGCCCTGATCTGGGTCCCGGCCAAGGCAACCTAGGTACATGCCCTTGATCAGAATCAACCCAGACCCTGCTGTCTGCAGGCTGAGGCATTATCCACTGAGTCAAACCGGCTAGGGCAGGATATGACATTTCTTAGCCCTCAAGCAGCGGACCTTCATTTTTTTTCTCCAGAAGTGTGGTGGAAAAACCCTAGATCACCTTTTTGGATTCTTATTACCCAAGTTACTAAGAATATTACCAGTGGCATACAGGAAGCTTAGCCAATGTGCAGTCAGAAAAGGTGTTTCCTCTATAGTTCACACCAATCAAGGGCTGGGCCCTGCCCAGGCCTAAAGCCTCTGGCCGAAGCTTTAGGCCTGGGCAGGCCCCTCCAGCTAGCTCCTTTTGATCACTGGCTCAGCCCCTGCCCAGGCCTGCTCAGACCGAAAGCCTCTTGGGCAGGAGTGGACCCCAGCTCCCTGCGATCAATTGCAGGGGGTTCACTCCTGCCCAGGCAGAAAGCAGACCCCCAGCTACCTGTCCAGGTGATCGATCACAGGGGTCTGCTCTTGCATCAGGCCAAAGCAACCCCCAGCTCCCTGCGATTGATTGCAGGGGTCTGGTCTGGCACCAGGCCTAAAGCCTCCAGAGCATACACCCAGCTCCCTGCGATCAATCGGAGAGGATCAGCTCGTGCACCAGGCCGAAAGCCTCTGGCAAAGGCTTTTAGCCTGGTGCCGGAGCAGAAACCCAGCTCCCCTGTGATCAATTGCAGGGAGTCCGCTCATGCACCAGGCCGAAGCAACCCCCAAGTCCATGTGATCAATTGCAGGGGGTCTGCTTCGGCAACAGGCTGAAAGCCTCCACTGGAGCAGACACACAGCTTCTTGCGATCAATCGAGGGGGTACGCTCGTGCAACAGGCCAAAGCAACACCCAGCTCCTTGCGATCAATTGCAGGGGGTCTGCTCCGGCACCAGGCCAAAAGCCTCCGCCACAGACTTTCGGCCTGGGGCTGGAGCAGACACTCAGCTTCCTGTAATCGATCACAGGGGTCTGCTCTGGCACCAGGCCAGGCTTTCGGCCTGGTGCCAGAGCGAATGCCAGCTCCCTGCAATCCGTCTCAGGGGGTCCACTCAGGGTGCCTATGTATGCAAATTAACAACCATCTTGGTTGGATTATTTTGCATACTCGCCCTGATTGGCTGGTGGGCGTGGCTTGGGCATAGCGAAGGTGCAGTCAATTTACATATTACTCTTTTATTAGGTAGGATATATTTGAAAAATGGAATTAATTTGAATTAAATCACACTGAAATTAAGAACATGAATTGAAATAAGTTGAAGAGGTGAATATTAGAGATTTATCCCAACTGCCTAATTTTGTAGCCAGTAGAATGAGGAATAATTAAAGGAATAAACTGGCCTTTCATTCTATTACTCGATGCAAAATTAGCAATATTTCAAACAAGAACAAATAATACTTGTCTGAGATACAGACGTGGGTTTTTTTTTTTCTAGTATATCTGATTTTAAAGTTGAAAAATGAATAGGGGTTTTTGTTCATTAGATTTTGAGCATTTTGTCATATCACTGGCACATTCTGCTGTGAAAGTTCTATGTAATAATAAATCTTTCACACACAAAATGTGGAAGAGCAATTATAAACTCTCCAGAAACATCCCTTGACATATTTAGGATGAGATTCACATTAGGTTCATGCTCTTCTCCATGTAGGCATGACCTTTTCATATTGAGATATTATATCAGATAGGTTACTGCACTTCAGGGAGGCTAATTAAAACATTTTACAAATAGCAAGACAATAGGAAGAGAGAGAGGAGAAGGATAAACACATATTTTGGCGTCTGCATTTTTTAATGCCAATTACACTTCCGTTGTCATTTATAATTGTTTGCTTATTATGAAGTAGTCTTGCTTCATTGATAACATTACCACATATTTTTTAAATCGTGGGTTGCACAGATTGGGATTTATGAAATTTCCAGCTATAGTTAACTTACACTTTATAATGCCAGTTTTAAGGAGAACAACTGGGCTCAAGTAAAAATTATATTTCATAATAGAACTAAAAAAGAGTTTCAACACTATTTCATAAATTTGGGTGTGTGTGTATTTTCTGGTTTCTAAGCAAGTCCTATCTTTAAAATTTATGTTTCAGAAATTTACATTTTAATAATACAAAATGACACAATCCGTGAGAAGGCACCTAAACTTGATCTATATTCCACAAAGACTCCAGTTACCGTTACAGATTACCATGCACAACTTTTAGTGTTTGCCCTTCATGAGATACCAGCATTGCGTGTTCTGCAGAAGCTACTATATGGCTCCCGCATTTGCTCCTCTAGTCATTTCTCTCCCCTCAACCAGCCTGACCTCTGATCTTCCATCTCCCCTGGAAATCAAACCAGGTGAGGATAACTGTCTTAGTGCTTTCAGGCTGGTATCGCAAAAATACCATAGGCTGGCTGGCTTAAACAACAGACATGTATTCTCTCAGTCATGGAGCTGGGAAGTTCAAGGTCAAGGTGCCAACAGATTTTGGGGCTGATGAGGGCCTGCCTTCCTGAGAAATGGTTCACCTGTCTGAATTCAAATGATGGATGGGAGGAGACAGAAGTATGGCGAAAATGAGACCTTTAATACACTCTCGAGAGAGAGGGTGTCCGTCCCATGGTACCGTCACAGGCACATGTGGAGCAGCAAGAGTAGCCCATTTATTTAGTCCCTCCTCTGCTTCCTCTTTGGCTGAGTACTCTTTGATCGCCTAGGTCTTGCTGTCTCCCATTGGGCCATTTAAAATACTGGGCTGAGGCCTTTCTAGCTGCCTCCACCTCCCCTGTCCAGCTGGCACAGAGGCCTCGGGGGTTTCCACCATGATGTTGGCCCACGTGCACAGCTTTTTCCCCCTCCCGCCTCCCTACACTCTGCCTGCCCTGGGGAATTCAGTAAATTCCATCAAAGCTGGCCGTGCTGGAGATGGGTCACAGAGGTCCATTTCCTACATTTCTGACTCACAGACAGCTGTCCTCCCTGTGTCCTCATTGGAAACATTCCTATGCGGTGGAGCTTCCCAGAGCCCATCATTTAGAAAGTGGAAGTGAACCGATTCCCTTGAAAATATATCTAATTCCTGGAAAAATTAAAATCTGTGGTTCCTGATGTACAGGCAAAACTATAAATACAATTCTTCAAAATAACAACAGCAATAATAACAAAGTCAAATCATGGATTTTATACCTATACTTTGCACTGAGAAAACTGGAAGTTGAAACTTTTACCTGCCTTGATCAAGGACCCTGATAACATTAGCTACAGTGATGTCATAAGCCCTCTCTTTCTAAAGTAAACACCAAATTCATTTAAATCCCTGTTGATTAGGACATAATTATAGAATGGCATCAAATTGAGTGTCTTAGTCCACATTTTTCAAGGATTAGAACCACCCAAACCTTCCCACAGCAATTAAAATAACACAAAATCCTTCCCATGGACGCTAAGACCCGAGGGCTCTGGCCGCTCAGGGCTGTCTGACCTCTATTCTCCTTGCTAACTCCTCCCCAGCCACCCTGACCCTCTTTATAACTTTTAATGGGGTTCAGTGATCAACACGAACATCAGTTTCCACTTTCAATTTCTGGAGTGCTGAGTGCAGATACAAAATCAATTAGTCTTTGAACCGATGTGCTATTTCCTGCACAGGGAACACGTTTCTCCCAGACCTTGGCATCAATCACAGTTTTAACATTTTTTATATCCTTATAATTTGCTCCAATGACTTCTCCGAGAAGCTTTGGCCGAGCACTGAAGCTAGCATTTTCACACTTCCAGTAAGTCCCAGTTCCGATGCCCTATTTTATTTGCTTCATAAAGTTTTGCCACTGTCTGAAATTATGTAATGAATCATTGTGTCCAATAAAAGGGTGTTTTGGGTTTTTTTAAATTTCTCTTTAGCACTCACTAATCCTTCCGATAGTGACTAGAACTGCGGGCCACTTGACTAATGCGTGGCAGTTAAATAGGCTTGGCTCACTGAAGACGATGCACAAGGACCAAATGGCAATGCTGACAGATCTGCAGTGTATTAGCCCAAGAGAAAATGCAATGATAGCATCAAAGTCAGCATATGCATCGCAGCCAAAAGCTATCTCAGCAGAGGCCTGGAGAGGCCAGAGGAGAGCACGCTGTCCTCTCTCTGTAAGGGTGCTGACATAGTTCTTTCTCTCCAATTGGGAAGCACTGTGGTGGGTAAAGAATATCCCAGAACCAGGACGCCAAAATGCAGCCTCTGCCGGGGTTCTCAGGTGTCTTGCCGAGACCAGAAGCAAATCATCCATCTCAGGGCTATCCCTAAACAATGCTAATGGGCTGGTACCACTGCCTTCAAATTCCTGGGACCCATGGTTACAAACCAACACTATTATGGGTCCATTTCCTTTCATGGCTAGGGGTTAGAGTCCTCCAGCTTTCAGAGAGGAAGGGAGAGGGAAAGAGAGAGAGAAACATCACTGATGAAAGAGATTCATTGATCGGCTGCTTCCTGCAGGCCCCACACTGGGGATGGAGCCCGCAACCTGGGCATGTGCTCTGACCGGGAATGGAACCGTGACCTCCTGGTTTATAGGTCGATGCTCAATCACTGAGCCACGCCAGCTGGGCATTGACAATTAGAAACATTTATTCTGCAACACCTGGAGAATGAACTTGGCTGTATGTCTTTCTGGCAGCAGGATGACTGACCGCCCACCAAAACCACAGTTGAGAGGACTTTCTGGGAGGCAGCCCCCCAGCTCAGGGCTACCTTCCCACAGGGAAATGAGAGGCGGGGTCTGTGTTGTTTGGGGGCTGAGGCGTGGAAGCAGCAGGAAGGCCTCCCTCCCTGGCCTCCCTCGTGTCCTTTCTGGATTCAGAAGAGCCTGGGAAACCAGCGGACGGTCACATCGCAATTCCACATCCATTTTCACATCATGTACTGGGCACGTGCCAAATTCACTTCTCTTAATCTACGTTCCTTATTGGTGACAAAATGCTACCTAATTGCTATTTGCTTGAGCGATGGGACACATTTGATGTGTTCAAGACGTTTCACAACATCGACTGGAAGACCAGTCTCATATTTCTGCATGCAGGCTGGTAATCCTGAGTAGGCAGGAAAAGCCAGCTTTCCAACATCCCTGGGGACCGACAGGCCCATTTGCCCGGATTCCAGGGGCCACTGAGGAACAGTAAGAGGGTGTTCCTTTGAAGAGCACATGCGCAGTAGAAGCCAGATAGCAAGGCAGAGCTTTGAGGCATGGAGCCGAAATAGCGACCATGGAGGGGAGGAATCTAGCCTGGGGAAATCTGGGGAAATGCCAGAGAGGATGAGGGCATGGAACCCTCCAGGTCTAGGAAAGGGACTGAAGAGCAGGGGAGGGGAAGGTTCTGTGAGAGAAATCCTCTGGTCTGGCCCCACCAAGGCAACCCCAGGTGGGACTTGAAATTCAATAAATCCAGGAGCTTTTTCATAGCAACATACATTTACGTTAAATGAATTCTATTAAGCGAATGATGTTAGAAATATCCACACGGCCCTGGGCAAATAAAAGGTTCCCCACCCCTGGAACAGGGCGAGGCACCAGCACAACCTCAAGAAGAGCCAGGAAAGAGATTGGATAGAGTGGAAGAAAGCCTACCCTTTCCAAAACCACGGAAATACAGTCAAACTCAGCCAAGGCCCACCTGGGTAGCACGCTATCTACCATCTATCTATCTATCTATCTCTATCTATCATCTATCTATCATCTATCTATCATCTATCTATCACCTATCTGTCATCTATCATCTATCATATATCTATCTATCATCTATCTATCTATCATCTATCTATCATCTATCTATCACCTATCTGTCATCTATCATCTATCATCTATCTATCTATCATCTATCTATCTATCATCTATCTATCTATCTATCATCTATCTACCTATCATCTATCTATCTATCATCTATCATCATCTATCTATCTATCTATCTATCTATCTATCTATCTATCTATCTATCATCTATCTACCTATCATCTATCTATCTACCTATCTATCATCTATCATCTATCATCATCATCTATCATCATCTATCATCTATCTATCTCTCCTTAACAACTGCACAGGTCTGGGTGTTGCAACCACGTGGGCCAAAGCACAGAGGCTGCTGTGGACCACATGAGAGCAGGGACTCAGGTAGACTACTGGAGCCTCAGATGCCGGGCTAATGGCAGGGCCGCTCTGGGTCCTGGCCCTCCTCCTGGGCTTGGTGGGGACAAGGGAGACCCGCGGCCCCAGAAGCTAGACTTCCTCAGCGAAGGGACCTGAGCCACCTGGTCATGCATGGGATGTCCCCTAAGCCCTGCCTTGGTTTTCGCACCAATAAATCTTGCCACCTACTCCAGCGCCTCCTGGGCTGAGTCCTGAAGGCTTCTCCTGTGATTCCCTCTAAGAATCCTATTTCCTCTGACAACATTTCCGCTCTGGATTTCTCCCCTCTCTACATGTAAATACTCTGTGTGACACACAGTTGGAAGGTATTATAATTTGTGTTATATTTTTATCTAAAGGCCAGCACAAGTCAAGTAAAATTTTCTGTTGATTTGCTTGTTACATGTTTGCTATTATTGCTCTCTTTAGCTGTTTTTTAATTGATTATCTGCTTTGTGACACAACCATTATTTAATTAATTGTGTGTAAGCTAGTAACTCCAGAAATCCTGTAATTAATTATACAATGTTTAATTTATTATAAATAAATACCACTGCTAGGTTCTTAGTAAGATTACTTTTATATTTCTTGTTACAGTCTTTTATATTATATAATGCAGTGCCTAGCATATAAAGCCAACTTTTTAAAAAATATATTTTTATTTATTTCAGAGAGGAAGCGAGAGGGAGAGAGAGATAGAAACATCAATGATGAGAGAGAATCATCAATTGGCTGCCTCCTGCATGCTCCCCACTGGGGATCAAGCCTGCAAACCTGATACCTCCAGAATTGATCCAGGGAGCCTTCAGTTGGCAGGCCAATGCTCCATCCACCAAGCCAAACCAGCCAGGACAAAGCCAACTTTTAAAAATGTAACAAAAACAATCCTTTTAATTTTAGATGGCTGTTTGAATTTCTCTAAGAAAATACTTACAATCAGTATATAGTAAAGCAGACGTCCTCAAACTACGGCCTGCAGGCCACATGCGGGTGTTTTTGCCATTTTGTTTTTTTACTTCAAAATAAGATATGTGCAGTGTGCATAGGAATTTGTTCGTAGTTTTTTTTTTTTAAACTATAGTCCGGCCCTCCAACGGTCTGAGGGACAGTGAACTGGCCCCCTGTTTAAAAAGTTTGAGGACTCCTATAGTAAAGTCTTCTGTGTCTCTAGTTCTGCTTTATCTCTCTAAAATTAGTATGAGGGCTTGATTTAGTCACTTGGATAAAACTCCTGGGTCAATATTTAGTCACTTGGATAAAACTCCTGGGTCAATATTTTATCAAAAAGGAGTATAAACATGTATGTCATAAGTGTTTTTAGATACCCCAAATTAGTGACTTAATGGAATAAAAATGATACCCCTTTAAGACCCACTCCTTGTATTACTTTAAGAAAGTGTTCCTGTTTTCTTTATTTTATTCATATCTGCCTCATCTCTTCCCCAAGGGCATTCAGTAATGAGATTCTGTTAAAGGTGGTAACAAAGTTATTTCTACTAAAGAAGAACAGCAATCCAATTTTTTTGTACATGCAAACTAATTTCAAAACTTGCCTGTCAAATAAACCTGCAGTGCTTAAAATCTAGCCATTACCAAATTTTGAATGACAATGCATCAACCATATGAAACATTAGTGTTTTGTTTGCTCTGTTTTGGGTCATTTTGCTATTGCATCATAGTACCTGCTAAATTGATCTTCATTTCAAGGATCTTCTTTCTTTCAATGGAAGGAGAGGAAACCTAGATATAAACCACCTTGCCTTTGGTACATATTTTGATAAAGTTTAGTGAAATTCTCTTTGGGAGCAAATTCACAAATGTGAATAAACTTGGACTACATAATATATTAAACTTGTATTGCAAAAGCAAAATTAGGGATGCTTAAAAACACATTGGAAACTCAATGATAATTATAAAGTTTCCTATTGGAATTAAGACTATATTCTGTTCATTTTAATTATGCTAATAAAATAAATACTAATATTGTTATATTAAGTATCATAGATGATTTTAAATAATTTATAATAGGAGTTTTAAAATACATTTTTAATCCTACAAAAGCTTCCTGAATTCCTCTATTTGAAAGAATTCCCTGCTGATTTCCTGGCACGTGTCCTTTGTGTGTACATGCAATGTGTGTGTTTAGCAAGATGGGATGCATATTATTATTATCCATTTGATTAAAAGGAAAATACAGATCAAGGCTGTGGAAATTACTCCACTTCAAAAAATGGTAGCTATAAAACTACACTTTCAATGAATAATTCAATACACAGCCCACCAACAAATATTCACTAGGAGATTTAATATGAAATCAAGAAAGAATTATGTAATTAAAAAAAATACACTACAGATTCTGAAGACATGGATTCCAATTTGCTTAGTAACCAGTCAAAAAGTCCTGCCACATTTGCTTAGACTCTCTCAATCTCTGTCACCTCATATGTTTGTTAATTCAACAAACACTTCTTAAATAATTGCCTTTAGTAGGCACTCATCTGAAAAGTGAGGCTCAGTCTAGATAATGTGCAAGGTCGGTCCCCAGTATTTCTAACATTGCAATAGAGCTAGACCAATCAGGCAATATAGTCACTTCGGGATGGTAATATTAGGTTCTCACGTTACTCTTCCCAACTCTCCAATGCCCCTATTAACATTACTCATAGGAAACGCTGGGCCATCCATTGCGGTTGTTACTTTATCCACACTAATGGTAAAACTTACTTGCCCTTTATCAAAAGGCCATCTATGAAATCATCTTAATGTATGTTAATAGATTGTTGCATTGTAAATACAGTAATATTTTTCTCTTTATTAGGTGTTCAAATTGCTTTATGTATTGTTCTGGTAAGCTAACCAATTAGAATTCATAGAGTATGACTTTTTGTTAATGGAAACAGAGAGTAGTTTTGTAAAGCCTTAATAATAATTTTTTATACATTCAGAGAGAAGTATGTTATCAGGCCCAAGATATGGTGTGGGAAGGAGGTATCTAATCAAAGTTTATACAGAGTTCAGAGTGGTACCCCACTGATTGCAGGCTGTGTTTGGTTTATATGAACCAAATGCAAGAGCAATAATTTTTTTAAAAAATTCTAATAAATTAGCAAATGCAAATTATGATTTGTAAAGCAATTTGTCCTGCACCTTTTCATCTATTAAATATCACATCCTAATAATACTTTAAGAAATTTAGCATAAAAGTAAGTTCAATTATAATTACAGTACAAACCATAAGTCAACAAATTATGATTGCTTTTCTTTTGCATCACACAAATGAATCAAACTAAAAATCAAAATGGTCTGTAATTTGTCAGAGAAATGTCATGAGCATGACCTCCAAGCCCTCCTCTTGTGGAGAGTAATGCATTTTCCCGAAGAACTCTCACACTTCCCTTTAGAGACCATAAAACATTGGATGGCGATTGAGAAAACTCACGGTGATTAAAGCCCCAGGGTCAGAAGGCAGAAAAGACCCTGGAGATGGCATTGACTTCTGAAGCGTTCAAACTGAATCATACCGGGAGCATGGTTTAATGAACTTTTAGAAGAATGATACACATTTGATTACAAAATGTATTTAGAAACATATGCATTACTATGCTCCCTCTATGAAACAAACTAAATAAGAATCTTAAAAAGTTGATAATAAAGCCCATCCGATGTAACTCAGTGGTGGAGTATCAACCTATGAACCAGGAGGTCACGGTTCAATTCCTAGTCGGGGCACATGCCTGGGTTATACGCTCCAGTAGGGAGCGTGCAAGAGACAGCTGAACAATGATTTTCTTTCATCATTGATGTTTCTCTCTCTCTCTTCCTCTGCATTCTTCTCTGAAGTCAATAAAATATATATTTTTTAAAGTTTATAATAAGGAATTCAATTTTTCATTATTTTTTTCATCAATCACTTTACTCCTTTTCTTGTTTTACAACTTAGACCTCACCCTAACCGGTTTGGCTCAGTGGCTAGAGCGTCAGCCTGGGGACTGAAGGGTCCCAGGTTCGATTCAGGTCAAGGGCATGTACCTTGGTTGTGGGCACATCACCAATAGGGGGTGTGCAGGAGGCAGCTGATTGATGTTTCTCTCTCAATGATGTTTCTAACTCTCTATCCCTCTCCCTTCCTCTCTGTAAAAAAATCAATAAAATATATTAATTAATAAATAAATAAAATAAAAGTTAGACCTAGTTCCCCCGCCCCCCCTCCCCCACAGCATATTTCTTTGTCTTTCTCCTTTAACTTTAACAATGTCCCTCTGACCACATTTCCTCACCAGAGCTGCAGAAGAAAGCCCTGTTTCTCCCATCTCGGTCACCGATATCTGGCCTTTTAAGATGTGCCACTTCCCAGATGTCGCAGTGCCCTCCTCCCGCCTCCATGGCCTTTCTTAGGAAGTTGCTCTGTGTTTATCCTGGCCGTTTTCAGTAAGCCTCCACAGAAGGATGTTCCACAGGGTTCATCGGGCTTGTTTAGAATTTATCCCTCTTCATCGTCTGTTCTCACAAATGTTTTGCTCTCAACCCTCTGAAACTACACGTCACATTACACTTTCTATCGAAATTATTTTTATAAATATCTCTTCTGTTCTGAGCTTTATATGATTAGGCAGGTTGTTTTTCCCTTGTGTGCTTAGTAATGATACCTTTCCATAACCTGTGGACCTCAGCAGTGAATACCCACATTGTATACATCCTGATGCTTACTAGTACTAGAGAGAACTGACTAACATCTTGCTTTGTTCTAAATCTTCCATCCCTTAGGTACTTTGAATGTCTTTTGTGTTTGTTTTTTTTCCATTTACATATTCCCTAATGTAAGTTTCTAGATATTTCAAAATCATTTCTCTCAAATTTTAACTTCAAAAGTATATACCTGTGTCAGAAAAACAAATCTAAACTCTGTGAATTTCATTTAGACAATTTCATTTAGACCAAGTTTGTCATCATAGAGGTGAAAAATTGTAGATTAGTATCCAAATTTTTATATTTTTATGTCCACTCAACTCATCTTCTTCTCTAACTGAACTTACAAGGTGGATTTCCTATTTCTTTACATTTTTGTATGTGACTTTTAAAATGTTTTCAATTACCTGTTTCCTGTGTATATTTGCAAACTTCAGTTTTGGGAAACATACTTGATAAATATCTGAGTAATAATGGCATTTCACCATTTACATTCATCTACCCAGAAACCAATCCCTGGTTCCTGAGTCTCTGAATCCTTGGTATTTCCCAGGTGATAGAAGTGTCTTTGTTACTTACGGTGGAACCTGACAGTGTATAACAATAAGGTGAATCCTGGGGGGCCTGTTGATAGTTTATGCTAAAAGTGATTCTGTTCAGAGACTGGCCTGCAATAGGAGTATCAGGGTTTCAAGCATCTGAAATCAGCCTAACCTCCAGGGAGCAGAGTGGGGCTAGAGATTGAGTTTCAGTCCCACAGCCAGTGAGTCACTCCATCATGCCGATCTAATGAAACCCCAAAAAAGACACTGGCCATTCGAGAAGCGAGCTCTCTTGGTTGGCAGTGGTCTGCACATTGTTACACGCTGACGCGCCAGGACGGAGATGCGCCCTGACTCTGTAGGGAGAAGACATGGAAGCTCAGGTTTGGACACCCTGCAGATTTCACCCTTCGTGTCTCTGATTTTTGCCTGGTTCTGGTTTACATCCTTTGGTTATAATAAAACTTTAATCATAAATATTAGGTTTTCATGAGTTCTGTGAGCTGTTCTAATGAATTATTGAACCCTGAAGGTGAATGAAGGATCCCAAAATTTATAGTTAGCTGGTCAGGGGTGCAGGTGGTATGAGAACCTCAAAATTTGTGACTAGTATCTAAAGGAAGTAAATGAAAACAATGCCCTTAACCTTAAAGTTTGGCCCAACCCTGCATAGCTGGTGTCAGAAGTCACTGCATATATATATACACACATACTGATTGGCCAGATTATTATTATGATCTCTGAATGCATAATAATCTGGCCACTCAGTGTGTGTGTATAAATATATACATTTATATATATATATATATATATATATATATATATATATATATATATTTTTTTTTTTAGAAGCCCGGTGCATGAATTTGTGCATGGGCAGGGTCTGGCCAGCCTGGCCAGGGGGAGGGGACATGGGCAGTTGGCCGGCCTGCTGGTCGAACTCCTGGTTTAGGGGACAATTTGCATATTGGCCTTTTATCATATAGGATATACACCGAGTGGTCAGATTATTATGCATTCAGAGATCATAATAATCTGGCCACTTCTATACACAGAAGATGGAGCATCCTACAGTGCCAGCAAGCAAGGAAGTGCTCAGAAAAAGAAACCAGGCAGAAGGCATCCAGGAGCTAATGGAAAGAGCCCCCTCTGGCAAACACTAGGACAACTAGAGCAGGAAAATCAGCGATTTGGGTTATAACCCACCATAAAATAAATACCCTTGAGTCCATACTTATATAAATAAATTATGAACTAAAGAGATAAACCTCATGCATGGAAGAAGAAACAAGTCTCCCATGTAGAAGGATTATAAATAATGTATGTAGAGAATCTGCCCTCAAGAAAGGGAGCACATACACCCTCGTTTCTTAAAATATCACCGCCTGTACCACACCCTTCCCCCCAAATACATTGGTTTGCTCTTAGGTACCAGTTAGATCACATGTCATCCTGACTCAACATTTCCAAAACTTGACATAGAAATAATAGTATAAAGATAGTAGCATTCTGGCCCTGTGTCTGATAAAGCAACTTCATTAGTATAATCTCATTTAAACTTTCCAATAATTCTGTATTCTGGGTAATATATTTATCATTTTTCCAGAAAATGGATTGAAGTTTTTAAAGATCTCAGATATTTAACCTAGGCATAGCTCATAACTAGTTATTTTGACTTCATATCCAGTACTATTTCTACCATACCTCTCCATACCACAACTTAATAAAATCCATCGACTATATGCTTATCACAATATTTTTTAGTATCCACCTAGAATGAAAGATTCAGACAAACACATCCCTAAGAGAAAATGAATATATAAATATGTATTCCTCTATAAGTAAGCTCAAATTGAGTTAGAATCAAATGTATATATTCAACACATATCATTTTTCTTAAATATATATGGAGATGTACATATAAGCATAAAATATATGCACATACACAAGGTTTTTTCTACATCTGTGTGTATATGTATATACACACAGACACACATATATAACATCTTGATGCTCACATAGATTGTCCTTTTGAACAAAATTTATATTTTGTCTAGTCTTTTACCAGCCTTAAAAAATCATGCATTTCTATGCATATCTTCAAAATGTTATTCACTCCATTTTGCAGATGGCAGAACAGCTTCTTTAGAAAAGCCACCAACAATTATAAAAGCTATTTGGATTATAGTCATAAATCTATACAAGTTTTTAGCCCAGTGTTCTCTACTTATATAAGGAAAACAAAGAATAAATAAATGTCAAACAGTATGTATGGGATATTTTAGTTGCTATAGAGGCAAATATAAGAATTGGTAGTTCTTAAAAGTCTAGTAGCCTATAAATATTTAACTTACTGCAACCAATTTTCCACTGGAATGACTATAGACCTCAGAAGCGCAATATAATTGGTTAAAATTTTAGCTTTACCAACCTTGTCATATCCTAGGTTAGTGAAGCAACCAAGCTGATTTATTTTTTGTTTAGTGCCTGAACTGGAGAAAAAAGAAAAAGAAAAGGGCAACTCAATGTCAGGTATACCAATTTATAAATAGATACTTTACAAAATATTGCAATACAGTTTTACAAGCAAAACAAGTGACTGCAAAAAAATTAATATTTCTATTCAACATTAACTATGTATGCATTAAAACTGTGAAATTTATTTTGCTCTAAATAGTTCAAATATATCTTTTCTTAACAATAACCTACAAGGCCAAATGTGTCTTTTGGAGGGCTTGGTTGCTTGTTTAAAGAAATGGTTTCTACCAGATGCTCACCAGAAAAGGGACCAGGTCCTGGGGATTTCAGCCTAAGCCACCAGCAACAGGGCCAGATGGAGCAGACAGACATGTCTGCCTGCCTGGGGCTAATGGTCCCTTCATACAATGAGTTTAAGAAAAAGAGACATAAGTTGTAAAAGAATTTCCATTGGCTCTAGGTAAGGGGGTGGGAGGAGGTGAAGAGGCCTCGTTCTGGCATAGGCATATAGCTTATGCAGAGAGCTTGCTGCTTGCGATGGGTTGTGGGTACCAGTTGGGAAAGTTCAGGCATGTGTAGGCTGCGGGGGACTCCAGTGGCTGGCTCTTGCCTCTAGGCAAGAGCTGAAATAGCTGCCTGGCAGCTGACTCCAACTTTTCATGTATATTTGGGAATGAGATCAGTCTTTGGTTGGGTTTTGCCAATGGCTCTATTAACCGACTAACTCTCCTTGTGTCTTCTTCCCACACTCTGGCCTGCTCTACATTAATCTAGGACATCTTAATTATTTTTTCCTGTCCCCTCAAGTTGTGTTGTGTATGTATTTGGGAAGATCAAATCACAGTGCTTTATTTCTTTTTTTCGGAGACACTGAGCCCACTCACCGAGAGCTACGGCACCGTGCCTTGCCGGTGTCACTGGCTGTCATATCCTGACTTGTCTCTGAGAAGTTTTCTCTGTACTGTGACCTCCTTACAATGTGTCATGGTGGAGAAAAAAGCCAACGAGGGGAAAAACTGAAGTCTGGGAGGCTCTGTTTGTTCAGAGAGACTGCTGAGAACATAAAAGGCCAGTATTTCTCGCATTGATTCTTTGAAGAAAAGCTGGACAGCTTCTCAGGCTCCCATTTTTCCTTTCCCTCAACTCCTTCGGTCTCATGTCAACGCTTTGAAAAGCTCCAGGTTCAGAGTAATTGTTCTCCAAGTCCCTCTTCTCCGAGCTGGGACGGGGTGGGGTGAGAGAGGCCCTCTCCAAAAAGGAAATGTTGGCTAGTATTCATTTTGCTTTTGCCCCATCTTTTTAAAAAAAATAGGTTTGAGTAAAATTATTGCTAAGAAATTTTTTTAAAAGCTGACAACACAAAACCTAAATCCAGAAAAAAAAAGTGAGAGATTTAAATACAGACATTGTTTTGACCACATCAACCTTCTGCCCACCTCAACTGATATCACTCAATACAACATGTCATTTAGGTCCATGACACGCTCAAAAGAATTGCTTACAGATAAAAACAATTGTGGGCAAAACAAAGCAAACTAAAATGATCCAGTTTCATTGGCCCTTGGTTAAAACAGAGAAACCTGAGAAATCACCTTCAACGTGCACTCATCATGAAGGAATAGTAAAATATTCCACTCAAGACCCATACATTTGAATGTTTGAACCTTTTTGAGTGTGCTTATGCTCGACTTTACAATCAGCCTCTGTTCTGACTTGGAACCCTGACAATGCACATTGCAGAATCCCATTCTTCCCTTTGCCGGGTGTCTGTCATTGGTTTGGTGGGACAGTCAGAGCTCTCTGAAAAGCACAGACTATCTGAGTAGCATGACCAATGTGCTTTAAATGTGCATGTGTGTATGATAGCCATAAAAGGACAGTGGCAATCAGCTATTGATCTATTTGGAAGAGAGAAGATAAATGCCCCTCCCAAGGTTGAAAGCATGGGCGAAGAGCGAGCCTCGGAGGCCAGGCATGGAGTGAGGGTGTGGAGGAGAAAGCCACAGTCCCCAGCCTCAGGTCCCTGGGAGAGCGTGCAGGCTGGTGTTGCCTGCTTTCCAGGAGGAAAGCTTAAACCTCGTGGGGGGATTTACAAAGGCTCCCCCTTCTACACCTCTGCTTACCGCCTATGGGAAAGAGAGATGGGGCGCTGTGGAGTAGAGCAGGCCAGGGTGTACAGCCTCCCTAAAAGAACCTCGGAATTAACACTCTTAACCCAGAGAAAACACAGGGCATCATCGCGGAATGCTTCCTTGCTGCATGAGAAAAACAGGGGTGCCCCCAGGTTCCCCGAACTCTCTGCTAGGCCAGGAGCAGGCAGCTCAGGCATCTCCTGCATCCTTTCCTTGGGGAGACTGAACTTCTTCGGTTTCAAACCAAGGCAAGGTCTTTACTGTCTAGCCCACAGAGTAAGCATGTTGCTTGGAAATGGCGGGTGACTAGCCATATGTGACCTGTCCCCAAGGATGACAAAGAGCCTGCACAGGGAGTTCAAATAACTCACTCTCAGAGATGACTCGGTGCATGCACGTTCTCTGTCCCTGAGCTCTCTCTGGCGCAATATTTCTGGGCCATCTGCCTCTGTGCATGACCTAAACACACCCTGCCCTCTTCCTCTGAGAAGTGATTCCTAAATCAGCTCCAGCTCAGACCCTGGTGCGACACTGCCAGGTCCGTCCCAGGCAGCAGGTGTGGCTGTGCCAGGAACGCAATCCACTAGCAATATTCCCAGGAGCGGGGAACGTTTCTCTTTGGTTCTCTTCCCGAAAATGCACTTAGTATGTTATATTCACTGGCGTTCTCGCAACAATCTTGCAAGATAAGCATCTTTATTAATAAGTCAAATAAAGCACACTACGTTTGTGTTTGTTTTTTATTTACTTTATACAGTTAGAAGAATTGAAGAGCCTGTACTTCTTACCCATTACATGGGCTAATGTTGCGGTTGTTTAGCAAAAAACAGATTAACAGCCTCTTTCCGCAGCTAGCTCATTTTTAAAAGCATACTTAACGCAGATGAAGCGTGGGGCTTTTTTTTTAAACAGCCGGCATAACTGTTAATTTGCTTTCAGATTGCATTTTCAAATTTCTTTGGATTTATAAAAAGTGCATGTCAACAGACCAGAATTAAAGAGGTGACAAACTGTGAAGAATTAAGAGTTCTAATTTAACAGCTGAGCAACTGCAAATAACAAAATCTCAGACAAACACCATTTTAATGAAAGATGACATGCTGGAGATGCTTTGTCGTTGTTTTGTTCCTTTTCATCAGGTAGCAGCAAATGCGCTTAGGAAGGCACCCTGGAATGTTGTGAGTGTGAGAACCAGCTCCAAGCCGTGCTGTTAGCTCTGCTTTTTGGTTGTTTTCTGAAACCATATATGACACTTGCTTTGCACCAAGTAGATATTTCTTCACTCAGATGCGTCACAGTTGTTCAAGTCCAGACTAGTTGTGTGTTAGTGCTATCCGGTGCTATTCTTCTTGTGGTTCCTACTTCTGAAACCCTTCTTTTTCATAGTGCTCAGAACTAGAGAGAATCACATGATCGTACAGGGAAGAGATACGAAACATTCTATGGTGCAAGAGTGGAATTTTGTGACTTATAAAAAATAATATAGGTCCTGTCTTGCCTTGCAAACACAGAGATGGCATTAACTGACATTGGAGGAGGGATTAAATGTGATTAAGGGATGAAGCAATTTTGATTGTGGATAATAAAGTTCATGGAAGATCAGAGTGTGCAGTCATGTTCTTTTTTAATTTATTAGGGCTCCTAGTAAATGTTCACTGATTAATTGCTGAAAGATGTATCCCACTGCTCCCCGAGCATTTATATAATAATAAGAGCGTGTTGCTCAGACTTTGAATGAGACGTGTGTGCGTAGCTCCCACTTACAGATTTGTAAGCAAGTGCCTGTGAGGGGTCACCTTTAGGTCCCAGGGCACTGACTCTGAACATTGGATCATGGTTTCCTAGTTTCCCTTATTTTCTACTCAAATAGCTTTGATATTGTTTTAAAGAGATTTTTGGGAATTAATACAATGAGAAAATAAACCTCCAAAAATATCTTTCCTTTTTCATATTCAGTTCAATAAAATTACAGTTTTCGGCTTTCTTTATTTTCCTTTCATAGACACCTAATTCCTCTAGATTTAAGTATGTATTTATGGTTGACTTTGCAGGATATCCTAATTATCATTTTGCAAAAATAATCGTATTCTAATTAAGTATCTATGAACACATTTTATCTAATTTTTATTAAATTTATTATAATTGTATATATATATATATACACTGAGTGGCCAGATTATTATGATCTCTGAATGCATAATAATCTGGCCACTCAGTGTATATCCTATATAATAAAAGGCTAATATGCAAATTGTCCCCTCAACCAGGAGTTCGACTAGCAGGCAGGCTGGCCAACCGCCCATGTCCCCTCCCACTGGCCAGGCTGGCCGGACTTCACCCATGCACGAATTCATGCACCGGCCTCTAATACACACAGACACACACACACACACACACACACACACACACTGAGTGGCCAGATTATTATGCGTTCAGAGATCATCATAATCTGGCCACTCAGTGTGTATATATATATATATATATATATATATATATATATATGATATTTATTATCTAGCTTCCCTCATTGTCATCATCCCCCACTAGAGTGGCACATGTGTTAAAATTGATGAATCTGCATGGACACATCATCACCATCCAGAGTCAGTAGCTTACATTCGGGTTCACCCTTCCTCAAATACTTAAAGACTGACTTTATAACAGTACTTGTATATAACAAATATTTACATGTAGAATTTTAATAGCGAATAAAAGAAGGCAGGATAACAATGATAAAGGAAAAACTGGAGAGGCCAATAGCTGGGCAGCTGAGGACAGATACAGTGGGAGCGTGCCTCTGGGAGGCCTCCATCAAAGTAAACATAGCAAGAGGGGTCCAGAGGGAACTCTGGGAAAAATCACCCCAATTGTGTATATTATGTTAACTATGTAGTTAATGATGGGACTAACATATGAGATATTTATGATAAAGTCTGGGAGAAAGAAAACTGGAAACATATTTTAGTGTCTAATAAGACAGAGTAACAGATATTATTTAATTCGGTTATTATTTAATACATTCAAATGTGTTTATAGTGGGTATGACTTTACCCTAGCTACAAAACAGAGTTTTCATTGTTTTTTTGAAGACTTTCTCATTTTATCTTTTTTATTTTGGGGTTGAAGAGTGGTTGTCTATACTGATCCACAACTGTCTGAATTTGTGGATTGTATTCAATTGAATAAATGTTTACAAACTAGACATTTATTTCTGAACTCATCTTTTTTTTTTAACACGCCTTGCCAAACAGCAGCTAACACACACCACTAACAGTATTTTGCTTTTCCCTAGAGCAAACAATTCCTTAGGTGCATAGTCTGCCTTCCATTTTACCACAGATGATAGGTTCACAAATATTTTACCAGGTCCTGTTGACTTCTCAGTATCTGATAACAGATTCTTTCCCACCTTTCACTTGACCCTTAAACCAGTGACATATATTTTGCAGTTTGTTTTTCATTTTTTAATGGTGTAATTATTTTCTGGTGTGGACTTATATATCAGGACTATAGTAACAACCCCTCAAACTCAGTGACATTGAAGAGAAAATGTATGTCTTCTTCATGCTACACAGAATCTCGGGTCATTAGAGTGATTTGTTCCATGTCAATCTCCCTCAAGGATCCAGACTGATTTAAAACCTCTGTCATCTGGATCATCATTGTCAGAGGACATCAACATGAAAAATTGAGCACTTGCTCTTAAATACTTAATCCCAGAGGTGACATGTGCCGTTTCTATTCATATATGCTTGATCAAATCAATTCACAAAATCACATCTATTGAATGAGGACAGAGAAATGGAATCTTACATTTACAGAAGGAGAAGACCTGGAAATATCAATGAACAGAGCTAATGACTCTCACAGTCCCACTGATCCACACTAAATGTGAGCAAGTGGGTGGAAGGAAAATCCTCAAAGGACAAAGTCTGGAATGGCCCAAGCATTATACCACCTTGGTTCCCAAATTTTCCCAGCTATGAATATTACATTTGTATCATCAGAGTACTCTACTCTAGAAAATTCTCTCACCAACCCAACAACCCACCAAATGTTTACTGGATTCTATTTTTATACAACCATAATAAGAAAATAAATGAAAGTAGTAACATTTATGACAGAGTGTTTCATTATTTTATCAATGGCCACAAATAATTATGTTCCATAAATAAACACAGCATCTGTGTTATACGACAAAACTACATTTTTATTTTATGAGTTGCATATTCCCATGTAATTCTAAATAATTCATTCCTCTCTGAACGAAGAAAGTAAAGTTTTACTGGGAGTTTCATTTAATGGGAGATTTGGCATAACGTATTCCTCTACAGTAGTAAATATCCTTAGTGAAATAAAATTGTCTTGTCCTTAGAGTCAAAGTTCTGTGGTATGAACTATTATTTTATTACCTAGCTTTATAAGTATTTTTTGCTATTGATTTACATGTAAATTAGTTTCCAATAATAATGATTTAGAAATATATTATCAAATGCCATTGCTTTCTCAATCTTCACCTGATTCCAAAAAGTATCCAAAAACTCACACTTATCGGTCCTTCATGTATTTTTAGAAAAGACATAAAGTCCTACCTGACAATAATGGTAAAAATTCAAAGGAAAACAAATGTAAGTCATGTGAATGCCCTGGTATGTCTGCAGTTACAACTGTGTTCTGTTCTACCTTGTAAGAATGCCCGGTGTCTACCCCCACCCCACTGACTCCGGTCTCTCCTGGTCTGGAACTGGACCAGCTCTGCCAACTCCCTTTCAGCTGACTGTGCTTCATGATCAGTCCCTCCCCACGGAATCTCAGTTTGGTTCCCTGAAACCAAGGCCCCATTCAATTCTGCTGGTTTCTTTTTTCTGTATATTTTTTCCTGCCAATTAATTGGGACCAATCTTGCTATGGATACCTGTTTCAATATGGTCACACGCTGTGTGTCTTTGATAACTGGTGAAGGAAAAATTATTCTGCTCCTTTGCTTTTAGCAGGCACGCCATTAAACTCCTGAATATGCATTTGATGCTACTATGAAAGGATCCATGAAACAGAACATCTACCTGCTTTTCTCTTAGTGATTGATGATGTAAACCCATCTACAATGTCCCTTTCTCTCAAGTAAGAAGACAAAAATGGTATAAAAAGAACATTCATTTCCATATTTATTACAAAGCTATAATTTAGAGGTAGTTACATTCTCTTACTGGTACCACCAGAGAGCTATTGAACTTTAAAAATTAGCAGCCTGCTGTAACACATGTTCAGTTTCCATCTAAATGGTTCTCCCATGGCCTGCCATTGGAGAAATTTAGGAAGTCCAAAAGTCATGGTACACGAAGCAGTGTTAACAGGTGAAGTGAAGAATTGGGGGCCATTGAAGTGGTAGGACTGAGCGCAAGTACGGTTACCATGGGAACTGAGCTCCAGCACCATTTTCCCAAGGAACAGGTCAGGTGTGGCTGTGCTTAAAATAATGACTCATTATAAAAAATGGTGTTATAAGTTTTGTGAAATTTAATTTATGAGTTTATGCCATAATATTGTAGAACATTAAAAATAATCACTCCCTGTAACATGGATTAATAATTTATATTGGGGCTTGAATGAAGAACTTAATATGTAAGAAGTCATGATGTTAAATATCTTTAAGTAAGGGCACATGTTCTATGTCTCTGTTTCCAAGTCTATATCTGTACATTTTAATAATTTAGATACATCCTACAGTATGAATTCTTATAAAGTGCATTATAATGCATAATATTAAATATGCTCAATCTTCAATCCCATCACTTCAATGAATAGGCGTATGTGTGAATAATTGAAGTTATTTTTAAGGAAAAGGATATTTTTATTCCATCATATGTTTACACATTTCAAAAACATCAGATCTTAAAAAGTGTTACACACACATGCATATACACACACATACACACACTCACACACTATGCTGATATAACTTCTAGGAAATATGGCTAACTGAGCTGATGTGGCAAAACACCCACTCTCAAAGACAAAGAAAGCTATGTATAATACTTGTTTTTAATAGCTAAACTCAATAAGAAGAATATGATAGCCCTCATTAATAAATAAATAATTCTAAGCAAGAGTGGTGAATAGCAACGCAGGGCTAGGGACTTATGAGGGTTTCAGGGCAGGATATTAGGGGTAGGAGAAAGCATAGGAGAAGTTAGTGCCATGATGGGATAGAAAAAAATGATTCTCTAAGCGCGTCTATGGGAAAAGCAAACAAAGAAAACAGCATTTGTCTGGTCCTATGGATGGAAAAGCCACAATACTTTTTCTTGCCCAAGGGGGTTCCTTACTTCTCTAACCATGCTTTACACACAATAACATTTGCTAAATGAGAAAATAAGAATATTCTCTTTTACTCTCTCTCTCAATATGTAGTGTGTGTATAAATTTATACATATTACATTATAAAACATATGTATATGTATGCATACACACATATGTAAAACAACCTCTAACAAATTAATGAATGGATCAGCATTGCACACCAACAGTTAGCACTATTATGAAACGAAAGCCATGTAGACATTTTGTGCCTCCTAAGGAAAGAAAATGCCACCACCCATGAAGTAGATTTGACAAAAAACATCTTCCTGAATCTTTATCTTTTCAGCCTACTAGATCCAACTACTAAAACAGAGTAATTATAGAGACTACATCATATTAATCACATGTTGAACATACGAATCATATCGTCAGTAAAGTAAGGGACACAATCAGAAAACACTGGAGGTCATATGACCTAGTTATTTCAACAAATAAATTGTAAGAGAAAAAAAAGGTGAAATAAAAATCTATAGATGAAGGAGACAAACAACATACAATTATAACATGTGGGCTTTATTTGAATCCGTAGGCAAATAAAAAACTAAAAAATGCATGATGTTATGAGACATTAAGAAATGTTATCATTGGCTAGATATTTAATAACTAGAGGCCCGATGCACGAAGATTCATGTAAGAATGGGCCTTCCTTCCCCTGGCTGCCGACACCACCTTCGCTCTGGCCAGAGCTGCCTTTCTGCTCTGGCCCAGAGCTGCCTTTCTACCTTCCCATGCTGCCCAGAGGCCCAGAGCGGTTGGGGTGGTGCAGAACGCCTGCGTCATCACCATGGCGATGACACAAGCATCCTGCTCTGCCCTCTGGCTGCTGGGCGCCTGTGTATGCAAATTAACCCACCATCTTTGTTGGGTTGATTTGCATACTCACTCCTGATTGGCTGGTGGGTGTCATGAAGGTACGGTCAATTAGCATGTTACTCTTTTATTAGGTAGATATTAAGAAGTTGCTAAAGTCTTATAATGGCATTGAGATTATTTTTAAAATATATTCTTTATTTTTAAGAACTAAGTATTAAAATATTTATTAAACACTAACATGAGGTATGGAAATTGCTTTAAAGTAATATGTAAGGGGGAAATGAGTGGGAGTATAGATGACACAACACTGGCCAGGAGATAATAATTGCTGAAGCTGGGTAACAGATATATGGGGTCTCATTATATTATTCAGTCTATTTTTACATATGCCTGAAATAGTTCATAATAAAAAGATTAAGAATAACATTATATATTTGAAGTGATAAAACTGCTTTTAATTAGTACCATACTATACTATACTACAATAAAAAATTGAATGGAGATTCTAAAGACATTATAATATAGACCACTCATTAAAATAAAATAATAAAATATTAAGCATGTTTAATGTTTAAATTGATCATTTAACCTCTTCAAAGGCAGAAATTAATTTTTGCCTTTGTAGGCCTCATAATTCCTGGAAAAGAATAGCCACTCAATATTCATCTTAATAATTTGATTTTATTTTGCTTTATCAGAATATGAAAAGACTTTAATAATGCAAGAGTAAGATATAATCCATTAAAGATCCAAGATGTATTTTTCTACTTAATGATTTAGAAATGTAAGCAAAGATAAGCATACTGATACAGATGGGTATTCATATAGCCAGAAAAAAATAATATTTATGTAATAATGAATTTTAAATATTTTCTACTCACTCTATAAGAAAAAAGAGTTAATGTCATTTTCAGAATTGATACATAATCTATCACTATGAGAAGTTAATTAAGAAAACTACAATGAGCTAGAAGCTCAATGCTAACCTTATCTGAGAATTCTTAGGCTGCCTGTAAGCCAAGTTTCAATCTCCTGTGACATCATTCATAAACCACTAACCAAAATAACTACAAACAAGTGAAATATAATGAAAACATGAGCAATGAGCTCGATGCATTTGTAAAAAAGTAAATCATGTCAAGCAAACTTAATTACCTTCTCAATCGAAATACATAATTCATGGATGAAGTGAATGTAGTTGATGTGACAGATTTATATTTCATAGAGTTGATGGAATGACTCAGAGTTATGATTTGAAAAAAATAGATGTAATTGTCTTACATAAGCTGGCATTTCTTATTGAAAATGGAAACAAATCTGTTGATAAAATGGATAAGGCCTACAAATTAGAAATCAAACCGACTCATAAAGCCCTCTCTGATGAACCTTTATGAAAGGTGACTCACTGAGTCCTGCCGTACCTCTCAAGTTCCCTGAGGACAGAAATATCTGAGACCAGTAATGGAGGACCTGGGTGCATTCCAGAGGAAACATGAAGTTAAGAGGTAAGTCCCCTGTGTCCTTGCTGCTCCCAAGTACTTTTATCTTTTCACATCTCACAGCAACCCTGGGGTACTTGCAACCCCCAATTCACACCTGAGGAAACTGCAGTAAACAGAGACTCGAAGGGCCTTGGACAGCATCCGAGCTGGCGAGTCTAGGTTCTCACCCAAACACTCAGCCTCACAGGCCATGCAGAGATAACAGAGACACTCAGGTACTCACAACGTAGTGGATCATGTAAAACATCAACCCACAGGATGCAACCAGAGGACATCAAATCAGATGAATATGAAGTTACTTCCCAACTTCAAATGTGCACATGAACACAAAACATGCTAGAGAACAGAAAGAGAAAATCAGTGATAAGTTGTATGATAAATTGCCCAGCCAGTGTGGCTCAGTGGTTGAGCATTGACCTATGAACAAGGAGGTCCCAGTTCGATTCCCAGTCAGGGAACATGCCTGGGTTACAGACTGGATCCCCAGTAGGGGTGTGCAGGAGGCAGCCAATCAATGTTTCTCTCTCATCATTGAAGTTTCTATTTCTCTCTCCCTCTCCCTTCCTCTCTGAAATCCACAAAAATATATTTTTTAAAAAGTATGATAAACTAGCCAATTAATAAGTCCATTGAAGCTTGCGAATTCTGTTCATTTGATTTTTAAATTTTTTTGGTATTTATATAGAAAAATGTTGTTTTCTCTAGCCAAAGAACTAAGATCTCTTTTCTATTTATCTTTTTTAAAAGTGTGCTTCTTTCCACAATAACACAGCTCATACAAGAGAGAGAGCTAGCAAACAAATGTACTTCAAAGATGTCAGTGCTTCCTTAGCTAAAGAAATTCAATGTGTTGTCATTAGAATTTAAAATGTGTTAATTCTTACACTTAAAGAGATTATAGTATTTCTTTTAAATACCTTATTTCAAAAAAGGAATTGAAATTTGCTGAGAAATGTTAGGGACTTCTGTGAAAAAAGACTTGTAGTTATCTATAACCATATAAGCACCTACAATGTTCTTTCTTTCTTTTTTTAATATATATATTTTATCGATTTCAGAGAGGAAGGGAGAGGGAGAGAGAAAAAGAAACATCAATGATGAAAGAGAATCACTGATTGGCTGCCTCCTGCATGCCCCCTATTGGGGATCAAGCTTGCAATCCGGCCATGTGCCCTTGACTGGAATTCAACCTGGGACCCTTCAGTCCACAGGCCAGCACTCTATCCACTGAGCCAAACCAGCTCAGGCTGCAGTGCTTTTTCATAAGCACTCATTTTGGTGGCTCCATTTGACATCCTAACTAATAAAAGGGTGATATGCAAATTAACTGTCACTCCATCACAAAGATGGAGGTGCCCATAGTCACAAGATGGCTGCGCCCAGTCCTCTCAGCCCCGCTGGAGTCCCCCAGTCCCAGGGAGGGCGGCCGCTGAGAGCGAGCAGCGTGAGTGGCCTGGCAGAATGCTTGCTTCATCGCCAGGGCGATGAGGCAAGCGTTCCACCCTGGCCTCGGAGGGCCTCTGGGCTGTGGAGAACCTCTGGGAAATGGGCACAGTGTGGCCAGGCCCCAGAGAGAGCTACTGGCACATGGATTTGTGCATAGGGCTACTAGTAGCTTCATAAAAGTGCAAGACCAGAGGGGACCTTGAGAGGTAGGTCATCCACCGCTGAGAGCAGCACCCTACTCAAAGGTCCCTGACAAATGGGCATCCCTCCTACGTTAAAGCCACACTTCAAAGGAAGCTCCTACAAATTAATCACACACATAGCTCACGAGAATAGAGAGCTCACAACGGCACTCCCGATTAACCAATCATATTAGTATTCATCGCATCAGCTCTTCCATGGTTCTGACTGCTTTCTGCTTGTAAATCAGTAGCATCTTAAAGACTCAAAATTCTCATCTACTCCTAAGGATGTAAGATTCACTCCTCACTAGCATTTTTACTAAGCAGACCAACTGAGAATCCAAAATAACTATTATGTTAAGAAAGACTAACTGGCAGGAAGAACACTGGAATCCCTAAATCCAAATAATATTTTCAAGTGGACATCGGTGAATGTCAAAGTAAACATGAGTAGATATCAAATGCATTCCACTAAATGGATGCAGATACTGATAAAGACCTTCCCTCCTTTAACTTCATATGATCTTTCCCTGTGGCCTTGCTTCTCCTGCACACATCATTCATTAGATTATGAAAACCATTAATGTCAAGAAGCAGAACAAAATGAATTCACCGAGGGGCTGCTATTAGCATATCAAGCAGCTATTTCTCACTAAATATTCCTGACAGCTCTCATTATGTATGATGGATGAGCTTTATAAGTAGTAGTAGTTTCTGAGGAAAATAAAATCTTGAAGCATACTACCATGTGTGGCTGAATAACTAGCAATCCTCTTTCCACAGTTTATATTTTCCCCTTTTTAATGGAAAAGTGTTATAAAATTCACAGGTAGGTTAAATGCCCGAGTCAAACTTCATTTAGAAACCGCAGTCTAATTTATGATCTCAATATTATACGTGCTTTTAGTGAAATACATTTGGAGCCAGTCACTCAAGTGCTCTACAAATATAGGAAATGATAGTAAGCTAAAAAAAATAAATAAATAACAGTTGGAAATCAGAATTTTGGAAGCCACTAGTACTGGAGGGACTTAAGCACAGAAACTTAGAACATTGGCTAAAAGGCAGAACTATGATACTACTCCTTATAGAAAAGCTGTAAGAAAATAGCGAAATCTTCATCATAGTACAAGGGTGAAGAAATAATGACAATTACCACAATACTGTTTGCTTTTCTGCTCAGGTGACGGAAGCATTAGGTCTCAAGGGTATGAGCATATAACCCAGGGATGACATTCTGTAAATCACATTTACAAACTGCAACACAGCGTGGAGCCAGTCGGTAGGAGGGTTCTCTTTGGTCTGCACAGCGTATTTTTAAAAATCAGATTTCAGCATTTAAAAAATTAAGGAATTTCAGATGTCTGGTTACTTTATTATTATTATTATTATTATTATTATTATTATTATTATTTTAGAGAGAGAGGAAGGGAGAGGGAGAGAGGCAGAGAAACATCCATGTGAGAGAGAAACATCAACTGGTTGCCTTCCACACACACCCCAACCAGGGACCAAACCCACACCTGACCGTGTGTGCCCTGAAGGAATCGACCTGCAACCTTTCCGTGTGCAGGAAAACACTCCGGCCAGGCCTCCTTTTTGTTTTGTTTTGTTTTGTTTTGTTTTGTTTTGTTTTGTTTTACGTTGGCAGCAATTGGTGGGAGCATCAGCATCAGTTCTCCCTTTTGCCACAAACTCCTCTCCACGCCGCCGTGGGTGGACAAGCAGAGGGTCCATTGTCCACCATTAGGAGAGTACTGAGGTGTTTCTCCTGGTAGAGAAATACTTCTTTACAAAACATAGAAAAACAATGAACCGAAGGGATAACTAAGTCAGTGACTAACGTTATCTTGTCTGATTCTGTTTCAAACTCATAAAAAAATTTGATGCAATCTTTTAACATGTTAATTTCTAACTGGTAGTAAGAAACAAATGAATGTTTCAAAACAATATGAATGTGCATGTAGAGATGTAAGAAGATTGATATTCAAATAATTATCACTTGCCTATTTTCTTTTTTTATGTTTTGTTTTCTTTATTGATTAAGGTATTACATATGTGTCCTTACCCCCTGAAAAACAGATCCAGAGACAGAGAAGCATCAATCAGACCATCAAACTTCAGAGGGAAGGTGGGGGAGGGTGGGGGTAAGGGAGAGAGATCAACCAAAGGACTTGCCTATTTTCTTTTCAGAAATATCTGGACTGGGTGTTCCAAAGTAATAACATATATCAAGAATAAACAGGTTTTAGGACCAACAATCTCCATTTTGATCACTTTTACATTTCCTTCCATTTCATTAAGAATATTTAACAAAAATTTCAGGATTTCTACAATGTTAACCATTTCGTTGAAACATGGCACTGTGCTATAAAGTAATTTCTACCTCCCAATATCCAAGCATCTAGGATTAGTGTTATCATTTGTGCATCCAAAATTGAAATATCCATATTGTTTGTTTTGATGCTTTGGTCAAATTTGATCATCTTCTTTAAAAAAAAAAAAATGCTATGTCTTATATGAATAGTAAACCCAACCAGCATTATTTTACTATTTGACATGTTGAAGAATTGCCTTTTACTTTGGCTGTGATTTTCTTACACTTTTCCTTTTATCAGAAACTTTCTCATGAAATGAAATGCTTCATTATCCATTCAGCAACAAGTGTTAATGAATGACATGTGAGTGACAGGAGAGGAGTTAAAAACATGATGGAGGTGTTAGTCCTGCTGTCAAGGGGATAAAATGTGCACACAGATTATTGTAATGCAAGACAAGAAGTATAAAGGGGCATAAGCGAGATTTATAGAGCGTTCAGAGGAGGGGAGTGGAGGTTGTATCACATTAATAGGTAAACACACACACACACACACACACACACACACACACACACACACCACTAGCTCTTCTGTTGGACAGAACTGCTCCTTATTTGCCTCACTGAAACTTATCTTTACTCAGGCCTTTTTTTTTTCTAATCTGTAAAATGGGAATAATATTAGTATTTATCCTTTGAGGTTGTAACACACTTAAAAAGTGCTGGGCACGCATTTTACCGAACTCAACACTGTTATGCTTAATGCTGAGTGAGGCATTGAGACGGTGTGTTAGGATGGAATTTGGTTCAAGTTCTGGGCAAGCACCATGCCTCTATTGTCCCGACCAAATCCTGTGTGAAAATGTTCACTCCCTTTTTCCAATATGCACAACACAAAAAAACAAGACATTCAAATAAGATTCACTTTGTATAATTAGAGCTGCAATTTTCTCATTGTTTTCTTTTTAATTTCTATCAAAGTATCTCAAACGATTGTTTATGGTTTTGCTCACAATGCTCATATGCCCTGAGTTTTCCATTGCAGTGACTTTTACTGGCAACCATGATTGGTTTGTACCAGGGGGATAGGAGATTGAGTACATAAAGATTCCAGAGGGCCCTTCTGGCTTATCTTGATTCTGATGATTCTAAGGAAATTGCTCTTCATCAGCCTTCCTTCCATGCTCCCTCACGTTGCTATAGGCACGCACATGTCCACAGCCTGCGTGGGGTCGCAGGTCCCCATGGTGTAAGCATGCCCATGCTGCCCACAGCTCCACGTGTGCATCTCCTAGCAGCTGTCCCCGGAGATGAGAGACCGGGCTCTCCCGGACTCTAACAAGGATGACTCTCTAGTGCAAGGACAAGTTCTGCTCCTTTTCTTCTTTCGAGCACTTCCTGGTACTTACTGAGTGGAAGAGGAAGAATTGGTCATGAGCGTATGGCCCATTGGACTCTATGTGACCAACCTGAATTCAAATGAAAGTGTTTCATCCTCATTCAGGTCCTTAAAGCTCTGACCCCTAAACACTGTCTAGTAAAGTTGCTTCAAAAGAGTGATTTTCAGCCCTGGCTGGTGTGTTTGCGTTGGTTGGGCATCATCCTAGGCACCAAAAGGTCACCGGTCCGATGCCTGGGTTAAGGGTTTGGTCCCTGGTCTCCCTGGCTGGGGTGTGATCCCCAATCGGGGTCTCTAGTCAGGGTGTTGTCCCAGTCAAGGTGTGTACGGCGGGAAAACAATCAATATTTCTCTCTCTGTCTCCCTCTCCCTTCCTCTCCCTCTAAAATCAATAAAAGCATATTATACTAATGTTATTTGCAGAAAGTTTTCAGAAAGAATTTAAAAATTGCATTATTTAGGGTGTGGGGTTAGGGCGAGACAAAATTTCACCCTAATAAACATTGCATGAAATGAATGTGTTAAATGGACATTTGCTATAAGGTACTAGATTTCCCTCGCCTTGATGAAGTTCAAAGGCAACTTAATGGGCTCTTTCCACCTGAGCAATTTCAAGCTTCCTCAAAAAGTCTTTAACAATTTTAGAAGCACACACTTCAAAATCCATGGCAAAATTATCGAGCAATTGAATAATAAAAAGGAAACGGGAAAATAAATCAATGGGAAGATTTTAGCCCAGAAACATTATCTCAACGGCATGATGTCTGCGCTAGAACCACTCGCATGCGGTGGCTTGTTAGCAGCTGCGGCCATAAATTTCCGCGCCCAGCATATTCAGAGGAGATGATATACGGCTGGCAGCGATCTCCGCACAAATGTATGATTTTTTAATCTATGAACTGTAATCACTCCCGGAACTGATGACTGGAAACCCTCCTCTGCAGCTCATTCACTTGTGCATGGCTTTCCCGACGCCCTGGGTGATCCTTCCACTCCTTCTGCGGGACTCCCAGTGCTGACTGCGTTCCCTTCACTTTCAGACACCAGTCTGGCCATGTTCCTCCCCTTCTACAGAGTGTGCACCCACCACCAGCCCTGGCCATGTTCCTCCCCTTCTACAGAGTGTGCACCCACCACCAGCCCTGGCCATGTTCCTCCCCTTCTACAGTGTGTACACCCACCACCAGCCCTGGCCATGTTCCTCCCCTTCTACAGAGTGTACACCCACCACCAGCCCTGGCCATGTTCCGCCCCTTCTACAGTGTGTACACCACCAGCTCTGGCCATGTTCCTCCCCTTCTACAGAGTGTATACCCACCAGCCCTGGTCATGTTCCTCCCCTTCTACAGCGTGTACACCACCAGCCCTGGCCATGTTCCTCCCCTTCTACAGAGTGTACACCATCAGCCCTGGTCATGTCCCTCCCCTTCTACAGAGTGTACACCCACCACCAGCCCTGGCCATGTTCCTCCCCTTCTACAGAGTGTACACCCACCACCAGCCCTGGTCATGTTCCTCCCCTTCTACAGAGTGTACACCACCAGCCCTGGTCATGTCCCTCCCCTTCTACAGAGTGTACACCCACCACCAGCCCTGGTCATGTTCCTCCCCTTCTACAGAGTGTACACCCACCACCAGCCCTGGCCATGTTCCTCCCCTTCTACAGAGTGTACACCCACCACCAGCCCTGGTCATGTTCCTCCCCTTCTACAGTGTGTACACCACCAGCCCTGGTCATGTTCCTCCCCTTCTACAGAGTGTACACCCACCACAAGCCCTGGCCATGTTCCTCCCCTTCTACAGAGTGTACACCACCAGCCCTGGTCATGTTCCTCCCCTTCTACAGAGTGTACACCCACCACCAGCCCTGGTCATGTTCCTCCCCTTCTACAGTGTGTACACCCACCAGCCCTGGTCATGTTCCTCCCCTTCTACAGTGTGTACCCACCAGCCCTGGTCATGTTCCTCCCCTTCTACAGAGTGTACACCCACCACCAGCCCTGGCCATGTTCCTCCCCTTCTACAGTGTGTACACCCACCACCAACCCTGGCCATGTTCCTCCCCTTCTACAGAGTGTACACCCACCACCAGCCCTGGCCATGTTCCTCCCCTTCTACAGAGTGTACACCACCAGCCCTGGCCATGTTCCTCCCCTTCTACAGAGTGTATACCCACCAGCCCTGGTCATGTTCCTCCCCTTCTACAGCGTGTACACCACCAGCTCTGGCCATGTTCCTCCCCTTCTACAGAGTGTACACCCACCAGCCCTGGTAATGTTCCTCCCCTTCTACAGAGTGTACACCCACCAGCCCTGGCCATGTTCCTCCCCTTCTACAGAGTGTACACCATCAGCCCTGGTCATGTCCCTCCCCTTCTACAGAGTGTACACCCACCACCAGCCCTGGCCATGTTCCTCCCCTTCTACAGAGTGTACACCCACCACCAGCCCTGGTCATGTTCCTCCCCTTCTACAGAGTGTGCACCACCAGCCCTGGTCATGTTCCTCCCCTTCTACAGAGTGTACACCCACCACCAGCCCTGGTCATGTTCCTCCCCTTCTACAGAGTGTACACCCACCACCAGCCCTGGTCATGTTCCTCCCCTTCTACAGAGTGTACACCCACCACCAGCCCTGGTCATGTTCCTCCCCTTCTACAGCGTGTACACCCACCACCAGCCCTGGTCATGTTCCTCCCCTTCTACAGAGTGTACACCCACCACCAGCCCTGGTCATGTTCCTCCCCTTCTACAGAGTGTACACCCACCACCAGCCCTGGTCATGTTCCTCCCCTTCTACAGAGTGTACACCCACCACCAGCCCTGGTCATGTTCCTCCCCTTCTACAGAGTGTACACCCACCACCAGCCCTGGTCATGTTCCTCCCCTTCTACAGAGTGTGCACCACCAGCCCTGGCCATGTTCCTCCCCTTCTACAGAGTGTGCACCACCAGCCCTGGTCATGTTCCTCCCCTTCTACAGAGTGTACACCACCACCAGCCCTGGTCATGTTCCTTCCCTTCTACAGAGTGTGCACCCACCAGCCCTGGTCATGTTCCTCCCCTTCTACAGAGTGTACACCCACCACCAGCCCTGGTCATGTTCCTCCCCTTCTACAGAGTGTGTACACCCACCACCAGCCCTGGTCATGTTCCTCCCCTTCTACAGCGTGTACACCACCAGCCCTGGTCATGTTCCTCCCCTTCTACAGAGTGTACACCCACCACCAGCCCTGGTCATGTTCCTCCCCTTCTACAGAGTGTGCACCACCACCAGCCCTGGTCATGTTCCTCCCCTTCTACAGAGTGTGCACCACCAGCCCTGGTCATGTTCCTCCCCTTCTACAGAGTGTGCACCACCAGCCCTGGCCATGTTCCTCCCCTTCTACAGTGTGTACACCCACCACCAGCCCTGGTCATGTTCCTCCCCTTCTACAGTGTGTACACCACCAGCCCTGGTCATGTTCCTCCCCTTCTACAGAGTGTGCACCACCTCCAGCCCTGGTCATGTTCCTCCCCTTCTACAGAGTGTGCACCCACCACCAGCCCTGGTCATGTTCCTCCCCTTCTACAGAGTGTACACCCACCACCAGCCCTGGTCATGTTCCTCCCCTTCTACAGAGTGTACACCCACCACCAGCCCTGGTCATGTTCCTCCCCTTCTACAGCGTGTACACCCACCACCAACCCTGGCCATGTTCCTCCCCTTCTACAGAGTGTACACCCACCACCAGCCCTGGTCATGTTCCTCCCCTTCTACAGAGTGTACACCCACCACCAGCCCTGGTCATGTTCCTCCCCTTCTACAGAGTGTACACCCACCACCAGCCCTGGTCATGTTCCTCCCCTTCTACAGAGTGTGCCCCACCACCAGCCCTGGTCATGTTCCTCCCCTTCTACAGAGTGTGCACCACCAGCCCTGGCCATGTTCCTCCCCTTCTACAGAGTGTGCACCACCAGCCCTGGCCATGTTCCTCCCCTTCTACAGAGTGTGCACCACCACCAGCCCTGGTCATGTTCCTCCCCTTCTACAGAGTGTGCACCCACCAGCCCTGGTCATGTTCCTCCCCTTCTACAGAGTGTACACCCACCACCAGCCCTGGCCATGTTCCTCCCCTTCTACAGAGTGTACACCCACCACCAGCCCTGGTCATGTTCCTCCCCTTCTACAGCGTGTACACCACCAGCCCTGGTCATGTTCCTCCCCTTCTACAGAGTGTACACCCACCACCAGCCCTGGTCATGTTCCTCCCCTTCTACAGAGTGTGTACACCCACCACCAGCCCTGGTCATGTTCCTCCCCTTCTACAGTGTGTGCACCACCAGCCCTGGTCATGTTCCTCCCCTTCTACAGAGTGTGCAACACCAGCCCTGGCCATGTTCCTCCCCTTCTACAGAGTGTACACCCACCACCAGCCCTGGTCATGTTCCTCCCCTTCTACAGTGTGTGCACCACCAGCCCTGGCCATGTTCCTCCCCTTCTACAGTGTGTACACCCACCACCAGCCCTGGTCATGTTCCTCCCCTTCTACAGTGTGTGCACCCACCAGCCCTGGTCATGTTCCTCCCCTTCTACAGAGTGTACACCCACCACCAGCCCTGGTCATGTTCCTCCCCTTCTACAGAGTGTGCACCCACCACCAGCCCTGGTCATGTTCCTCCCCTTCTACAGTGTGTACACCACCAGCCCTGGTCATGTTCCTCCCCTTCTACAGTGTGTACACCCACCACCAGCCCTGGTCATGTTCCTTCCCTTCTACAGAGTGTGCACCCACCAGCCCTGGTCATGTTCCTCCCCTTCTACAGAGTGTACACCCACCACCAGCCCTGGCCATGTTCCTCCCCTTCTACAGTGTGTACACCACCAGCCCTGGTCATGTTCCTCCCCTTCTACAGAGTGTACACCCACCACCAGCCCTGGTCATGTTCCTCCCCTTCTACAGTGTGAACACCCACCAGCCCTGGTCATGTTCCTCCCCTTCTACAGAGTGTGCACCCACTACCAGCCCTGGCCATGTTCCTCCCCTTCTACAGAGTGTACACCCACCACCAGCCCTGGCCATGTTCCTCCCCTTCTACAGTGTGTACACCACCAGCCCTGGTCATGTTCCTCCCCTTCTACAGTGTGTACACCCACCAGCCCTGGTCATGTTCCTCCCCTTCTACAGTGTGCACCCACCACCAGCCCTGGCCATGTTCCTCCCCTTCTACAGAGTGTACACCCACCAGCCCTGGTCATGTTCCTCCCCTTCTACAGTGTGTACACCCACCAGCCCTGGTCATGTTCCTCCCCTTCTACAGAGTGTGCACCCACCACCAGCCCTGGCCATGTTCCTCCCCTTCTACAGAGTGTGCACCACCACCAGCACTGGCCATGTTCCTTCCCTTCTACAGAGTGTGCAACACCAGCCCTGGCCATGTTCCTCTCCTTCTACAAAGTGTGCACCCACCACCAGCCCTGGTCATGTTCCTCCCCTTCTACAGAGTGTACACCCACCAGCCCTGGTCATATTCCTCCCCTTCTACAGAGTGTACACCCACCACCAGCCCTGGTCATGTTCCTTCCCTTCTACAGAGTGTGCACCCACCAGCCCTGGTCATGTTCCTCCCCTTCTACAGTGTGCACCCACCACCAGCCCTGGTCATGTTCCTCCCCTTCTACAGTGTGTACACCCACCACCAGCCCTGGCCATGTTCCTCCCCTTCTACAGTGTGTACACCACCAGCCCTGGTCATGTTCCTCCCCTTCTACAGTGTGTACACCCACCACCAGCCCTGGTCATGTTCCTCCCCTTCTACAGTGTGTACACCACCAGCCCTGGTCATGTTCCTCCCCTTCTACAGAGTGTGCACCACCAGCCCTGGTCATGTTCCTCCCCTTCTACAGAGTGTGCACCACCAGCCCTGGCCATGTTCCTCCCCTTCTACAGAGTGTACACCCACCAGCCCTGGTCATGTTCCTCCCCTTCTACAGTGTGTACACCCACCAGCCCTGGTCATGTTCCTCCCCTTCTACAGTGTGTACCCACCACCAGCCCTGGCCATGTTCCTCCCCTTCTACAGTGTGTACACCCACCAGCCTGGCCATGTTCCTCCCCTTCTACAGAGTGTACACCACCACCAGCCCTGGTCATGTTCCTCCCCTTCTACAGTGTGTACCCACCACCAGCCCTGGCCATGTTCCTCCCCTTCTACAGTGTGTACACCCACCAGCCTGGCCATGTTCCTCCCCTTCTACAGAGTGTACACCCACCACCAGCCCTGGTCATGTTCCTCCCCTTCTACAGAGTGTACACCCACCACCAGCCCTGGTCATGTTCCTCCCCTTCTACAGAGTGTGCACCCACCACCAGCCCTGGTCATGTTCCTCCCCTTCTACAGAGTGTACACCCACCACCAGCCCTGGTCATGTTCCTCCCCTTCTACAGAGTGTACACCACCACCAGCCCTGGCCATGTTCCTCCCCTTCTACAGAGTGTGCACCACCAGCCCTGGTCATGTTCCTCCCCTTCTACAGTGTGTACACCCACCAGCCCTGGTCATGTTCCTCCCCTTCTACAGTGTGTACACCCACCAGCCCTGGTCATGTTCCTCCCCTTCTACAGTGTGCACCCACCACCAGCCCTGGCCATGTTCCTCCCCTTCTACAGTGTGTACACCCACCAGCCCTGGCCATGTTCCACCCCTTCTACAGAGTGTACACCACCACCAGCCCTGGTCATGTTCCTCCCCTTCTACAGTGTGTACCCACCACCAGCCCTGGCCATGTTCCTCCCCTTCTACAGTGTGTACACCCACCAGCCTGGCCATGTTCCTCCCCTTCTACAGAGTGTACACCCACCACCAGCCCTGGTCATGTTCCTCCCCTTCTACAGAGTGTACACCCACCACCAGCCCTGGTCATGTTCCTCCCCTTCTACAGAGTGTACACCCACCACCAGCCCTGGCCATGTTCCTCCCCTTCTACAGAGTGTGCACCACCAGCCCTGGTCATGTTCCTCCCCTTCTACAGAGTGTACCCACCAACCCTGGTCATGTTCCTCCCCTTCTACAGAGTGTACACCACCACCAGCCCTGGTCATGTTCCTCCCCTTCTACAGTGTGTACACCACCAGCCCTGGTCATGTTCCTCCCCTTCTACAGAGTGTACACCCACCAGCCCTGGTCATATTCCTCCCCTTCTACAGAGTGTACACCCACCACCAGCCCTGGTCATGTCCCTCCCCTTCTACAGTGTGTACATCCACCACCAGCCCTGGCCATGTTCCTCCCCTTCTACAGAGTGTGCACCACCACCAGCCCTGGTCATGTTCCTCCCCTTCTACAGTGTGTACACCCACCACCAGCCCTGGTCATGTTCCTCCCCTTCTACAGAGTGTGCACCCACCACCAGCCCTGGCCATGTTCCTCCCCTTCTACAGAGTGTACACCCACCACCAGCCCTGGCCATGTTCCTCCCCTTCTACAGAGTGTGCACCACCACCAGCCCTGGCCATGTTCCTCCCCTTCTACAGAGTGTGCACCACCACCAGCCCTGGTCATGTTCCTCCCCTTCTACAGTGTGTACACCCACCAGCCCTGGTCATGTTCCTCCCCTTCTACAGTGTGTACACCCACCACCAGCCCTGGCCATGTTCCTCCCCTTCTACAGTGTGTACACCACCAGCCCTGGCCATGTTCCTCCCCTTCTACAGAGTGTGCACCAACCAGCCTGGTCATGTTCCTCCCCTTCTACAGAGTGTACACCCACCAGCCCTGGTCATGTTCCTCCCCTTCTACAGTATGTGCACCCACTAGCCTTGGCCATGTTCCTCCCCTTCTACATTGTGTGCACCCACCAGCCTGGCCATGTTCCTCCCCTTCTACAGAGTGTACACCCACCACCAGCCCTGGTCATGTTCCTCCCCTTCTACAGAGTGTGCCCCACCACCAGCCCTGGTCATGTTCCTCCCCTTCTACAGAGTGTGCACCCACCAGCCCTGGCCATGTTCCTCCCCTTCTACAGTGTGTACACCCACCACCAGCCCTGGCCATGTTCCTCCCCTTCTACAGTGTGTGCACCCACCAGCCCTGGCCATGTTCCTCCCCTTCTACAGAGTGTGCACCCACCAGCCCTGGCCATGTTCCTCCCCTTCTACAGTGTGTACACCCACCACCAGCCCTGACCATGTTCCTCCCCTTCTACAGTGTGTACACCCACCAGCCCTGGTCATGTTCCTCCCCTTCTAAAGTGTGTACACCCACCAGCCCTGGTCATGTTCCTCCCCTTCTACAGTGTGTACCCACCAGCCCTGGCCATGTTCCTCCCCTTCTACAGAGTGTGCACCACCAGCCCTGGTCATGTTCCTCCCCTTCTACAGAGTGTGCACCACCAGCCCTGGTCATGTTCCTCCCCTTCTACAGAGTGTGCACCCACCACCAGCCCTGGTCATGTTCCTCCCCTTCTACAGAGTGTACACCCACCAGCCCTGGTCATGTTCCTCCCCTTCTACAGAGTGTACACCCACCAGCCCTGGCCATGTTCCTCCCCTTCTACAGAGTGTACACCACCAGCTCTGGCCATGTTCCTCCCCTTCTACAGTGTGTACCCACCAGCCCTGGCCATGTTCCTCCCCTTCTACAGAGTGTACACCACCAGCCCTGGCCATGTTCCTCCCCTTCTACAGAGTGTACACCACCAGCTCTGGCCATGTTCCTCCCCTTCTACAGAGTGTACACCACCAGCTCTGGTCATGTTCCTCCCCTTCTACAGAGTGTGCCCCACCAGCCCTGGTCATGTTCCTCCCCTTCTACAGTGTGTACACCACCAGCCCTGGCCATGTTCCTCCCCTTCTACAGAGTGTACACCACCAGCTCTGGCCATGTTCCTCCCCTTCTACAGTGTGTACCCACCAGCTCTGGCCATGTTCCTCCCCTTCTACAGTGTGTACCCACCAGCCCTGGCCATGTTCCTCCCCTTCTACAGAGTGTGCCCCACCATCCCTGGCCATGTTCCTCCCCTTCTACAGAGTGTGCCCCACCATCCCTGGCCATGTTCCTCCCCTTCTACAGAGTGTGCCCCACCAGCCCTGGTCATGTTCCTCCCCTTCTACAGTGTGTGCACCCACCAGCCCTGGTCATGTTCCTCCCCTTCTACAGAGTGTGCACCCACCAGCCTGGCCATGTTCCTCCCCTTCTTCAGTGTGTGCACCCACCACCAGCCCTGGCCATGTTCCTCCCCTTCTACAGAGTGTGCACCCACTACCAGCCCTGGCCATGTTCCTTCCCTTCTACAGTGTGTACACCCACCACCAGCCCTGGCCATGTTCCTCCCCTTCTACAGAGTGTGCACCCACCAGCCTGGCCATGTTCCTCCCCTTCTACAGTGTGTACACCCACCACCAGCCCTGGCCATGTTCCTCCCCTTCTACAGTGTGTGCCCCACCACCAGCCCTGGTCATGTTCCTCCCCTTCTACAGAGTGTGCACCACCAGCCCTGGCCATGTTCCTCCCCTTCTACAGTGTGTACACCCACCACCAGCCCTGGTCATGTTCCTCCCCTTCTACAGAGTGTACACCCACCAGCCCTGGCCATGTTCCTCCCCTTCTACAGTGTGTACCCACCACCAGCCCTGGTCATGTTCCTCCCCTTCTACAGTGTGTGCACCCACCACCAGCCCTGGCCATGTTCCTCCCCTTCTACAGTGTGTACACCCACCACCAGCCCTGGCCATGTTCCTCCCCTTCTACAGTGTGTACACCCACCACCAGCCCTGGCCATGTTCCTCCCCTTCTACAGTGTGTACATCCACCACCAGCCCTGGCCATGTTCCTCCCCTTCTACAGAGTGTGCACCACCACCAGCCCTGGCCATGTTCCTCCCCTTCTACAGAGTGTGCACCACCAGCCCTGGCCATGTTCCTCTCCTTCTACAGTGTGTACACCCACCACCAACCCTGGCCATGTTCCTCCCCTTCTACAGTGTGTACACCCACCACCAGCCCTGGTCATGTTCCTCCCCTTCTACAGTATGTGCACCCACCAGCTCGCTGGCGGCCACCTGCAAAGTACGTCCTCCTCCCTGGGTCCCGGCAAGAGGAATGAACCAAATCTCGCCCTGGACTCCAAGGCCCACTCCCACGATGTCGCCCATCCTGATTTGCCAAGTTCAAGGAGCTAGCCCAGATCTGTTCATTGGGCTCTTCCTGTCTTGCCATCTGGCACCAATTTTCTTTCTTCTCCTTCAGATTTTTTGCGTTGTTTTTTTTTTTGTATCAGGAGATTTCAGTTTTATTTCTTAGCCTATTGCCACTTCAGTAACGTGTGTGGTTTTCATCTATAGCAGTGGTCGGCAAACTCATTAGTCAACAGAGCCAACGATTACTGTTAGTCAACAGTACAACGATTGGAATTTCTTTTGAGAGCCAAATTTTTTAAACTTAAACTATATAGGTAGGTACATTGTTATTAACTTAATTAGGGTACTCCCAAGCTGGCCTTTGCTAAAAACTCAAGGGGCCAAAGAGCCGCATGCGGCTCGCGAGCCGCAGTTTGCCGACCACTGATCTATAGGAACAGGGTAGAGAAAGGCTGCTGGAACTTTTGGTCGGAATCCAGCTCCCACTGGCTGTGTGAATATAAGCAAACTTCTAAAACTCTAGGAGCCTTATCCTACCCCCTCCCCATAGCACTGCTATTCTGATTAACTTCCCTGATATAATATATTTTTATGTACCTAACCTGGTACCTAAAAGCACCACGTGATTAAAAATAAAAATACTAGTTCTCTGTATCGCCTTCAGTGACAGCAACTCCTCTTGACAGCTGGAAGGCGAGAGCAGCACCACACATGGTCAAGTGTCCCCGATACTATAGCCGTGATGTCAGAGTGCTCTCCCCCAAAGATTAAACATAGCCAAACACGAGTTACAGTAGTAAGGACAGATTTCAATAGTAATACATTATTACAAAAGGGAAAAGTTTCCATCATGGACTGAACTCAACTTTGATTTGTAGGGAGGTGACTTGGCCTTTTAAAGAGAGAATGCGGACATAGAGAGGGGGTGGGCAGGGGCTTCGTAGAACCAGGGAAGTGAAACATTATAAAAAGTGGGGAGAAGTGGATAATGGTCCATGTGAAACCCACCTGGGTTTGGTAAGTGGCACTTCTCAATATTAGGTTCCTACCTTCCCACAGACACAGGGAGCCAAGGGCCCTATATTTAGTGTGGGCTGGAACCAACAGCAAATTCTTCGGGCAACCTTGAGTTTTCTCAGGCAGGGGCCTTAAGGGGACATGCAGCCTTGAGCTATTAGAGGCAACGTGTTTTGCTCAGGTCTTTCTAGGCCAAGGTTGAGACTTAGGTAGGAAAGAGCTCAGAGGACCCTGGTGAGAGTTTGAACAAGAAGAGAATCTTTGTCACCCTCACGCCTCTTCCCGCTGGCATCCCACCTGCTGAACTACACTTCTCAGTCCTGTGTGTACCACCAGCCTGCCATTGCTAACTTGGAAAAACCCAGGGAACTTGAAGTGTTTAAACAGTGTTTTTCCCTCAGCCTGGGCCTCACCTCTTAGCTCTAGTTTTCTTAAAACCTCTCTCACCTATTAGGTAACTCAGTCCTAAAAGCGAAGTTTCTGCCTCCCTCTGTCACTACAAATGCTTATGCAGCATTTGCTCAATCTGCTGTGACAGCCAAGTTTGTCCAGCAGCTGACCATCTGCCAATTAGTACATCTATAAAGTATGTATATATATATATATATAAATTCTCAATGGATTGTTTCTCACTGAGCTCCAGCTGAAGGAGAAGGAGGGTAAGTAAAGACGTGTCTATGCCATGGCTCCTGCAAAGCAGACTGCCCACCATTCTACTAGTAGCAGTGGTAAAACACTGAGGAAGCAACTGACTACCAAAGCAGTTCATGAGAGTGCGCCCTCTCCTGGAAGGGTGGAGAAACATCATCCATATAGAAGTGGTACCGTGGCACTTCATGAAACAAGATATTATCAGAAGTCCACTGATAATACTATAAATTGGTTAATATGACTGAAAAAAATGTACATTTTAAATTTTTTAAAAGGTGTCATTTAATCACACTAACATGAATTAAATATAGCATTTTATATTTTATCACAATAATAACACTATTTACTTGTTTTGTTTGTCGTTAATCATGGCTTATGTTATGGGAATGAAATGGATATAGGATGAAGAAGATGCATTCTTTTGAAGCATTTAACTCTGAACTACATTAAAATATCCACAGTCTGGTGTTTGTGTGTGTTTTAAAACCTTTGGGTTCATCCTTTAGGATGCCAGAATTATTTTTCTATATGGAAACAAGAATAAGAATAGAACTCAAAAAATGTACTTATAGACCAATCTCATTCATGAATATAAATACAAAATTCTAACTAATGCAATTGAGCACAGCATTATAAAAAAGAGCCTTGTATTTGTATATTGTATCTAAGTAACATTTATATCAGGAAAGCAAAGGTTGTTCAATATCAATGAAGTTATGTAAATGTTACTCAATACTAACAAATAAAATCATATGGTGATTTAATAGCAAAAAAAGTATTCATATGATTGATGAGGCATTACAAATCAGTGGGTAAAGGATGAATTATTTGATAAATGGTATTAAGACAATTAGTTTTCCATATGGCAAAAGTAAAATTAGATCATAATCTCATTTCATACAGAAAAAAATAAACTCCAGATGGTTTAAGAATCTTAATATGAAAAATAACTTTGAAAGTTTTAGAAAACATAAAGAATATTTTAATAAATTCTAAATAGAGGTGGATTTCTGGGGCAAAACACACGATAAAGAAATAATATGGAAAGTGAATTATAAAATTGATCACAACAAAATTAAAAGTTTGCATAACATATAATAAATATATACCATAAATCTAGTAATCTAGTTCAGAGATCCAAATCAAATTGAGAAAGATAATTGTAATATATATATATATATACATATATATATATATATATATATACATATATATATATAATTGACATGTATATATTAAAAACTATTAAAAATCAATAGAAAAGAAGATGAATAACCTAATTAAAAATAAAGGTTATGCTCAGACAAAAACACCCAATTAGCCAACAAACATATTGAAAATATGATGAACTTCACTAGTAACTAGAGAAAAGCAGAATAGTGTGGGAAGCCATTGCCTACTTCACACTCCAGTGGGCACTCTGTGAGGCTGGCTTTGGGCATTCCCTTCAGCTTTGAGACCCCGCTTCCTTCCCATGAACACCATCTTCGCCGCGGCCTTGGTCTACTCTGAGGAGCCCAAGCTCTTTCAGATGTTTGGTGAAGCATGTTTTCAGATTTCTCAAATCTCTGAAGGAGCTTCCACCAAATCATGCACCCCATCTCAAATATCTACATTGATGGTTGATAGTGGGAGGTGGGGAGTGAAGACATTTCCATGTTGCCGCTTTTTCTATTCTTCCTCTTTATATAGGCCCTCCTTAGATAGTCCCTCCTCTCAGCAAAAGGAGGGCTTTTTCTTAATTTCTTTCCTCATTTATTTCTTACTCCGGAAAGGTGGAGAAGTTTGGGTAAGCCTAAATGATAAGAGGAAAAGAGGAATAGTAGCTGAGGGTAAAAGAATGAATGAATACGTAGATTATGCAATGACAAAAGTCCACTATTGCATTAATGTTTTGTGAAAGGCTCAGAGCAAGAGGTTCCTGAATGTTGAAGCCACACGTTGCTGAGACCACGCCAAGATCAGCTGGACACCGGTGTGGCATGGCTCCAGGAGATATTTCCATCACAGGCTATGATGATGGACTGAACTAACTGTCAATGGCTGAGACTCTAGTAATGTGTGGCTATGTTTTGATCCGTGGACTGCCAGAAAGGTGAACAAGTGAGTCCCAGAGAAAATGAATCCTGAAACCTCACTGGAGGCAAAAATGACAAAACTGAAGCTGTCCTGCTTTGGGCACATCATGAGAAGGTGGGGTTCTTTGGAGAAGAAAAGAAAGCTGGGGAAAATAGAAGGCAGCAGGAAAAGTGGAAGACCAAGTGTGAGATGGAGCGGCTCCACAAGGCAGCCATAGGCACCATGAGTCTACAGGCACCGTGAGTGGCCATCTCTCCGTCATAGGGTCACCAGGAGTTAGAACCAACGCAATGGCACATGACACACGACCGTTTATTTTTATATTATGTCTACTGCAGTTCAGCGATACGTTGTAATACTGATATTGGTGGTCAAATGCATTGTTAAACTACACTGAGCGGCCAGATTATTATGATCTCTGAACGCATAATAATCTGGCCACTCAGTGTATATCTTATATAATAAAAGGCTAATATGTAAATTGTCCCCTCGACCAGGAGTTCGACCAGCAGGCAGGTTGGCCAACTGCCCATATCCCCTCCCCGTGGCCAGGCTGTCCAGACCCTACCCATGCACGAATTCATGCACAGGGCCTCTAATATATATATATATATATATATATATATATATATACACACACACTCACACACACACACACACACACACACACACACACACACACATATACTGAGTGGCCAGATTATTATGCGTTCAGAGATCATAATAATAATCTGGCCACTCAGTATAAGTTAAAGCCTCCCCAGTATAAATGGTGGAAAATGAGTGGCCTTGGGAAGAACTGGTTTTACCTAGCTATTGGCTCATTCTATGCCAAATAATTCTACACAAGTTTAACCCAATGCTAAATCAAGGGAATGGCTTTATAGAATGGATCAATCATTTCTTTAAACTATTGCTCCCTACACTGGTTCCTCCAAATGTTCGGTATATTTGTAAAGATGGTATTGCTCTGTCTGGCATATTGATGCTATACTAAATGTAGATGCCCACACGAACAAACTTATTTGGCTATAAGAGAGTCATGGACAAAGGCCAAGGGATAGGCTGTGTAGTGAAGAACTTGACCTTGCACAAACAGAAGTCTGGTATTTTCTTAGGCTTCTAGTAGGTAAATGATGTCAGGTCTCATAGGAGTGTTTTTGTTTAGGGATGAGGCTGGCCATTCCAGATTTTCGGGGGAAAGGGCAGTGGCCATGCCTAATAGTTTTAAAGCAGGGGTTTGGTATGCCAAATAGACCAACATTGGGACTTAAAGTAAGAGCTTTGAATCATGTAATATCAGTCAGTTAGGGAAACTGAGTCCAATCATATGGCCAGTCAATCAATTATGCCTGCATCATGCAGACCCAGTAAAAACTCTGGATATCATAGTTCAAGTGACCTTTGATTGTTGATAATACTCCTTGTGTGTTTTCATATATTACTAGAGGCCTGGTGCCCGGGATTCGTGCACTGGTGGAGGGCGTGGCCTGTGGGGATTGGCCAGCTCTGGGAACACCCTTCATCCTGGTCAGCCAAGCAGCTATGGACCTGCCCTCTGAGCAGCTGCTCCCACTGTGGGAGCGCACTGACCACCAGGAGGCAGCTCCTGCATTGAGCATCTGCCCCCTGGTGGTCAGCGTGAATCATAGGAACTGATCCACCGGTCGTTCTGGTCATTACGCTGTTCGGTCGCTGGGCTTTTATTTTATAGGATTGCTGGAAGAGTAACACGTCCTGATTTCAAGAGGAAAGAGTCTTTGGAAACTTCTTGGACTTCACTCTATGTATTTTCCCCTTGGCTAATTTTAATCTGTATCTTTCTCTTTAATAAACTGCAGCCATTGGTATAATTATTTTAGTGAGTTCCGTGAGTCTCCTAAGTGGCTACTGAACTGATGGCGGTTTGGGGAACCCCTCAAATGTGCAGTTAGTGTCAGAAGTGAAGGGGGTCTTATAAGGACTATGCCCTGAAACTTCACAGTTTTACAAACTCCAAGCATCCTGTCAACATTAATGACAGTAGTTTGCTTGTTTGTTCACTTTTACATTTGCAAAAAGGGTAATTTGAATTACTTACTTAGGTATTTTCTTTTATATTGGTCAGGTTTTACATATCTATGAGAGAAGATAATTTACTTTTTTGTGTTTTGTAACTGAAAGAGATTTTAGAAGTATGGTGACAATTAATTGTGGGCTAAGTCAGATGTGAAAATGGATTCCACACATAGGTTTCTTGACGATAGAACCATACTATTCCCTAAGACTATTTCTACCTTGGGTTGTAAAGTGTTATTTGCACATACTTTGATATTTTTCCTTTCAAATTAAGCACAGTGAGATATTGCAATAGCATCCTATTCTCTAACGTGTACTCTAAAAAATGCTCTTTACATGATTAGTGTAAAGAAGACCTTTAATTGATGTCTCAGAGGTTCTTATTACTGCTAATCAACTACATTTTTCATAATTATAATATGTAGTCAGAACCAAAAGTTCTCAAGATAAAGGGAAGCTGAACAGGAGAGGTAGACTCTCTGCCATTAGTACCTTTAGACCCGTGTTCTTCTCCACCTAAAACTTACCATCACCCCTTAATTCACAGATAGTACACCAGAACTTATTATGACGTGCTCTTCAGCAAGAAAGCATTCCTTAGCAAAAAGACTGACATTTTCCTCAAATGATTTATAAATTCCTTTTAATCATGATGGTAAAGATTTAAAAATAGAACAGATTCATAGAAATACTTTCCTACCTCCCTTTCTTTGTTGATGGACATCATTTAACTCTGCCAAGGACAGAGAGTAGACAAAATGCCTTCTCTTTCTATTATTTGGAAGTTTCTAACCATTTTTTCACTGTTTATTTATGTAGAATAAATGGTATCTAGGGTTCCTGAAGGATCTTTATTAAAACATGTTTATTTTATTAATTTGATGGTAAAGGGGGGCTTATTTAATATACATTTATTATCTAAGATGATCTTTTTTTTCTTTCTACATGAACCTCCCCATCATGACCTGGCCAAATAGTAGAAACATTTTGTGCTTAACACAGCTCATGAAAGCTCCAAAGATCAATGAAATTTTATGGAGAAGTGTTGACCTTAAAGCATTCGCAGTTGAACTGTTCTTACCATGTGTGTGCATTCTCGAAAGGTGCTAGATGGAGAAGGAGAAAGTCCATATTGGACTCGCTTGGGGAGCTACTCTATAATTCACAAATCCACCCATGGCTTTGTCTTCTACATCCTTCCAATTGACAACCGATTGTCTAAATACTATTTGTGCAAATGTAGTAGAGTATTTTCCTTGAGTCATTGAAGTCCCTAAATATGCTTCTGTATATGAAACCTACAAAATTATTACTACAAGAAACATTTGTGAGAGAACCAAGATGGAGGCATAGGCAAACACCTGTACTCACCCACCTCCATCAACCACATCAAAATTACAACTAAAATACAGGACACCAGTCATCCAGAACTGCTGGAAAGCTGGCTGAATGGAAAAACTACAACTAGAGAAGTAGAGAAGAAAGCACCCTGATACTGGGAGGAGGGGCGGAGGTGCAGAACGGGCTGGTCCGACATCCACGTGAGCCGCTGTTTTAATTGGGAGGGAGACCATCTCTGTGGAGGCTGCTGGAGGAGCAAGGAGTCCCAGCCCCACACCAGACCTCCAGCCCAGGGTTCCAGAGCTGGGAAAAGAAGTCCTTACGGGCAGTAAGAACTACAGGCTGTAAAAACGGTGCAGATTGGGGCTCAGTGACACAGAGGCTGCCGGAGACCCAGCTGTTCCTCTTAAAAGGCCAAAACCATGACTGAACCTACAAAGTTCTGCTACCTCCTCTGAGCTCCAGCACCAGGGCAAGGTCTCTGTGGCACACACACACATATGAGGAGGAACTGGATTGTCTGGCATCAGGGCAGGAACTTGGGGTGGCTTTCTCTCACATGGAGATACTCACGGGGGTCATTGTTTCTATGCTGGTACCTCCCCAGTCACAGGGCTGACTGGCAGCCATTTCTGTTTGCTCTGCCCTGGTGATTCCCTACGACACCCCCCCCCCCCATGCAATTTATAACCGCACCCAAGATATGTGAAGCAGTTTTTGCATATGAATGGGATTTGTCCTTCCTCAGGGTAAAACCTCTCAAAGCTGCAGCTGGGTCAGGGAGCACCAAACCTATTAATAAAAGGACAAAGATCTGGCATCAGCACCAGCCTCCCTTGCTTCATAGCTGGGCCTCATCTGGGCACTTCCAAATCTGATACAAAGAGGAGAAATCTTCAGATCTCTCTGTAGCTCCTACTGGGTGGTCCCAGGAAGTGGCTGACTTTGCACCTCCCTGGAGCCCAGGAGTCAGTGTACCCAGTGATCAGTGTCAGACCATACCACATTACAACTCTTCACATCCATAAGCAACACACTCAAGGGGCAGCCTCAGTGAGCACCAAAGCCTACTGCAGCAAGTCCTGATCCATAGGGGTGTCTCCTTCACATCAGCTCTCCCACTATAGTCACAGCTGGTTCCCATAGTCAATTGGTCTGAAAGTCAATTCCTCCCAGTGACACCAACAGCAATCAAGGCTCAACTATAACAAGACTGCACACAGCACACAAAGGGGTGCACCTACAGTGCCCAGCTCAGGTGACTGGGAGGCTGAGCCCCTGGGCCCTACAGGACACCTACCACACAAGGCCACTCTATCAACTCAAGGAGACATAGCAGCTACCCAGTACATAGAAACAAACACGGGGAAGCAGCCAAAATGTGGAGACAAAGAAACATGTCACAAATGAAAGAAATGGAAGAAACAAACTACTGGATATAGAGTTCAAAATCACAGTTATAAGGTTACTCAAGAATATTCTAGAAACCTCCAAGGGACTTAGTGAGACTTTTAAGGATCTTAGTGAGAATGCCAAAAAAATGGAAAAGGACCAGTTAGAAATTAAGCATACACTGACTGAAATAAAGAATAATATACAGAGATTCAACAGTAGACTAGAGGATCCCAAGAATCAAATCAAAAATTTGAAATGTGAGTAAGCAAAAAACACCCAACCAGAAGAGCGAAAAGAAAAAAGAAACCAAAAAATATTGAGGAGCCTCTGGGACAACTTCAAGTGTACCAACATTATGGGGGTGCCAGAGAAGAGAGAGAGCAAGATTTTTAAAACCTATTTGAAGAAATAATGACAGAAAATTTCCCCTACCTGGTGAAAGAAATAGACTTTCTTTCTTTCACCAGAGAATCCCAAACAAAAAGAACCCAAAGAGGACCACTCCAAGACACATCATAATTAAAATGCCAAGGGCTAAAGACAAAGAGAGAATCATAAAATCAGCAAGAGAAAAACAGTTAGTTACCTACAAGGGAGCACCCATACGATTGTCAGCTGATTTCTCAATAGAAACTATGCAGGCCAGACAGGAGTGGCAAGAAATATTCAAAGTGATGAACAGCAAGAACCTACAACCAAGATTACTCTACCCAGCAAAGCTATCATTTAGAACTGAAGGTCAGATAAAGAGCTTCACAGACAAGAAAGAGCTAAAGGAGTTCATCACAACCAAACCAGTATTATATGAAATGTTGAAGGGTTTTCGTTAAGAAGAGAAAGATGAAGAAAAAGAAAAAGATTTTAAAAAATATGAAAACAAAAGGGCAACAAATAGATACCTATCAACAATTGAATCTAAAACTCAAAATAAACTAATAAGAAATCTAATGAACAGAATAAACTGGTGAATAAAATAGCATCAGAGGCATGGAAATGGAACAGCCTGACAATTCTCAGAGGGAAGGGGACTGGGGGTGGGAAGAGATTAAACAGACATCTTACTTGCATATATGCATTTCCTATGGGCACAGGCAATAGGATGGCAAAGGCCTGGGGTGAGGTGGAAACCCGGTGAAAGAGGGCTATGGGGAGAAAAAAGAGGGACATCTGTAATAATCTCAACAATAAAGATTTTTTTTAAAAAAAAGAGAGAGACATTTGCTTTTTGCCTTTAGTTGACGTAATAATTCTTACCAGGGCTTTTATCCTTTGTAACCTGCTTATAGCTGTCTGCTACACTTAGAGTTGCAGCAATTTAGTGACATTTCTAAAACTTTCTCATCCTTACTAAACACAGTAAAAATGATTAAATGGCAGCCAAGAGAGCCTGAGAAACAATAGCATTCATTAATTATAGTACTACTTAAGAGGAAGACACAGGAAACCAGCAACAAATAGACTTAATAGCAAGAAACCAGAAAGTAGAGACTCTAGCACTAAGACGCAAGAATAAGGAATTAGATTCCATTGAGCACTGGTGACATAAACCACTCGGCATTTAATTGATAGATTGCAGGATTTAGCCAGACAGGTAAGCCTCCCAGGCTTCTAGGCTTCTTTCCAATTCTGCACCTGAGGAAGCTGCAAAGCCTTTATTTTAATAGCTTAGTAAATAATAGTTATCTGGTATCTGAGGCTCACAGGAGAGAGTTGCTATGGAGCTAAAAAGGATTATAGCGGCACCCTAGAGGAGGTTGGGGTTTACACACTGACACCCCAGGAGCTGGATTGGAGCTTGCCCTGTAAAGATGAGCTTCAGAGAAAATCCTCTAAATAAGATCCTGGTGAAATCGGATCTGACCAAGAGTCCCCTCAAACTGAAGAGACCTTCTGAGCTCTCTTGAGTTGGGTACCACATTCTTTGACCTCAAAAGCATTAGAAAATGCAATGGACGTCTAGTAAATCATACCTATGTTATATATATTTTGGTTGAAACCCCAATTTTAACCGATGTTTCAAGGTGAGGAAAATGACTGCTGAATACTTGATGTGCTTTTGTGTACATGTTTTAATATCAAAGGACACAATTAAAGCATTCTAATCCAAAGATACATACAGTTGCCATTAAAAAAATCCAAATGCTGTCATGGTCCAGGAAAATATAAAAGGTTTATTTATAATTGTTAGGAAGCTGAACTGCTCACCAACTTGTTCACCAACACATTTTGACTCCCACTGATGCTTTATGTCCCCGCATTAATATTTTAAAAATTCACATGTACATGAAAATAAAAAGCTGCCAATACCAGATTTCTGGCCCCTATTTTTCACTTGCAGTCATGCTTAGGTACCCTTTGATCCATTAGGAAAAGAAAAGACAGCCTACAGTTCCGAACTACCAATCATAGGAAGAAGAGATTTTTCTCCTAAAGAATGAAATGTTTCCTATCACAGTGGATTCTAGCATGTATGTGGTGTGCTGGCTAGTTGCATGTTGGCCTAGTTAAATTAGCTGATCATCCTATGTATTTTCTGCAGCATTTGGCAATCCTAGAAAATGTCATAGGTCTGAAAGAAGTCCAAATCATTAATACCTTCAAACACAGCTTTGATTGTGTGGCATTTAGAATAGCGCCTCGGTCAGTTCTGCATTTTTTATTGGCTCTCCTTGCTAACTCCAATACAACCTAATGAGTTTCGGTTGGGAAAAAAGGCAGAGATAGGGAAACCACAAGAAAACTTGCACAGGAAGGCTTTCATTCTCTGGTATTCTCTGATCATTTGGAAGCTTTTGTACTAAACCTGAGGGAACAGTAAGATTAGATCTCTGAAGTGTATTTCACAACAAAATGATCAATATTATAAGATGCAATAAAATCTAAGTGAAACATTTCATGTCACCGAAGCCTAAAACAAGTCAGTTTCTATAATGGGATTCAATCTATCCATTACAACGTATGAGCTATATTTTAAAGTATTCAGAACATAAACATCGCCATTTGACCAAATAAGTTATTCTCAGTCATTGCATATCATTATACTATTATATCATAGTCCCTAAATATCCACTTTTCACTAGAAAATACAAAGAAGTAAAGTGCTTGGTTGTAGAGAATTAAAGCTTACATTCTAATTGTAGATATAAAGCCCATCCACCTAAGGTTAAAAAAAAATTGCAATAAAGTGCAATCGATAATAATTGCCCAATGAGCATTACATATATAAGACCTATTGCAGAAGTTTAGGAACATGCCATAGCACATGACCTGGGACTATAAAAATGTCTCTGATGACACATTAAAAATTGTGAGTAGGCTTCAGATAAAGTAACATAGTCTAACTCAAAGTGAGAAAAGAACCAAAGCAGTACCAAACAAAAATGTGAAGTGAAATGGATAGCACAAGTTTTTCAGAAAAAAATATCAAGTTGAAGATAGCCAACGAGGGTTGCCCAAAAACCAAGGATAAGCGAGAGAGTGGGATACAGGCAATACCTGTCTCTTGAGATACTCCACTGTGTGTAGCAGATCGTCATTATCTGCTGGGTCATGGGGGCTCAGCAACGACTGTGCGTCAGCAGTGTCTACCCCCATAGGAAAGGCCTGGGATGGGTGGGATCCAAAACTACTCCACCAAGGTTCGGACCACAGATCTACCAGTTCCCGAATTCTTCTACTGCGTTCATCTGATTGCAGGAACTCAGTGCCATGAGAACCACTTGGAAACTCCCATTTCTATGTTTGAAATGCAGGGCGACTATTTCCTGACAGATGAGATGACACTTCTGCAGACCCCATCCGTGGACACAAAGCCCCATCCAGATGCATTACAGGAGTAGTCATTGAGTGTCAGCAAGTACTATCGGTCAATAAAGAAAGAAAAAGATGGTGATACAGGGAGAAACCAAACAAAAACAAACTAACAAGCCACGCCATCTATCCAGATAATTGATGCACACATTGAGGTTAGGCATAGGAACAGACTCTGGTTCTCAACCTTTCTAATGCCACGACCCTTTAATACAGTTCCTCATGTTGTGGTGACCCCAACCATAAAATTATTTTCGTTGCTACTTCATAACTGTAATTTTGCTACAGTTATGAATCATAATGTAAACATCTGTGTTTTCCGATGGTCTTAGGCGACCCTGCTAGCGGTTCTCAACCTGTGGGTTGTGACATTAGAACCACTGCTGTAGAGCCTAAGACCATCGGAAAACACAGATATTTACATTACGATTCATTAACAGTAGCAAAATTACAGTTACGAAGTAGCAACGAAAATAATTTTATGGTTGGGGGTCACCACAACATGAGGAACTGCATTAAAGGGTCGCGGCATTAGAAAGGTTGAGAACAACTGCTCTAGATGCAAACAAGAAAAGATAAATCAAATGCAGAAATAAAAGTTTTAAAACAGATTATGAGACAGAGAATTTCTATGCCTAAGTTATGTGTTGCCATGGCATTTTTGTAGAGCACCAGTGGCCTCAGACTTGAGGCTGGACAGTAGAAAGCAAGAGATCACGTAGGTAATTATTAGAAAATTAAATTGAAGTGTTGGGCTGTGCCAGATTTCAGAAAACCACTAGAAAAGTCTGCATTAGAACGTTACCTGCATCTAGGCAGCCACCTGAGACCCCTCACCTGCTCTGCCTACCATCACCGGTAGGAGGGCACATTGCTGTTCCCACACTCCTTAGGCTTTTGCACTTACTATTCCCTCTGTCTGGACCATTTTCCTCCCAGGTGCGTGTGGGGCCCACTCCTGCATCTCCTTCAAGGATCTTTAAAATGGCAAGGTAGTGCGTGAGACCTTCCCTGACAACCTGTTTAAAATGTCAGCCTCACCTTTGACTGCCAACACCGCGATCCCTTCCTTGCCTTGTATCACTGATCACCCTGCTATATAGGAACTAGCTTTCACAGATGTCTTTATTTCCTGTTCCCTTCCCTAGTTTGTAAGCTTCGTGAATGCAGAACTTGGGGTTTTTGTTTGCCTGGTGAATCAGCAATATTACAGGGGTGGGAATGTCCGGACTGAGAGCTGTTTAAGGCCCATGAAGTCATCTGATCTGGCCCTGCTAAGGCTACCACAGGCGGGACTCAAATTCAATAAATTTAGGAGGTTTTGTCCATAGCAACATAAATTTATATTAAGTGAGTTATATTAAGCGAATAATGTTATAAATACCCAAATGGCCTTTGGCAGAATAAAGGTTCCCCAAACCTGATTTAAAAGAACATTTGTTGATACTCAAAACATGTGTGGGTGTGACAATCCTATATAATAAAAGGCTAATATGCAAATCAACCAAACAGCGGAACAACCGGTGGCTATGATGTGCACTGATCACCAGGGGGCAGATGCTCAACACAGGAGCGGCCCCCTGGTTATCAGTACGCTCCCACAGGGAGAGTGCTGCTAAGCCAGAAGCCGGGAAGCAGGCCTAAGCCGGCAGTCAGACATCCCCTGAGGGCTCCCAGACTGCAAGAGGGCACAGGCTGAGCTGAGGGACCCCTCCCCCGAGTGCACAGATTTCATGCACTGGGCCTTTAGTTTGTTAATAAGTATAATGCCCAAATAGAATTAGTGATCTGAGCCAAGGCAAAGCGATGTTTGAAAACAAGAGAAAGCCCAAGTCCAGTTGAATAAGAACATAATGTAGACAGAGAATTAGTCAGAAATATGATCAGGACATAAGTCCATAGAAGAACCATATATCTTACAAACGATATACTAGAAATACAAAACTATATTTAAAAGTTTGGATTATGCATCAATTAGAATAAAGGAAAAATCATAGCCAGAGTTTTGAAACCTAAAAAAATATATTAATGTTGGTCCAAACAAATCAAACAAGGACTGTATGGCTAAGATACAGAAAATAGAAAGTCATATACATTAGCAGTATACACTAAGACTTAAGAGGAACATCCCTTTGTTTTTTATATATACATATATACATACACATAGAGAAATAGATGATAGATAGATAGATAGATAGATAGATAAATAGATAGGAATGTATTTATAAACAAATGTAACATAAAAAGAGGGAAAATATAAGTAAATATTAATATAAGTAAAATATAAGTAAATAATCCCAGGCATATTCTATCAACCTTCTTAGAGTATTATGAGTTGCGAGAAAACAGTTACTGTTGCCCTAGCTGGTTTGGCTCAGTGGATAGAGCGTCAGCCTGCCGACTGAAGGGTCCCGGGTTCCATTCTGGTCAAGGGCACATGCCTGGGTTGTGGGCTTGGTCCCCAGTAGGGGGTGGGCAGGAGGCAGCTGATCAATGATTCTCTCTCATCATTGATGTTGCCATCTCTCTCTCCCTCTCCCTCCCTCTCTGAAATCAATAAAAATATATTTTAAAAAATGAAAAAAAAAAGTTATTGTTATTTGAGACACATTACTTGAAACAGAAGTTCTAACTTGATTCCATAGATCTCCTGAAATTTCTGATTTTTCTTATCTTTTCTAATTGATAAATTTTGGTATATACTGAAAACATAAGAAGGTAGCAGAGATCCTAATAGAATTGTCACCTATGCGGATGAACAAGTAATGAAAAATGAAGTTGGAGTTAGTAAAATCATAGAAAGAGTCTGAGAGTTTGCTTTTAATTTGAGTAAAGCACCCGTTAATGAGGACCATTAGAAGTCAAAAACGCTAATTTAGTGAAAACCTCCAATTACATTCTGTTAGATTTTCCCATTAACAATATCAACTTTCAGCAGGTTTTCTCATTAGACATTAAAAGAATATCAAAGAAATTAAAATAAGGGCATGTTTAAACCAATAGAATTAGTGTAAAGACTAGGTGAAATTTCACAAGAAGAGCTATAGTAAATTTCCCAGGAGACCAGATAATTCTGGAAACCAAATGTAAAAAATGTATCCCAAGTTTGTATTATGATTTCAGCCCCTGGGACATACACTGTAATGAGACTAACCAATAATTTAGACTTGCATTCTTTAATGGGGGTATTTTTACCCCAAAATCTTCTGAAAATGCCCACATTATAATTTAGGTTGGACATAGATAGAAACAATGTATAAACCCCCAACCTATCGCCAAAAGGTCTTTGGTCCTGGGTAGTAAATGTTTTAGAATCAAATCTGGGAAGGGGATAGCCTGGTTTTACATTTCTCCATTTCTGTGTTATAAATTTGACCACTACCCTGACCAATTCCAAGCTTTATGTAAGTCCTGGTTTTAAAAGACTTCAATTACTTGAAAGATTTTTTTGACAAATAGTATTTTGTATATCTGTAACTGTTTTGCTTTTAATGGTTAATATATGAATTTTATAAAGTCCTTTTTAATAAATATTTAAACAGTGCTGCAATGAATAGCCTTGTCTACTCATCATTTTGCTTATGTGTGTGGTAGATGATATTTTAAATGTTTCATGGAATGTATACTAGACTTACCAGTGTGTTCCTTATTACCCACAGCCCAAAGTTTTTGCTAAAGCAACAAACTTATATAGAAAAGTTAATATATGATATGAATTTTCTTTCCCCGCACAGGCAAACTGGAGTGTATGAGCTGCTGACTGCCATCATCAATCTTTCAATCTTGGCTTGCCAATATTCATTACATCGCACAAGAGCATGAGCTCAGACAATTACATTTTCCCTTTCAGGGGAAAAAAATATTAAAGACTTTCATTCTCTCATTACATTCTCCATCTATTCTCATCATCATTTCCAATCTCGTTCTTCTTTTCTTGACGATCTTAATTATTGTTATGTTAAAGCCCTGGTGTGATTATTTCAGTATCTGGGTCATCGGCATTTGTTTCCATTGTCTGTCTGCTCCTTCTCCTTGGGTTTTAAATTGCATGTTGAACCCTGTCTATGAGAAAACGTGGCGGCTCTGTGTGTTACCTTCTTCAGTGGGGGCCCACCCTCTCCTTCCATAGGCAGGCAGAATGGAGGTTGATGGATCCCCTGCTCCCAGCCCAGGACTGAGCTGGCGCTGAGGCTGGTGCAGGGCTGGCAGGCCCCTTCTCCTCTCTGCTGCAGATCCCAGGGCGGATTCCTTCATAGGTTTTAACTGAGGGGAGGGTCCAGTGTCCACAGAGCCTCTCCTCCCAACACTGACCACCACTGTGAGACTGCGCAGTCTCTGCTCTGATTTCTACTCTCTCAGAAGAATATCGAGCTCTCTCCTATTACAGGGAATTTGGCCTCTTAAATCTCAAGCTTCTTGTCTCTTGAGCCTGATGGGACTATCAAAGGTTCTGCCAGTCTCTCTGTCTCTGGGTCACATGAACTGCTACCCCATTCTGCGAATCAAAGGCGCCCGGAGGGAGATAAATAACGGTTGCAGAATTCCTCCTTGTGTCTGTGCTCCGAATCTGCTTTATCAGGATTTTGTCCCCTCAAGACTTAGCTGCTGCAAAGATTATCCATTGCCTTCAAACACTTATTTTTCATCTGGCTTTCCACGTTTTCCTCAGTGAGATCGCTGGTTGACCGCAAACCACTCCATCACAGCTGGACGCTGAAATCCCTCCAGCAGGGATTTGCACTAAGAAAAGGCAAACGGAATGCAAGCAGACAAGCGAGGAAGGAACCGAATCAGAGAGCTGTGGGTACTGACTGTGAGGACACACAGGAAGGAGGAATCTGAGACAAAGCTGAGGTCAACGTGCTAAGTGAAAATTATAAGGAAAAGAAGTAACACAGTAAAATAAAGTCCACAGAAGCACCCACAGAACTTAGTCCTCCTTGGGAAGGTAATAGATATTCAACAACAAAGAATTCTGTAACATAAAAACCATCGTGAGAAATACGATCTCACTAATATGTGAAATCTAACGAACCAAATAAACCGACGAGCAAAATGGAACCAGAACCATGAATTCATGGAACAGACTGGCCGGCGCCCAAGGGGAGGAGGACAGGGAGTCCCTGGAAAAAGAAGGTGAAGGAAATAGCTAAAGAACATAGGTGCTCACCCCGTGGACACGGGCAAAAGTTTGGTAAAGGCCTAGGGAGGGGGAAATGGGGGAGCTTGGAGGGAGGGAAACGGGGGGGACCTCTGCAATAAGGTCAACATTAACATTTTTTAATTAAAAGAATGTGGAATACACACACACACACACACACACACACACACAGCTGCAGAGCCTGGGCTGCACATCATTCTCTTCAGTTAACATGTGCTTTTCAAATATTTGGCCCTGATTTTTATTAGAGATGCTACATTTACAAAATTAAAAAAAAATACATATGAGGAGTATATAAAAGGCACCACCACCATTATATAAAAACAGAAAGAGAAATATGTAAATAATATGTTTTCATCAAATAAATTAAATACTCTTCAGGTATAATTTAAAAATATAAAACCAATTTATAAAACTAAACAAAAAGAAAAAATCATTAAAGAAAATCAAATAGGTTTGTAAGTACCAGAGACATCAATATATCCCTGTGAATCAGGCTCCTAGGTCTCCTTTTAAAATTGTCCCACCTATGTTTGACTGGGAACCTTTTCATAACAGAATTGTGAAAACTTGGGCACATAAGTGGTGCCAGACAAAACTCACTAACATTTGAAAACCTGAGAGTCTTAATATATAAAGTAAACAAAAACAATTTTGAGAAAATAGAAAAAAAGAGAGAGAGATACAATTAGCAGGAAGCAGGAACGAATGCTGTTGAGTTCCTACGAACACCTTGCATGCGGGCGTGCTGGCCGCTACCTTCTATTATTGGGCTCCCCTATCAGCCATGGGCCATATGGGCCAATGAAAATATTTATAGTAACCCCCTCCACCAAAAACTTAAACATAATTAATGTAAAGTATAAAACAAAGTATTTCAACCCATTTCTTTTACATGATAAAAGTGTCTTTCCATTAAAAGTTACTCAATACATTCATAAATCTGTCCAAAGTATTCTGAAAGATGCTTTGTTTCAGGGGACAAACCTCAAAGGCATCAACTGCAGTGAAAAAATTAGTTCTGCCACCAAGAGGTGAGCTTAATTATAATAGACCAGTGGCCCGGTACACAGATTCCTGCACATTGAAAGGAAATTAATTAGGAGAAATATTTTCATATCACTATTCACCCTTTCTCTGTAATAGAAGTGTCAACCAAATTCACAATCGACAATGACAGATCGAAACACATGCGTGCGATGGCGCCAGAGAGAGCTTTATATGTATCGTGCATGCGTGCGTCAACTTAGCCTTTTATAGATATAGAAAAAAACCTGCTTAATTAGATCTGCTTTCTGATGTAGCTAAACTTTATCCAGCCCAGTGAAGCACCCCAACTTCTCTTTCAGGTAATTGTCAGCGACACAGCAGTAAATATCAACACAAAGCAGATTATTATTGTAGATCATGCAGGGAGAACAAAGGGTAAAATATTTAACTGCAGAAGTGTTTGACTATATTCTGTGCAGTGAGAAAACCTGAAGTCACTTTCAAGGTCCACTTCCTTTCAGTCGGGTCAAGTTCCTAAGCTTTCTAAATCTCCGTTTCCAGCTAATGAAAAGAAAATAGTATTCTACTGAGTCTCCTATCTACCTACTCCAGGACTTCTGTGAGGATCAAATGAGATGAAGCATGGGAAAATGCCTCACAGACATTTGGCTAAAGTGAAAATGTTTCCACCTGGCTATAAAGCAAGTCATGTTCCTGGGCTGAAGAAACTCCAAGGAGGCTAGTCGCTAGGGAGAGGAAGCCAGGTGATTAGACCTGCTTTCTGATGTAGCTAAACTTTCTCCAGCCCAGTGAGGTCATTAGCGGGCACCCACAGCGACCGTTTCCGGCTGTGGGCTGCATTTGGTCCCACGGGGTCTCAGCAGCGTTGGCTGCGATTTGTTGGGCTGTCGCTCTAGGGTGGTGGCGGGGCCTGTGTCCCACTTGGGGGAAGCCAAGTGTTGGTTTGTCAGCACCAGGTCCCCGGTGCCGTTTCTTTGTAAATGGCCAGTGTGCGTCATGGCAGTTCCTGCGTTGAGCACCTGCCTCTGGTGGTCAGAGCACATCACGGTGACCGGTCGGATGGTCGGAGAAACACTTAGCATATTAGCCTTTTATATATAGAGATACTTCAGATGCAATCAGCACACACACTGGGGCAGTGACTCTGACTCCGTGGAAGAAAAGAAATTATGCATCTCCTCCAGAGGCTCTCTTTTTGACTTGACAATTTGGCATTCATTCAATATCTTAGCATTATTGTGAGTTTTCTTGTTACACGTATATTAGCTACTCTATAAAAATTAAAATTTAAAATACCTCTTGCAAACAACTGACAGTACAAAATCCAGGAATGAAATATCTCATAAAGCAAAGAAAAATGAGAAAGTAAAATCTATATTATTTGTTTTCATTTGTGTTTCATTGAAGAAAAACTAGCTAGAGGTAATTAATTAAATTCTCTTTGGAGCAAAGTTTGAGATAGCATATTGATCCAATATTCATTTTTCCATTGCAAGCCAATGAAGTGTTCTTGTCAGGGTTGTTGCAAGTGCATAAACGATTTTTATCTTCCATATGATAAATAGAGCTTGAAGAGAAGCAGGGAATTTAAAAATGAGAATGAAAGAGCAAAGAAAAACACTGTAGACAAAGTATTTTAGAATAAATAGTTCGGGCCATCAAGCAGGTGGCCTACGTGTGTCCATTGTGTCAGGAATAAGACAAAAGGCTGTGGACTTGTGATAAGATGGCTTGTGCTACATCCATATTCATTGTTTATATAGTGTATGGGCAAGCAAGACAAAAAGCCATCATGTGAGCAGCAATTTTTCGACTTCTGCTTTAGACGCAGCCAGCCCCAGAATGTAGCAAGAAGCAAGGCAGAGAAGGTAGGCTATAAGTAAGAAGTTGGCTCCATTGATTGCTTTCTGTGGGAAGGCCTGTTTAAATGCTTAACAGGTTATCTAAATATATAAAAAGGTAAGCAACTGTCCTACTGGCCAGTAGGTATGATGTGTATTGACCACCAGGGGGCAGACGGTCAATGCATTTGCTGCAGATCTGTGGTGACTTGGCAGCTGCAGTTCTTGGGTGATGCAGAGAGAAGGGAGTCTGATTCCTGGGTGCATCACCCAAGAATCACCCTCTCGCAATCCAGGACCCCTCGGGGGATGTTGGAGAGCCAGTTTTGGCCTGATCCCTGCAGGCCAGGCTGAGGGACCTACCTGCCAGAAGAACCCTGCTCACTCTGCAGACACCCTTAGAGCTGCGGTGGGGAGGGACTGCGGGAGGTTGGCTCCAGGGCATGTCCAGCCCATCTCACCCAGTCCCACCCTACCAGCCACCTTCTAACTAATTTCCTTTCAATGTGCATGAATTCGTGCACTAGGGCACTAGTATTAACATAATATCTTAACAGCATAAGAGGGAGATACTATGAATAACTCCACTTTACAGATTCTGTCTCTCATAAAATTTGTGATGGGTTGTTTTCATTTACTGAGTCTAGTCTTTTAAAAATAACTTATTTATTAAAATTTTACTCTAGTCCAGGTACTCTACTAAGCATTATTGTATTTACTTCTTATCTCAACCCTTTGGAGAGGCTCTGTTTAAGTAAACTGAAGCCCCAACAGCTTAAACGAGGGAAGGAGAAATTTGTCGCCCAAATAAGTAAGTAGCCTAAATAGTAGAGTGCGTAGGCCATGGGGGTGGGGGTGGGGGCGTGATTATTCCTTTACCATTAGAAATCCAGATTCCATGGCTGCATTGGGCTTTTGATAAGTACCATTAAAGAGAAAACCACAGGCCCAACATGGCGTCACTTGTGCTAAAAACCCGTGATACCAAATCAAGCTTTAGTACCTGATTTAACTGCAGCTTCAATCTCCTTCAATCTCCTCCAAAACATCATCTGAATCTACCAGTCTGGAATGTTTTGATCAAGCACCAGTAAAGTAATCTATGGCTCTCTCCATCCCCCATAGAAAGAAGAGGCAATCTGCATGACAAAAACCCTTCCTTTCTCTCCCCCCAAAGAAAGCAAATCTGGGTGCAAATGTAAACCAACCTTCCTTCCTTCCTTCCTTCCTTCCTTCCTTCCTTCCTTCCTTCCTTCCTTCCTTCCTTCTTTCCTTTCTTTCTTTTTCTTTTCTTTCTTCTTTCTTTTTTTTCTTTTTTTGTCTATAGCTTTCTTGATCCACCCTTCTTCCTATAAAACCTTCCTTTCTGTACAACTCGTGGCAGCCCCCTTCTAGTTGCTGCCTGGGATGCTGCCTGATTCATGAATTGCTCAGTAAAGCCAATTAAACATTCCAACGTGCTTGGTTGGATTTTGTTTCCGAACACACTGATAGAAAGCAGCTCTGGTCCCAGTGGACACAGGCCGTGCTGCATGCCCCGTGAGGCTCCTGGTCTCTGTCCGCAGCATCCAGGCCAGCGGGGAAGCAGCCCCGTCTGGTGTACATTGGTAAACGATAAAGGTGGTTCCCTGTTTCAGCTGCCATTCTGGTTCTGATTTTTCTGACGAGCACCCAAGTCAATGCTTCATAATGTGCTCTTTGTAAACAGGCATTTCATGGAAACCCCTGCTGTTTTAATAGGATATTCTTTCCCACGAAGAAAGTTTACTTCTGGAAACATACTTCCATCAAAAGAAAATTGCAGACACCCCCGAAGTGATGAAGTGTGAGGAACACATTTTTATTTTTTTATTTTGGTGTAGATTTATGGAATGACACTTTTTTAGTGCAATTTCTACAAATAAATGTCTATTGTCATGACAATGTGGAAATAATAACTGTTTCATTAGACAGTTCAAAACGAAGCTGCTGTTTCTTTCATTTAAATCTAGAATGTATTTCTTTCCAAAAATAGTTCTTTAGCCTTCTGTCCAAAACTCCCAGATTCCCTCCCTGCGTGCCCCTCGCAAGAGCCTAACTCCTGGCTGTCTGCATCCTCTCTGGTGTTTTGGGCTGTTTTCCTCCCTGTTCCTCCCCCACTCCCACCACCTTTCAGCACTGCAGCCGGCAAGGCCTTCCTCATACACAGGCCCTCACAGTTTCTCCCATGTTGTCCTGTCCCCTCAGGGCTGGTTGCAGCAAAGGGGTTCATCGACGAATAAAAATGCAGGACAATCCCCTTAGCAGAGCCATGAGGTTTGTGCTAAAAAACTAACCGCCTAGATCTCCAACCACAGGAAAGGAAAATCTGATCTCATAACATGCGGTGGAAATCCTTCCCCCACTTCCCATAGCACCAGGCTTGCCAGGATCCCCCTGCCACTCCAAGCATACAGGTCCCAGGTTCCTCTTCGCATCTCAAAGCAATGCGTCTAAAACAGTGCCTCCCCCTAACCAGTTTGGCTCAGTGGATAGAGTATCGGCCTGCGGACTGAAGGGTCCCATGTTCGATTCTGGTCAAGGGCATGTACCTTGGTTGCGGGCACATCCCCAGTAGGGAGTGTGCAGGAGGCAGCTGATCGATGTTTCTCTCTCATCAATGTTTCTAACTCTCTATCCCTCTCCCTTCCTCTCTGTAAAAAATCAATAAAATATATTTTTTAAAAAACAATGCCTGTACATTGCTAATCGATGCTTATTTTATTCACTAGAGGCCTGGTGCATGAAAATTCATGCACTGGAGGTGGGGGTGTCCCTTAGCCTGGCCTGCCCCCTCTCACAGTCTGGGAGTCCTCAGGGGTGGGAGGTGACCCGGCGATCAGGGGAAAGTGACGCCCCCATCACACCTCTACTGCTGCCACTGCTGGTAGCGCAAGCCTCAGCCAGCCCTGGTTACCTGAGCCTCGAGTGGCCCTGGGTGGCTGGGGGGCTGAGGGGACCGGGTGCTGCCATCTTGTGGCTGTGGATGCTGCCATATTTTAGGGTGGGGCAGTCAATTAGCATATTCCCTCCTTATTGGCTGTGGGTGCCGCCATATTTTAGGGCGGAGCAGTCAATTAGCATATTCCCTTCTTATTGGCTGTTGGCACCACCATCTTTGCAATGGTGTGAGGGTCAATTAGCATATTCCCTCTTTATTAGATAGGATAAGTGTATCAGTGGAGGAAGATATATTATGGTATTCCTGCTTTCCTTTCTGCATGGTGGCACAGAAAACTCAGCCTGTCAAGTCCAGCTGCACTCGTCCTTCCTGTTGTTTCTACGTGGCAGCACTACAAGACAGCAGAACCACACTAAGGGGATTGGAATTAAGAGCTGGATCCGATTACAGTGATGAATAGAGCCACTGCCCTGGAGAAAAACACTCCTGGAGAAAGTGTGCTTCTCAGAAGGGAGCAGAGGGAGCTTATAAATATGCTTTGCTTTGTGCCCCTGTGTACAGGCTCAACATCTCTAACTCCAGGCATATCCGAGGGACACAGTGAAAAGGACATTAAGCTGCATCAGAGGAACCGGCTCTCTCCCTGGCTCCGCGGGCAGAAAGCTGTGTGACCCGGGCAGATCTTCCCTTGGCTTCTCCTCTGGCTCCTCAGATGCTCAGTGAGGAGCTTATTCCTCCAGCTCTCAGAAATTGTGCTGACTCTCTGCTGAGTGTGTCCCAGATGCCTGGGACACAAGAGGACCCAGATGATCAAAGCCTTGACTGAAAAGCCTTTTGTTCTAGGGGGTGAGGGAGGCAAGGGGAATAGGCAGTAAACAAATGGGCACAAAGCAAACAGCAGTAAATGCCTTGAAGCAATCAAATAGAGCAGTGGTTCTCAGCCTTTCTAATGCCACGACCCTTTAACACAGTTCCTCATGTTGTGGTGACCCCCAACCATAAAATTATTTTCATTGCTATTTCATAACTGTAATTTTGCTACTGTTAATGAATCATAATGTAAATATCTTTGTTTTCCGATGGTCTTAGGTAACCCCTGTGAAAGGTCATTTGACCCCCAAAGGGATCGCGACCCACAGGTTGAGAACCGCTGAAATAGAGGGATGGATGGAGAGAGCCTCCCGAGGGATAACGTTCAGCTGAGTGGTAGGTCCATCAGCGTCTCTGAGGACATGATGTTCAGGCTGAGTCCTAAGTGGCCAGCAAGAGTCAGCCAGCCTGGTGGACATCTGAGACGGCTGTGGCTCCCAAGGTCACTCCCATCCCCAGAACCTGGTTTTATTGGTGCTCGATCATGGCCATGGACGGTGGGACATTTCACCAGGGAGGTTACACAGAAAGTTAATGTTGCTCCTTGGGAGGTCTGTGAGTGGTGAACGTGACTTTGCAAGGGAATCCACCTGCCTACCGTGAACAGTTTGTGTTATTTACCCATCATCCATCCCGCCTTTTCCTCTCACAACAGCACATTTTAAAATCCCATCACTGCACTATTTAGCATTTTGAATTGTTTTATATTCCAAGGATCATTTAACATATTTTTGAACTCAAAGATGATTCAAGCAAAAAAATTCTTTGAAATCATTGGTATTAGGCAAATCAAAATATGACTCAAATGCCAGGAAAATAAATTCTTATCTAACTTGCCTAGCGAACGGGCCTTAATGAACATTAATCAGTTTTGATGTTAAATTGAAGAGCTAACATTCTTGGAGATTTTTATATATTCATTAAATTCCATATTTATTATATCTAACTTGATTCTTAGGTGATTATTATACTCATTATTAAGTTCAAAATAATAACCTCTTGAATTTATGTAGCCCAATGCATTCTTCACATAACTCACAATACAATTACATATTATTTTCTCCATTTTAGATATGAGACAATTGATACTGAGGGAAATTAAGGAATTTATGCAATGTCCACAGGCAATAATTGGGAGATCAAAGTTTGAAGACCAGTCCTTCCTTCCTTCCTTTCTCCCTTCCTTCCTCCCTTCCTCTCTTCCTTCCTTCCACCCTCCCTCTCTCCCTCCTTCCCTTCCTTCCTCCCTTCCTCCTTTCCTTCCTCCTTCCCTCCCTCCTTCCTCCCTTTCTCCCTCCCTCCCTCCCTCCTTCCCTTCCTTCCTTCCTTCCTTCCTTCCTTCCTTCCTTCTCTCCCTCCTTCCCTCCCCTCCCTCCCTTCCTTCCTTTTCTCCCTTCCTCCCTCCCCCCTCCCTTCCTCCTTTCCTCCTTTCCTCCCTTCCTTCTCTCCCTCCCTCCCTCCCTCCCTTTTTTCCTTCCTTCCTTCCTTCCTCCCTTCCTCCCTTCCTTCCTTCCTTCCTTCCTTCCTTCCTTCCTCCCTTCCTCCCTTCCTTCCTTCCTTCCTTCCTTCCTTCCTTCCTCCCTTCCTTCCTTCCTTCCTTCCTTCCTCCCTTCCTCCCTTCCTTCCTTCCTTCCTTCCTTCCTTCCTTCCTCCCTTCCTTCCTTCCTTCCTTCCTTCCTTCCTTCCTTCCTTCCTCCCTTCCTTCCTTCCTTCCTCCCTTCCTTCCTTCCTTCCTTCCTTCCTTTCTTCCCACTACCCATGTGGCAGAGACTGTACAGGCTACTGGCAGTTTGCTCATGAATGAATCTCCATCTTCAAAGAGCTCTCAATCAAGTGAAAGAGACAGAAAAAGACATACTCCTCCTCAGCGTCCGCACGGCTGCTGTGGGGGTGTATCCGAGAGCCCGCACAAGAGCCTTCTCCAGGGCCCACTGCCTTCTTTCCCGTCATACATCGCCAGCAGGGCTGGCTTTGCTTGTTTAAGCACATCATCCACAGGGAATGGGACTGATCACGTTGGAATCTCTGCATCTGTTTTATTGAAAGGAAATAGCCCTGGTCCCTGTAAAAAACTGTCCATAACACGAGAGCTTTTCCAAGGCAATGCAGTTAACTCTTCTCTACAATTGCCCTTAATCTGCATTGTAAGTGACACATCTGATTAGGTTACAGTGACTGAAATCTGGCAGGGCAATTTCCCCACGCTAACTGTGTAAACATAGTCAGCTAATTGTGTGGATGACATTCCCACTACAACTGCTTGCAATGATCAATCTAAAGAATGTGAGTTTGGTTAACTTGTTCTATCTCCTTCACACTTAACATGCATAGAAATAATAGTGTGGAAATGAATAATCCTATAAAATAAAAGCCTAATATGCAAATCAACCGAACGGCAGGACTACCAGTCGCTATGATGTACACTGACCAGCAGGGGGCAGACACTCAATGCAGGAGCTGCCCCCTGGTGGTCAATGAGCTCCTACAGGGGGAGCACCACTCAGCCAGAAGCTGGGCTCATGGCTGGCAAGCGCAGTGGTGGTGGCGGGAGCCTCTCCTGCCTCCACACCAGGAGCACTCAGGAGCAGCGAGCAGGCGGATGGTAAGGCGTGAAGGGTCCTGGAATGTGAAAGAGCGCAGGCCAGGCTGAGGGACACGTCTCTCCCCCGCCCCCCCCCCCCCCGGCCACTCCCGCCCCCAGTGCACAAATTTTGTGCACCAGCCTTTAGTATATAATAAGTAGTGTCTAACTAAATCAAAGCCCTATATTTATTAACAAAGTAGAGTCAATGGCCTGGGGTTGGATTCTTAGCATTGTTTCTAGTACATCTTAAGTGATCAATTAAGTAATAGGAAGAACATCATTCATGTCCTGCAGAATTACTTTTAGTATTATAAATAAAGCTATTATCTAAAATGTCCCAAAGTGATAACGCTTATGTGACATATTCAGATCTGCAACATCCATGATTATGAACATTTTCTTTCACTGTGGAGAGACGTAGATATCGAGTTCAGCAGAGAACAAATGGATATTGCTCTTCAGACCTGAGTTATTCTGGCCACTTGTATTATTATAACTACTTATAACTGTAATTCTAATTAAAATGCTACCAGATAAGCCTTCTTTGGTAATCTCTTATTCATACAAGCAAAGTTCTCAACTAAATGAATGAAGCCATCTAATTACCGTGTTTTGAAGTTGATAAAGCATCCAGAACATTCATCAGACTAATTCCCATTTCTCTCCTGGGCGATTCCATAGCACTGGAAAGGTAGCACATGAACCGGGTGAGGGAGAGGGGACAGAGGCAGAGCCAGACTTTGCAGGGACATCTGGCTATGTCAGCGCCCTGCCCGTGGCACCTCTCCCCGAAAGTTCCCGAAGTTACACAAAAGCCAACAGAAAATCACCGGAGCTAACCGAAGTGGGAGCCTCTCACTGGGGATGTTTAAAGCGCCCCAGAACAACCAGGGCCGAAATGGGCACAGTCAGCTCTGCAGCGTGGAGGAGAGGCGCTCTTGGCTCATAACCCCTCCTCTGGACAGCGGTTCCCGAGCACCGAGTGGCATTGGGCAGCCTCTCCTCTTGGACAGAGGCGGACTCTCGGTGTTACCGGGAGTCCCAGGCCCTCCCTCCTAGCGCTTTAAAGAAGATGAAGACACAATGAGAAGCCAGGTTACTTCCCATCCCGGGGATGTTCAGTATTCGCTCCCGCCTAGCATTCCCACGTGCCTGCTCTGCACTGGGCTGCCCCCCGCCAGAGTCTCGTCAAGAGGCGGCCCAGGCTCTGGCGTCCATCTGCTGCCTGGAACCTGCAGACGTCGTTAACAGAAGTGCAGTTTGCACACTTTGGGAGCATCCTCCAGGACCAAGCCTGTGCAGGGACATGGAGGGCCAGCCTCCCGGGCAGTCAGAGGCCTCGCTGCATCGCAGCCTCTGCAGAAAGTGCTGCCGGAGAGGGAGCCACCACCTGGGAACCCTGCTTCCCGCGTGGGTCAGCTTCCATCCGGGGGGAAGCAACGTGCATCGGTTCCAGAGGATGGGAGAGTGTCTGACTCATTCCTGTCTGCGCATATCTGTTCTGACCCATATCTATGATCAATATGTTTTGTAAATCTTTGCTGTTGAAAGTATTACATAGGTCCTCCTTTTTCCCCATTAACCTCTCCAGCCTGTTCCCATCCTCCCCCGCCCAGGCCCTCACCACCCACTGTCTGTGTCCAGGGGTGATGCATAGATGCAGACAAGTTCATTGGTTGATCTCTTCCCACCCACCCTCCCCTGCCTTCCCTCTGAGGTCCCACAGTCTGTTCATGCATCTGTGTCTCTGGGTTGATTTTTGTTCATCAGTTTATCCGGGTCATTAGTTTCCACACATGAGTGAGATCATGTGATACTTGTCTTTCTTTTGATCCATATTTATGTACCATCAAACCACATGGAAAAGAAAAAGAAACAAGCAGAAAAGATTGGGTGGCTTTTGAAAAATTATTGGAAATCTTTACAAGCCTTAACTTCTCTTCAGATTTTCTTAAAAGGCAAATACTGCAGGATATTCTCATCTAAAGAAAATCCCCTCTTAATGTTTGCCTATTAATAGTGTTCGGCCTTTTTTTTTTCTTTTCTTATAACAGTTTTACAAAGAACGTTAGAAAGCTAAAGCATCAGAAGTGCCTTGCCATTTGCTTAGCTATGAAACTTCCTCCCATGCAAGCCATGTTTATTTAAAGCATCTCCAGTTACACACACTCCCAATGCGTTTGTTAAATTAGTTAAGAGTCGATAAATGTGGCATTGGGGATTAGCTGCATTATCCCCACATCTCTTTACTAAAAATGCAGGCGAACAGTGAGCAGTGTATTTATAACCTTGTTCCTTTGGGCCATTAGCGATACCATCGGTTGGTTTTCTCCTCATACCTTTAATGTCAAATTCAACATGCAATCCACAGCCTGGTGTGCTCATGTTTTATAAAGTAGCCCTCAACAGTGTTAAGTTAAACACAGTGCATCCACCTGCTAAATTTGGAAAAGAAAAGGATGGAAGCGTTCCCAAAAAACGGCATTATAACTGCAATTAGAATTTGTAATTTTTCTGCTCATTGCCCATGGAAAAAATTTCCAATATCATTCTTCTTTCATATAAAAATAGACCACATTATACTATCTTGCTTAATCATGGGAAATTAAAATTAGGAATCCAGAATGTTTCCAGCGGTAAAAAGCATATTCTTCCCCACTATTCCCACAACCTCGGATCTGTGTCACTTCCATGTGTGTCAAGATGGAAGTGGGCAATAGCATCTTGTCACTTACAACGTTGTCTGAAGCATTTTGGTGATGGCCGCCTGTCTGGAAATCCGTGGCCTCTCATCATCATTAACATACAATAAAGAGGACTGGCAGACCCCATCCCTGCCTGGAGGTGTGAGTTCAGTTTGGAGAGCAACAGGGTTCCTGGAGGCCATTGCAGCAATAGAAAAACTGCTAAGTCATCTCACTTCTCCAGAGACAGGCCTCTGCGCGTCCACATTCTGATTGGCTCTTACCATGCACTGGGCCCTCGTTTTTCTCTAAACTAGAAGCCTGATGCACATATCTTCGTGCCAAAATGGGCCTTCCTTTCCCTGGCTGTGGGCACCGCCTCCACTCCAGCCCAGAGCTGCCTTGCCACCTTCCCACGCTGCTCAGAGGTCCTGAGCAGCTGGAAGCATGTGTATGCAAATTAACCCACCATCTCTGTTGGCTTAATTTGCATACTCACTCCTGATTGGCTAGTGGGTGTCGAGAAGGTACGGTCAATCAGCATGTTACTCTTTTATTAGGTAGATGAAGATTTCCATGAAGCAATTCTCCGGAAACCTGTCCTGACTTAGGCCAGCCTGACTCCGCCCACTCTGGGAGATGAGGTTGATGGGGGCCTGACCCCCTAGGCATTTTATCTTAGCGTCGGCCTCACTGCCCAACTTCCATCTGTTGAAGGACAAAGTCCTGCATCAAAACAGATATGTACCACCTACTGATAAGATGGCTTACGCTCCTCTCGGCTTCGTTGAACAATAGACAGGTTGCTTCTTGACTTGCTATTTTGAGTGTTTCCTTTAAATAACTCCTAACTCTATTTTTCCTGTGCCCTTTTGAAATATAAACCTTCTGCAACCCAGAACTGGCTCTCAAGGCCCTGGAAGACCCCTCTTTGCCATGTAATGGTGGAAGGAGTGAGCACGCTGTGCCCCCGGTTCTGTGGCCAGGTAGGAGCCCAGCATCAATGCACACCCACGAGTGAAGGCAGATGGCTTCCCTCTAACATTCTTCATACTTTTTCACTAGTTCAGTCCAGCGTTGTCACATCCTCCTGCCTTTGGTTTCAGCAGAACTGAGTTCCATCTCCCTCCCCTATTCCAGTCCTCTCTTTCCCCCACTGAAATGTCCTGGAATAGAACCTCCTGACTGTTTAATTAGTGCAGTTTGTCTTTTCCAGGACTTTTGTTGCTTTTTAAACAAGAGTAAGACAGATGCTGAAACCTAATTACTAGCAACTAGTCATTCACTGCATGAATGACTTTAAAAAAAAACACACACCTTTATTTTACAAAAAGAAAATGTGCTGGCTTCTGCTGAAACCCCATTTGCAGGAGATGAATTTATAAGGACTGCAAGCTACCGATGTGTTCATGGTTTTAGGATGTGTAAGTTGGCTTAGCACCGTCCCAACCTCTTCAACTTGAATATGTCTGCATAGAAAATAAACTCAAGATTACTTTTTAACATATTGGGTCTGAGTCCCACTTGCTTCCATATTTTTTTTAAATATATTTTTTATTTATTTCAGAGAGGAAAGGAGAGGGTGGGAGAGAGAGAAACAGCACTGAGAGAGAGTCATCAGTCAGCTGCCTTCTGTACACCCTCTACTGGGGATCAAGCACACAACCTGGGCCTGTGTGCCCTGACTGGCAATGGAACCTGTGACCTCCTGGTTCACAGGTGGATGCTCAATCACTGAGCAACACCGGCCAGGGCTCCATTTTGTTTTTTTTTACCTCCTCCCCTTCCACCCCTCAGACACCATGCTGTCCCTTAGTGCTCAATGAATAATTCCGACTGATGCTTACCCAGGATGAGAGCACCGGAGAAAGAAGTTTGAATGGAGATATGAGGAAATAATTTGTCCATTACCTCTTTAATAATTCCCTGGTGGAGCCATTCCCTCCAGCCCGGTGCGACCACGTGGCCAAGATAAAAGTGCATTCCTGCTGATGAAGTTACTGTGATCTGAAGAACGAATCTCACTGTGGCTGACGGCGAAAGGTTAACAAGGAAATGATTAACTTACATGCAGAAGCTCCTTCCTCTTTCTCAGCCTTCAAAGTCTTCAACACAGAAGGAAAAGACCGTGCCCAGGAAGAAGCCCTTTCTGACTTTCTCTCAGAAATTCTAATATTTCACTTTAATTTGCTAATGCTGTGTTCTCTTTTAGTTAAAATCAACTAGAGTAGGAGCAAAATGTGTAGCTACCATAACTGCTTTCCATAGTTTAAGGGATGAAAAGTAGCTGCAATAAATCAAATAAAATAATTAAAAATGCACTGAAAGCATTTTCCTATTATATATGACACAACATTGTGAGTTATCATTCGTCTCATGCCCTTATAAGACTCCCCCTGGAACAATGAACGGTGTATATCGCACACGCGTCTCTCCACTAATTCATACCACGTTGTGTGTGTCTGCCTATGTGCCTAGGCTAAGTGAAGCCATGAGGATGCATTAGGCAGTGCCATGAAATACACTTTAGTGCCAAAAGAGAGAGCGGGTGTTGATTAAATTTTATTTTTATAGCCCAGGAGAAATTTCACATAAGTTAAACTGTTGAGTAGGAATAAATACATATTTAAATAGTTCATAGAAAAATAGTTATTTATATCTTTCCTGGGAAAATATATATTTATTTAATTAAAGGGAAATTACTTCATTAAGAAACTGTCTTTTTGCAAACGCTCTAAAATCTCAAATGCCATGAGAACTAGGTATAAAGGTTAACAAGTGGCCGAAGCTGCATAATCTCATGCGAAGCGTGGTTCAGTAAGGAGCATCATTCCTTATTGAGCACAAACTGGAAGAATGGGCCTCTCCCAGGATATTCCAGTTCATCTTGGAAACCATCTCCTGGCCTGCACAAGTCTGCTGCCTCGGTGTGTGCCCTGCCCCCAAGTGGGCAGTCCCTGACGTACCGCCTGACACTGCTTTCTGGGCAGGAAATGTAGTATCTGCATAACTTAAGCACACTTAGGCCATGAAAGTCCATTCTCGTTGTAATAGTCATAAGTTGGTCAGAGAGTTGTGTTTGAAGTGGTCACTGGTTTGCAAAAAGAACAATAACAGGGAGGGCATTGATGGTTTGGATAATTCTCTCTTTGGTCCTTGCCTTACGCTCTCCCATTCTCGATGCACATCTCTACACATGTGTACTGATTCCAACATCCTTATCTTCCCCGATCACGTCTGAATTCTTTCATGTGGGCATATTTTGGGGGGTGTAATTGCCATAACATCTCCTAACAAGTCCATGACGAATATTTTAGTAATAGATTTTACTTCCAGGTCCTGCCGTTTGAGATGTTTGATATTAGATGATTGGTTTGATCTTTGGGGATGTCTCAGAAACTTTCACCCAAGTTCAAATCATTATTTGCAAAAGTGCTCTAAGCACTGGGACTCCTAGATGGAAAGGAAGCCAGCCTAATGAGTCCTTTTGGGGTTTAGAGAAGCAATCAAAACCTTGGGACAAACAAGAGACAGGAAACGGACGGATGGTCCCCGCACACTGCCGCTTCCAGCAAACCCGTGAGGACCTCACCAGTGTACATCCGCATCCGTGGATGGCTTTTCGTGGCTGTGTGAATGACATGTCGCGTGTGATAGCAAGGAGTCCAAGAACGGCAATTAATAAATAGCAACGGATATATGTGAATTGCCTTTATATAAAAATAGATTGCTTGCAGTGTTTCTAACAACAGACTGATTAAGTTACTACTGAAATCTAACTCTAACACGGATTGTGTTCTCACGGAAACTAGCTGCCCTTTAAGTAGACAGCATCTTGTATATTTTGCCACATGCCAACCTCTGTCTCCCACAGCAGTGATGGCAGACCCCACCCCAAAGCTCCCCTGAACAAGAATTCAATCAGAGGTTTAAGGGTCTCTGGGTAGCACGTCTCAGGGACCATCCGCGGCGCTCCCAGCGAGCAGACAGCGCAATGAAGAGCAGCTGCTGTCTTCACATGTGTCTTGCTCAGTGTAGACTCGGGGTCCTGGGAGCCAGATTCATGCCCATCTGGCAGCGCTGAAAGACACGCACTTGAATGTCAGCTTTGCCGCGGAGCTAACATCACCATGGAAGCCGAGCCCTCTCCAGCTCCTGATTTCCAAGCTCAGCCATGCAACACATTCCCAGCGTCGCTGTCCAGCGCAGCAGAGCAGCAGGAGGAGGGAGAGGAGATGGCAACCTCAGACAGCGCTAATCAAAGAACCAGTCGCTGGCGAGCAAGCTGGCCAGCAGGGGCCAGGCCTGTGGTGCCTCCAGGGCACCCTCCCAAGACACCGAGGCCTTCATCTGTCCCCAAAGAGAAAATGCTCCAAGGGGTCTCTGTCCCCGAAACACTGCAGATGTTCCCACAAAATGCCCCTCACCTGTCCTGTGCGTGCAAGGCAAAGAGGTCAGTGTGACCACGCAGAATTCCGACAGACTGGATTCTTGCGAATGTTCAGTATTCTTATCTCTGTATAAAAGGTATGTGTTTTTCTACTTTTGTATAATTACATTAGTATACCATAGGCCCCAGGTATCCTATCTAATAAAGAGGGAATATGCTAATTGACTTTCACACCCTCACAAAAGATGGCAGTGCCCACAGCCAATAAGGAAGAAATATGCTAATTAACTGCCACACCCTCAAAGATGGCAGCACCCACAGCCCAGTCCTCTCAGCCCCGCCGGGACAGCAGGCATGCGGCATGGCCAGGCCCACCCCCAGGCAGGTCTGGCACTCTGCGCACTTGCCTCTGGAGTCCCCTAGTCCCCTCAGCCACCCAGCTGCCCAGGGCTGGCCCGAGGCACAGGCAAGCCTCAGATGACAGCTGCCCAGCTGCCCAGGGCTGGCCCAAGGGATGACCAAACAGCTGAACAAGCAGGCTGCGTGAGGCAACCAGGTCAGCAGGGGGTTAGTGAGGGTCGACCAAACGACTGAACAGCAGGCTGCATGGGATGACCAGGCCAGCGGGGGAGAGGGGGGCATGAAGGGCGACCAGGAGTTGGGTGCAACAAGGCCAGCAAGGGGTTCTGTTGGGGGTGACCAGACCAGCAGGGGTGTAGTTGGGGGTGAGCAGGCTGGCAGGGGGAACAGTAAGAGGCTACCAGGCTGGCGGGGGGGCAGTTAGGGGTGACCAGGCTGGCAGGGGGGGCAGTTAGGGGTGACCAGGCCAGCAGGGAGGGGGCGGTGAGGGGCAATCAGGCCAGCGAGGGGGGGCAGTTAGGGGTGACCAGGCAGGCAGGCAGGTGACAGATTAGAAGCCAGCGGTCCAGGATTGTGAGAGGGATGTTCCAGATTGCAGAGGGTGCAGGCTGGGCTGAGGGGACCGCCCCCCCCCATGCATGAATTTCATGCACTGGGCCTCTAGTATAATTACATTTACAAATAGGGTAATTACTTTAATCCACAATTTAAAATATGAAATGTTTATCTTTTGTATTTTATGGTAACACACACTTAAGGAAAAAAATAGATATTGCTCTCATTTGCTTATGTTTGTGGATATGACAGTTGGTAGCAGCTCTTACACATTTGTCTGAAGTGTAAGCAGTGGGGGTTGTTGCCAGGGCGGGAAGATGGAAAATAAAGGTCCTTTGCCTTAAAATTCATCAGTAAAAGATTTCATATGGTTTTAAAGTTTCTTGATATTTAAGAGAACATACATAAGCATGAAAACATACACAGCGCAGAATCCTACAACTCTTCAGTATAGAGGCACAGACTGGGGTAAACATGAACTCCTTGCCATTTAATTACAAACTCAGACTGAAAATAAAAGTGTGAATTAAATATTTTATCAACTGAGTCATAGTCTGTTCTGAGATAAGACCAAGTACTTTCCATTTCTTAGTTACTTACTTAAAATTGAGGCTGAATATTTCAAACCAACCATAAGTGCTTTCTAGCTTTTGATACATATACTAAATTAAAGATAAGAAAAACTTGTACATCACAATTAGTCCTATAAATTTGAAATTCACATATATACTTTATTAAAAGACAAAAACATTCCCTTATTACCATTTTTTCTTTCGAAAGACATTACTAAGTTCCTGTATGTACTAGACAGTGATCCAGGAACTAGCAAGACAGTGGTGGACAAAACAGTGATTCCTGCCCTTGTGTAGCTTACAATCTCGCCAATCAATACCTGCTGTGCAACCTGAGCAAATCACTTAACCTCTCTGTGCTTCAGTTTCTCACCTGCAAAAACGGGATATTAATAGTCTCTATAGCCGAAACCGGTTTGGCTTAGTAGATAGAGCGCCGGTCTGCGGACTGAGAGGTCCCAGGTTCGATTCCGGTCAAGGGCATGTACATTGGTTGGGGGCACATCCCCGGTGGGGGGTGTGCAGGAGGCAGCTGGTCGATGTATCTCTCTCATTGATGTTTCTAGCTCTCTATCCCTCTCCCTTTCTCTCTGTGAAAAATCAATAAAATATATTTTTTTAAAAATAGTCTCTATACCATAGGGTTTTGATAAGTATTAAATGAGTTAATATGTATAAAGTGCCTTGCACAGAGTAAGTCCCATGATATAAAAATTAATTTTTATCATTTTTCTAACTTGTGTAAATGTAAAGGTACTATATATAAAGATAAAAATATTATATTAAATTATATGAAATTGACAGTTTACAATGGTCCTCTCTGGTTGCACATTACAATTACCTGAGGGAAATTTTAAATCTACCGGTCCAGAGCCCACCCCCTGCCCACCCCAGGTCTATTAAGTCACAGTCCTGTAGGTGAGATGCATTAGTAACTTATTTTTTTTTTATTATCAGGTGATTCCAATGGTCATCCAGAGATAAGAATCATAGGAAGCATGAGAAAATTGGAACATGTGATGTCAGAGGGAGCAGAGAGAAAGAGGAAGAAGTGGTGGATGATGCCGAATGCTGTAGAGAAGTTCTGTAACAGCAAAATGATCTTCTAATATTTAGGGAGGCATGTTCACTTGGCTGTTCCTTCAGTTAGTGACTGTCTCCACTGGAAAACATAGATCCTTTGCTTTTGCTCCTGTCCCATTTCTTACTGACATTCAGAAGTGATCCAGATCATAGGGCTTAGGCCAGTGATGGGCAACCTTTTGAGCTTGGTGTGTCAAACTTCGCCAAAAAACTGAGCATAACTCGGGTAGTGTGTCACTTTGAGGAAAAAACATTATTTCGCAAATGTTTCATCCTCAGGAGCAGCAAATGTTTCATCCTCGGCATGCGGCCGCAGCGGCCGCGTGTCATCAGAAATGGCTACACGTGTCAGTGCTGACACGCGTGTCATAGGTTCGCCATCACTGGTTTAGGCAGTCAGTTGTCAGAAACGTTAATTTTGGGGGGGGAGAGAGAGAGAGAGAGAGAGAAGATTCTCCCATTTCTATAGAAAAGCATGAGTAAACAAACTCAAACTTTAAAGAAAAAAAAATTTACTAGAAAATAAAATGTATTTAAGTGTTTACTAAATTTTTCTGTGCACCACATATGAAAGTACAAAATGAAAAGACAGCATATTTCCAAAATTGAGACACAAATAGTGGGTTGTGATCCAACTTATCATCGGTCAAGAACATCAACATCCACCAGCCCGTGGGAAATGTTTGAAGTTGGCTACTGCAGGGTTCCAGAGTGTGCAGATCAGGTTTTGCAGTACAACGAGCTACTTTAAGGACATCTTTACAATGGAATCTGCTCATCATCAGGAACGGGGAATATTTATCAGAACCTTGTAATAATGGGAGCATCAGCCTGGGGAAAGGCTCGCCTCAGCCTCTAGTCCTCTCCTCCACATTTTTAACATGAAGATATACGTTTTTGAGTAAGCTTATAAAATCTGTGAATCATGAGGAACATGTGAAAGAAACTTAATTTGTTGATAGACACTTGACAGATGTAACAGGCTACATCTAAGAAGATAAAATAAACTAGTAAAAGAATTGTTCATCTGATATCTATGGTTGGAATAAAAGCCTATGCTCTATGTTTGTATAGAACCTTGTGCATACTCTAATTTTAGACAGCATGTTAAAATAATGTTATATGATAAAAACCACAGTATTTTGAAATTATGAGTTTATCTGCTATTTCCCCAGCAAAATGCATGCCCTTTCATACTTACACCTTCGGATATCTAGCAGAGTACCTAGTACACAGATACATTTTTGCAGAGCTAAACAGAAATATAGCTTAATGTAAAACAATGTGTCTTAGAGTTTATTTTAAAACATGGAAAATGCTGAGATATATCTTGTTCTTTGTATAATTTTAAGCTAAAAACAACATATTTTACCAAAAATATAAACCAAAAATTACAATTAAAAATCAAAGGCATTTAACAAACAGGTAAATAGATAAATGAACATACAGAGAGGTAACTGAGGTCAAATCAAAATGTTCTAAATTTAAGGAGAAACCTCTAAAAGTTTACACAGTCTACTGAACAGGCATATGCTAAAGACATACTTCTATTTGAATTTGATTAAATAAAATCCTATATAATAAAAGGATAATATGCAAATTGACCAAACGGCAGAACAACCAGTTGCTATGATGTGCATGACCACCAGGGGGCAGACGCTCAATGCAGGAGCTGCCCCCTGGTGGTCAATGCGCTCCCACAGGGGGAGTGCCGCTCAGCCACAAGCTGGGCTAAGGGCTGGTGAGCGCAGCAGCCGTGGCAGGAGCCTCTCCCGCCTCCTCGGCAACGCTAAGGATGTCCATCAGTTGGACATGCCCTGAGGGCTCCCAGCCTGCTAAAGGGCGCAGACTGGGCTGAGGGTCACCCCCCTCCAGTGCACAAATGTTGTGCACTGGGCCTCTAGTATTTAAATAGAAATATTACTCCTTCTATAATGAAGTCAGTTTTTATAGACGCTCAGATGGCAACTGTTACATTGTTGTCTAAGCCTCCTTATATTATAAGAGCATATAAACTAGCTCCTTGGATTTGTCATTTTCAAAACTGCAGCAAACACTGTAGGGCCCTGGATGGGAAGATCGGCACTCTGACGTCGTCACACAGTGAGCTTTCAGATATGTCTAACACACCTTCACAACACTGCAACGTGAGAAATCCAACAGTACTTTTAAGTACTGTAGGTCCTCAGGTTACGTCAGAGATCTGCTCCTACTGTGCCGTAAGTAAGAACCTACCTACATAAGCACCCACGTCACTCACATGGAGCACACACATAGCAGTAATGAAGTGAAACAGTAAAAAAAAAAAAAATTAAAAGAAAGATAACAATTCCTGAACTTTACTTGTGGTAAATAAATAATAAAAAACATAAAACACATATGTACAGATGTCGAAATGACGGAAATTTCCTTTTATATATGGGAGATGGCAACGGAACCACGAAATGACGTACATCGAGTCCAACGTAACCCGAGGACTGCCTGTATCCAGAGGGACAGGACACGAATACTCAATAAAGTTGTGTTAAATAATCCATTCATTTTGACCCCTCATCTGTGGCTTAGCTTTCGTTAGAAACATGGGAACTACTCATCATGAGTTCTGCTACTTATGTGCCAGGGTATTTTTAACTCTTGTCATTTTATTTTTCCAGAACTGTACTCTGACAGGGAGCACTGTCCTGCTTTTTGTAAGCAATTACTATGTATCTAGGGGCAATGCATCCACCGCACAGGAAAGGGGGAGAAAAAGAACCTGTCAGAACATCACCAAAAACTCAGCAAAAAGTGGGAGGACATGCACAGAAAGAAAAACTATCTTCACTGTTGTGCTGGAGAAAAATGGAGAAGAAAAGAAATACAGGGGGGAAAAGTAACATTGCAGCTCTTAAAAAATGAAATAGTGAGAGTAAAAGCAGAGAAATGAAGAAATGAGAGAATCAGAAAAATTCAGATTCCTACTATATTAAGCTGAAGATGAATAATTAAAAATACTAGTTGAGACCAAGATGGCAGCAGAGGCAAACGCTTGTACACACCGCCTCCCACAACCACATCAAAATTACAAGTAAAATATAGAACCATCATCCAGAACCACTGGAAAGCTTGCTGAATGGAAGTCCTACAACTAGGGAGGTAAAGAAGGGAGCACACTAAGACTGGTAGGAGATGCAGAGGTGTGGAATGGGCTGGCACAGCACCCATGGGGACTGCTGTTTTAATCTGGAGGGAGAGCATCTCTCTGGAGGCCCCCCAGATGAGCAAGGGTTCCCTGCCCCACACCAGACCCCCATCCCAGGGTCCCAGAGCTGAGAAAAGAAGTCCCTTCAGGCAGGTACAGGTGCAACCAATGGAGCCCAGGACTGCGGAGCAGGTGGCTTGTCCCTCTCCCGGGCCGCAGGCACGGCTACTGGTGCCTGGGACCGTGGGGACCATGGGGTGTACATATTGTCCCTCTCCCAGGTCACAGCCTGACTGGTCCCCATTCCTCTCTTGCGAGCTCATTTGTGCCTGGCTGGTCCCCATTCCTCTCTCCCCAGTGTTGAGTGTCAGCCATTACTGTGACCACATGAGGGTGTGATGACCATTTGCATATTAGCTTTTTATTATATAGGATAATCAAGTCCAATTAGATATTGGGTTCTCAATTTACATTTTAAAAAGTTAAAATAACTGGATGAATGTACAAAATGTGCATTATATCCTTTCCTTTGAGAACTTTTATATTCATTTGTCATTCATTTCTTTAGCCTTGTTCTTACTTTCCAGGTAATATGTAATATAGGAATATCCTTTCACCCTGAAGTGTGCTTTATCCCTTTCATCCATTACTGATGCTGAGATACAACACCATCCCACCCCATTGGGCATGACCTCTTAGGGGTCCAGGATTTCTTGGCAGATGCATAAATCAGTGGGCTCCCTAATCCATAACTAACTTGCCTTAGCTTGTGAGATCCTGCGGCCCCAACAAAGCAAATGTTCAGTAGTCTCCCATGTCTACCTCTTCCAAAATACCACGTTCACCTGCTGCCATGTGGAGCGTAACAGAAAAGGTGGGAGGAAAGACTGTCAATTGCCTTTCAGAAGAAGCTTCTTTAACATTCTATGATCAGACCGTGTGCCCCGTGGAGTGTCATACATGGAGACTTCTAAATTATGTGCACATTATACATCCAATAGGAAACACACATTCTTTATGTTCCCTCTACCATTTCCCTAAAGCACAGTGGTGATAACCAGTCTCAAGATACCAGGCACCTAGACCTTCTCTTTGGTGGCCACATTTTTCTTTAATGCAAAAGAAGGGCATTGTGCAATGCAGAGTCCATCAAAGTTAGCTGACCTTTAACAATGACACATCGCCAGAGGCCTGCCAGGATGCAGGAGAGAGGGCAAATTTAACAAGCAGTCTCTCTCCCAAGGTGGAACCCACAGAGCCGACTTCAAGTCTAACTGAAACCCCCGCACATTATTCAAATACATCTTTCAAACCCCACAGACCTTATTCTTTTTTATATTGACTTTAGTGGGGTGACATTGGTTCACAAAACTGCACAGGTTCCAAGTGTCCAACTCAACAAAACATCATCCCCATACTGCATTGTGCCCCCATCGCCCCAAGCAAAGGCTCTTTCTATCCCCTTTTCCCCACTTCGCCCACCTTCACCTCCCCCACCTCCCTTCCCTCTGGCTAACACCACACCTTTGTCTGTGTCTATGTGTTATCCTATATAATAGAAGGCTAATATGCAAATTGACCGAACGGTGGAACAACCGGTTGCTATGATGTGTACTGACCACCAGGGGGAGCGTTGCTCAGCCAGAAGCCTGGCTCACGGCTGGCAAGCATAGTGGCAGTGGTGGGAGCCTCTCCTGCCTCTGCGGCAGCGCTAAGGATGTCCGACTGACAGCTTAGGCCCACTTCCTTGAGGGTTCCTGGACTGCGAGAGGGCGCAGACCGGGCTGAAGGGACACCCCCCCGAGTGCACAAATTTCATGCACCATGCCTCTAGTATATACATAAATCTAGTATATACATAAATGTTTTGTTTTCTTAATCCCTTCACTTATTTCATCCAGCTCCCCAACACCCCTTTCATTCTGACAGCTGTCAGTCTGTACCATGTACCCATGCCTCTGTTTCTATTTTGTTTGTCAGTTTATTTTGTTCATTGGATTCCACATATAAGTGAGACCATATGGTATTTGTCTTTGTCTGGCTGGCTTATTTACCTCACCCACAGACTTGAAATAGAAATAGTCTATTTGAATAAAGTCAGAGAAATATTTATATCACAAGAGGAATTTCCATTTTAAAAACAGGAAAGATGAAGTTTAAAATTATATATGTTTTTCATCATCAATACTTATTGTTTCTTCCCCATAGTAGCCTTGCTACAAATGGGCTTAAGGTCTATGGGAAGAGTCAGTCATTTAACTAATTACTTCATTCAATATTTGCTTATGCTTATGATAACTGGGATGAAGGGGAAGTTCAGGTGCAGGGAGTATAGTGAGCCAAGGACCTTCATCTAGTGGTGACTTCAAGGAACGCTTCCTGTGTGAATGGCTTCTGAACTGACTGATAATGGGTAGAGTGACAGGTAAAGGGAAATGGGATAGAAAAACCAGCTTGTGCTGACACCCCGAGGTGGGAGGGAACATGATATGAGGATGTGATAGAACAGAGAGCAATTGGCATAATGGTGCTATGTGAGAGCCTGAGAGGGAGGGACAGATAACATGGGGCTAGAGAGACTGTATTCAGGAGGGTGATCTTAATCCCAGTGCCTGTCAGATGTCAGGAACACTTTCAAGTGGTAACATTTGCATGTTAAATTTTCATGTTAAAAGCATCAGTGTGGTTACAAGTGCAGGACTAGATCTCTCAAGAATCTTTTACAGTCGCTTAGACAAGACAGTGGTTTCTTCAATTTGATTGATACGAGAGAAGAAGAAAACGGGACAGATTTGATACAAAGAAAGCAAAACTTAAAAAGACAGTGATCATTTTGGATGAGAGAAAGAGATACCAAAATGACCCTAAATTTTCATGATGTGTAACATGAATAGTGGCAGGACCATTTTCTTGAGATTTTAAATATGATAAAGGAACAAGAGTGCATCAGGGCATACTGACACTGTGACCTCCGAGATCATTATGGGAACAAACAAACCTGGAGTTGGAGGAGAAGTTTGGGCTGGGAATCTAAGTATGTGAGACATTAGCATATACACTGAGTGGCCAGATTATGATGATCTCGGAATGCATAATAATCTGGCCACTCAGTGTATATCCTATATAATAAAAGGCTAATATGCAAATTGTCCCCTCAACCAGGAGTTCGACCAGCAGGCAGGCCGGCCAACCGCCCATGTCCCCTCCCCCTGGCCAGGCTGACCGGACCCCACCCATGCATGAATTCATGCAACGGGCCTCTAACACACACACACACACACACACACACACACACACACACACACACACACTGAGTGGCCAGATTATTATGCGTTCAGAGATCATAATAATCTGGCCACTCAGTGTAGACAGTACATGAACTGCTTGTTCATCTGTGGGAATATAAAGCACCAATATTTAAAGGATTGTGGCCAGTCTCGGAGATCACAACAGTAGCCGGTCTCAGTATGTCCTAATAAACTCTTGTTCACTCATAATATCTAAAATCTCAAATGAATAGTGCTGCCACTACTGGTACGCATGTTACACAATCATGAAAATCTAGGGTCATTTTGATATCTCCTTCAAAGCCAGCTCAGAAGGAAGCGCCAACAGAGGCCCCGGGAAATACAGAAGAGTCCTGATAGCGTTGCCAGCCAAGGGGAGACATTGTTTTGGAAGACGGGAATGCTTAACATGTATTCTGCGATGACAAATAGGCTGTTGGAATCAGCTGTTTACATTCAGTGCACACTCTAGCAAAGGCCGAAGAACCCACAAATGATCCACATAAGAGGAATGCCAATGGAATCAGTGCGCAGGAAAGAATGCTCAATGACACCAGCCATCTCTACACATTTATTTCAACCCATGAAATGCTCTTTTGCATTTATACTAGCAAAAGGCCAATGTTGGCAAGGTTGCCAGAAAACCAGTCAATTCATTTGTACTGTCATTAAAATAATTGGTACAATAATTTTAAAAGACAGTTCAGTAATACATATCAAAAGCCTGGCGCTGCATTGATGATTGTTGGACAATGGTCCCATTGCTGCACAGAAATAATTCGAACATCCCCAAGCAGCAATGACTGGGAATAATTCTGTTGGAGACGAACTCATGTAATATTTACAACAAAGCAACAACACATGTAGGGCTATTCTTCTGACGAGCAAACTGAGGTACAGATGGCTAAGGTTGCCTGTTTGCACACAGCGAAGAGAAAATGGGGATTTGAACAGAAAGCCTGCACGGTGCATGAGTCTGCCATTGCCCTCTGACCTTTTTTCCTTGTGTGCCTTGCATTTAGGTGCATATCTTCTGTTTAGCTCTATTCATTCTATATGAGATTCATTGTTTTCCCCAGAGTGTCTGGGACATAGCAAGTGTTAAATAGTTTGATAAAATAAGCAAATAAATGAATCCATGACTCTTTTTAAAAATAATATATATATATATTTTATTGATTTTTTTTTTTTAACAGAGAGGAAGGGAGAGGGAGAGAGAGTTAGAAACATCATCAATGAGAAAGAAACATCAATCAGCTGACTCCTGCACACCCCCTACTGGGGATGTGCCCGCAACCAAGATACATGCCCTTGACCAGAATCAAACCTGGGACCCTTGAGTCTGCAGGCTGACGCTCTATCCACTGAGCCAAACCGGTTAGGCCAGTGGTCGGCAAACTCATTAGTCAACAGAGCCAAATAGCAACAATACAACAATTGAAATTTCTTTTGTGAGCCAAATTTTTTAAATTTAAACTTTTTCTAACGCCACTTCTTCAAAATAGACTCGCCCAGGCCATGGTATTTTGTGAAAGAGCCACACTCAAGGGGCCAAAGAGCCGCATGTGGCTCGCGAGCCTCAGTTTGCCGACCACGGGATTAGGGTGAATCCATGACTCTTAAATAAATAAATAAAAACCTCTCCTACACAGCCACTACAACTCCCCACCACCACATCTTTTAGAACCTCACCAAGTAAGGTTCACTGCTCATTCACTGCTCTGAAAACCTGACAATCAGTTGACTCTGAGCATTTATTGAAATTTTTAAATATAGGAAACACTGCCAGATCCCATGGAAATATAGATTAACTCCTTAGGATCCTATATCCAGAGAACTCAGAGTCCTCCTCCGGGGAAGGCAAACATATGAAGACACATGTGTGTTTATGTGTGTGTGTGTGTGTGTGTGTGTGTGTGTAATGTTATCTGTAACCATGTAATAGAATCAGTACCATGGTAAAATTTTACAGGGTACATGTGGACTGAAAGGAAGATTACTTAGCCCATTCTGTGGGTCAAGTGAAGGTTAGAAGAGGCAAAAACATTCCAGGAAAGGGGAAACAGCATAGTATATGGAAATGGAGTGTGTGTACGTGTGTGTGTGTGTGTGTGTGTGTGCATACATATCTTGATGGTGGCAGTGGGAGGAAGCAATGGAGGGGAGGTGGTTTACAAATTACCTGAAAAAATCCCCTTGATTTTCCTACGATACTGTCTGAAAGTATAGTCCCAGGTTCTTCATCCTTACTTACTATTGAATACACTCATCTAGTTATTGTTCAGAACTCAAATATCAGATTTTGAATGCATGTTAATTTCCACAGGATTCTCTTTATGCAAAATTGTATGAAGAGCCTGATTTGGTGACCTCCATTTCATACCGGGCATCTGTTCTCATGCTAAAAATGCTTTCCTTCTTCCCAGAGCTCAAACGTTCTTGTTCGCCCCCTGCCTAAATATTTTTAACCCACTTCTCCATATAAATGATTCATTGGCCTTCTCAGCTAATCTCCTAAATTAATGTGAATATTGGTATTACCTCCTTAAAATGTCATATCTTATATCTAATGGACAACTGCTTCAACTCAAAATATTAATCCTGGGCATGAGTTTATCCTTTTATAGCCCATAAAATACATATGATCTCAGTGGATACTTGTAATAGCATTATAATAAAAGCAAGGTAGCTATTATTAGACCATTTTTAAGATGAAGTTAATGACCTTCAGAAACTAATTGACTTCTTCAAAGTCACAGAGTCCTTGGTACAGCAGATACTAGAGCCCATTTTATTTATGTCTTCATGGGAGCAATTTTATCCTGACACCCTCCACCTACCACTAAAGGCAGGATAGGTGATTTTGCTACTGGAGCAAGTTAAAGGCCTATGTATTTGAGAGTCCTTCAATTACTTCTTCACATTACACCAGGGAGGCGGCCTCCTACTCGAGCTATACAGATTGACCTGTGTTCATGCTGTCTTGGGGTGACATTCACATAAGTTGACACTTAAATGCGTTATTAACAATCATCTGGTTCAGAAAGAATTGGACATTTTCCCTTTGATCATTTTAACCTTAAAACTCAAACCTGTTTTCAAAGACATAACTTTTCACTGTACCAATGCCTGCTGGTTTTTATTTATGGGCTAACGTTGTGGTGGTATTTTTGCCAGTTGTTTTTCCCCCTTAACTCATTTTGTCCTTCCCTTTCACTCACAGTGATGGGAAGAAAATGTTGACAGATAGACAGAACCCCGTGAGGCAAAACCATGGGAAATGTCAGCATGGTCACTAGTCAGTCAACAAGGAGAGAGACAGAGGCGTGGGGACCACTGGCAATGCGTGGGCGCTGCAGGACACCTGGGGAGAATATCGCACTGTCCCTTTCACCCGGAGGCAAGTGTAGCGAGTATGGTTTCATTTAAAAGGGCTTGGGCTCATTACTCCCATGGACCAGAATCAAACTCATAGCTCTGCCCTTCCATCCTCCTCGTGGTTCTTCTTTATGCTCCTCTCAAGTTCATTCCATTACCATTGTCAACACATGTGACTAAACTGAGTCAGCGTGGCAGATCACGTTCCCCTTTTTTTCTTGTGCTAAATCTTCCTTAAATATGTTTCTCAACTCCTCTCCAGAGTCATGATCCCACTCAGGACCTCAACATTTCCACTGGATTCCTATAACACCCTAAAATTGGCTGTCTGAGTCCCATTTCCTTTCCACCCCACCTCTATCTTGCCACCTCAATTAGCTTTGACAACACAGATCTTTTCATGAAGTTTCTCTAAAAGTTTCTGGTGGCTCCCCAATAGCGTACGTTAAATCTTGAACTCCTTCTAAGTTTGGTTTTGCTGTTTGTTTGTTTGTTTTTCTTTCATTGTTTTTGTGATCCAGCCCCTATCACATCTCTAAGAACAGAGTTGCCTGTATTCAATGCACACACACACACACACACACACAGGAGAGGACTTTAGCATGAGTCTCTGACAGGTTTCCTTACAGGGACTTAGCGGCTGTCTCTACGCTGAGGTTTCAGAGATGTCATTTCTCTTGCCTTCTTGGCCAAAGTTAGCCCATCTTACGCTGTGGTGAAGAGATGTGTCTATTTAGGGATGGTGATAGATACAGCCAGACTGGTCTTCCCTTCAGCGAGTTGGCTTTTTTGACTGTAAAACAAAATTAAATACGTTTCTTGTTTCACTGGCAGAAACGTTCGCATGACAACTTGCATTTTTGCAATTTCAAGGGGAGGATTTGGAATGCGCCCTTCCCAAGTGTTGTGGGGGCACACAGTACGATGCTTCTAGGACATGTCTGCTTACCATATTTCAAACTCATGACTGAGTGTGGCAAATGCTGGCATACACTCTACACACGTTAAGACTCACGTAATTTCACAGAAGATAGGATTGAATGGGAGGAAATGAATGGAAGTGACAAAGCAGAAAACACTGGGGGAAAAACAAGCCTGGGATCCTGAGATGTGTGTGTGTGTGTGTGTGTGTGTGTGTGTGTGTGTGTGTGTTGGATGGGGGTGGGGGAGCAGTAGGTTGTGAAGGGGGTCATGAATGAACCCAGAAAAGAGGACCTAGACACCTAAATTCAAACTTTATCAGCTTCTTGTACACTCCTTTCCTTGATAATTAATCTGAATCAGGCTAAGTATTGAGGCAACATTATTCAGGATAGATGACTATTATATAGAAGCAAAAGTTGAGCATTGAGTCACCCTCCTGTGAGAGGAGTCTTTTGACACTATCAAAAAAAAAAAAAAAGAATACTTCATCATGGACACAGAACGACAGTTCTGAAATATTCTCACAATCTCTAAGATCAGAGCAGCTCCTACAAGCATTGGGCATTAATCATTTAATGGAAATATACGTTCATTGTGTGAACTAGCCATCAAATTTGTCCGGCTCCATCGGAAAATTTTGTTTATAAATATCAATATTATTTGCATAAATAAATACGCCCGGCATTTTCAAAAGAAGCAAGTCAAACGCATTAGGGTAGACCTTTGAGCACTTGCTGGAAAAAACCTCACAGCATTTCATGTGTCATCGTTCCCAAGTTCACTCCGGAGAAAAGAGGTATACATAGTGTACAGTTGGCTTCTTGCAAATAGACTGAAAGTAAGAACCAACATAAGTTGAGAATATGCAAATTAAACCCGGGGTCCGTGGGAATAGGCTTGGGTTTATGGTACAGCAGAATAAACTGAAGGACCAAGCCCCTTGTTAGGGAAGAGTCGGGGCAGGAGAACAGCTCTGGTCCCAAGAGCGGTCTCGGCAGCTGCTGGCCGCTGGCGCTTCCAGAGGATGGAACCGAACATGCCGAAGCCAGTCCATGTCCCACCACCCCGTGGCCTGGCAGCGGGGCTGGGCTTTGCCACCAGCCCAATAGGACAGGAAACGCGTTTCCATCAGGTGTGGGGTGTGCTACTTGGGCCTCCAGGATGAAGACAAGAAAGGATTTCCTAGGAGCTTGATAGGAAGGTGTCGGCCCAGGCGCCCTGACCAGGAATCAAACGTGACCTCCTGGTTCCCAGGTCGGTGCTCAGCCACTGAGCCAGGCCGGCTGGGCTACTATTATTATTGTCATTGAGTCACTCCCTGTCTTGTGCTTGGAGCAGGGCTGACGGAACTAAGGACAGAGCTGCCTGTGACGGCTGAGTGACAGCTCCATGCTGGCCTGTGTGACAGATTCCGTGTCATTAAGGAAACCCGCCTCGTGGCCTCATTCTCTGCCATACTTTCTTCTGTGCTTGAAATTAGCTCAGGTTGATGGATTTGTACTTGATTTCTATGAAGGATGGGTTTCTGTATATTTATGTGTTCTGAGGGGTGAAATTTTTTGAAAACTGGGCCTTAAAGCATTCACACACACACACACACACACACACACACACACACACAGTTACTTCCCCCCGCCCAGGATGGACAAAATCCTGGCTCATCGGGATCAAGAACCCTGGAGGACACTCCACTCTTGGGTAAACTTTTCTTGTTTCCTTGCCTTTGGCACACTTAGAGGGCTACATTGTTCAAAGTTCACACCTAACCAGTGATCAGCTATAGAGTACAGCATTTCTATAGAGGCCATAATAAATGTTTGTCACATTAGTTTGAGAAAGGGAAAGTTTTGCTCTGTATATTTTATTACCTTTTACAGAATAATGAAAGAATTACTTTTTTTAAAAAAAAGAAAAGAAAAGAAAGAAAGAAACAACAAAGCTCTAAACTCTCTACCTTCAAGGAACCTGAGTCAATTCCGGCAATTTCAGGTTTTACATTTCAGAAACAACTCAGCCCTCATTATTTTTGCTCTCGCTGCTTCGAAGCGTGAAGAATTTGGGTCAGAGCTGAGACGGACTTCGCTTGGTAACTGTCAACAAATAAATCTCGGCCCCCGTCTCATTCTTCATGAAAAATGAATGATGTGGGGCAAGAAAATTGACAATCTTGTGGAGACAAGAATCTGTTGGCACCTGTATTTGCATTTTAAAATTACTTTTGAAGAAACGATAATGGACTTTCTACATTCTTCCCAAGACACAGCGACGGCGGCCCAGGGAGGCGGGTTTGCTGGGCCGGGTTCCTCACAACCAGGGCTCTCTGTGCGCCTTGTCTGGGCCCCACATCAGTGTGATCAGCCCCTCGGGGAGCAAACAAGCTCTGATGGAAATGACTCCAATTAGCACCGCTCTGACAATGACCCTTCAGCTCAGCATTGTGTTGTGTTATCAACAAATGCCTGTTCCAAGCAGCCCAAGTCCTAGCACAACAAGGATTTTATGTTGAAGTCGCAGTCAAAGTCAGTATCTGAACTGCTTCATTTTCGGCTCCCACGGATTTTATTGTTCTCTGCCTGGCTTAGGAAAATGTCCCTAATTTGGTTGAAGTCCCATTTATTTGCATCACAGGAATCTTTGAAAGATAAAAGAAAAAAAGAGAAGTTCTGTGCAAATCTCAGGGCACAAAGACAGAGGAAGGGACTGGATCTCCGGCAGCGCCGTGACCTTCAGGGCTGAACACGTAGAACCCACCCCAGGCCCCTGCGAGGCGCACCTGGGGGGGAAGGGCCTGACGCAGAGCTCCAGCAGGTGTGAGTGACATCTGAGCACGGGCCTGGCAGCCTGGCTCCTGGCATCCTTCACGCTTCAGCGGCGCTGCCCCTCCTGCCTCCTCACACTCCTGGGAGACGTGTGTGGGTCACAGTGAAACTCTTGCTGTCCCTGGTGCCTCCCGTGGACACAAACTCGGGGAGGACTAGGCCCTCCGCAGTCTCTCTGAGTTTCCCGGGTGCCATGGAGTCCAGAGCATCATTCTGCCAGTGAACTCCTTCGACTCCCGGGGATGACCCTGTGATGCGATGAGATGTCCCACATGATTGCTCTATCGTTTGGAACAGACTCTGCATCCCTCTTGTCTATGTCTCGAGTGGGGGCATCAAATAGAGAGTCCCTGCTGGTTTGTTCAGCATCAAAAACGAGACTCCATGTAGGGGATATCGTGGCTTTCCCCTCCTGGTTCCTTTCTCTGAAGCAGCCGGTCACAGCCACCCAGTCACAGGACACCTGCCAGGGCCTCCAGCAGGTGGCTGGTCAGAGATGAGAGGCTTTCTCCGTCCCCGAGAAGCACCCATGTGTTTGCTGGCCATCGGCCTGATGTGTCAGCGGGCAAGCCTGCTCATTCTTCCTGCACTCCAGCCACTCAGCCACGGTGTCCAGCTCGTCATCCTCCAGGGGCACAGGCAGGGGGCGCCCTTCAGCTTCAGCAAGCGCTGCTCTTTCCTCTGCCACCGGGGGCGCTACACACGGGGAGCCAGGCTCCTCTCCACTGGGAGTTCTGCTCCATCGGATCGCCTATGGAGAGACTTTGTCCCCCCCCCCATCCCACTTTGGCAGAAGGAGACAGAGGCAGCAATCTGAGCTTTGCTTTCTGTGTGAAGAACTTGGGGAAGACCATCAGTCAGCCTCTCCATTCGCGGACTATAATCGCGAAGTGTTATCCCACAACATGTCCCTGCCCAGGCCCTGCTCCCCAGAGTTCCATAGGAAGTCAGGACTGAGCACAGCTGGGATGAGCACACTCTGAGGGGAGAGAAGAATTACTGGGTTAGGGTTAGGGCGAGGGCATTCAAGTTAGGGTTAGGGTTAGGGTTAGGGTTAGGGTTAGGGTTAGGGCTAGGGCTAGGGTTAGGTTAGGGTTAAAGTTAGGGTTATGGTTAGGGTTAGGGTTAGGGTTAGGGCTAGGGCTAGGGTTAGAGTTAGGACTAAGGTTAGAGTTAGCATTAGGGCTATGGCTAGGGTTTGGCCTAGATTAGGGTTAAATCTAGGGCTAGGGTTACAATTAGGTGTATGGTTAAGGCACAGGAAGCTCACCCTCTCTGAGGAGGAGCTCAGAGGTGGCCTGGTATGGGGGTGCTGGTGACGAGGTTGAAGGCTGTAACTGTTTGAGGGGGTCCGGATGGGTCAGTTGAGCATGGCCTTGGGATCTGGTGTCCACCTGGTGGGTGGGCGCCATGCTGGCCTCCTACATATTGGGGGTGGTGCCCAAGAAAGTGCATTTGAAACTCCACCCTTGCTAACAGAATGAAAATGATGTTTTATCTTTTTCTAAGTTGTCCCTAAAAAAAAATCTCAAAACCTTAAAATACTTGAGCTTGTTATATCTAGGGACCCACACCTCATGGCGATTGGAGCCTTAATTTAGTTTTTTTTTATGCTGTATGAGACCGAAAGAATTTTAGTTTCAGAGTGTGCATCTTAATCCCTTCCCTAACCCTAACCATAGCTCCTACCACAAACCTAACCCCTACCACATCCCCAGCTTCAGGCCCAACCCTATCCAAACTGAACTACACAAAACCTAACCCTAACACTAACCCCAAATCTAAGTCAGCCTCAACCCTAAACTCTACCCTAAACCTAACCTTACCCCTACCACTACACCTAACCCCAAAACTAACCGAAAGCTAATCCTAAACCTAACACTAAACCAGACCCTAACACTAACCCTAACCCTAACCCTAGCCCTTGCCCTAGCCCTAACCCTAACTCTAACCCTAGCCTTAGCCCTAGCCCAGCTTAGCCCTAACCCCAAATTTAATTCTACCCCTAGCCCTAACCCTAAACCTAACCCTAACTCTAACCCTAGTGCTAACCTTAACACTAACCCTAACCCTGACCGTAACCATAACCCGGACCCTAGCCCTAACACTTACCCTAGGCCTAGCCCTAACCCTAAACCTAAACCTAACCCTAACCCTAACCCTATCCAGAAAAGGAAGGTGATCTTTTAAATGAGTCACTAGCATATCAGATATACCACATTTTTTATCCAAAGCCTAACTAAACGGATAACAGGTAAAGTCTTTTATAAATACCTATGCCCATCTGCCATTATTGAACCAGGAAAGGTGAGATGCCACCTGATGACAGAAGCTACTTTTTTGAACAGACAGACAGACAGAAGAAGAATAAAGCCCAATCCTTCTTTCCTTGGCAGCTGTGGAATGAAGACAAAAAAGTTGATGAGAAAGAGATAAAAGGCACCTTTCTCTGCAATGAAGTCCTGGACAGGGGACCATGTTAGGTAAGTTGAGAGGAAAGCCATAGACTAGAGAGAGGGATTTGTGATGTTTGCCACCTGGAACTGTGAAGAAAGCCATTTTAAGGAATATTGGGCCCAGTCAGGTGCAGCTCAGTGGTTGAGAGTCAACCCAGCAACCAAGAGGTCACATGCTCAACTTCCAGTCAAGGGCACATGCTCAGGTTGCAGGCTGGATCCCCAGCATGGAACATGCAGGAGGCAGCTGATTAATGATTCTCTTTCTCTCTCTCTCTCTCTCTCTCTCTCTCTCTCTCTCTCCTCTTAAAAAAAAGGTGTATTAGGAAGGTGTATCCAGGGTTGGGGAGAAGAAGCCCTGACACCCCCTCACCTGGTTTTCCTAGGCTCCCATTTGCCATGAAACATATTGGCAGGCTTCTGTGGAGGAGAGAGCTGCAGGGGTAGAACTGACCATTTATCTGAGGACCACAGGAAAGGCCCAAGGTGAGGGAAAAATTACAAGAAAAGAGAGAGTACAGCCTGAATTCAGAAGAGACTGAATTCTCTTGAAAACCTTGAAAACTTGAAAGACTTGAAAACCAAGTCAGCAGGAGGGATGCCTGACCAGCCTGAGAAATAGCTCCCCCGGCAGGAGCTCCCTGCTGCGGCCACAGAATGTGAGCAGGACCCTCAACCACCAGGAAAGGCCTTGGTGGCAGAGATCAGAGAAGCAAAGTCTTGCAGATATAAAGAGATGTGTGTTACCTTGTTGGGTGCACAAAGCCCACCATGGCATACACTTCACCTTGGAGACAAGCAGGAAAGAGACAGAAATCTACAAGCCTGTATTATTCAAAAGAGACAAATCCTGAAGAGACTGCATTTATAAGCCTGAATGCATTAGGTCGATGGAATGTAGCCTCATGAGTTTGTCTGCTTTTCTTTCCCCTTGCTATTCTGAAAGATCACATCAGATCTAGAACACCAAGAAGCCATTTTGGGATTGTATATCAGTGTACCTCGAGTCAGTTGAGATAATAATACGTAAAAACAAAAATTAAATATGTTATAAACTTTATACACATTGGCTGTATAAAATGTATTATACACATGTTATAATCTAAATGTTTTAATATAGAGGGAATGTTGACATACATGTATGTTCTATTTCTTCTATGAAGCATGTACCTGGTTATAACATAACTTGGAGATATCTCCACCTACCTTGGCCTCGAATCTTTTCTAAGCTGACAGTTATCTTACCTAATAATAGACAAACATGTAAATTGACTATACCTCCGCTACGCCCACAGCCAATCAGGAGTAAGTATGCAAATTAACCCACTGATTGCTGGTTAATTTGCATATGCAGGCATGGAGCAGCCAGGAGGTGTGGGACTCCTGCTATGAGGGGGAGGGGGGTCGGCAGAGGGAACTACAGGAGCGGTGCTCTGGCCAGGAGCAAGGACATGCAGGCCCCCGGGCGGCTGGGAGCAAAGCCAGGGGAAGGAAGGCCTATTCTTGCACAAATATCGTGCACCGGGCCTCTAGTATAGTATAAGGAGCTAATTCAGTATATTGTCTGTACTGGACAATACAAGAGCAGAGCACCAACATTTATTGCATTATTGCAGGGTTTCTTCAATTCTTCAAGAAAACTGTCACAGTGACCATTTATAGGTTTCCTTTCATACTTTTAAGGAACTAACAAACAAAAATAAAGTGAGACAAAGAAGTTGTCGAAGGCATCAATTCAACTCCCCGTGGGCAGAAGGGAAGGGGAGGCAGATAAGGAACCACCTCCACGTTCCTTTCTAAATGCCATTTGAAATCTGTGCACAATTAACACCATGTCACATGCATTTTATACAAAACATGCTGTTCACAACCAGGAACTGTCCGTTATGACTCAAGTGGCGGGTCACCTCTCTCGAAGCTCTCCTTCCAAAGAGTGAACTGGCTAAGGCAGGTCCTGCTCCCAGCATCTGGTCTGCCCTCAGGAAGGCTAGCCTCTGGGCTGGACAGGAACGAGAGGCCGCCTGCTTGGGGGACGGGCAAAAAGCAGTAAAGAACTCTTTTCGCACGGATGAACGGGTGGTAGAAGCCACTATTGATCACTGAACATCAAGTGGAGTGATGTGCTTCCCACAGGAAAAAGTCTGTGATTTTCAGCAAATAATTTAGGTGCAAAGGGTTATACTTCGTGCACACCTTAGGAAGACACACGTATGACAGCACATGATGCCCTGAACTGTTCCACCAGCCGTTGCTCCTGGGATGGTGAAAACAGGGGCTTGTTTTTTGTGAGCTGTGGATAACTTCCGCTAGAGAAGTCCCTCACCATCCCGTGCCTTTCCCCTCAGGCATACAAATCATTATGTCACAATATTATCACTTTCCAATGAAGCGGTGCTATTGACAATAGCATAGACATGGGAAATTCATTTCTGTGAGAGAGAGTTGATGGCAGAGAAAGATGCTGCCCCTGGAGTAAGGCTGGCACGTAAGCCGCCCTCGCCTTGCAGACATTCTTTTTACAAAGTCCATTAGAACAGCTCCCAGGACCTAAAGCTGCTCATGGGCTCAGCGTGCCCTGTTCTTGCTGGGAGCCCAGAACCTCACATCCGATTTCACTCTGATTAAATGCACAACAAGCCTGTGTCAACATAATCCTTTTTGTCATAAAGGGAAATATTTTCTTTTTTAAAGCATATGTGTGTACATACATTTCAAAATTAGAAACCCTTTCCCAAACCAATTAATTCCATGACTTATCTCCAACCAAGACTAACACGACTTCCTTAAAATTAAAGATTTAAAAAAATGTACACTCTAATTGAACTATCAGCTGGAGTTCACAAATTAATAAATACAAAAGTTAAAATGTGTTAAAATGGTTTGTAAGGGTTTTGTTTATAAAGCAGCCTTACTCTTTGGAATTTTCACTTTAAAAATATTTTTATTGATTTCAGAGAGGAAGGGAGAAGGAGAGACAGAAACATCAATGATGGGAGAGAATCATTGATTGGCTGACTCCTGCACAACCCCTGCTGGGGAATTGAACCCAGGACCCTTCAGTGCACAGGCCAATGCTCTGTCCACTGAACCAAACCAGCTAGGGCTGGAATTTTCACTTTTTAAACACGAGTTATTTTCAGGCACTGCTCAGTGTCTGTACTGAGCTAATTTCAGAAACAATCAGCCGCTTGCAAACACTCCGCATGCCCACAGATATCTGTAGGTGTGAAGATGTCATTAAAAAAAAACAACAAAACAGGTTCCTATGTGAAGCCCACACCTCCCTGGAGAATGAATTAGACCAGGAGATGAAAATCAAAATGCCCATTAAGTATTTTCTGCAGTCAGGTTATTAAAGCATCTATGATTTTTAAAGTAAAGGCTTTGTGATAAACAAACGAGGCACAGGCTCTGAAATTGTCAGGGCTTTTTGTTGGCAATTCTGTTTTGTTTGGAACCAACAAAAGTCCAGCAGCCCATTTATTAAACGGGAGAGAGAAAGAAAAGGAAAAAACACACAGTTCAGAAAGAAACTCCCTCTCCCATCACACTAAAAAGGAAATATCAGATAGAGCAGAATCGGTGCACACTTACTTTTCTCCTCAGGTTTGCCCAGACCTCATCTGCCCATGCTGAGAGTCACGGTGATTCCAATTGGTTCTTAGCAAGGGCAGTTTCAGAACCAAGGACACATGGGATATTCTTTTCTGATTTTCTTACTGACCTTTATGTAAAAATTACTAGAAAAGAATCGTTCTATTCTCTTTCAGTCACAGCAGATGAGACAGAAGGGACGGTGCCTGCAATAATTAACTGAGCATTACTAGTAACACGGAGGGGAAACAGCCAAGCCAAGAGATTATGTGCAATTAAACAAACACAAAAATTGTCTCGAGAGATGAGCCTGGACCTGAGGATTCGGTGAACCTGGTTTCAAGTTATTAGCAAGAAAAAGAAAAGGAACCTTCCAGAAACTTCTATAACTACAAGATGTAAATGTTTCCCAGGTGTCTGTTTCCACTAAGTTGCTGATGGTGTCAAAAAAAAAATAAAGGCACTGTTGGCAAGAGAGACTGTTAGCCACCTGTTTCTGCTGGTAAGTGCCTATAGATTATATTTTTTGGGGAAAAAAACCTCAAAATCTAGAGAGTATTGGGGGAAAGGGATATGCAGTTGATAGAAACGATGTAACTCTATCACAAACTCTGTTCTTGCTCCAAATATTGAATAATTACATTTTTTAGAAAAATATCCATCTGAAATTTATTTAAACTCTATTCCTTAGAGAAAAGGAGGTAAAGATGATATTTGTTATGAAAGTGTATCTTCTGAAAGAGAGAGAAGATGACTCTCTAGTAGAAAATCCCGTTACAAGTTTGGCCATTGGGATCTGAGCCTTTGATTCAAATACAGCTTCCTACCTGCACCGCTGCATGACTTGAAGAAAGTTACCCAAGTTTTCTGAATTACATTTTATGGGAAAAGATGTGTCTTAGTAGCACTTTCCTGTTAGAGCTGTGTTATGGACTCAACATCTGTATCCCCCGAGAATGCACGTGTTGAAACCCCAACCCCTAATGTGATAGTATGGAAAGGAAGGGCTTTTGGGGGTGATTAAGTCATGAGGATTGCGCCTCCGTGGATGCAATTAGTGCCCCAATAAGCATTCCCTCTCACCCTTTCCGCAATGTGGGGACACATAAAGAAGACTCATCTGTGAACCCCAGAGTGGGCTCTCACCAGACAGCAAATCTACTGGCTCCTTGACCTTGGACTTCGCAGCCACCAAAAGTGTGAGAGAACAATGTCTACAGTTTATTGACGCTCCTGTCTGCAGCATTCTGCTAGAGCAGCCCGCCCAGACCAAGACAAGTGTTGCGAACATGATATTAGGTTGTTCATGTAAAATGTGCTGCATACTAGTATAACATGTGCATTAACTTCTGTTCCTCTGATAAATAATTTTCCAAAGGACAACCGAGACCATAATCATTGTGTAATCAATTATTTTTCATACAAATGGCTTATATCAAAGGTCATGTCATTTTTATATCTGTCATATTTTTCTGTTCTAACTCTCTCTGGACATAGTAACAACAATAGCAATAATAATTATAAACAAACTAGAGGCCCCGTGCATGACATTTGTGCACTGGGGGGGAGGGGGGTCCCTCAGCCTGGCCTGTGCCCTCTCGCAGTCCAGGACCCCTCGGGGGATGTCCAACTGCTGGCTTAGGGGGAGCGGGCCTAAGCCAGCAATCAGACACCCCCCAAGGGGTCCTTAGCGCTGCTGCAGAGGCGAGAGAGGCTCCCACCACTGCTGCTGCACTCACCAACCATTAGCCCGGCTTCTGGCTGAGCAATGCTCCCCCTGTGGGAGCACACTGACCACCAGGGGGCAGCTTCTGCGTTGAGCATCTGCTCCCTGATGGTCAGTGCGCGTCATAGAGACCAGTCATTCTGCCGTTTGGTTGATTTGCATATTAGTCTTTTATTATATAGGATGATAGCTAGCATGTATTGATACTGGCTTTATGAAAAACACTGTAAGTATGTTAATAGTTTAAAATACATAATTTAACAATTACCTTATGCAATAGATACTGTTATTTCTCCATTTAACTAAAGAAGCTGGCCACAGAGGCATGCACTAATGTAGCCAATGTCGGACAGTTAATGAATTGGAATCTGGGTCCAAACCCAAGTGGACTGTTTCCAGAACCTGAGCTCTATTCTGCTTTCAATCTAATCTTACGTGGTTTGTACGGACAACATGACATGGAAATGTGTTTGCTAAATGGACGCGTACAAATATATCCAATCCTATGTCCAATATTCCAACAGATGGAGCATCTATTTTGAAGTTGTCAGCAAGGATTTAGCAACACGACTCCCACTGCCATCGGTGACAATCAGGCAGCCAAATCAGTGTGTGCTTTCTACACCAGTTACCCCAGGATGTTCTTATTAACTGGTTTAAGCTAGTCATCGTCTAAGAAAGACAGTAATACACAGCGATATGCAGTAATCCAATTAGTGTTAGGCTATGCTGTTCGCTAAGAAATATAATTATTTTTTAACACTGCAAGAATCATGTTGCCATTACATTTACTTTCTTTTTTTTATTTTAGCCTCGCACTAAAAGTCTTGGAAAGAGACATTAAATTGCTTAGCAGTCACAAAGGTAAACGCAGCTGAGACACAAGCACAGATATACACCTGCACCCATACCTGCTGACACCTCAATATATTTATAAATAATATGCTTTATAAGAATGTAGCCCATTTTAGCTATTCATAGAATCAATGAAGTCCAAACCTTATGCATCAAAAGTCCTGTCCAGAATAAGTTCTTTTTATGCAATTTATCAGTTGAAATTACCTACCTGTTAAAGTAGCATAGACATTTCTTGGAAAGTAATTTGAACTTATTCTATGAATCTTGTCCTTCAAAACCACCTGAAAACTCCCTTGTAACCCATAGGTTAATGTCATATCCTAAAGAATTAATGGAAGTACAAGGCAGTATTGCACAATGGTTAAAAACCATTGGGTATAGACCAAATGGAAAGGATACATAAGATTCTAAGCCCTAACAGTTCTTAGCTTGGTGATTTGGGCAATGTGTGTAATCATCTGTAAAATAGGGATAATAAAAACCAAAATTAAAAGAACTGTGGTGTGGATGAGAGAAAACAATGTGTATAAAAATACTGCAGCATAAGTCACATGTAAGTGCTTCACAATTGTAAGCTGCTAGTAACAGTACTAGTTTTTATCGTCTTCTGACTATATATTTATAGTAATGCTATGAAGCTGCCAGCAAATGTGCTGTATTTTCTCGAAGAACCCCAGTATAGCAGGTAGAAAAGGGTTTTATTCTCCTGGGTGTCCTATTTTACACTTGCTTCGTTCTTGGGCTAAAACAGAACTCCGTTTTTCTCCTAAAGATTCTTCTGTAGAATTTCGGGTTCCCTTAGGCTCTGACTGATGGGCATCTGCAATGAGATTTTTCTCCAAGGACCTTCCGCTGGAGGTAGCTGTGAAACAGTGCCTGTTCCCAAGTACATGCTGACTAAGCAGGGCAGCGTAGGTCTTCCTTCCTGGCGAGTTCCTGTTGGACAGTCTACGTCTTTGAAATTAATGTCTCTTGTATTTTTTATTGTTCTCAGCTTGTAGAAGGATCCCGGTCTGCTTTATCACCTCTTGTCTATCTATTGTCCAGAAAATAAGTAGCTGAGGTATTCTTGTTTGTGGTGAAAAAGCAGCTATTTTTGGTGCCATCATTTATGTGATCTGATGTCCGACTGCTGGCTTAGGGGGAGTGGGCCTAAGCCGGCAGTCGGACATCCCCTAAGGAGTCCTAGCACTACTGCAGAGGCGAGAGAGGCTAGAAAAGAATTGTGAGCCTGATTTTAGATCAATAAAGGAGTCTCAAGCTTCAAATCCCAAATCTTAAAGCACCGAGCCTTGAAAAGTATGCAGAAATTTGAACACAAAATTCCACAATGGATTCTAGGTATATATTTTTTAAATTTTATGTTGTTGTTTTATGCTCTGTTATGTTATTTCATCTCATCTCATTTTATTTTACCTACTCCTTCTCACTTCGGCCACTAGAATTCATTCCACATCTTACTATTGAGCTGAAGGTATAATACATGTCCTAAGGTTAATGAAATAAGTAGTTACCCATATAAATAATAAACCACTGAAAAACTTATTACAAAGCAGTACATCCAAGAATACGAATGAACAGAGTATTAATTATGTATCTGGCTAAATTTGGCCCCAGAACTGATCGGAGGCGACTAATTAGAAAAGCTTCCTGAGAAATGCGTTTTTGAAGGTAGAAAGGCAAGTGCAGGAGAAGGCCTGGGGGTAGAACCATGCCATCGTGCCAATGAGGAAATGAAGCCTGGAACTCTGCAGAAGTTTCTACCGGAGAGGAACATAAGCCTGATGAGATCAATGTGAGCGAAGGTGAGCCCCTGGAATGTACTTTTAACGAGAAGTTTTTCAGGAAACGATGACAAAATGCCCTTGTCTCCAGCCAGCATCATGGAAAATGCAAAGGTCTTTAGTGAGCTGACCCGGGCTTC